>NC_081410.1:10420972-11095347 GCF_030272615.1 Cryptomeria japonica
CACCACACTCTCCACATGAGAAACAACCTCATCAAAATGAATTAAGCAAATTTAATACCATTTACATCTGTCACTAACTTTTCCCTCCAAAACATTTTATTCAAAATTATGTTACCGCGCCATAAATTACTTTCCAAAAATCATTATAGGAATCTCTGCCAGAACAATTGTTCATGCCGATAAGTCCATCGGTTGATTGGAGAAGACTATCAATTTAACTGGATGTTAATTGAACGTTACCATTCTATTGATTACAGACTCTACCAGTGTACCGATCAAAATCTGCCTAGCCGGTTTCCTCTTGTATACCGATCTGTTCTCTGCTTAGCCGGTGGACCTCTTACATGCTGGTCTACTCACTACTTTCTGGTCTACTTACTGCTTACCGGTCTACTCACTGCTTGTCGGTCTACTTACTGCTTGTCGGTCTACTCATGTTTACCCCGTTTACTTATTGCTTAGCCGGTTAACCTTAGTGTACCAGTCTACTTACTGTCGATAGACTGTGAGAACTTGGGAAATGATATTGCTAGCAATAACAACCGTATTAGTCACCGGTCATACAAGATGGACCAGAATGCCAACAAACTCCCCCTTTGGCATTGGTGGCAAATACTACAAAACTGTGTCAGTTATGGCCCCTGTAACTCGTAACTCACACTGTACAAGACTCCAAAATTCCCCCTTTTGCCATCAATGGCAAAGACTATCCAAAAGAATTTGTCAAAATAAATAAAAAATCTCTTTGAAATTTTCTTGAGCCACTTTCAAAGAAGATTCCCATGAGATTGAACCTGTTTCATGGTGGTGAAGTGGCCATGTAAGACTGCAATGAAGACCTCCATATCATCAATTGTCTTCTAGTCGGGCTCATTTATTAGGTGGTTTGCTTCTTTAATATTTAGTTGCATGAAATCAATAATTGGTGGTAGATGGCACTGGAGCTCTAACAAACCAAGACTTCATTTGTCTTCTTCTTCTCTCAACCTTCTAATTTCATGATTTAGCATTTTGACTTTTCCAGTAAAGGTCGACGTTGAACTGGTAAGAAGATCAAAAGAGCTTATCAAATCTTGAATCTTTTTCAATATGATTTCTTTTGTCTTCTAAATCTTTGATTAAAGCAAGAAAACTTGAAGATTTCACCAGTAATTGACCAACTTGTTGCAGTATATTTCTAACTTCTTATGTTCTGGTGGAAAGGGCAACTTTTCCAACTGATATTTGTTCCATTAAGTTATCTCCTCTCTTCGTTTCATATTGCCTTATTGCAACCTTCTCCAGATCGGTTGCCTCGAAATTGATTGTTGTAACAAGAGTATTCAACTGATCAATGATGGATGCGGTATCATCAACTTCAATGTCCGGGATTAGGTCAGAGAGAATTATCTTGGCAGAATTGAGAATTCTTGCCTTCTTTTTCTTTCCTCTCAATTTAGCCTTTTCAGCTTGGACTCTCAGTTTTTCTGAGACTTTCATTAATTGCTTGGGAGTCATTTTCTTTATATCAATGATCGAGTCTCCCTCTTCTTCCTCCTCTGTTTCGTCTTCCTTTTCTATAGTCTCAACTTTTGAGCTAGTTGTTGTGATGATTCTTACCTTCTTCTTCTCGCTTTCATTTTCTAAATCTAACTTCCTCTTTACTGGAGGAGTATTCATCATTTCTTTATTATCCTCTGCTTTCTTCTCTTCCTCTTTTCCTTCCTCTACTTTCTTCTCTTCCTCTTTTCCTTCCTTTGTTTTCTTCTCTTCCTCTTTTCCTTCCTCTGTTTTCTTCTCTTCCTCTTTTCCTTCTTCTATTTTCTTCTCTTCCTCTTTTCCTTCTTCTTTTCCTTCTTCAAAGAGAATAGGATTTGGTGTCAATAAGGTTTTGTGAGGTGTATCCTCATAAGGAATATCTTCAACTATCACTTCATCTTGACCAGGAAGCTTAGTTTGATCAACTTCCTTCACCGGTGAAGTATGAATCAATTGTTCTATATCCTTTGTCAGATTGGGAATGTCTGACACAACATTTCCTATGATGTCCTAAACTGTGAAAGTATCAAAGTCTTCAGTGGAGTCTTTTCCCTTAGCTTTCCCTTTGTCAAGGGTAGCTGCACCTTGGTCCTGTTTTGTTTCATTTTCTATTTCATCTTCAGCTTCCTTTTGTTGATCCATAATTTTCTTCCACAAGGAAATACCTTCAGCGTGCATTGCTCCAACTTCACCTACTACCACTCTTCCAGTTCTACTCCTTACTCTGAAATGTTGAATGCATGCTTCAGGTACTAGTAAAGCTCGATCAAGGTCAAAGTCATGTTGCAGTTCCATGAGTGCTTTTATTCTGAGTTCCTTTTCAGTAGCTAGAGATTTTTTCAATCTCCCTTCAATTGGATCTTACAAATTTGATGGGATTATGCCATATAATTCACTAGGAGTCCTACAAAACTTGTGCAAGTTCCAGATCAGGGCTTCTTCAATTTTCCTTTTGTCTTCTTCATTATTGAGGGAATATGTTATCCTAACACCAGCCAGACCTCCAAACTCTTTGATCCCATGGCCCAATTCATCAATTGTTGGAGATTTGTTTCTTCCACTCCTTCTAACCTCTTTAATTTCCACATTTTATAGGTGGTCAGTGATATTACCCTCTTTCTCATCCTTTTTGAGATTTGTATCACTCTTCTTCTTTCTGGTATAAGTCACTCCTACCGGTCTATTTTTACTTGGGGAAGATACAAGAGTACCTAGATCCTTTTCTTTTGAGTATGTTGTAGGCTTGGTTGCTGCAATCCCCTTATATTTTGTTTTTGACACTATTATTTCCACCTGATAATTCTTCATCCTTAGCAGGTGTGACCCCTGTTTTCTCACTAGCACCGGTGGAGTTAGTGGCACCTAATGCTTCACCTCCATATTTCTTATCAAGGGTATCAATCATTCTTCTTACTTTTCTTTTCACGATTGGCACCTAAAGTTCCTGTTTTATTTTGGAGCTCACCTCCTCACATGTTCCAAACCTCTTTGCCTCTAAGTCTACCGGTTTGGACAATAGCATATTGACATAAATTTTAACAATATCTGATGCAACCTCATAACCCATAGGTAGAACCCAAAAGGTTTTGGGTTGAACTACTTGAATGATACAACAATATGTGTCAACAAGAAAACAAATGTTATCTTTCTATTTCTGTACTATTTCGGTTGGAATTCTTTCTCTCTTGTGCATCCTAATTTTGAATTCTTAAAGTATCCCCACATTGTTTCACCAAACTTATCTCCTAGATCCCTAGACATTTCACTTGTCTGAACCATGATAGGTTTCTCTTCAGACCATACTACCTATTGGATTTTGCAAAGATCAAGAGCTCAATGAAATGTACAAAATAGAGACATAATATGGGACAAGAATAAACTGTATTCTCATCAATAGAAATGATCAACAATAATCAACTGGATTCAATAGTTACATACAATGTAGATGAGCCTGCTTATATAGGCAAGGCTAGGGATATGTGAGCACACAAACATGACATGTGGCTCAATAAGAAACATGGGTAGGTAGGAGAAATAATATAATAGTCCACATGAGGTGGATCACCCACTGAATGTGGAGTGTAACAACAAGAGTGGAGTGTAACAACAAGATCAATACCATAAAAGGTGGAATTTCTCCTACACACACTATCCCAATGTGGCACAAACACCCAAGTGTCTCATACCCAAACTACTATGAAAATGCATTATCCTAAGTAAACTTAAGTAAGTGTAACAATATCCATGATGAATAATTATTTACACCAACACAACCTTACCCTTACCGGGGAAAAAGTTTTACACATAGAAAAATATACATATCATTAGTTAGCCATATTTGAAAGATTACTTCTTGTCCTTCTTAATTCTTTCCATGTTCACCATAAATTGGCTTTTAATCATCTCACATATTTCATAGGTTGTATCCTCCTTTATTATATGATAGCCAGCATGTATGGCATTGCTCAGCACACTATTCATTCGAGTTGATTGATAAACCCCTTAACCCAACACTACACAGGCAAATCTTACTTTAGCATCCTCAATATGGGTGATTGTCGTTGCTCTACTATCACATCAGGATTTGGTTAACCAGATGAATTCAGATGATGAAACTATTCTTAGGGTTAATGCTTCATCGGTTGCACTAAACCATGTCACTCTTCGAATCACCTCCTTTGTAATCTTGATCGGTGCTTGGGCTTCCAACCACAAAAATTGATCATGAACCCTACTCAGTACTTACCTAACCCAGTCATTATGAAACTGATCAGGAAAATCAATAATATTAGCCAAACCCTTGGTCTTTAGAGATAGAAATTCTGCCTTCAATTGATCATTGACACAAAACCCTTTAAACTCATTTCGAATGAACTTGTCTCCAAGTTATTCGAGCTTGCAATGAATGTAGGAGCGAATGTCTTCTACCGACAATACACCAGAGGGCACAGATGATAAAGCACTAGTCATATTGATTTCACCCACTTTCGTCAGATGCAACTTGAACTTGGGTTTGGGTTCTTTGGTAGTAGCTTCAACCAACACAGGAGTCGAAATTGGTGTTGCCATGATGACCTTCCACCAAAATTTTCTCGGACAAAGTTGAATACATTCTCCTTAGAAATACCAAACACCACTATCGCTCTTCTTGAACTTCCCACACAAATATTTCTTAGCAAGATTCAAATCACCTTTGATCGCACAGGAGCTCGAGAGATTTCACAAGAAAACATGATAAATGAAAATGTGTTGACATTTCCTTATATATCCTTTGAGATTTATCGGCATTATACTACAACGGTTAGTTTTGAAACTTACAACTTAAAGTACACCGAATTAACTTTAGCGGTTGTTTGTTACCAATATTGATACACAAACAACTGACTCACAAGACATTCTTCAGCCAAGAACTTTTAGATTAGCTTTTATGCATCACAACTATGCAGATAGACATATCCTTATATTTGTTAAGGAGATTCAAAATTAATCTTACCATATGTGCTCCCCTTGGGCATCGGTATGCCTAGTTAGAAGAGGAACTGTCATCACTGATGGATGATGAATTGGTTTTAGAATGACCTTCTCCTTCTTTTCCTTCTTCCTTCTTGATCCATGTTTTCTTCATTTCATTTCTTACTTCTTCAATTGTCTTCTTTCCTTTTAGGTCATTTTGTTCTTTCTTCCTACTAAACTGGTTCTTGTCTTCAGATCGGTTCTTGCATTCTCTGGCTAAGTGACCGATCTTATGGCAGTTGAAACATGCCATACTAGTTGTCCTCCATGGTCCTGAATTATTTCTTTGGCCCATTCTCATTATGTAGTTTTCTGCAACATGACCAAAATTACCACACATGGAACAAGTGGCATTGAACTGATTACTCCTTTTGTTAGGATTGACCGGTTTGAATGGTGATCTTGATGCCTTTGACTTGAACCTACATTCTTCACATTTGTGTCCAAAATTATTGAATGTGAAGCAATGTCCATTAAATTTTTTTCTATTTGACATACTTCTAGATTGAGATCTACACTCATAAGTACTGTGGCCATACTTATGACAATTATGGCAGTAACCATCAAAGGTGAAAATCTTCTTTTGACTAACCAGTTTATTTCTATAGTCATTAGTCTTATGACCTAATATACCACAATGATTACAAGATGATTTGGAAAACTCATACCTTTCACTTCTGAATGGTTCCTTTTATCATCCTTCATCCTTTTGGATTTAGATGATTCTACAGTTCCCATAGGACCTGAATGGTGCAAAAGCACCTAGTTTTGAGTGCAATTTCTTCATTTTGGTGTGTTTATTCATATTTTGGTTTGGGATGGTGAATAAGAGTCTTCTATTAGGTCCTCTTATGTTTTTGAAATGCTTTGGTAGGTTGAATGTCCATAGGACAATGCATTTGCTCAATTTTGGCTTGTAAGCCTAAAATGGCATAATCTTGCATTTTGATGTAAAATGTCTTGAATAGCCTTGTTTGTCATTGGGAAATGTTATATTAGTGGTTTTTAGTCATCCTAGAGGGTTTGGAGATGAAAACAAAGCATGTAAAGCAAAAATGCACATTTTGGCAAAAGTTGTCAAAATTGCTTGACAACTTTTTGCAATGTTGAGCAACTTTTTGCATTTTTGAGAAAAGGATTGGTTAGGAAACCAATGGAGAGTTAGTTAGGCCACAAATGGCATATAAATTCCCTAATCATGAATTAAATATGGTTGGTGAGCACCTGGAGCATATTGGAATACAAATTGGAGACCATTTTTGAGTTTTTACCTAGTGTTTTCCAAGAATTAGAGCAACAACCTGTACTTAATGGATTGATTGCATTGTTGTTCTTTGCTTACTATTTTGTACATGTTCTTTTAGTGCTTAGAAATCATCTTGATTAGTTTTTGTGCAAGTTTGAATTGAGTTGTTGATTTTGTAAGCTCTCGGCCTGAGTAGGGGTTTGAGAGGCCAAAACATGGTTCCAGCTTGAAGTCCTTTGAGTTCTTCTCAACAACCCTTGGGACTCGATTCATGGAACCATTTTATAGTGTATATAGTATTTATTTTTCTTTGGAGGTCATTGAAATGCCAATAAGCATCATTTCCTAGGCGAGCTCAATCATAGCCCGGTTAGGAAATGAGTGAAATCATGCAAGTATTTGCAGGGATGAGTAGGGTTGGAATTGAAGAGTGTTTTACATGAACAAGTGGGGTGTGGCAGAGCATATGTGTGAGTTTGGAGGTGTGGCAGATCAAGGAAGATACCAAACCCTTAGAAAAAGACCAAAACAAGCGTAAAACCACCTAAAACAAGCATTTATTGGGTTCCATACCTGTACAGTCATATTGAGATTTCTCATGTCATAAATTGGAAATTAATCCCAAAAGGGTATTCATATCATCAGAGAGTTTGTGTGGGTCTTTGGGTAAATTGTGAGCAAATCCACAAAAAAGGTTAGGTAGGGCTAATTGGGGCTCTAGGGCTACTAGGCCTAGAAAATAGGGAAAGGAAGGAGAGATGGGGAAATGAATCAAACCCATACTCAAAACCCATTGATTACTCTTGGAAAACATCATGAACACTTACTACAACCTCTGTAATCATTTGTGAGGATTTTCAGAGTGAAAGGTTGGATTTACCCTTGTGAATCTCAACCATGCTTGAGCAACAAGTGAGCACATCTTGATTGGGAGCACTCCTAGAGAGTTGAGATGTCTAAATTGACTAGTAGACCACATGAAAAGTGTAGGGATCCCACTAGGACAACTCTTGACTGCCTTTTGACAAAGGATTGACTCTCTTTGAGTACACCTCTCCATCACTGAATCGGGGTAACCAAGACCAGTTGTTTCCTTTGTTCTTCTCTAAGCCTTCAACTGTTTATCTACCTTCTCAGAGCTTTCATTTAATTTCCTCAACTTCCCATTTCTCTCCTTTTCAATTTTCAACTCACTCTTGAGTTGTTCAATCTCTTTCATCATCTTCTCTTTTTCTTCTATGTTGCCATGCAGATGCTTATGTATATATTCATTCTCCTGAGTGAGAATTCTGATTTCTTCAACTTTCTCAATCATGATTGCATCATTTTCTCTCAGGGCATCTTCAGCAAGCCTCCTGGCTCTTTCATCTTTTGACAAATCTTCTTCTCCCTCCCTCTTTCTTTTATCAACACTTTTGTTGGCTTCCAGTATCTCAGTCATTCTCAGGGCCTGACCTTCACGTTCTCTTTTGAGATGTGTGACTTCTTCGGTCAGTTTCTTGTTCTTTTCCATGAGTTCTGAGACTGCTTCTTCAGATCCACTCTGTTTAGAGAGTTGATCTATGATGTCCTAACTCTCATTTAATTATTGAGCTAATTCTTTCCTTTTTGCAAGAGATTTTCTTAGTCTCTCTTTTAGCTGAGCAATAATTTTATTTGCTTCATCAATTTGCTTCTGATACCAGTATTCTTCCATGATCAGATCACACTAAAAAACAAACTCTATCTGCACCTGTTGTATCTTCTTTGTACACCACTGGTTTCCTGCTTATACATTTAGCTTTTCACTTTGCCGGTTCTCTATCCTTTGGCTCTGTACTTATGTCG
The DNA here is from genome assembly GCF_030272615.1 of Cryptomeria japonica. Lineage (NCBI taxonomy): Eukaryota > Viridiplantae > Streptophyta > Pinopsida > Cupressales > Cupressaceae > Cryptomeria > Cryptomeria japonica. Next base: position 10,429,077 of record NC_081410.1, read on the forward strand.
GTCCTCTGGCCTTTGGCTCTATACTATGCTTTGCTCCCCCTGTATTCACGCTTTCTCACCACATTGTCCACATGAGCAACAACCTCATCAAAATGAATTAAGTGAATTTAATACCCTTTAGATCTGTCACCAAATTTTCCCTCCAAAACATTCTATTCAAAATTTTGTTACCATGTCATAAACTACTCTCCAGAAATCAATTTAGGAATCTCTGCCAGAACAGTCGTTCATGTCGATAAGTCTATCGGTTGACTGGAGAAGACTGCTGATTTAATTGGATGTTAATTGAACGTTACCAGTCTGTCAGTTACAGACTCCACTAGTGTACCGATCAAAATTTTCCTAGCCGGTTTCCTTGTGTACCGATCTATTCTCTGCTTAGCCGGTGGACCTCTTCTATGCCGGTCTACTCACTGCTTATTGGTCTACTTACTGCTTGTCAGTCTACTCACTACTTTTCGGTCTACTTACTGCTTGCTGGTCTACTCACTACTTGTCGGTCTACTCACTGCTTTCTGGTCTACTCATGTTTACCCTGTTTACTTATTGCTTAGTCGGTTAACCTCAGTGTATCGGTCTACTTACCGTTGATAAACTGTGAGTACTTGGTGATGTTGCCAGCAATGACAACCATATTAGTCACTGGTCATACAAGATGCACTGGAATGCCAACAATATATATATATATATATATATATATATATATATATATATATATATATATATATCACATCCATTTTGATATTCTTCCCTCTACATTATGCACTTGGCCAATGTGCATAGGCTTCTTCATCAACTTCAATTGAAGAGGAGGGTGGACAACCATTGATAGGGGATAGGGGTTCTAACGATTGAAAACAACTTAAATCGTTCCATAGCTCTTTACTAGTACACTCTTCCTATTACACTTGCATGCCGATTGAGAACCATCAGCAACGACTACAAATTCAACACATTCACTACGACTTCAATCACCATATATGTTTCCATGTTTTCCTTCAGATGACGTATACAATATTTTAAATTTGATTATCATTTATATTTAATTATCTCTAAAATATACACTTAGCCAAGCTACACAACTACCTTGCTCTTCTTCAATTGGCCAAGGAGTGTGAAGAACCATTGGTAGAATATACAGTTCCTACCTATTCAAAAAAACTTGAATCATTGCATATCTCTATACATGTACACTCTACCTATTGCAACTAAAAATGCTAATCGACTCCCTCAAATTACAGTTCCCTCCTATCGGCTCCCCATTGCGGGCGGTTCTTGTGTAAGTGCTAGTTTTATTGTTTGAGTTTAATTGGTGAGGAAGATGGTATCTATTAAGATTTGATTTGTTATATTTTAATTATTATGTATCTATTAAGATGGTTAAATTTTAATTGTTATGTATCTATTAAGATGGTTATATTTTAATTGTTATGTATCTATGAAGATTGTTATATTTTAATTGTTATGTATTTTTTTTATCTTTTCATTGAAGAAGGAAACACCCCTTCCTCCTTTTGGAATGATATTTTTTAATCTATCTAAGGAGGGATCTCTCCATCTTTCTTTTAGAAAGGTCAATCGATAATAGGGAACCCAAGGATTTCATCTTCCTCTACTTCATCTTGTTGATTCAAAGTCTCCTTATTCATTTATTGTTCAACCCTCATGCATTTCCTTTTATCTTGGTCCTCTACAGAAATTCCCAAATCCCCCACAACATCAAGAGAGTTATCCAAGGATCCATACAGTGAGCTCATAATATTGATAAGGGGTGTGAGCTCATAATATTCTTTTGAGATGTCAATCATATGTTTGAGTTTACCTATAGGGTCCTTAGTTGTTTGCCCCCATTTTTAGACTACATTCCTAATTAAAATCATCATAGTCAAATGATGGCTTCTAAATTAGATATTTGCTTATTCATAATATTTTAATTTGTTATATAAGGATAAAATATCTGTTGATATAATTTTTTCAATCTAAAAAAAAAATCTAATATCTCTAACTTCCAAATTGACAATTTAAAGGAGTACATGACTTCTTGAAATTTTAAAAAGCTTAAAGAATCAACTTTTAGTTCACCATCAAGATGAGATAAATGATTTGTCTATATTTAAAAAAAAAAATTAATTGAGTTTCTATATTCACCAAAGTTGCTTCATAGTTTGTATGAATTAGAGAATTGATCCTTTTGTCCATCGTCGTAATAAATGAATAGTTTGTTTCTAATTTTTTAAAGCTTCTAATTAGGTATCAACTTTGCTAATGTCGTTTTAGGGCTTGTATAATTTAGAGAATGATCTCACACCATTAATTATTTATCTATTTTACTAAAGTTATTTTAGGGATTTTAAAAATTAGAGAATCAACCTCTTAATCTTTTATCACGATGAATAGCATGATTTAGTCATAAAAATGTTAGACTTATAATTAAGAATTGATTTTGTCAAAGTTGTTTCAAGGCTTGTGCAAATTAGAAAATGGACTATACCTCTGATTAGGTATCTATTTTGCCAGAGTTATTATGGGGTTTGAATTGATTAGAGAGTTAACAATTTTCCTCTTTAATCTTCACCTTGAAATCCTTGCAAATAGCTCTCCCCACTTTCCAACTATGGTTTCCCTTCCTTTATAATGATCTAAAATCCTACTGAATTAGGCCAATTTAGCTATTAACAGAATGAATATATATATATATATATATTTCATGGCTGAAGAAGTTATAAATGAAAGGTTTTAAGCTGAAAAATTATGATTTATTAGCCATCTTTCCTACTCACCAAACTAATCCTCATTATTGATGAGTGTTGTCAAAAACAAGTTGAAATACTGATGCATTCCATCCATGAAAAGTTAGTTGTAAAAGCTCATTCATCACAGATTTAACAAGTTGGCCAAGTTTGTTCAAACACTTTCGATGAAAAAGTCATCATCGGCAAGTTGGTTTATTTTCTAAAGAAGCCAATATACTTGTATGAGACATATTTTCAAAGTTTCACTAAAAAATTTCTCAATTTTCCAAAGTTACCAAAATCTCATTTCATTAATATCATTGGCAAGTTGTAGCAATTTCAAAAGTCACTGATTGACTGAAGATTTGAAGGATAAATGAAGTAATATTTGCAAGTTTTCCAACTTCGCAAAGTATAGAAAAACATCGATGCACTCTCATAGTTAGTTTTTCTAACTCATTTATTGGTAATTTGATCGAGTTGCCAAAGAGCTGATACATTATTTCATCGGTGATTTGGAAAAGTTGTGCAAGTTTATGAAAGCACAGACGCATTCTTCAAGGAAGAGTTAGTTATCATATCTGATTCTTATATCACTTTTAAACTACATGCACTTGGTAGAACAACTTGGTAACCATCAAGCAAACATAAAGTGACGGGTGTGAAGCCGAGCTCTACAATATTTGTCTCCATTTTCTTTGTCAGCACAAAAACAAAAGCTTTGTAACAACTATGGATATGTATCGAAGAAATAGCAAGGCATTTGAAATGTTTGACAGGATGTCTCAAAATAATGTCGTTTCATGGTACACCGTAATTGCAGTATTCAAATAAAATGGATAACCTTCATGACACATGATATGTCTAATATAATGCATTAAAGAGACGTCTTCTCTTGGAATGCGAAGATTGCAAGTTATATACAAAATGTATTTGTCAAACAAGTTTGTAGAAGTCCTCGAGAAAATGCAAGCAGTGAGTGTAAAGCCAAATTCCACAACCTTTGCTAGCATCCTTCTCACTTGTGCTAAAACTCAAGCTTTGGAACAGGTCATAAATAATCATCAGAGCATAATGGATGGAGTGTTTTTGTCAGATATTAGAGTTCCAATTGCCAGAGTCAACATGAATGGAAAATGTGGAAGCATAGATAAGGCATATGGCTCGATGGTGTTCAAACCCTTGAAATAGAACATGCACTAAATGAACTTGGTAAAAAAACTTTCGAAACTTTCAATCGGGTGCAAATACATAGTCACAGGTGTAAAACCACCATAAAACAACCTTTGCCAATGTTCTATCTTCCAACACAAAATAGAAAGTTCCCAAATTGGTTTTGGATACATGCATGCAAAATATGAAAGTATATACTTTTCTCATAAATATATGATAGATTGCCTCCAAAAATATCATCTCGAGAAATGAAATGGATGATTGCAGGATAGGTGCAAAATGAATGTGTTGAAAATGTTTTAGAGACTTTTAAGCAAAGCAATTGACAGGCATAAAAGCTAAAAACTATGACCTTGACCGCCATCCTCCCTACCTGCACAAAATGTAAACTTCAAGAACAGAGTATGGAGATCCATCAAGGTGTGTAAATATTTGACTAGGTATCTCACACAGATATCATCTCACCGAAGGTAATAATTGCAGGGATTGTGAAAAATGGAGATATTGAATTTTTTTTAGAAATTTTCAAGAAAATGCAATTAGCTGAATAGGCAATCTACTTCCTCTACTAGTGTCTTTGTATCATGAGCCAAAATGAAGACTTTGGAATAGAGTATGTTCAATGCAAAGCATTGATGAATTATTTTACGATGACAAATATTATTCAAAGACAATTCATGAGCATACAAGATGGCAATGAAGGATTTGACGTAGTTGCAATGCGTGTGTCCTTGAAAGAGAGATGTTGGTGATATGGTTATGAGTTCGCATGAAGCAGATAAAGATTGCAAACTACCTCAACAAGATGAATAATCTCATCTCCTCTAAAGTCACATGCTTTAAGTTCTCTTTTTTGTAAAAGTGTCACTTGATGAGCTAACTAAAGGTATAATTTGGATCTAATGTTTGTAAAAGTTAGGGAAATCCTAACTTGTCTCCAAAAGGGGTAGTTATCCCAAGTGATTAACTTAGGTAATTATTTTAAGTGATTCTCCTAGGTAGTTATCCTAAGTGGCTATTTAGGAATTTATTCTTAAGGTAGTTATCCTAAATGGTTACCTAAGTAAGTTATCCTAAGTAGTTAGGTTAGGTAGTTACAAGTTAGTTATTCTCTCAAGCCTATGAATACAAGGCTTTGGCATTGTAAAAGGGGAGACTCGGACATAGGGGAGACTATGCATAACTTATTAGAGAAGTAGTTTGATGAATTTTGTGTTTGCACTTTGTATAAAAGAGTTCTGGAGATTGTATAATTTCATGAAGATAATAAAGGATGCATTTAGCTCATGTGTGCTAGATGTGCTTCTTGAGTTATTATTACTAATCTTTCATATGTCAAAATAGTGATATCTTTTATCTATGTGAAAATCATCTGTCATCTATTGGAATGCTTACAATTCATGCAATTGATGTAATGAAACACAGTCAAGCTTTGGTATCTTGGTTTGGATGTGCTAGAGTTACCCATCTCTTCGTATGTTGAGATATTTGCGAGTTAAATCTTGTTTTGTGCTTAAATCCCCTTTGTATCAATCATCATTTGTGAAATCATATTTGGTGTTCGTATGTTTTCCATTAGGGTTTCCATTATTCTCTTTTCTTTAGTTTAGTTTTGTCTCCTTTTTGTACTTTTAGGTAAAAAGTACACAAAAATCCTAAAAAACCCCATCATATGAGGGAGTTGCCCCTCTCAAATGCAGAGGAAGATTGTGGCTTCACCATAATCTCTCCAACTGTTGGAACGGTTGTCGCTGCTCTTCGGACGAATAGCGTCAATTTTGAAGGAGAATTCACAACGACAAATTTCTTTACCAACACCTATATTTACAAGGGGAAATTGACAACATAGTGTCTATTGTATGTTATAGTTTAATTATCAAATTTAAGATATAGAGCTAGCCATTTAGAATGCCAAATGTATTCTGAAACTCTAACTAAGGATTTATAGATTCTTTATTAGGGTCCCATTAAATTTTTAGCTCATAATAACATAATTAAGTATTTATTTTATCCTACTTTCCAAATAATATAATTGTAATGGTGAAAATTGCATGCCTGCAACCTTTGGTCGTATGTTTTGGACTCACAAGGATTAGGTCATCTTTGATGCATTAACTAGTGAATGGATTGTAATGTGGAATGAAATGTATATCATGTAAATCAAGTAAATTTAGATCCATTTGGATCGTGTTGCATGTGGTTATTGAGATTTGAGAAATTTGCACTTGTAATGTGAAAATTGTATTGTTTGATTTTGTTTTCACATTCGTTGGAGAATGTGATTAGATTACATTGTAGCTAATATGGTCAGTAATGGGAGTGACTTCTAACGAGGGTTGGGGAACAAAGTATCCACTAGGATAACTTATTGGGAAGTTGTGATTGATAAGTGAAAACTAAATAATACATGGGCAATGAATTAATTGAGATAAACTCTGATGCCTAGAGTGCTTGTATAGGCTTAGGATGACTTAGGAATACTTGGTCATCCATTGGGCTTTGATCTAGTATGACTGAGTCTCCTTGTCTCTTGGAGAGGACTACTTAGTTATGTAGGAGTAGAAATCCAAAACTAGGATCACAACCTGTGGAAACCTTCATGAGAGAACCAAATATATCAACAAATGATATAAAATATATTAATGAGATAAACTAAAAATGTACACAAGCCTGCTTATATAGGCAAAGCCTAGAATGCAACCACCAATGAGGTGTGAGGGTAAGTATAACCACTTGCCAACTCATGACACAAAAACTAATGTAGGTAAACAATAAAATATTAATAAAGTTTACCTACCACCTAGGAAAATGATATGCCTAATTAAACTTAAGATTTTGAGTAAATATTAATTTACTCCAACACCCCTGCTTAAAGTGCAACTTAAGGAGAAGAATTATTATGTATATGATGCAATATGATATGATGATGTAATATGGGTCCTGACTACAAGGCCATGTTAGGTACCCACGTACAATGCAAATGATCTCTCATAAATGGGAAAAGGAGAAAACCTCATGGGACAAAACTCCTCTCCAAAAAAGAGATAAGAAACAATATGTCATAACCCTTGTTTTAGACCTTGTTATGCTTATTATTATTATTACTTTCATTAATATTATTAATTTTAAGAATAATGTTAGTTAGACGTTATAAATTTAATATGGTTGAAATATTTTAAAGGGAGAAGAATGAATAGTGGTGACTCACACGTGAGGTCATAATTTACTTGGAAATTATTTATTTTTTTCAATATTTTAATTGAGCACATGGTATATGAGAAAAAAGAAGATTCTAGAAGCAAAATTTGAATTCAAAATGCATGGTCAAATGTAACCGCCACTATGACAAGTTGTAAGGAATATGGATTGCTTGAAAGAATTTCAAATTCAAATTTAATATGCATGCAACCCCCACTTTTGCATGGAATTATTTTGGAAAAACAGAAGAAGAGAATATGTGAATCATTTAATTCTCTTGTAGTGGGAAATGACTCTCATTTTCTATATATTGAATACAAGCTTTTCAAAAAGGGGGAGTTCATTGTTTTTTGGGGGGTGAAGAAGTAATTTCTCAAGTTCTTGTAGATGCTTGTTAGTAGCAGTAGAATTTTGTAGCCAAATTTCATTGTAGATTTTTTTTAAGTTTATTCTTGAAGAATACTCACCAAGCTACAAGAAAGGATTGAAGAAGATTAGGGGGAGATTTGGAGACGGTTCTAAAAAAAAGTTCTTGTTCAATCCAGGTTCCATTTTTATTCACTTGCATGTCTTCTTTCATGATGTATTTGTATGGTAGATATTGTAGGAAAAATATCTCTTATATTTCTTACTTGCATGCATAGGTTTTCTTTGTAATGGGTTTTATGTAATTGAAGGAAGAGAGAATTTATTCACTTGTATGCATTTCCTATCATAAATTTGGGTAGCTAAAAATAATATATCTTTTCCAAAAAAAAATCGCTTCATTGGTTCAGATTTTGATAGAAGGATTTATATGCTAATAGGAAACAAAGTTTGTATAATTTGCCTATAATCAGTCGACTTCTTTCAAAATATACATGCAATGAGAATATTGTTAAAATCTCTTCTTCCCTTTACCTTGATTCCATTTTTCTGCTCAAAAGTTGCATTTTTTCCCAAGAGATTTAAAATCAGAATAGGGATCAATAAAATATTTTTATGTGAAATGCATATCTTTTTGCTTATTCATCTGTGTGAAAATTTATCCTTGAAAGGTGTATATATATCCCTATGAATATATATTCTGTGTTTACTTCTCTAGAAAAAATTTATCCCTGAAAAATATATTTTTCTCTGGGAAATCTCTGTGTTTTTTCTCTGAAAAATATTTATCTCTAGAAAATCTCTATGTTTATTTCTCTGAAAAATTTGTCTTTGAAAAATATTTATCTCTCGGAAATCTCTGTGTTTATTTCTTTGAAAATCTCTCTCTCTCTCTATGTGTGTGTGTGTGTGTGTGTGTGTGTGTGTGTGTGTGTGTGTGTGTGTGTGTGTGTGTGTGTTTATTTCTCTGGAAAATTTGTCTTTAAAAAGTATAATATGTGAAAAACTATCTCTCTGTGAAATTTTTTAAAATCTTATTCCCAAAGTGAAATCTATGAAATCTATCTCTTTTTTATTTCTCAAAGTGAAATTAGTAAAAATCTCTCTCTTTCATCCCCATGTGTACAAATATATTTGCCTATTTATCTATGGAATACTCATCTACCTTTGTCTATTATCTCTGTAAACAAGAAATTTTATCTCTATTTTATTAAACAACAACAACAACAACAATAATAATAAACCACAAAATCATTATATATATATATATATATCATTTATTTACAATTGTCGAATATAATAGTTATATCTTTATTTTTCCATCGATTAAAAGAAAACTCTTTTTGTTGTTTCATGTTTTAAAGAATTCGTTTTAGTACCCTCTCATATTATATTAAGAGAGTTTTTTTTAAACTTACTTTTTCAAATTTATTTTGTTTTGTAATTTTAAGATTGTAAATAAAATTTTTGAGTGTTATGAAATAATTAAAAAAATTGTTTATTTGAGTTTATTTATCAAAAAGTATTTTATTAGTTAAAGATAACTAAAATTTATTAGTAATAATTAAAATTGTTTTATTAAAGGTAGAAGAGCTTTTTAAGATTATTTAGTTGGAATTTATTTATATTTAAGTTGATAGCAAATATTTATTTGTATCATTAGGATTAATTTGCACATTTGAAAATTCAAAATTATTCATATTAGTTGAATTAATTTATAGTTAAGCATTACAAATAATTTTAATAGTTAAAAATTTGTTCAATTATTTAGAATCTAAGGATTTATTCTTAAGTGTAAAATATAGTATTAAAGAAATAATTAAAGTGGTAATAAATTTCCTAGGGAGAAGGATGACAAACGTAACTCATGATACAAGAGTTTGATATGGAAATTTAAGTTGTAAATCTGGACCTTCCTTTTAATAAATATTTTATCTATAAAGATTTCACTATCTCCCTCAAAGATGGGAAAAGAGCCTTTGGGGTTTTTAAAGGATAAATATTGCATAAGGCGAAATGGTCAAATTACACTTGTGGAATTCAAATAGATAATTGAACATTAAGAGATTTATTATATTGAATTAATCCTTCTTAGGATGTAGATAAAACAGTTAAATCTCCTTATTAAATAAAATAGTTGACTTAAGGAAAACAAAAGAAAGGGAAATAACATTGCTCTCATGCATCTTGGGAAGCTTTTGCACCAATGAAATTATTCCAAGTATTGGATTCTCCCTCATTAGTTAGTCTCAAATGGAACCTAGTAGTAAATGGATTTTTCCAAAACATTCAATACATTTCAAATATTTAATTTCTTTATTCCGAAACTACCCCTTTGTATATTTAAATTTGTGCAATTATTAAGTGATAAAAGAATTTACCATGTAAATGTGCTTAGATTCATGGTACTCTTCATGTATTCGAGCAATATGAATTTTCAATCCAAGAAGTCGAATATTTGATTCGTTTCTTTGTTAGATTTCAAGGCATAGAGGATGGTCATTTCTATTAATGGTTAAAAACATTTACCTTCTTGCTATAAAGAAACATAGGGCTAGTAAAGGAGAAGTTACTTTTATATTGCAAGTAATTAGTATAGATAAATTTGATTAAAATTTAAGTTTAGAAATGATTTTCATACAATCTAAAGGATATAATCTATTTTGGAAGAATAGTAGTGTTAATCAGGGTGTAAAGAAATTTTATTTGAAAACCAAAATAGTTTAGTAAATGGGTGTGACAAAGGTTGAAATCTTTTACGTGAGATTATTAAAACTGACTTACCTTGCGAACCTCAAATTTAGTACTTATCTCTAATTTATAAATTATCTAATGAAACTTACCTTTGAAGCTGAATAAAGTTAGGATTCATTGTTCTAAGATTATTGGGTTCCATCATTATCAAGCAAATGAGTTTTCAAGAAAACTACCCCATAATCACTTGGAGAGTAAAATAATAAATTTTAATTGAAGTACATCTTAGGAGAAAGCATTAGCTCACTTCTAAGAATTTGAAATTGAAGAGGTTGTTATATGTAGGAAATATCTAAGGATAGAGTTAACATTACTCCAAGTGGAAGAAATAGTTAGTTATCTCTTATAATCTTGTAAGGAATTGACATTGGTTCTAAAACAATTAGAGGAAGATTGATTCAAATTGCTTAGGGTCTTTATTTTAGTTGATTAGCAAGTATTAGACTCTCTTCTAATCTTATTTTTGAACAATTAATGATTAAAAGTGTTGTGGTTATTAAAGCATATCGTTAATAGTTCTTTTCTTTTTCCTTCAAACAAGTGAATATTAATTTTATTTCCAAAGTAATATTAGATTAATTAATTTTCTTTAAGCAAATTAGTACCTTTCAAGTATTAGGATTCATAATTAAAGTAAGGTTATCATTCATGGAAAAAAAAAAGATGAAATTTATGTTACTTCAAGTGGAAGAATTAGTGGGTTATTAATAATGCAGTTACTTTCGAGCCTATTATTATTAAGTTTTTTCTTCAATCAAGTAAGTGTTAAAATTCATTTCTAAAGTCCTTCTACCTAGGCATTAGATTTTCTTTAAGCAATTTAGTACCTTTCAAGAAGTATTTCAATCTTTTTCATAAGTTATAATTTTACAAGTTTTCAAGCAAAAAATCTTTGTATATCATAGTTTTGTTTTCACGATTGTATTAATATATTGCTTTGCATAAGATTCATGAATTCAATATTAAATTCCTAGTTACACAACTAAACAAGAGGAGACGAAACCAAAACTTAGCAGTGTTCGGTATCTATGGTGCCTTTGGGTCACGCTTACGGGTAATGTCGTCGTGTTGAACTACTACACTTAACGCCTAACAAAGTTGCAACAACGACATCTATGGCATCATCCCTCTAAATTGTTGGGGAGTAATAAGGGTCATTTAGAAGTTAAAATCCAAGGGATGGGTAATCCCCCTTGGATCGATAATCTAAAAAGATAAATCTTAAATAAATTTACATTCGCTCGGATAACCTTAGAAAACCCCCTTTAGGGTTTGGTTGTGAGTGATGGTTTTGGATATATATTTTATCTTGATGGAATTTAGTGGATGAAAATGGATTAAGGGTGACATATTTAATAGGAAATAGGATTATTTATTTTAGGGCACAAGCAGAAGGCCACCTTGAGCCTTTTTGCTATAGAGCTACCATCGTGGGTAGAAACCGCAGAGAAACTATTTGGGACATTGACCCTAGAAAGGGTTGCATACCCACCATACAGTTTGTGTTAAACCATAGTTAGAAACTAGAACTACATACTTTGTGCCTTGATCCCATGTCAAAACAGGTATGTAGGCAGTCTAGGGACGGAGTTGTCCCTTGTACTCAGGCATTCAGGGATGGGGATTAGGATTTGGTTAAGGATGAGTTGATCATGATTTTTTTTTAAGTTCCTTGGTCCTTCAATAAAACGGTGTAGTAACACTAATTGGAAGATTAAAAGTAATTCATTGCATACTTGGAAGGGATCCCGTATGGATTCACTTAACTTCTCGAGGCTTTAGGCCAGATTCTGAGGCGAAACTCAAGCTTGTTTATTTTTATCTTTTTTTTTATATACTCCTAAAGACGGCAACCTTGGTGCATTTCTAGTAGGGGAGTGTAGTCTTTATAGAGTGACTCGGGACCCAGATGGTCCTGGTGAGTCTAAAGTCTCTGGCCAAAGTATTTCCTATTCTTTGAATAGATGCCTACTCTGTTTGGGTAGATTCCTAGCCCGAATTGGATAGATGAAACCCCCTATCCCATATGGACAGATGCCTATCCCGTATAGTTAGATGCCCATCTCAGTTGGATGGATGCCTATCCCATTTGGATAGATACCCAGAGTATGAGATTGAATCAAACACAATTAAGAATAAGTGGGAATAAGTAATCATAAATAAAATAAAAAATTAGTTGAGATTTTTGGATTAAGTTAAGTGGGTTATTACACAATATGCATATAAAATCAAATATCCCCCCATAGGAAGGAAGAAAGGAGACTACATAGGTTCCCCATAATGGATAATATCCTGCAAAAATGGTGATTGTTTGAAGACAAAACATAGTCCAATATCGACATGAAAACATTTCTAAACCAAGTACAAATGCAACAATGCTTCCCATTCTAGATAGGAATTAAGAAGTGGAATCTAAATGTAGGATGATGATATTGCCTCTAAAATTTGCTTATGTGTCACCATGACCTTGGAAGATAATGCCATGAACCAAATAAGTAAATACCCAATCATAAGAGAAGGTGACAAATAAGGAACCAATGAAAACTAATCTCAAGCAAGCTCCAAAGACAAAAATGATGTGACAAACATGAATGTAATGGTTATCATCAAAGAGGAGAGAAAAGCCCTCAAATGTATCTTTCAAACAAATAGAATATTGATAAACCAAATATGATATACCAAATAGGAATCCATCTTGCAACCACAAATTTGAAAGACAATGATGGTTGTGCTAATCAAGAATGATGGAAGTCTCAAATGAATTTGGATGAGGAGTCGATACTAGTGAAGGTTGATAAAACTATCTCTGATAAAGAATCAAGAACCTCTGAAGCATCTGCAACCTCATCTGAAATTACCAAAGACTCCAAAGATTCACAATCATGGGTTATCTGCTTTGAAGAATGAAGAGGCACATTAGAATTGGAAAGAGGAGCATCAAGAGATGGTAGAGTATCATGATCACCATATGCCTCCCAAATTTTAGTCCAAAGAGCATGAGGACATGTAGAATCAACAAGTGACTCCAACATATCATCATCTACATCCATACAAATAACTCTAAAGAATTTATCCCTATGACCTTTTCAAATAAGATTATCCCAAGGTGTTCCAAGAATAGGAACTTGATTGTACAAACAAGGCAATAACTAAAGCTCACTCAAATGAGTGATATTGAAATCACTTCATTGCTTATAGTTCCCCCTCTCCAAGAAAAATGAAAAACCCAATATGAGGTATAAAAATTATTCATAAAATTACAAAGAAACTGGTATCACAAAATATATACTTCCAAAAGAAATAAACCTGATTTCAACAAAAAAAGGTGGTGGGGTCTAGATGGCAATAACTGATCTATTGGCGGTTGCACTCATCGAATGAGAACCAAATCACAAACCCACCAAAATTACCACAAGCACATAAGACATGAGTCACTACTTAACACAAGTAGGATACACGAGCCAAGGCAACATATACAAGACATGCACATGAGGAGAGAGCCACCTCTCATGTAAGACTAAGCTCATGATATGAAAGAGGGTTGCAGGTAATATGAAGCCCTAAAAAATTTCACGTAGTCAATATGGGGTTAAAATCCTTACAAAATTGTCATTCATGGGTCCACTCCAATAGTTGGTTACCACGAAAACCATAAATGATAAATCTACCATCAACAAAAAAATGTTATGCCAAAATAAATCTGAACCAATAAATGCCTGATTAGAAAATTCAATACGGGCCATCCCAAACACAATAGAACAGATCCACCAAATACAATGCATAGATCATGAAATCATAGGAAAATCTCTCACAATTTGCAAGGAATAGATGTCACCATAAAAGATCCCAAGAGAACGATGAGGAAGGACGTGGCAAACAAGAATGAGTCTCAACTAGCAATGAAAAGTGTCAGTTCAAAGCACTAAAACACGTTGATCACCATGAAAGATAATATGCAACCCCATATCTCTTGGAAATGATTCATACAAAGAGAAGTTTCAAGAACAAGGAATATTCTACTTCATATCTCTTAAACATGATTCATATCAATCTCTGCAAACCTACAAGGACAAGTGGGCTGTGTGGGAAAAGGTATTTCATGTTATTTATTGATGATTATTCTAGGATGACATGGGTTATATTTTTTACAAAAAAAATTGAAGCTTTTGAAAGGTTTAAAGTTTCCAAATTAATGGTAGAAAATCAAGTTGATGCTAAAATCAAGTGTTTAATATCTGATACAGGTGGAGAATTTACTTCGAATGACTTTGACAATTTTTGTGAGAAATATGGTATTAGAAGACATTTTTCTACTCCAAGAACCCCTCAATAGAATTGTTAGAGTTATCTTGTATTAGCTATTGATTATTAATTTAATTATTAGTCTATTATACTCTACGCTTAAGCTAAACTTAGGCATTTAATAATTATTCTAATTATTAAATACTCTTTATCCCTTTAGGGTTTCTTTAGGGTTGCACATCTTTAGGGTTTCGTATTCTTCTTTCATAAGGATTGTATTGTAATTTTCTTTTTCATTCCCTCTCTGAATGATTATTTTTTTCTTCAGAGCCATTATTGTGTTTATGTCTCCAATCTTCTCTTATGACACGTATTTTGCTTGCAGGTGCTCTTGGGATCTCACAAGTTGTATTTTCTCAACTTCTTCATGGTATCAGAGCCTACATCTGTTGCTGCTTGTTCTTGATTTTTTAGAAGATTTTCTTTGGAGGCAAGGGTTTCAAAAAAAAAATTCAGAGTTTTTCAGTTTGGATTTGGGTTACCTCCTTGTTTCTGGGTACTTTGAGCTCAAGCAGAACTCACTATTGAGCTCAGAACATCCAAAAACCCCCATTTTCATTTAAAATTTGTCTATTTTGGACAACTTTGGCTCTGGAATTTTTTTCTTTCATTTTGGCCTTTCCAGGGTACATTTTTCAAGAAAAAAATTAAAAAATCATTTTCGATAGTTTAACGGCTTGCTAAGGCCGAACCGCTACCGTGGAAGTCCTTGGAGCCGTTAAACTATCGAAAATGATTTTTT
The DNA here is from genome assembly GCF_030272615.1 of Cryptomeria japonica. Lineage (NCBI taxonomy): Eukaryota > Viridiplantae > Streptophyta > Pinopsida > Cupressales > Cupressaceae > Cryptomeria > Cryptomeria japonica. The sequence goes on from NC_081410.1 coordinate 10,444,344, forward strand.
ATTTTTTTCTTGAAAAATGTACCCTGGAAAGGCCAAAATGAAACCGCTACCGTGGAAGTCCTTGGAGCCGCAGGCGGTCTCCCCACTACCCAATTGGCCATCTCCAAACTGCTAGCCGCGACTGAAGCTATTCTGTCTCCAAAACAGACCTTTCGTACAACGTGTTAGCGATAGGTTAGTTAATCGCAATCGTTAATTGCAAAATGAATGGTGTACAATGTACGACTAACACGTGTGTTAGTCAATCTGTATTGCCATTTTGGAGCCAGAATAGATGCGTCCGCCAGCTGCTGCAGTCTCTTAACTGCCTAGCCGCCTATCGTTGCGGTCTCTTAATTGCTCAGTCGCCCAGCCATTGCAGTCTCCTCATCGCCCGCTGCCCAGTCGCTTGTTGTCCACCGCTAGTCGCCAACCACCCAAAATTTTCTCACCACCCGTTGCCACCCAGCCAAAGAGCCACCTCCACCCAGTCTCCTCCTCTTGCTCCTCCTTGAAAGCTTTTTGACAGGGGGGAGATTTTTTGTCATAACTTGGGCAAATGGAGTCGGATTTTCAAAAACAAATAGGCGTAGGAAAGCTTTTTTTGAGCTCTATTCAGATATGGAGGTGATATTTACTGATGTTTTCATCTAGTACCTATTTTTTTCCATCAAAGTCGGCATTTTTAATGCACTCCGGGAGCCATAACTTGGGCAAACAGACTCTATTTTTGGAAATATCGAGAAGGTCTTGGAGAGCCCTACTCAGATTTGGAGTTAATTTCTCCAGAAAAATCACTAGGTATACAAGATATTATCTGATGCATTTTCTATCTCTTGTCTTCTTTTTTGGCTCTCAGATTGTACTGGTTTTTTGTTTTATATCTTGTGGGGGTGTTATTTTTACTACTTTCTATAATTTACTTCAGAAAATCAGAACACCTAAAACTCAAAAAAACAAAAACCCCTTCTGCATCTTTTGTCTAGTCTGAAAGATCACTTAATTAAAAAAATCAAGAGTAGGTTCAAGTACAGGTACAAGTACACATGGCAGATCTTTTGTTGAGCTTCTTACATCCTAGAACTATCACCTCTAGAAAGCTTGTATGACGAGGCTTCTCAGATCATGAGGGTTGTGGTCCTGTTTGGATGCAGATCAGCCTTTGTTGCAGCATCCTTTTGAGATTTTTCAGCATTGGAATAAGATGGATGAGGCTATGGGTGTCATCTCCTTACATGTTTCAGACAACTTGCTTTTTCACCTTGATGGTTTGCTCACTCCTCGGACTATGTGGTCCAAATTTGATACTCTCTTTGGTACTATCAATGAGTTCAGGGCATTACAGATTGAGGCAAAGCTCTCTTCCTTGTTACCTGAGTCCTTTCCTCACATTGAGGACTTTCTGAACAAGTTTAAAACCACCAGATCTATCCTACACAGTTGTGGTAAAAATAAGATAGACACGGCGTGTATCTACCTGATTCTCTCTAAGCTTTGAGGTCCCTACATTTGCTTCCACATTTTATTCTACTATGGATGCCTTGGGTACGCGCTTCACCATGCCTACTTTTGATGTGTTATGTGATCGCTTGACTCATGAGTAGGCTCACCTATCTTAGTTGGATACTCTCATATGATCAAAGCAGAAAGCATTGGTTGCTCATACATCTAAAGAGAACAAGAAGCAAAAAACAAAGCTTAAGAAAGATTCAACTGGCACTGAGCGTCCCTCCAAGCCACCACCTAAGTTTGATTATAAACCGAAGTCCTATCCCAAATAGTAGCACTCTTCTAAGTTTGGTGAGTCTTCCTCCAAGACGAAGAAGAAATTATATGAACTTTGCAGTTTCTATGGCAAAGAAGGTCATCCAGTTTCTCGTTGTTGGAAACGATTAGAGGCTTCAGAGGAATCCATGCAGCAACATCATATTTCTTCCCCTCAGCCTCCATCTTCCTCTTCTACATGCTCTTTCTACATGTGTTATTCCTTCTACATCCACTTGGATTATTGATTCAGGGGCTTCTCACCACATGACATACTCACAACAACTTGTTACCTCACTTGCTCACAGTAATACTTTACAAATTGCAGTTGGTGACTTAGCACAACTTTCTGTTTCAGGTTCAAGTTTTGTTCCATTGACAGGTGGTTGTTTTCAGGATGTTCTTTTGGTTCCTGACATTTTGACGAACCTCCTCTCTGTTTATCAGATTTGTCATTCTAGCTCTAGTAAAACAATTGAGTTCTCACCACATGATGTGGTTATTAGAGAGCTCCATGATCCTGATTTGGTTGTGGCTACTAGCAGCGTTGATCCTAATTCTTGGTTATACTGGTTTGATGGATTTGAGAGTCCAGATGGCTCAGGTTTTTCTCTTGTAGCATATCCCAATTTAGTGAGAAGACTTTGGCATGAGGGTTTTAGTCATGTCAATTACAGATACTTACAGCAGATGAGCACACAAGCACTTGTTATTGGGATCTCTCAGATATCCTGTACTGATGGTGTATGTTGAGGTTGTGCACTTGGCAAGCATCATCATGATCCTTTTCCTACAGGCAGAGCCACGCGTGCTAAGGCACACTTGGATTTGATACACAGTGATCTAATGTCATTTCCAAGTCCATCTTTTTCAGGGTCCAAGTATGTGCTCAATTTCATTGATGACTTCTCCAGACGTACATGGGTGTACTTTCTTAAGTACAAGTATGATGTCTTTGATTCATTTCAAGTCTTTAAGACATTTGTAGAGAAGTAGTCTCATTTTTCTATAAAAAGGATACACACAAATAATGGGAGAGAATATGTGAATCGAGCTTTTACAAATTTCTGCATAGACATTGGTTTGCAACATCAGTTAGCAGTTCCTCACACCCCTTAGCTAAATGGTGTTGCTAAGAGAAAGAATAGAACACTATAGGAGATGGCCAATTGTATGCTTCAGTCATGTTTTATGCAGCCTGCATTTTGGGCTGAGGCAGTTAATTGTGCCACTTATATTCAGAATCGGATGCCTCATAAGGCATTGCGCCAGTTGACTCCTGAGGAGGCTTTGTCCCATGTCAAGTCTGATGTTTCTTCATTCTGAGTTTTTGGTAGTGAGGCTTGGGAATTTAATACAGATGCTTAGAGGAAATCCATGGAGAGGAAGAGTCGACCACTCATTTTTGTTGGCTACTGTGAGGATGTTAAGGCATACAGGTTGCTTGATCTTGATTCCCGAGAGGTCCTGTTTAGGCGGGATGTCTAGTTTGATGAGCGCCTTCCTTTGAGGATGATGCAGATGATGGTCCACCATCCCCACCACCACCACCACCACCACCACCAATACCACCACCTGCATCTCAACCTTTGCCCAAGTCGGCCCGGTTTACAGTTGATGTTGTTGGTTCGATGGCAGGTGATCCTTCTGACACTCATCGTACTCGTGCACAGACATCTGGTTCTAGTCTTCTGAGTCATGCCATTTTAGATGATCCTCATAAATTTTCAAAGGCAATAGGTTACCCAAAGTGGGATAGGGCCATGGATGAGGAATATTCTTCTTTGTTGAAGAATCATACTTGGGATCTTTTTACTCTTCTGAAAGGAAGAAAGTTTGTTCGGTGCAAGTGGGTGTACTGTACCAAGTATGTTGTAGATGGTTATGTTAATAAGTATAAGGCTCGTATTGTTGCGAAGGGGTTTTCTCAAGTGGAGGGTATTGATTACTCTGAGACCTTTGCTCCTATCACCAAGATGAATTCTATTCACTTTGTACTTTCTCTGACAGCTTCACAGGGATGGGCAATTTTTCAGATGGATGTGAAGAGTGCTTTCTGTGTGGGGGAAAAAGCGAGACTCGGCTAACATGCCCTAATCCTACCTTTTGACACACATTGTGGAATACGAAAGAGCCTAGAGGTATCACACAATTGGCTACTTCTTTTTGTGGAAGAGAGAGCCACAGGCTACCTATTAGGATTTCTATTCCTTTGTTGTAATTGAAAGATAAAATGATGCAAGTTCAATTCCTAGCCCTAGAGTGCAAGTATGAACTAGTAACAAGATTGCAAGATTGAGATTAAGTGATGAAAAACTACAAACACAAGGATAAAAGGAGAATGTAGATATGTACTTGGAGTTAAAATCTGAGTGAAAATGTTCGGGACGGGGGCGTGGGCGCCACTGTCCTGATTCTACCCCTGAAACTGCTCCTGAAACTACTATTCTGCAACCTGACAAGCTGTCTGAAACTTGTTGTCTGACAGAGGGACCAGGGCGCCCAGTGCCCCTATGCTGGCAAGACCAGGGCGCCCCACGCCCCTGTCCTGGTCTTTTGCACTGAAATTTGGTGTGAAATTCTGTCTCGGTCTGCTTCTGTCGGATCTGCAATTTGCGACGTCATTCGAATCCTGAAATCTGCACTTATATCTGAAAAGGTATGGTGGGCAGCTATATAGGGTTTTGCCTTAGTCAAACCCCCGCTTTGGTGATTTCCACCTCCACGAATAGCCAAGTTGTATTGTAAAAGTAGTGTGTGTGCAGACCTTGTGTGTGTGCAAGATCCTAAAATGCAAGTAAGCAAGCTAGAGCAACCTAGAAAGTAAACCCTAATTGCTTGTAAATGATAATGTAAATGCTCCAAATCAAGATGCAAAGTGATCTAAAGCATGAATACAAATGATATAATGAGGCTCATGCAAAGACATGAAAACAACATGAAATCATACCCAACCCCAAGGGAGGGGTACAAGCCAATCTTCAGTCGGTGATCCCCTATTGCTCTTCAATGTCTCAAAGCCCTAAATGGATGAATGAAATTGATGAATGCTTGATGGATGGATGTTGAATGTTGTTGAAGTCTTCAAAGATTTGCTCTTTCACTGCGTAGAAGGCCCTTGAAAACCAAAATTCTGGATCCTTTCCAATGAAGAAAGAGAGCTCTTATATATGAAACCCTAGGTCTTAATTTCAACTTTTGGCCAACCTAGAGATTGAATCTCCCACCAACTTCTTGGGGTTAAGCTTTATTTTATGATTGGATCATGCTCCTAAAATTTCAAGAAAAATGTCCGGGACCGTGTGCACTCCGGGCGCCATGGTCTCGACAACTTTTCACCAAATTTTCAGGGCCGTCGGATATGATGATTTTAGAGAGAATCCCGAAGTTACAGCTGATTTCGAGATGTTTTGACCCCCGAAATCAAGCCCCCAAGTTCAAAATAAGACCTAATTAGGGTTTTTGATTAAATGATGTATTGGAGGAATAAAATGAAAGGGGCACACTTTAATGAAAAGGGCCCAACTTTATGATATGGGAGATGATAAAATAGAACCTTAGACCTAATTAATTTAATTAATTAAGTGCTAAAGGGGAAATGCAATGCAAAATGCAAAATGCGCCAAGGCGGGTGCTAAACTAGGTGTGAAATTGTACCACCCTAGCAAGTGCGTACAATTTATGACGCTACATTTAGCCCCCACTTTAGCGGTCATATGAACACTACGTGCATATGCAAGCTAAAGTACGGAAAAGTAAACATTATTTGAAAAAGGATATATCCATAAGTTGTCGGATGAAGCCCCCAGCGGCATCTGCAGTACTCAGTTAAGAACCACAACCTACAAAACCACATGTTAGATCGCAAAATCACCTAATGCTTACTAAGGAAGGTGATGAAAATTCGATGGTAGCTATATGCCCCCCCTATTTCGGCTTGCTAATTTTAGTGAGTTGAAATAGGGTATCATGTTTACCACTTCGAATTGTTAAAGAATATTGATGACAAATGCTCACAAGAAGATTTGATATGAGATCAAAAACTAATGGAGAATCATTTGGTAAGAAAGAGGACTAAATCTCAATTCCAACACAACAAAGAGTGTGAGGATTTGAGAGTTCTCTAACACAAGATGAAGGATGTAAATGGAAACAAAATGCAAAGAGAAGAAAAGAAAGGAAAAAAGCATGAATACACACATTGGTGATCCATGAGAAGAATAGTGAGAGAAAAAATATGGACTTCTCACCCCTAGATCTTGTCTAGGTGATCCATGGGAAAAAGGACATGGAAAACTAGCCCCTAGAGTCTGTCTAGGTGATCCATGTCAGGGAGGAGAGTGAGAAAGTCTAGCCTTATGCCACTAGTTCCACTCAACCTCGTGCATGTGTGTGTAAGGGAGGTTAGAAGCACCTCATAGGACTCTATGCCTGAGTATGCTACAACCTGCATATGTATAGTACAAAAGCGTGACATCTCGCTCTAAGAGTCTGTGCTATGGTTCTGAGAACTATCACCTTGTATAAAAGAAAAAAATAAAATAAAATGGAGACATCTCGCTCTAAGAGTCTGTGCTCTGGTTCCGAGAATGACCCATTGCTCAAAAAGTGTAATGTTTATGTCATAAGTAAAGTAGAACAAGGATACCTACCTACATCACAAAAGAAGATACCCCAAAAAATGCAACAATGTCATAGATCCAAGCAAGAGAGTTTTGCACTCTTTAAGCAAGGATAAGATAGTTGAAAAAGGGATATCTTGTAGTATGTGTAAAGGAGATCTTTAGAGGAGAAGAGATCTTTGTACAAAAGACACCTATCCCCGAGAAGAATTGTTTTAGACAAATATAACATCTTCTAGACAAAGAAGAGAATAAGAATGCAATACTTCCTTCTTTTGCGAGGTGAAAGTGATTCTTAATGAAGGATGACGCTCTTTTTAACCCAATTGGGAGAGTGAATTCATTATGGATGTATTTTACCAAGCGCAAAAGAGGTTGTAATCAAGGACTTACACCTCTTGTAAGAGAGAATCCTTGAACAAACAACAACAAATGCATACAAGGAATAACATCAAGTAATAAAGTTCACACCATCCACAAAATAGGAAAAAGTGGATCCTTAGATAAAAATAAGGAAAGATCATTGCCTCCCAAGGATAAGGTCAATGAGAAGACTTACACAATCTTCTAGGGAGAGATTTAGACATAAACAAAATGTACTACATACTCACATGAGTTCATGCAAGCAGGACACTAGTGTATATAAAATGCTCCTCACAAGAAGTGGGTAGGATAAGAAAGAGAATACACATCTTCTCCCATATCTAGGAAAAGAGATTTCTAAAGCAAAGATGATCAGTATTTCCACACTATTACCCCATAGGAACAAGAGATAACATAGAAAAATTAGGCTATTATGTTGCTTCAAAAATATGATTGCACTTGAAATTGTACCATCATGAATGACAATGAGCCCCCAGTAAATGAGCTACCAATGTCACATAATGATGAGCAACATAATAGCCATTAATGTTATTTAAAGACATGATAGATTGAATGAGGTATTTGAATATGACATGTTGAATGCTCAACTATAAGTGAGATAAAAAACATGTATAAAATGATAAAAATTGAAGAAGGAAAGTTACGAGAAATATTAGATGAGAGATGAGTGTAATTTATTAGAGCCTTATCCCTGGAGGAAAGGACTTTACGATGAATAGGAGATAAAGATTCATAAGTGGATTTAGAAATTTGAGGGGATTCATAAAGAGATTTGTTCATCGCCAAGATTTCCTTATGAGGGGAATGAGAGTTGATAGAAGTAGAAGATGATTTAGTTGAAGTGAGATCATCATCACTACTAAATATAGCATTCACATTGAGAGATGGTCTTTTAGATGCTTTGGTGGGCTTAGAAAGATTATATCCAAGTCCAAATGAATATTCATGCATGTTATGTTCTAAAGGAACTTTAATTCCTTGTTCATTTGTGCCACAACCATTTCCACTATAGCCACTCTTAGCCAAAATATGAAAACCACGACCATAACGATTAGCCATTTCAGAAAGAGAAGGTGGTTTTTCATAAGACAAAGAATCAAATTCTTCAGAATTAGAGGTGTGAGGAGAAGAAGTTTGAGAAGCGGCCACAAGATTATTGCTCATAGGTTCAGGTAAGACTGATTGATCTCTACTTTCTTCCTTCTTTTTAACTTTAAGCTCTCTAGGAGGAATCCTATACTCACCTACAAAGGTGGGATTGAAATCAAGAGATCCCCAATCGTCTTCTGCGAGAACCTTCTCAAGATCAAAAGCATTTTCATGTGTAGTTTCAAGTTGAGAAGAATCTTCTTCAGGAACTTCAGACTCATCCAAAGAATTTTGATTATCAGAGGGTGATGATCCATCCATAGGTATCTTGTTTAACGAGTCATTACTAGAAGAGGATGGCTTAGAAGAACTCCCTTTGGAAGTAGATGTTTGCAAACAAGCTTGAAAATTAGTATCACCTATCAAGGTATATGTCTTATTATTATAAATAAATTTAACTTGTCTATGCAATGTAGAGGGGACAGCTTGCATACTGTGAATCCAAGGTCTCCCTAATAACAAGTTGTATGTTAGATTTCCCGACATAACATGGATAGGAGTAGGCAAAGTAACAGGTCCCACCGTGATGGGTAAGGTGATAATACCTAATGAAGACTTAGCCACATTATCAAAGCCTCGAATGGGACGAGAGTCAGGCTCAATAAGGGATGTATCCACATTCATCTTATGCAATAGATTAATGCTACACACATTAAGGCCAGAACCATTATCTACCAGTGTTCGTCTTATAGCAGTGTCATTTATGATAACCACAATCATCAAGGGATCATATTGATGTTGAATTTCACTAGTAGGCAACTCATCTTGAGTAAACACAATTTGAGTTTTAGGATTCATCACAGAGTTAACCAAAGACACTATATTACTAGATGTATTAGGTGGAGGAACATTCAAATCTTTCAAGGCATCTTGTAACATTCCATGATGAGCGGAAGAAGTTTGGATCAAATCCCAAAGGGATATCTTAGCAGGGGTAGCTTTAAGTTGTTCTATGGGATCATAGTCCTTACTAAGCATTTGTGAAATATGAGGAGCTTGAGGAAGATAGGTTGGGAAGGAGGAAGTGAAGTTGGGATAACTGGAGGAGGATTAGGTTGCCTATTGTTTCTTGTGTTATAGATATGAGCAACCGCATTATAACTCTCTCTAGTCAGTTGCTTAGCATACTCATAAGGGCTCTTAGTAGAATAACCTCCTTGCACAGTAATAATAGGTTTCTTAGGAGTGCAAAAAGAATCATTAGCATAACCACCTTGGACCACTAAGATAGGCTTATTTAAAGGTTGAGAATTTTGAGAAGGACAAGCACCTTGGACAGTGAAGAGAGGTTTGTTAGGTGTTTCATTCACACGTATCAAATTGATTGAGGATGGTTTAGAGGAATGAACAAAAGTGTTGGAAGAATTATTGATAGTCTTCTCTTGCACTAAAATCTTGTCATGGATTAAATCAATTTTAGGAGAGAGACAAGGGGTAGGCATTGATGTTCCAGTAGGAAGAGTAATACTAGGAAAGGTCATATCATCCTCTATCATCAAAGGGTCTACATGGGGAATAAACTCTCTAGGAGAAGGATCAACATTACTCTCTAAAGTCTCACTCTTGAGAGGGAGATCTTTGAAAGAGATGTTAACCATCTTGCCTTGAACTAGGGTTTTCCTACGAGTAGAACCAAGTTGAGGAGAGGGAGAATAATTGAGATTCAAGGAAGGTGAGAAACTATCAAGGGAGTTTTCAATCTTGATTTCATCCCCTTTGGCTAGGGTTCTCTCATGGGGAAGAGAATAATCTACACCTTCTTCTAATGGTTCATCCCAAATAGTGAGGTTGTTGAAAGGAATGTTTGAAGTATTGTCAATTTCGGGAGAGGAGATAACATTGTTTATTAATTCCTCATTCTTAGGAGGGAGAGCATCAATAGATGTGTTAAACTCATCCTCTTTCCTCAAAATATATTCAATACGATCTTTAGGGGAGAGAGAATTAAGGAAATTGCTTATTATTTCATCCTCTTTCTCTAAGGGATGCTTATGGGTAAGACAAACTTTAGGAGAAGGGTAAGCATTTATCATTAATTCATCATCTCTAGTGGGAATTTTGTTGGAAAAGGAAATGCCATCACTAGGAAATGTAGGGATAATGTCATCTTCTAGCACAAAAGGATCCTCATGAAGGGAGTGTTTTTTAGGAGGAACATGAACATATCTCTCCAAAGATTCATGCTTAGGAAGGAGATCTTTGAAAGGAGTGTTCATAACCTCTTGTTGCACTAACATGCCCCCATTGGAAGGACCAACTTTAGGAGAAAATAAGTCAATGTCCCTCAATACCTTTTCACTTAGAGAGGCATCATGTAGGGAAGATGAAGTAACATTAAGAAAGGTGTTTATGATATCATTCTCTTCCTCTAGGATAGCTAAATAGGAAGGGCACATTTTAGGAGAATTGTCAAGATCACTCTTAAAGTCTTCATCCTTAGAGCATGGGAGAGTCTCAAAGGGATTGGTAGCAACTCTTTCAGGCACTAAAATGTTGTTATAGATGGGGGGAGGTTCTTTAGGAGAAGGAAAAATTGAAACAAGGGAAGCTAACCCATTATCAAATGAATGCATCATGACAACAATTTTCCTCTTTCAAATGATAACACATGCAAAATAGAAGGAAATGTTTAATTTTAACCAATGCAAGCACTTAGAATGTAGATTTAGAAAATGAAATTTATGATTCAAATGAGTTCCTAAATCAGATTTGAAATTATTGATCCCAATTAAGCTATCCACAAATTCAACTTTGAATTGAAAAACTAGGGTTTTAGCAAAAATTTCCTCTAAATTTTTGAATCTTGCAAGAAATTAAAACTTGTAAATGCAAATCTGAATTTGAAATAGCATAAACACTCAAATTTGAAAGCATAAATCAGAATTAGAGAAGATTGGAGTTCACGTCGGGTTCACCAAAAATGTGTAGGGGAAAAAGTGACACTAAGCAAACATGCCCTAATGTCACTTTCAATCACACACTTGTGGAATACGAAAGAGCCTAGAGGTATCACACAATTGGCTACTTCTTTTTGTGGAAGAGAGAGCCATGGGCTACCTATTAGGATTTCTATTCCTTTGTTGCAAATGATAGATAGAATGATGCAAGTTCAATTCCTAGCCCTAGAGTGCAAGTATGAACTAGTAACAAGATTGCAAGATTGAGATTAAGTGATGAAAAGCTGCAAACACAAGGATAAAAGGAGAATGCAGATGTGTACCCGGAGTTAAAATTTGAGTGAAAATGTTTGGGACGGGGGCGTGGGCGCCACTGTCCTGATTCTGCCCCTGTAACTGCTCCTGAAACTACTGTTCTGCAACCTGACAAGCTGTCTAAAACTTGTTGTCTGACAGAGGGACCAGGGCGCCCAGTGCCACTGTTCTAGGGACCAGGGCGCCCAGCGCCCCTATCCTGGTAGGACCAGAGTGCCCCACGCCCCTATCCTGGTCTTTTGCACTGAAATTTGGTGTGAAGTTCTGTCTCGGTCCGCTTCTGTCGGATCTGCAATTTGCGGCGTCGTTCGAATCCCAAAATCTGCACTTATATCTGAAAAGGTATGGTGGGCGGCTATATAGGGTTTTGCCTTAGTCAAACCCCCGCTTTGGTGATTTCCACCTCCATGAATAGCCAAGTTGTATTGTAAAAGTAGTGTGTGTGCAGACCTTGTGTGTGTGCAAGATCCTAAAATGCAAGTAAGCAAGCTAGAGCAACCTAGAAAGTAAACCCTAATTGCTTGTAAATGATAATGTAAATGCTCCAAATCAAGATGCAAAGTGATCTAAAGCATGAATACAAATGATATAATGAGGCTCATGCAAAGACATGAAAACAACATGAAATCATACCCAACCCCAAGGGAGGGGTACAAGCCAATCTTCAGTCGGTGATCCCCTATTGCTCTTCAATGTCTCAAAGCCCTAAATGGATGAATGAAATTGATGAATGCTTGATGGATGGATGTTGAATGTTGTTGAAGTCTTCAAAGATCTGCTCTTTTGCTGCATAGAAGGCCCTTGAAAACCAAAATTCTGGATCCTTTCCAATGAAGAAATAGAGCTCTTATATATGAAACCCTAGGTCTTAATTTCAACTTTTGGCCGACCTAGAGATTGAATCTCCCACTAATTTCTTGGGGTTAAGCTTTATTTTATGATTGGATCGCGCTCCTAAAATTTCGTGAAAAATGTCCGGGACCATGTGCACTACGGGCGCCATGGTCCCGACAACTTTTCACCAAATTTTCAGGGCCATCGGATATGATGATTTTAGAGAGAATCCCAAAGTTACAGCTGATTTCGAGATGTTTTGACCCCCAAAATCAAGCCCCCAAGTTCAAAATAGGACCTAATTAGGGTTTTTGATTAAATGATGTATTGGAGGAATAAAATGAAAGGGGCACACTTTAATGAAAAAGGCCCAACTTTATGATATGGGAGATGATAAAATAGAACCTTAGACCTAATTAATTTAATTAATTAAGTGCTAAAAGGGAAATGCAATGCAAAATGCAAAATGTGCCAAGGCGGGTGCTAAACTAGGTGTGAAATTGTACCACCCTAGCAAGTGCATACAATTTACGACGCTACACTTTCTTGCATGGAGACCTTTGTGAGGAGATCTATATGGATCAGCCTAAGGGATTTGTACAAGATTCCTCTTTTCTTTGTAGACTTTGACGTTCATTACATGGTCTCAAATGGGCTCCTCGGGCTTGGTATGAGAAGATGGACTCCTTGCTCTCCACACTCTTTACACGTTGTCATTGCAATCCCACAGTATATATTCAACGTCAAGGGGATGATGTAGTTATTCTTGTGCTCTATGTTGATGATCTTATCATTACCGATAGCTCATCCTCCTTGATTCGGGATATTCAGAGAGCCTTGATGGAGGAGTTTGAGATGACATATCTTGGCCTTCTGCACTATTTTTGGGGCCTACAGGTTATTCAGTCTTCGGATGGGATTTCCATACTTTAGTAGAAGTATGCTCTTGATATGCTTCACAGATTTAACATGCTTACTTGCAAGCCTGCACCCACACCATTTCAGTGAGGTGTTGTTTTGTCTGCCACTTGTTCTACACCTTCCATGGATCCTACCTTATATAGGCAGTTGGTTGACAGTTTGTTGCACCTGACACATACACGCTCAAATATTTCTTTTGTGGTTGCTCTTGTCTCTTAGTTCTCCCATGATCCTCATGAGAGCCATTAGCAAGCAACCAAACATATTTTGAGGTACATTCGGGGCACTACACAGTTTGGCATTCACTATAATTCAAGATCCCCTCACATTGTTGGCTTCACTGACTCAGATTGGGTTAGTGATGCTCATGATCAGAAGTCTACTTCTGGCTTTGTTTTTTGCCTTGGTTATGCTTCTATCACATGGTCTTGCAAGAAGCAGTTTTCTATTGCATTATCATCTACAGAGGTTGAGTACTGAGCAGCGGTGTTAGCTAGTCAGGAGGTTTTATGGCTTCAACAGTTGATGACTGAGTTTGGGTTCCCTCCTGATAGTCTCACTATTCTTTGGTGTGGCAATCAGAGTGCCATTCACCTTTCTCGCAACCTAGTGCAGCACTAGAGGTCTAAACACATTGAGCTTCACATGCACTTCATTAGACAGTTGATTCAGGATGGCTTTCTCATCTTGGAGTACATTCCTACAGAGGACCAGGTTGCTGACATCTTCACTAAACCTTTTGCATCTTCGTGCTACCTTCAGTTGCACTCTATGCTTGGGGTGAAGGAAGTTGTCCTTCAAGGGTCTCATTGAGGCCTTCCTTCCTTCATGTTTTATTTGCATGCTTTTCCCATCTCTTTTTGGAGTAGAGTTTTTTCCCATGTGGTTTTCTCTATTTCTTTGTTTCATAGAGATTTGGTTGTGATTGGGTACCTCATTAGGCTTTGTTGCCGGGACCCAAATTTTGCCTTCTTCATGTAGTTGCATTTAGTTTTTTAGCTACTCCCTAAGTTCATCTTAAGGGGGGGTGTTAAAGTTATCTCATATTAGCTAATAATTATTTATTTAATTATTAGTCTATTATACTCTATGCTTAAGCTAAACTTAGGCATTTAGTAATATTGTAGGTGATGCTCTACAAAAAGGATGTCAGGAACACAAACACAAGACTCAAGAATCAAACTTTAGTGTTAGTATCATAAATGAAATATGATCCTAAGCAAGCATATCAAGAGTGATATCAAACATTTAATAGAAAGCATGAAAAAACAAAAGAAAGACGCTAGACCCTTCCAAATGCTTGCCAACATGTTCATAGCTGCTCCTCTCTTGTTCCTCTCCTCTCCAAGTTCCACGTGAGTGTAACCCTCATCTTTTTGCATTACTATGGAAGTCTTATGGAGATTCAAGATTTATGAAAATGATTAAAAGGTTGTGCAAATGCAAGCTAAATATGAGAAAGCACCTAATTAAGCTATATTGATTTTAATCAAAATAACAATGCAGATTTAAATGGCTCCCAAAATGCTCTCTTAAATTTAGTATAGGTTAGATGCATACAAGATTTTTGGATCTGGATTATGAAAGAATGGGCTCTATTTATAGGAAAAATAGAGAAATGGATGGTTGAGATTGAGTAATCTCAACAAGGGTCAGGATTGATGGGTTTATGATCCATGTGAAGGCTTTGAACCCAATCCCATGATGACAAATGTCAACATGAGATGACTTGAGAGGAGAGGAAGAAGCATTAAATGGTTGAAATGACATGAATTGTTGTCATTTTTGATGATTATGTTGTGATTGTCATTGATGGACACACACTTGCATTGAGATCACTTTTATATGTACGAGTTATGCTCAACCAACAATTGTTCCCAACCGGTATGATGCATTATAGTCTTTAGACTATCGGTGTTTTGCATAATGTGTTTACTGGTCTGAAGCGGTATGTTGACCCCAAGAGGTTTAAGGATCTCAAGCGGTACGAAGGATCAAAGCAGAAAAACACATATTTCCTAGTCTTCATTTTTGTCAAATCGACAACCGGTATTTTGTATGAACCGGTAATACTCTGTGATGAGTTACCAACTGGCATTTTGTGATGAGTTACCATCCACCGATTGTTTGACGGTGCTGACACTTTAACGGTGCTTTTTGTGTCGTGTTACAGAATATGTCTAGATGCATTGAACCTAGGAAATTGTATTGTAATCCTATTGGGCCGACATGAAATCAGATTCCTTTATAAGGACATCATGTCTAGTGTTTTAGGTTGTTGCTAGGTTTTAAGGTGGTTGATGAGTTAGAGAGAGTGTGAATGTGTTGAAGACTGAAGTAATGTTGTAATGCATTAGGAATGAGCTATCAAGGATCTAACCAAGTAATTTGTGCTATTTACTAAATCACTTACTTGTTGATTACTCACATCTTCGATAAGTCTGAAGCCCTTAATCAGGTAGGCCCAAAAGCCTTTTGTAAATCCTCTAACAATGTGGTTCA
Organism: Cryptomeria japonica; assembly: GCF_030272615.1. NCBI lineage: Eukaryota > Viridiplantae > Streptophyta > Pinopsida > Cupressales > Cupressaceae > Cryptomeria > Cryptomeria japonica. The sequence continues at coordinate 10,459,711 of NC_081410.1, forward strand.
CATCTGTGGATCTAAAATCCTCTAGCAAGGTAGTCTTTAATCAGACTTATCTCCTAATAGAGATTGAGATTCCTAATAGGATCTGTTTTGGTAAAGAACATTGTATGACTTTAACCGGTTTGACCTTAACTGGTCCGGTTCCTATTCTGCAGATAGTTACTTGTGAGTTCCATCTCACCGTGGTTTTTCCCATTTGGGTTTCCACGTCAAAATCTCTTGTGTTATGGTGTTTGTGCTTCTGTGGGTGAATGCATTATTTTCTATTTGGTTTGTATATGTGCTAACCGGTTTGTCTGCTAAACTGTTTTACTGGTTTACTGGTAGTCTAGTAAAGTGTTTAAGTACAGTGATTTTTGGCATACTAATTCACCCCCCCCCCCTCTTAGTATTCATCAATTGGTATCAGAGCCAACCTTTTTATAAGTCTAACCACTTGGGAAAGAGATACGAGGGAATACACTATGAGGGAACTTACTCATCGGCTCACTCAGTCTGAGCAAGCCTATGATGATCTTATGGTCAAATAAAAGGCCTCTCAGGCAAAAAGGAGAGAACATGCTGAAAAACTGATGGAGCTATGTGAAAATAGTTCTTCTGATGAAGTGAACATGGAAGCCCTGATTCAAGAAGTAGTAAAGCTGAATGAATCCAATTCCAACCTAAGAAAAGAGTTGGAAGGACTGACTATTCGAATGTGCCAAGAGCTTGAGAACCGGAGGAAAGCTGAAGATCTGGTAAAAGACAAAGATCATGAAATCTCCAAGCTGAAGCAAGAGATCGATGCCCTAACTGCTCAACTCCATGCGAGCAAAGTGGAAAAGGAAGACATGCAAAGAGAACTGAACATGGCCATCTCCGAGAATGCAAACTTGATGGAAAGAAATGCTGCTATTTCCAAAGAACTCTCTGAGTCAAAGGAAATACTTGTTAAGTTCAACAAGAGTACTGTTAAGCTAGAGCAAAAGCTTGAATCTGCCAAACCTGTCAAGAATACTAATGGACTTGGTTATTCCGATCATGAGGAAGGTGAGACCTTTGGTACAAATGCTAGAGCATCAAAGACACAACCGACATCAAAGGATAAAGGTAAGCAAAATTTTAAACCTGTTTGCTTTAACTGTCTTAAAGAAGGACATACTGCTAATGTGTGTAAGAGCAAAGCCTCCAATAATTTTCCTTACTTTATAAATAATGTACCTAGATCCAATAAGTTCAATGGTAATTGTTATGCATGCAACAAGTTTGGGCATAGAGCATCTGAATGCAGGTCTGTTATGAACAACACTGGAAGATATCCTTAGAGGAATCAAGGAGTTGGTCCAGAACCTTTTGTGAACCAGAATCATAACCGATTTAATGCCTTTAATAATCAGTCAGGAAGCGGTGGCTATCAAGTGGCAACCAGATGGAGAGAAAACTGTTTGATCTGTCATTGTCATGGTCACACTGCTGCAACATGCAGGAGGAAGAATGGTAACATGAATAATGGACCTTGGAGAGCACCTGGAAAGGTCTACTATCATTGCAACAAACTAGGTCACATTGCTAGATTCTGCAGAACAAGAAAGAACATATCGGATGACATATCGGTCACTCCGGAAGGAAAGATTGATATTAAAATTGATGCCCTGCAAAATGGACAAGGTTAGTCTAAAAGAAACAACACAAAACACACAAGAAACTGTTAGTGTTATTCAATCAAAAACTAATCTAAATAGGCAAATCAAGAGAGACACTAAAATCATGCTAATATCTCTGACTAATGAAACAAAGATAATGAGGCATCTCCAAATGCCTCTTAGCATGTTCTTAGCTCCTTCTCCCTTGTTCCTCTCCTCTCCAAGTTCCAAAATAGTGTAGCTCTCAGTAGCTTTTTGCACTATGGATGCTTATGAAGGATTGAGATTGTAGTATTGTGCTCCAAATGTAAAATGAAAAGTTAATATTAAGCTATTGATGCTAAAATGATTTATTTTAACCAAAATGACAATACATGAGTTTGCTATGTTAAATGCTCTCTAAAATGCCTATAGGTTAAATGCATACAAGTTTTTCAGGATCTGGATTATGAAGAAATGGGCTCTATTTATAGGAAAAATGAAGCAATGGATGGTTGAGATTGAGTAATCTCAACAAGGGTCAGGATTGAATGATTTCAAATCCATGTGAGGGCTTTCAACCCAATCTCAGGATGACAAGTGTCAATGTGAGATAGGTTGAGAGGGGAAGGAATAAGCATTAAATGCTTGATATGACCTTGAGAGTTAAAGTCAAGGTTGGTTGAATGAATAAACTCTTTATTCAAATAATAAAGTTTTTATCCAATGGATAAACTCTTGTGCAAAGGCAAGAAGGATAAATATGGTCAAAGCAATAAATGTTTGGGGGGACAAGTTTGAAATAACCATAAATGGTTATGTAAGAGCCATAAATGGTCATGTAAGAGCCATTAGTGGTTTTGGAAGACTTTGGGGGTTAATTTGTTGAACACACAAAGCATTAAATGCTTTTCAAAGACTTTTGAAGTCTTTGAGAAGTGACTCCATTTTGCTTAGGAATGTGACAATAATTAGGGGATGGATTAGGCTAATTAGGAAGGGGTTAGAAGAATCTAGAAGGGGATTAGATTATGCAAGTGGATTTGGTGGGTGAGGGAAAATAAGATTTTATTTAAAATAAAAATTCATTTATTTTAATAAATGTGTGCAAGTTGCATTTGTAGGAAAATGCAAGTGGGGGGGGGGGGGGATAATGATTTAAATAAATGTTTTATTTAATTTATTTAAAAGAGGAAAAAAGGATTTTAATTAAATAAATAGATTTTATTTATTTAATTGATTTGTATTTGGTTTAATGAATTAATTAAAATAAATCAAGTAATTTATTTAATTAATAAAAGAATGTTTGAAAATGAATTAATTAAATGTTAATTTAATTAACTAATGGCTATTGGATTTTTAATCAAATAAATAGCGAATATTTATTTAATTAAGCTGGACAGATTTGTGTGACTACATTTGCCCCTCTTTGAGACAGTGCGGTTTATCGCATCGTTTCAAAGAAAGAAAAACTGGTGTGAAGAAATGCCCCATAAAATGTAAATTTAATGGGTGGTATGCCCCCTCGAGAGATGGGCCGAAAAAATTTGAAAAATCGGACGATCTCTCGAAAAAGAATGAAAATTGGCAGGGTGGTAGAAGAGAAGGAGTTAGCCATACCGGTGAAAAATAGAAGAAAATGGGGGAAAAAATGGAGAAATGGGGGGGCTCGGGAAGTTCATGAGGACCATGGCGGTGAGCGGGGGGAAGTTACGGTAACGGTGAAGGGTATAAATGGGGTGAAAGGGGTGAAAACATGATCATTTGTGACCGTGACCAGTATAAAACTAGAGCTCTGATAGTGACATTTGGAGGAGCAAGCAGCAGTTAGGATGCCGATACCGATTGCAGAGCACAGATTTGAGCGAGTTTGATAGCTCTAGCGCCCAGACGACTACGAACCAGTGGTACGCAAATTCGAATTTTTAATTTTTATGCATTTATGATACGTTTTTAGCTAAGTCCAAGTCAAGTCGGAGCAAGAGCGTTGGAACTACGATTTTGGCACTTTTGCTCCATGAACTAGTGCTACTGTGCCGCAATGGCGCTATTGCCCCATTGTTTGAGCGCTTTCATTTTGTTGTAGCGCTATTGTATGCAAGTTTAGGTGCTATTGATTAATAAGCGCACTTGAGGGCTTGTTTGAGTGCTATTGAACGTTATTAGCGCTACTATGTAGTTGTTTTAGCACGTTTGTAATTTGAGCACTGTTGGATAGTTGATTGAGTGCTTTTGTTAGGGTTATAATGCTATTGTTGAGAAACTAGCACTTTTGTTGGTAAAATAGCACTTTTGTTTTAGGATAAAGAGATGCCCCAGTGTGGATGAAGAAAAATCTCTCGATGCCAATGATGGATGGTTGGCGATATGAAGTGAGAGTTGTTTTGAACCATAGCAGCCTGATGAGACTTAGGTCATTTGTTAGGATAAATACCCGTTGAAGTCTAGGTGGCCATGATTGCTTACCTATTGAGACCCGAAGATACTTGATCAAAGTATCTATTGATAGTCTAGGTTTAAACTTAAGAAAGTTTGAAAATAAAACAACTGATGGTGATTGATGAATGTCCATGTGCAGGAGGAGCTGGGCGTGTTGTAGTTACGTGAGCGACATCTTGTGACATAAGGGTTGCAGGATCGATTGACACAGGCGGAGATAGACTGCATTGCCGCGACAGGACTATATGAGGTGATGCACATACTCGTGATTCATATGAATTATGGATTGATCACAGCATTAGCAGAGCAGTGGTACAGCGAGACGTGCACCTTCCATCTGGCACAGGGGGAGATGACAGTGACCTTAGAGGATGTGTGGCGCATCCTACGGATTCCGATTCGGGGGGAGCTGGTCACATACGACAGATCCTGGGGGACTCTTGTAGTGCAGAGGATTTTTGATGAGGACATTTTTATTGATGATGGCTCCATTGCCTGGGAGGAGATAGCAGCGTTATATGAGCCTCTTCCAGCAGTCTTATTAGGTATCGTGGGAGGTCTTCTTTGTCCTGACAGGTGATCACATGGTTTGGCCGTGGGGTGGGGGCAGGTGATCGAGATGATGATGACCGAAGGGACCCGATTTGCGTGGGGGTCGTGCATGCTAGTGCACTTGTACCAAGAGCTCCATGAGGTGGTTCACCGGGAGAGGGGTTCCTTAGCAGTGGGCATGACACTGCTGCATATTTGGGCTTGGGAGCACCTACCAGTGACTCGACCGGTGAGTCTGAGATTCTGGGCAGTGGATCAGCCATACATGCTCATGTATAGCGGCATGATGAGTCAGCCCCACCTGGCGAAGTTAGAGTGGTGGCAGCAGGCGCTGGATGATTTGGATACAGTGATATGACGACCATACTTGGAGTGTGAGCCATGGGATGATGATGCAGAGGCCCTGCCTTACGTTTTTATGACTTGATTCCTCATTGGGAGGACCTCATACCATGTGGAGAGACAGGTGCCCAGGAGAGTGCTGAGACAATTTGGACCGCAGCAGGGACTGCTTAGTGGATCAGGAGAGTATGCTTGAGTTATTTGGGAGAGGTACGCATGGGGGCCAGTGCTACCCTATGATCAGGCACTGGCAAAGTTCTAGACACTGCAGGCAAGACCATGGGATATACGACCGAGGGTCGTGGATGCAGGTGTTACAGATGAGTACACGCAGTACCGGGTAGCGCATCTGATCTTACGGATCTCTGATCCAGCAAAGCCAATCCCAGATTTTGAGGATGAGAGGGGACGGAGATGGAGGAGGGCAGGAGGTCGAGGACTGAGGGCAGGTGGAGGAGATGGAGGAGGAGGAGGTGGAGGGTTGGGGATGCGGAGTCAGCGGAGAGGGAGAGGTGGACTGCCTCTACAGATATCACAAGGACCATTGATACAGGGAGGAGTTCAGCTGAGTGGGAGGGGGATGGAGAGGGAGATCCTGATGGATACAGGGGAGGGGACTACTGGAGAGGGTGGTGCAGATGAGGTGGCTATGGATACCGGGGAGGGAGCCACTGGAGATCTACGAGATCATATGATAGTACGTTTGTAGACTCGGATAGAGGATTTGGAGGTGGAGGCGGCAGCTAGGGATGTGCAGCTATTTGCACGGGAGTCAGAGCTGGTGGTGGTGCTGCGGGAGAGGGATAGTGCAGTGGAGAGATTGGCAGAGCTGCAGGAGAGAGTGCAGGTTGGAGTAGGAGCACAGGGGCCTACAAGGGAGGTGATGAGGGAGATGCGATGAGCACAGGCAGAGATAGACTATTGGCAGGGTTTATATGAGCAGGTGGTGCCAATTAGTCAGCGAGCTCTTAGCTATTCTCAGATGCGGCAGGCTAGATCAGAGCGATCGCAGAGTGTGCAGAGCAGTGGGGGTGTGATGGGTCCACTGCAGAGGGAGAGATCGGGGGATGTAGGAGGGAGTGATGGTTCGATGAGGCCTCCACGGAGAGATGGATCAGGAGGTGCGGGCATCAGTGGGAGAGCAAGTGGCGATGGTGGTGGTGGTACAATATCTGGCCAGAGTGGTATTTGAGAGAGCATTTTTGCATATATGTATTTGTATCATTGTTTATTTTTTGGACTGTATCTTGGATGGCTCTTGGTAGCCGATTTTGTAGACTTCATTGTACTCTGATATATGAGATGATATATATGAGGAGATCCCATATTTTGATGATATGCAGTTGATATGTATGGATGTTTATGCAGGATGATGAGTTATTGCTTAGATGGATATGTGTACATGTATGCATTTGATGAGATGTTTCTTATATGCATGTGTTTTTATGATGATTTATGATGTGGGATACTGACATATGAATGTAGGTATAGATATGTATGATTTGTTTGATTTTTGATGTAATGCTTTATGTATGTAATGCCATGATGATGAGGTATGCTTATGATGATTTATGAATAGGATTTTGGTGTTTCCTATTTTGATATAATGATATGCAATGATGTTAACACAATGTTGGAATGAATGATGTTATGTATGGATATGTATCTAGATGTTTTTAGATGAATGTAATATGGATAAACAAAATGTAAAGTACAAATGTTTATATGATAATGTCTAAATGAATGCATATGTATAATGGATATATATAAAATGGTATGAACCAATGTGTTTTGGAAACAAATGGATTTATGATTTTAAATGCTTAAATATGATTTAAGTAAGAACGATAATGTGATGATACTATAACTTATAGGTTTAATAACGGCACCTTAATGCAATTAAAAAGAGGATAATGAATGTAATGTGAATGAATCCTAAAATGAGCATAATAAGGTACTTAATAATGAATGAATGCACCTTTTAACTATAAATGAATGTATGCAGTATTAAATGATAAAGGATAATGAAAGGATGATGGATAATTGACACTAAATGAATGTCTAGTAAATGGTTTAAAATAATTAAAGACAATTTGATCCTACAAAATGAATCTAATTATTTATGATTGATGCAATGATTTAAATGATTAATGAAAACTAATGTAAAAAATGAACTATATGCAATGTTAAGTTAAAAAATGACATGAATGTTCTTAATGCAAGATGCAACTAAATGCAATGATGATATGACCATGAGGAATGCAAGGTTCTTGAGACTTTGCATGATGCATTGATGATGTATCAGAGTACTCGGTCATGATTGTATCCAAGACCAGCTTTAATGGTTACTTTTGCATATAAAGCCTACATATGAATGGATGAATGAATGGGTGATATGCAATGGAATGCAATATAGAAACAGATGAGATGAAATGACGATCCATAGTGCTCTATTTTCATCATTGAGCTTTAAAATGTTGGAAGAGAATACAAGCATCTTGACATAATGATTCGAGATGACCTGAGTATTCCTTACATGGATTTTATATAGCAAGTTAATACAAATGACTTGATATAAGGGTCAAGTCGACCAGAGTATTGCTTGCGGAATAGACAAGGATTATCTTCGTTCATGCATGACTTGGATCGTCCTCCTTGATCTTAAGTTGATCATATCTTGAGATAAGTGCAGACTGTACTAAGAGATAAAGCCTTTATCCAATTTGGATGAGAAGGAACCAATGAATGAGCATTGTACCTGCAAACAAACAGTATATACAAAAAGAATAAAGAATAAGGATCCTTGGTAATGGTTCATGCCCATATGGTCGAGGTATACGCTGTAGTCAGCAAGCCGTAATGATCTATGACTGTATTTGGCATAAGGTCACGTAGCTTGGTGAACTTCCCACGTAGACACCATTAGTACATGCCCTAGAACTTCATCAGAAATAATGTGCAAACGATACAAAACAATGTTGAAAGATCTCGATACATATAAATGAATGATTGTACTCACAAACCAACCAAGTATTTGATAGCTTAACAAAATTTTCTTGTCAAAGAAAACGTCACTTTTGTCTTTGTTTTGGTAAGGAAGGATGCATCCTTGTTGAAGACAGTTTTGAGTGTTGATGGTGATTGTGTGGTCGATTGGTAAATGGTCATCGTGTGATTATTTTGTCAATGTTTGTTTTGTATTTGTGCGGATGAGTATGTACAAGGTGTTGCCATGTTTTTGTGTGATTTTCGATGTTTTCTGATGTTTTTGGATTTTGTGAGACATTTTGAATGTTTTTGGTATTTTGCGAGATAGTTTTGAATGTTTTTGGATTTTTGATGATTGTTTGGAATGAAGAACTTAATGAATCATAAGACAATGTAGAATCCACTTCCATCAATAGGTTAAGGGCATTGCCCCCAGTTTAGACATGACTATGAAAAAGCGGGATGCAAGACGCATGGAGTACTTTCTTAATTGCTGATGAATAACAAGCCATGGTCTTGGATGGATGGATGTATGTATGAAGTAGATGTGATCACAACAAGTCTGAAAGACAATGGAGCCATAGCCTTTACGAGTGGCGCCTGTTTGCCAGGTTTTCACCATCGTACTTACCCAAGGTGCCACCGGAGTGGTTTGTTCACTGTTTTGGATGTATGATTTTTCTCTTACTCTTTTTGGTGTTTTTTTGTATTTTCTTTAGGTCATTTATCTAGATGTTTTTGGTATTTTCTGGTATGTAGGGGAGCCTAATGCTCTGTTCAGCTTAGGTATAAAACCGTTTGAGGTGCATGTTGTTGATTGGATCTGCAAGTAGTTCTCCTTCTGATGTAGCCAACTAATATGCCCTAGACCCAAATACAGCAGTGACAACATATGGGCCTAGCCAGTTTGATTCAAACTTGCCCTGATTTTCTCTATTTGGTTGATTACGAGGATTCTCTCGAAGAATAAGATCACCTACCTCAAATGTACGAGGTCTAACTCGGTGATTGTAGCTGCTGCTCATGCACTGCTGATAAGCTTTGAGATGGTTGTATGTAGCTTGTCGCTTCTCATCAAGTAACTCTAAGTCCTGAAGACGAGATACTATGTAAGCTTCATCATCTATTAGATTATGCAAGGAAACTCGTAATGATGGTATCTCGACCTCAATAGGCAAGATAGCTTCTGCACCATAGACCAATGAATAAGGAGTTGCACCTGTAGGGGTTCGAATGCTAGTCCGATATGCCCATAGTGTTGGATTCAGTTGAACATGCCAATCACGACCGACATCATTGACTGTCTTTTTTAGGATTCTTAATATGTTTTTTATTTGATGCTTTGGCCTGACCATTTCCTTGTGGGTAGTAGGGAGTGGAAAATCGATGTTGGATGTGAAATTTCTCACAAAGTTCACGGACATCCTGATTTTTGAAAGGAAAACCGTTATCTGTGATGATGGACATGGGCACACCATATCGGTAGATGATGTAGTTGAGGATGAATGAGGCGATCTACTTGCCGGTGACTTGGGTAAGTGGAATAGCTTCGATCCACTTTGTGAAATATTCGGTGGCAGTAATAATGAATTTGTGGCCGTTGGATGAAGATGGATGGATTTTACCCACAAGGTCAAGGCCCCATTGACAAAAAGGCCATGGTGTCGTGATGGGTTGTAGTTCCTGTGCTGGTGCATGTATCAGGTCTCCATGACCTTGGCATTTTTTGCACTTTCTGACAAAGTAGTAGGAGTCTTTTTCCATAGATGGCCAATAGTATCCATTGCGCAGGAGTTTCTTGGCTAGTGATGGACCACTTGAGTGAGTTCCACAAATTTCTTCATGTACTTCTTCTAAGGCCTTTGTTATCTCATCTTGTTCCAGACATCGAAGGAGAGTACCATCAAGACCGCGTTGGTATAGGGTTTCAGCAATAATGGTATATCGAGTAGTTTGGCGAATAAAGGTTTTATGTTGGTTATTCGATTGGTTGGGAGGAAGGGTGTGATCGCGGAGATAGGTGTAGAATTCACCGTACCATGGGGATTCAGGACTGACAAGGCGACATATCATTTCGGATTCAGGGATATCATAAGCGGGAATCCAAAGCTGTTCTACCAAGAACTCGTAGCATGTTGAATTATGTGGAAGATCTAGGAGAGATGTGATGGTGGCCATAGCGTCAGCAACTCGAATCTGATCTCTTGGTATCTGCTCAAAAGTGATAGTAGTAAATGATGTCTTTAGTTTGTCCACCATTTGCTTATATGGCATGAGTTTATCATCCTTGGTCTGATATTCATCTGTTGCTTGTCGAATGACCAGTTGGGAGTCACCATATACTTGTAGTTCTTGTAATTTCCATTGTATGGCTAACTTGAGTCCCGTGATCAAGGCCTCATACTCTGCGATGTTATTGGTACATGAAAATGTGAGCCTGTAAGATTTTGGGATGCTGTCACCTTGAGGTGTGAGAAACAGAACGCCTGCCCCCAAGCCATGCCTAGTGTATGAACCATCAAAGTATAGTTTCCATGGTTGTGCTGTTGTGATCATGAATATCTCTTCATCTAGAAAATTGGAAATGAAAGGATGCTCGCTTATGAGAGGTGCATCGGCCAACTAATCTGCAATAACTTGACCTTTGATAGCTTTACAGTCTACATACTCAATGTCAAATTCACTTATAATCATCACCCATTTGGCCAAGCGGCCTGTCAGTGCTGCTTTGCTAAGTAAATACTTGAGTGGATCAATCTTTGCAATGAGTTGTACTTTGTGTGTTAATAGATAGTGCCTCAGTTCAGTGGCAGCTAAGATTACCGCTAAGCAAGCTCACTCAATAGGGGTGTAATTGAGTTCATAGCCAACCAGTGTGCGAGAGATGTAGTAAACAACACACTCTTTTCCTTCTGCATTATGTTGTGCCAGTAGTACACCCAATGTTGTACTTGTTGCTGAGATATAGAGTAACAATGGTCTACTTGGATCTAGTGGCATCAACAATGGTGGACTCATGAGATAGTCTTTAAGCGTCTGAAATGTTTGTTGGCATCGGGCATCCCACTGAAAGCGGATGTTTTTGTGTAGTAGGTGTGTGAATGGGTGACACTTATCAGCCAATTGTGCAATGAATCTTTGGATGGATTGAAGTCGTCCTTGTAATGTCCTTAGCTGACTGATATTCTTTGGTGGTGGCATATCCATGATTGCTTTTACCTTTGCTGGGTCGACCTCAATACCTTTGTATGAGACAATGTATCCTAGAAGCTTCCCGGAGGTTACTCCAAAAACACATTTCTTTGGGTTGAGTCGAACATGGTATTGTTTCAGTCTATCAAAGATTTTATCTAAGACGTGGAGATGCCCTTCTCTGGTGAGTGATTTTGCTAGTAAGTCATCCACATAATCTTCCATCATAGTATGCATCATGTCATGGAAGATGGTGGTCATTGCTCTTTGATAGGTTGCTCCTGCATTCTTGAGACCGAAAGGCATTACATTCCAACAATATGTGCCTCATGGACATGTGAAGGCTATCTTATGTTGATCTTCTAGTGCGATCTTTATTTGATTGTATCTTGAAAAGCCATCCATGAGTGAAAGCATGGCATGCCTTGTTGTCATATCCACTATGATGTCGATATTTGGTAGGGGGAAGTCATCCTTAGGATAGGCCTTATTTAGATCTCTGAAGTCAGTACAAATGCAGATGCCCCCTTTTGGTTTACCGACAAGCACAATATTGGAGATCCATTCTGTATAATCAATTGGCCTAATGAAACCAACATCTAGGAGTTTCTTGAGTTCAGTTTTGACTAGTACTGCGATTTGAGGATGCATCTTACGAAGCTTATGCTTGACAGGTTTGGCTCCTTCTGCGACGGTGAGGTGATGCATGACTAAATCAGGATCAAGCCCAGGCATGTCTACATATGACCATGCAAAGTTGATCTGATGCTTTTGAAAGAACTCTATCAATTTAGGTTGTTCCTCTGGAGTGAGAAGAGATGCCAGATGTATGAGGTGAGGATTTTTAGGAGTCCCCACATTGTATTCTTTGGTTTCCTTGATGAGAATCGTTGATCGTTCCTGTTGTGCATTAGCAGGGAGAATGTCAAACCCTTCATCCTCAGGCGCCTCAGAGAGGTTTTCACCATTGGATACACTCTTTCTTTTTACTTTTGTTGGATCAAACAGTGCCACAGTGTGGTTTTCACTAGAAGATCCATGTTTTATTGTTATATTTTTGCAGCTGAAAGGTTTGGCATCCGCCCCAAAGTATGTTGTGCTATTAAGTTCAATGGCGAATCCAGCTTTGTGATCCCCGCTTGGTAGGTTATCCCTTAATTCCAAAAAGTCAATGATGGCCTCATCGTTTTGGAAGAAGTCAAGACATGGGGGATTTGGTTGGTTCCATTCGATGAGTTCAAGGTGGATAATGGGCATTACTTCATCGATTAGGTTAAGTGTGTTAGATGTATCAGTGAGGGTTAAGATGTTATGGCGAAGGTCGTTAATGGTACTCTCCATGCCAGAATCAGGCATAGGATGAGATGTAGGGTCTGTGAAAGATGTTTCCAGTTCAGGAACCCAAGTGGTCTTTATCTGTGCTTCTCCGTAAACAAGGATGTCTTTGCGTGGTGGAGGTAGTGATGCATCTTCCTCATCTAAAGTGTTAAGTTGTACAGAATCAAATTCCCACTCATGTGAGTCAGTCTCTGAGTCACTTTCCAGCATCCGATTACTATACCATATCGGGATGTCTTTTGAATTAAATACTGTAGGTGTGATTGGTTGATGTACCTTTGTAGTGATTGGTGTTGTAGGAAGGTTGATGGGGATAAAAGAATATGATATCGGGAGTATCGGCAGTGTTGAATCAGTTGCTTCTGCTAGTACTGTTGGTGCCATGAATGCTGTTGCGGGTGCCGATACAGTTGTTGCTGCTAATGGTACTATTGATGTGATGGCTGTTGCGGATGGGATTACTAGTTCGCTTGGTGGGATGAATGGCATTGGTGATGGTTGTGTTGGGATTCTGAGCCTTGGTGGGGCAGTTGTGATGGTGCTTGATGCCGCTTTAATAATGAAAGGTGTCTTTTTTGTAGTAGGATGACATAATGGTTTGCTTGGTTTTCCTTTGAATTTGAGTTTAGGAAAGTTCTCTTTTTCAAAGCCTAGGCCTATACTACCTTTGGGCTTTAATTCCGGCAGCAGAGGTTCATGTCGTCCTTGTTTGCAATATCCCAAAGCACTCTGACCATCATATCCCATTCTTTGCATAATGAGGAGACCTTTGCCATACTGATCTGTAGGAAGTCTAACTTGCGGTATATCAGTGGTGATGGGATCTTTATAGATCTAGTCTGCTAAGTCCTCATCTTGGGTTTCTTCTTCTTGACTCTTTCCAAGGATGAAAGGTGTCAAAGAACATGTTGGTGTGATTAGTGGTTGCTGGAGTACCTGCTGTGGTTTACCATGTGTTCTAGGAGAAGTGGGCATTTGTCCCACACAAAAGAGTTGACTTGAGTTGTATTCCCCAGGGCCTTCCTCTGCTATCTTCATCTTAAGCTTTTCTTGCTTGGGTATAGTGGTGTTTGAACTGGCAAGAGAGGCAGGACTTATATATGATGTGGAGGAAATGGATTCTCTATTATTAGGAACGGTAATCTCTGGTTGATGGTTGATATTATGATAGTACGCAAAGGGATTTGCATCGCCCAGAATTGTGATCTCTACATCGTTATGTGGGAACTTGATACATTGATGGTAGGTAGATGGAACGACTTGCATGGCATGTATCCAAGGTCTTCCTAACAATAGATTGTATGGCAGAGGAAGGTCCAGAACCTGAAAAATGATGTGCTTTACCACAGGGCCTACTCGGATTGGTAGTACCACAGCTCCTTTGGAGGAATGCTCCGCATCGTCATAGGCTTTGATTGTGATCTTCTTACAAGGATCCACTGATTCTACCGCATATCCCAATGCTGTGACCAACTATAGTGTACAAATATTCAAGCCTGCTCCATTATCAATCAAGACTCGCTTGATCCTATGCTGGTTGATAAAGCCTTCAATGTGTAGTGAAGCGTTATGAGGTTGCTGGAAGGAAGAGTTGTCACTTTCGGAAAAAGTGAGACAAGGTGATGACTTTAGACTTCCAACCATGGCTTGAAATTGGTCTGTATTCAGATTTGCAGGGATTGACGCCTCTTGGAGGGCTTGATCCAAGATAGTTTTATGAGATGGCGATAGGCGCAAAAACTCTAAAATGGATATAAGCGCAGGGGTTTTGTCTAATTGTTCCACAAGATTGTACTGCTTTGGGATGGAGGTGGTGCCCTGTGGAGCTGCCTTTATGGTGACCTTACCATGACATGTAACAACATTGCAATTTGAGTTGGGATTTTTGAAGGTTATTATTGAAACTTGTTCACTGGCATCATACAGATGATTTACAATGTAATTATACGCAGCCTGTGTATAATCAGTGGTATCAGTGCCTCGCCTGGAAGTGGAAGGACCCCTTTGATCTTGCGATGCAAGTGGATTTTTGAACATCAGATGATCATTATTTGTTGTTTTTGGGTCATGTCCTTCAATTTCAATTTCTCCTCGGTCAATAAGATCCTGAATAAGATCTTTTAATCGGTGACAATTACTTGTCTTGTGTCCTCTTCCTTGGTGGAAATCACAGTGTTCAATATCTCTCCACCATGCAGGCTTGACCTGAGGTTCATAGTTTGATGTTTTTGGTAGAGTGACCAAATTTTGAGAAATGAGTTGTCGCAATACTGTTTCAATGGGTTCCCCTAAGGGAGTGTATGTGCGTTTTTGTTTTTGCTGACAAGGTCTAGGTTCATCGTGAGACGTGATGCAACCTTGATTTGAAGGAACATTTGTGTTGTTCTGAGGTGGAGGATTCTATCCTGCAAACTAAACCACAGGTTGTGCATTTTGTATAGTCCTGGCATCCACAACCCCATCATTGACAATATTCTTGTTTTTATTCCAGAAGCTTGGTTTATCACTATTGAAGCGTGGGCGAGGACCATCCTTTGGTTCATTATAGATTTTGATGAGTCCTTTCTTGATGAGTGCCCTTTCACATTTCAAACCCTTGGTGATCATATCATTAAAAGAGTCTGTGTCTTTGACATCCAGGTGAAATTCCATTTCTTCGTTTAAG
This sequence comes from Cryptomeria japonica, assembly GCF_030272615.1. NCBI lineage: Eukaryota > Viridiplantae > Streptophyta > Pinopsida > Cupressales > Cupressaceae > Cryptomeria > Cryptomeria japonica. The sequence goes on from NC_081410.1 coordinate 10,474,825, forward strand.
TTGGAAATGAATATTTCCACTAGTTCTCGTTCAGGTAACTGAAGAGAACGTCTGCTAGACATTTGGTGCCATCGTTGCAGGAATACTGAGAATAGTTCACCTAGTTTTTGTTTGGTGTTGCACAGATCAACCATGGTGATGTCGCGTTCAATGTTATGAGAGTAATGAGCTAGGAACTTCTGGATGAGTTCCTCAAATGTTCTAATGCCACCTGATAGTTGGGAAAACCATGATGTGGTTGTTCCTCCCAAGCTTTGGGGAAAAAGGCGCATTAGGTATGTGTCTTCATATGCCACTTTGAGACAAAGCGGAATGAAATTCTCTGACATGATCACGGGGATCTCCCTTTCCTCTATATTTTTCAAATTTGGGTGTTTCGAATCCTCGGGGAAAGGGTGGCATATAAAGATTCCTATCAAAAGGATAGGGACAGATGTCATTGAGTGAGAATTGGTTAGTTTTGATACCACTATGAAGTTGTTGGGCGAGATTCTCGACTTGTTGCCGCAACATCTCCATTTCATTTAGAGGAGGAGGTGGTGGGTTACCTCGAGGAATGTTATATCTGATGGGATCTCTACCTCTTTCCTCTTCATGGTGACTTTGTCTTTCAGATGCTTGTCTTAATTGGGAAAGATCAAAGTTAGAGGGGAGTTTTGCTCCTTCTTGAACGAGTTTTAAGAAGTGAGCATCCGCATTGCTCCTGAATATTTCGTCAAACAGTCTGTTAAAGAGAGGGTTATGCTGAGCCCTTTCTATTGTTGCAAGAGTAGGAGTACTTGGGTTTTCATCATTCGCATTTCCTCCAAGTGCTTCTTGAAACTCATTGAGATTTTCCTCTTCTTCTTCTTCCATTTCTATTTCTCGTTGCCTTGACTGTGATCGGGTTTGAGCCATTTTGCTTATAAGCTTTTGTTGAAGTTGTGTGAAAATGATGATGAGTTTTTGATGAAATGAGAGATTGATGGTTGGTGAATTGTGTTGCATGTGGATCTCTAGCACTTTTAAGGTAGATGTAACCGAAATTCCTTCTTTGAATTACTTGTTTGTTTGATAAGTTTGGATGTGATAAGGTGTAGAGAAATCTGAGATGTGTTATAGATTGAACTACCTAGTAATGAGAGGATTCACTCATGAACTAGTTTTAACCTGTGTAGATGTGTCTCTTAGGATGAGCTTATCCTAGATGTAGAAACAATCTAAAAAGTAATGTGATGCGATTGATTGAAGCAATATCTAAAAAGAGAACTTGAAGCAAGAACCTCTTAATGTTTTGAGAGTTGGAACAGATTGATGATGAAGTGATGATGTATGAGTAAGATAATGGATGAAAATGTTTTTAACTTCAATAAAAGCTCTGTGTCACAAATGGGACAAACTCTACCTCTTCCCTTTCGGGTGTTGGTGGTATTTCTCGAGCTACGTTGTATGTGATACAGACGTTCGGGAAAAAGTTGGGATTAATCTTACCTCCTTGGTTTTTGTGATAACTCAGAGCTCTATATTGCATAAAAGCTCTGTGGTTCAATGTCTCTGAATCAAATTCGTTTGTTTTGCCTTGAAGGTAGAGACGCATGTGACGCAAAAAAACTCTATGTGAGACAAAGATTTGTCTATTTATATAGAAGAATTTCCTCCTTTTGATCAAAGCCTTTGAGCTCAATGGTCTTCTTTCCAAGTTGATATTCTGATGATGCTTCTTCTTTCGCAAGATGTGAAGAATGGTCATAAAGTTTGATTCTTTGTTGTTTGCACTTTGTTTTTGGTATTTTTGGTTGTTTTGAAAGATGTTTGGCTGGATGTGTTTATGGTGAAAATGGATACAATAATAATAGAATTGAAAGGCTAAATGAATTCAACCACCAAACCCTAGCCTAACAACAACAAAGATCCACCATAACATATGAAGATTACCTAAGACAATGCAAATCAAATGAAATCACAAAGATTATACCATCACATGTCCAATAGGGTTTTGATCTCCATCCTTCCTATCTCCATTGATCTTGCTTGATATATTTGCTCTTAGATTTTATGTGCACAAGAGCTCAACAAAGAACGGAATGTGGTTGCAAGTAGAATCGTAGTGTAGTCGAGTCCTCCAAATTGTCGATTAGGGTTTGATAATGAAGAAGGCATCTCCTTAAATAGAAGACACAATATGAAATGGAGGGATAAGATTGAGAGGTGTAAAAAAGGAGGTCGGCTAGGATTAGAGGGTAGGTAGTGTAGGAATTAAGAGATGAATGACATGTGTCATGTGTAGAAAAAGCTAATGAATTAATTAAATAAATAAAGATTTATTTAATTAATAGAAGAAGTAGGATAATTAAATAAATAAAATATTTATTTAATTTAGGAAAAGGATAATTTAAATAAATAAATGTATTTATTTAAATGAGAAATAAGGCTAGAAGAGGATAAATGAATTAATTAAATAAATAAAGATTTATTTAATTAATAGAAGAATTAGGCTTAGATAATTAAATAAATAAAATATTTATTTAATTAGACTGGACAATTTTAGGTGTCTACATTTTGCCCCTCTTTGAGACAATGCGGCTTGTCGCGTTGTTTCAAAGAAGATAAGATGAACTGATACAGAGTTGCCCCAAAATGGGAATGATATGCCCCCTCGAGAGATTGGATGAAAATGTCTGAAAAGATTGCAGACAATCTCTCGATAAGAAAGACAAGATAGAATGGACTGACCGGATAAAGTGACAGAGTCACGGGATAACGAAGACTGACTCGGGAAATGAATGCGAGGGCTAGGGTAGGCTATAAGATAGACCACGGGGGAAAATACATCCTCATTGTCATCTACACATCCACGAGAGCACATTGCAGAGCGAAAATAGAGCAGGAGCAGTTAGCAGCGATGGCTTTCACTCACAGATTCGACCGTGTTCGCCGATTTCAGAGGCCAGCAGAGGCAAGAGAGCCGATAAGTACCACCAAACCTCCTTGTACTTTGATGCATTTATTGTCATTAATGCATGTCGAATAGGGTAATAAATGCGCTTAGACTAGGGTCCAAAAAGTGTCAAAAAATGTCCAGGCGCGTCTGTGCAGAGCATAGGCACGTCTGTGTCAAGAAGGCGCGTCTGTGTTTTTCAGGCGCATCTATGCAGTCTTTGAGCGCGTTTATGTCATGTAAGCGCATTTGCATTTGAAAAGTATGAATTTGCATCTTCTAGGTCAAATCGATAGTTCTGTGATGAACATATGCTGTCGATTGGATAAGCTACTGAGAGGATACACTCGAGCAGGTCCTCTAGGAAGACTAGGATAGATCAAGGCACTTTGTGATGAACAGTGAGTACCAAGATAGAGTACTTTGTGATGAACAGGGAGTACTGAAATATGAGCAGCACTTTGTGATGAACAGGAAGTGCAAATGTGAATAACACTTTGTGATGAACAAGGAGTGTCACACACGTAGTACTTTGTGATGAACAGGGAGTACCACTAGGATAGATAGTAACACTTTGTGATGAACAGTGAGTGTCACTAGAATAGATAGCAATATGCATTTAGATAACGAGTAGCATTTTGTGATAAACAGTGAATGCCACTATGACTGACATGATTGATTTGCTTGACTGCAGGAGTATTTGCCGATGTTAGAGCCACGGGAGAGATTCCTGTCGACACAGAGATTGCGACCTGAGTTGTCGTTTCAGGATAGAGCTGCCATCAAGGAGATGGGTTTGAGACATATATTTTATGTGCCTGAGTTTCGGGCAAACATGGGTTTGTTGACTGCGCTGGCTGAGAGATGGCACTCGGAGACATGCACGTTCCATTTACCGATGGGTGAGATGATAGTTACCCTTGAGGATGTCTACAGGATTCTGCGGATACCGATTGATGGAGAGTTGATTCCATATGATCGAGATGGTGATAGAGAGACATTAAGACGGGTGTTTCAGGATCCCGGCCTAGAGATGAGGGCTGGTCATGTGGCATGGGACACCATGACGTGGATAGGATTAGCAGTACCAATAGTGTTGGCAGGAGTGATCAGTGAGTTCCTCTGTATCAGTTTTGTACCATTTTGTATAATGATGTAGACACCTGCGGGTGATTGTAGCCATATGATTTTGACATCATTGTATCATGACACTTTATATATATATATATATATGAGATGATTCATCTTTGCAACAACTATATGCATGTGTACCTATGTGATGAGATGTTCTTATGTGATGCTTATGATATAGATGCAAATATGTATATAATGCAATGCAATATTTTTTTTATTTTATTTTTTGTTCGTTTATGTTTTATATGTGTATGCATGATGCAAAGGTGAATGTATGTAATGCAGATGAATATGATAATGCAAATGTAAATTGTGCTAATAGGTGTTGTGTGCAGGATGTGATGCAGTTGCGATATCTATATGTATGTATGAAATGCTTATATGTGGTAATGTAGGTGCAGCTACATGAAATGCAAATGTTTTTGGTGTGTCATTATACTCAGTCATGTGATAGCAGGCTACGCGGACTTGAGAAGGACGATGGAAGTCAATCAAGAAAGGGGGATGGAAGACAGAAGATATGAAAGTGAAAGAGCTTCTTGTGCGTTATCATCATTGAGCTTTATTATGGCAAAATAGGTTATGACAATCGAGGCATATGTTCGACCCAGAAAGTCATTGTACCTATTTGCATGGAGATAAGACAGTCACAAACAAGGAATGCCCCAGTTCACACTAGACTCACAGTGTCCTCATATCCTTGGACAAGTCATAGCATTACTAAGAGACAATCCATAGACAGAAAATACAAATAGGTGACGATACCCCATCCTCGCCTTTCTAGTCAAAGACATCCTGGAGATAGAATCTCTAGTCAAAGACATCCTGGAAAAGCTAAAAGACATGTCACCAAAAGATAAAATCAAAAGAAAACCAAGAATCGATACCAACATCCACTGTAGTCCTCAAGTTTAGTGTCTCTTGTCTCTTGTATAAGTCTTATTTGATTATGGTCACAATGTTTACTTTCACAAAAAGGATAGATAGCACTGAACCATATGTTGTCTGAGTCTGTTGAAAGATTTGATTTGTTGAAGCCCATTGTTGCTGTTGTGTCTCATCTGAAACTGACTGAATCCATGAAACTGATACTTTATTGCGGAGAAGACGAAACTTTATTGTGGATCTGTGATGCAAATGTTGCTTTATTGCGGATTGTGTGCGAATAGACTGAAGGAAGCTGGAAGAAACTGTACTCCTCGAAACATGTGATGTTCTTAGTTCCACACCCATTACTAGACGTAGGATTTTCCTTAGCCATAGATAGGATCTGATTTATTATGGATGGAAAGGGAGGTGAAAAGAGAGGTTTATTATGAATGGCTAACCAATCTTAGGTAGATCAATAACAAGCCATGATGGGAATGGGTAAGTTTATTATGAACGACTAGGTTGTGAGTGTGTGCAAAGTGAAATGATGAAAGAGAATCCTGAAGGAGGGAGGAGCAATGTCTCTACGCATGGCGCTGGTGACCCAGTTTTCACCATGGTACTTGCCCAGGGCGCCACCGAAGTGGTTTTTACCATTGGACGAAATTATTTCTCTTTACTTTTTTGATTTTTCAATGTTTTTTGTGTCACAAGGCGCCTGTTTGCTAGGTTTTCACCAAGTAACGATTTTTTTGTTTTATAAATTTTTTTTTTTTTGTATTTTTGAAATTTTTGATTTTTTTGATTTTTTTTTTGTATTTTTGAATTTTTTGGATATTCTGAAGAGCTATGTGTAGAACCTGCAAAGGTGCATGCTGTTGATAGGATCCTCCAAAGGTTCACCTTCTGTAGTTGAGAGCTGATATGCCCTAGATCCATATGTTGTTGTAATGATGTAAGGACCAAGCCAATTTGGTTCGAACTTGCCCTTCTTCTCTCTGTCTTGCTGATTTTTGGGATTTTCTCTGAGAACCAAGTCACCTACCTCAAATGTGTGAGGCTTAACCTTGTGATTGTAACTGCATTGTTCCTTGATTGAATGATGTGTATCTTGAGTGAATGTCTTCCTTGATAAAGGAACTGAGATAGGATTACTAGTGTGTGGACTACACAGGCCCGTATGCGTGTCACCTGAAGAAGTTTGGGCATCCCTGATAACAAAGTCCTTTGAGTAAGCTCCATTAAAGGTCCATGATGTATCACTAGAAGGTAAAGGATGTGTGGAACATGTGGATGATTGATGAAGGCTTATGATTGTGAAAAGAAGTGAAAGTAGGATAGCATGATGGAGACTTAGGATCAACAAGTATGCTTTTTGACTTGAAATTTTAGAACTTTTGCCCCCAGTTATTTTGATATTAGGGGAGATCAACTCTTGCTCTTTTTGGTTTATAGGATTTTTATCCTTTACTTTGATTTTTGCAGAGTCCAGTAGCTTTTGATTTTGATTTGGACTAAAGGACTTTTCTTTATTATTGACTTTTAGATTTTTCTTTTCAAAGCTTGATTTTTGATCCCCAATGAGTAAGGGCTTTTGTAATTCTTGTTGATCCAAGTCTGGAAGTGGAGTGGAAATGGAATGAGTGGATGATATGGTAAAGCTATGTGAGTCCTCAAGAGGGTTGGCGATATGCTCAATAGATTCTTTGTTGGAACCATTCTTAGGACTATTGATATCAAGAGATGCTTGCACCACTATAGGAGATTTGCATTCAGACTTAGTAGCCACAACACTAGGTGGTTCACACCCAATTCCTTGGCATTGAAAATTGTTTGTAGGTTGTTCCTGTCGACTGAATGCCTTAGGAGATAGTGGGAGTTGATCAACATGGAAGATATAGTCACCACATCCCATGTCTTTAACCTTGAATTTTTCTTTGAGCTCTGTTTGTTTTGATGTAGAAGCTTTCAATGATTCTGGATCCACATATGCTGATGAAGGAATAGCTTCTCGATTGGCTGGTATTGTTATTTTGGATCTAGGTTGCAGATTGTTGCAATATATGAATGGATTTGGATCTGCTTTGACAGTCACTTCAACTCCATTGTGTGGAAACTTGATACATCGATGATATGTAGATGGGACTGCCCTCATTTCATGAATCCAAGGACGTCCTAGCAATATGTTGTATGTGAGATCCAAATCAAGTACTTGAAAAACCACATCCTTTGTAACTGGCCCAACTCTAAGAGGTAAGGTGACTGTACCCTTGGATGAACGTTCTTCATCATCATATGCCTTGATGGTAATTTTGTTTGTAGAATTCATAGCTTTTTCAGAATATCCCAATTGTTTAATGGTGCTCAATGTACAAATGTTTAGACCAGCTCCTCCATCTATCAGGACTCGCTTTATTCGATGTTTGTGTATGAAGGCTTCAACATGTAATGGTGCATTATGTGGCTGACTTACGGAGGCATCATCGGCTTCTATAAATGTAAGGGAGTGTGGAACGGAAAGGTAACCCACCATGGTTTGAAACTGGTCCACGTTCAGATCAGTAGGAACGGCAGCGTCTCTCAAGATTTTGTCAAGAATAGCTTTATGAGTGGGGGATATGCGTAAGAGCTCAAGGATGGAAATGAGCGCGGGTGTCTTCCCTAACTGTTCTACAAGGTCATACTTAGGCTTGGTTGATGAAGAAGTGGTATTTTTAGTGGAGGCACCTGGCAACGTAATTTTACCTCGACGAGTTGTAACATGACATTCAGAGGTAAGTTCGGAAGAAGATCCAACACCTCTTAGGACAATGTTGGGTCTCTGAGGAGGATTCTCAGGGTTTTTGTTCTTGATGGTAATAGTAGAGATATGATTGTCCATCGAGATATGATTGATAGTTGAATCATAGTTGTAAGGTGCTCTAGTATAGTTGGCCTGATCATCTGTGACTTTGGCTTTTCCCTTGTCGTGCTTTGGGAATGGTTCCTTAAACATCTCATGTTCTTGATTGGATGAGTGTCCCTCAATCTCAATATCACCTCTATCAATGAGATCTTGCACAATGTTCTTCAGTCGATGGCAATTTCCTATCTTATGACCCTTGCTCTTATGAAATTCACAATACTCATCATCATTCCACCAATTCGGCTTAACCTTTGGTTCATATGGAGGAAAATCTGGAACTGTGATTACCTTGTTTGCCACAAGCTTCTTGAAAACTGACTCAAGTGGTTCTCCCAATGGGGTGTACTTCCTTCATGGTCTAGAAGTTGTTTGAGTATTCACTTGATTGTTTGTAGAACTTGATCCCGAAAAGATGAATTTGGGTCGCACTGTGTTGGCATCAACAACACCATCATTGACTGTGTTCTTGTTTTTATTCCAAAATCTTGGCTTGTCTTTTCCTTTAAAGTCATCTTTATTTTTCTTGAATATCTTAATGACTCCTTGTTCAATTAGGACCTTTTCTATTGCTAAGCCTTTTTCAATAACGTCCTTGAAGGTGGACAAACAAGCTTTCCTTAGATCATAGCCAATGTCCTTGTTAACGTTTTGAGTGAACATTTCTACCATTTGTTTTTGTGGAATTTCACAAGAGCATCTGCTAGCTAGATTTCTCCATCTTTGTAAAAATGATGCAAAAGACTCTCCCTCTCTTTGCTTGGTATTGCACAAAGTAGTGATTGATATATCTGTCTCTATATTGTAGGAGAAATGTTGGATAAATGCCTCTGCTAAGTCACCCCATGATTTAATACCAGGTGGGAGTTGGGAGAACCATTCCATAGCTTGATCACCTAAGCTTTGTGGGAACAATCTCATCAAATATGTTTCTTCTGCCGCTACCTCAATGCAAGCTATGAAAAATTGTCTTATGTGTGCCTTGGGGTCCCCTTTTCCTCTATACTTATCAAATTTAGGCGTCACAAAGTGTGCAGGAAATGGAGACATTGGAATGCTCTTGTCAAATGGATAAAGACATATGTCTCTCATTGTGTACGTTGGCTTTGGTGTATTTATGTCCTCCATTTTCTTTTGTAAATCTTTGATTTGTTGCTCCAAATTGCTCTTAGGTGGAGATCGACTTCTTGAACCATATCCTATGTTTGAAGCACCAATTGGAGGAGGAGCATATTGCATATATGGATGATATTGATCATACACATGTTCATATGGAGGAGGTCTATATTGATGCGGCATATATGGAGCACTTGGTATAGCTTCATGTTGAGGAACCCCATATCTATTTTGTGCATGTATACCATATTCTACAGGCATGTCATGTTCTATTGTGTTGCCCCCAAATTTGACACGGGGTTTCCTTGTGTCCAAATTTTGAGCATGCCTTTGAATGTCCAATTGTTTTGGTTGATCCATAGCTTGAGCATATCTATCTGCATAAGACTTCCATAATGGTCTTCGAAGGTAATTATCATATGTTTGAGCATGTGTATGTGGGACTTCTGATTTTTGAAGCAAAGCTGATGGTGATTCAGGTACCATATGTGGTCCTCTATTTCCTCCACTATCAGGTCTCCTTTGATCCATATTGGAGTGAGGTTGTTGCAAAGGTCTATGTTCCATTATTTGAGACATGTCAAAATCATGAGGTATCTTGGCTCCACTTTGTGCCATCATGTGTAAGAAGTATTGTCTATCTCTCCTCATTATTTCCTCAACAAATCGATTGAAATGGGGATTCATAATGGATTCTTCCACATCTGCTGAATGTACTGAAAAGTTGTCCACATTGTCATTTTGTGTAGCATTGTTGTTTATAGTGTCCATGTTCTCAACATTTGGATTGTTTCTATAGGCATCCATGTTAGGCAATGTAGTATGATCAGAATTGAAAAATATATCATTGTCATACTCATAAAAACTCATGTTTGCGGACTCTTGAGCCTCTTTAGTTTCTCTCCCAGATTTTTGAAGACGGGTTTCAACCATGAACTAGGTATTGACCAAGATGTGAGAGACTAGATGAAAAATGGAAAGAGTATGGAAGACCAAGAGTTGGATGGAATGTAAATGAATTTGAAGTGTACTTGCAATGTCCAAAGTGTAAGACCAAGTATGTATGTAGTAGACTAGGTGTGACTTCCAAAGAGATGATAGTTTCTCTTGATGAGGTAAGTTGACCTTGACTCTAAGTAAAACCAAATGAGACCCAAAGGTAAGAAACCTTGATGAGAGACCACTTAGCAAAGTGTTGTTGTATGTAGTGTGTTGACAAAGTATGATGAGGACAAGCAAGTGACCTTTTGACTCAAGTTTAGACAATTGTGAATGTAATGAGAGATGTAAAGCAATGATGGGCTGTGTGAGACCCAAAGATAGGTTGAATGCTAGATGAAACCTGAAGAAACAACCTAGGAAGCTCAAGTATTCTGAAACTGATTTCTTTTGTTTGCTGGACTGTAAAATTTTTCCAATTTGTGAAGTTGTTGGTTGTGACCAAATCTGAATGTTTGACTGTTTTTCGTGACAAGAGGACACAATGTTGTTGAAGACTCAATGTTTGCAAGTGTTTAGACTTCAAAATGACTCCAAGAAAGTGTGTTGTTTGATGTAAAATTGTTTTGCATACACTTGAAAACACAAAAGACACAATGTTTTGTTGTTTGGTCTTGAATGTTTTGAATGTTTAAAATAAGTCAAGCACAATTCTTATGGCTGGCCAAGACAATAGTTGTTGATCCCACATGGGGTTTTACCCCCGAGGCTACGCTATTCAGAGCAGATACTTAGATGCTTGACCTCACTGACTCCACCCTCGGCACTCACTTCTCGGGTCAGCCAAGCATCAGTCCCCATGAAAACTCCTCATGGCGAACTTTGTATCTCTACTAAGAACCGTATGTGTGTGGGCCGCTACCAAAGGTCCGACCTCCTGCTCCAACAACTAGAAGGATTTGGGCTTCTAAAACAAAAAGGTGCTAGTAAGGGCATCCGCTCGTGTGGCCATACATGCGGCACTTTCAGCTCTGTAAATACAGAAGGCTCCCAGCCAGTAGGGGTTACGCCCTACAAATGATCAAATAAATTTGATCAAACGGGTTTATGGGGAGACATAGTGTCGGTATGAACTAATCAGCACACGTTATCCATAGTTTTCACCATGAATACATTTGATTATAGTGGTTCGGAAGAGGTGGGTTTTCCTCGCTACCACTTGGGTCATTCTCTTCTCACTAGTAGTCCTAATGACCAAACGGGAAGACAGACCCTCTAAAGATTGAACAAAAAGAGCCTATTGCTCAAGACACAAAAGACAATGATTTAATTTTAGTGCACCAATTGAAGTGTTTGCTAGTCTATGAAAACAAGGCACACAATAAAAATCCAAAAACCCTTGCCAAGGATTTGTAACAAAGATTTATTAGTAGTTTGGATTGTTTGAAATAATCACCCCTTCCTGCAAGCACACAAGTTAGGTAAATTTTAGATCCAAAAGACTTTGTGAAATAGGGGTCTTCAATAATGCGTGTTGTTGACCAATTCAAAGACTTGATTCATCATAAAAAAAGGCCACCTGTAAAATTTCAAGAGATTTCCAGAAATGTAAGAAAATCCAAAAAATTTGTTAATTTGCTCCAAAAATTAATTTTTTATGAAAAATCATAAAAAATTCATATAAAATGCAAAATCAATCCAAAAAATCTGAAATTTTTACTGGAGAGTCTTTATGGTCTTCCAAACCTGCACAAAAAATTGTCTGCAACAAATCCAAGCAGTTTGTGAGATATAAGTAAAATAATGCAAAACCCTAATTTTCAAAGATCTGATTTTTGAAGAATAATTTTGCATCAAATTTAAAATAAAAAATAACAGATCCTGTGTATAATTCTAAGAGATTTCCAAAAATGTAATAAAATTCAAAAAATTTGCTAATTTTCTCTCAAAATTAATTTTTTATGAAAACTCATAAAAAATTCATATAAAATACAAAATCGATCCAAAAAATCTGAAATTTTTACTAAATTTTTTTGATACTTTTCCTGACCTGCACAAAAAATGTTGTGTCAAAATTCAAAGCCGTTTGTGAGATCTGATCAAAATAAAGAAAAACCCTAATTTTTAAAGATCCGATTTTTAGGGAAATATTTTGCATCAAAATTAAAATCACAAAGAACAGATCCTATTTATAATTATGAGAGGTTTCCAAAAATATAAGAAAATCCAAAAAATTCTCTCATTTGCTCTCAAAATTAATTTTTTATGAAAAATCATAAAAAATTCATAGAAAATGAAAATGTGCTCCAAAAATTCTGAATTTTGGCTTGAGAGCTCCTGATACTTTTTTCAACCTGCAAAAAAAATTTGGTGCAAAATTTCCTATCCGTTTGTGAGATATGATTGAATCTCTCCAAGATCTTGATTTTGTGTTCAAAACCCTAGCTGCACAAGGTTATTCTCCAAATTGTTTTACAAAATAGCAATATAGGGTTAGAAAAATCTGCAAAAAAAACAGATCTAAGAAAAATCCATGTCCCACCGGGTGTGCCAAAATGTTTATGGTGAAAATGGATACAATAATAACATAATTGAAAGGCTAAATGAATTCAACCACCAAACCCTAGCCTAACAACAACAAAGATCCACCATAACATATGAAGATTACCTAAGACAATGCAAATCAAATGAAATCACAAAGATTATACCATCGCATGTCCAATAGGGTTTTGATCTCCATCCTTCCTATCTCCATTGATCTTGCTTGATATATTTGCTCTTAGATTTTATGTGCACAAGAGCTCAACAAAGAACGGAATGTGGTTGCAAGTAGAATCGTAGTGTAGTCGAGTCCTCCAAATTGTCGATTAGGTTTTGATAATGAAGAAGGCATCTCCTTAAATAGAAGACACAATATGAAATGGAGGGATAAGATTGAGAGGTGTAAAAAAGGAGGTCGGCTAGGATTAGAGGGTAGGTAGAGGAAATAATAAAATAATGAAAGGGGTAGGTAGTGTAGGAATTAAGAGATGAATGACATGTGTCATGTGTAGAAAAAGCTAATGAATTAATTAAATAAATAAAGATTTATTTAATTAATAGAAGAAGTAGGATAATTAAATAAATAAAATATTTATTTAATTTAGGAAAAGGATAATTTAAATAAATAAATGTATTTATTTAAATGAGAAATAAGGCTAGAAGAGGATAAATGAATTAATTAAATAAATAAAGATTTATTTAATTAATAGAAGAATTAGGCTTAGATAATTAAATAAATAAAATATTTATTTAATTAGACTGGACAATTTTAGGTGTCTACAGGATGAATACTTTGTTTTTGGAAGTGATTTTTCTTTTGATGTTTCTTTGACAGGAAAACAAAGCAAGCACACAGACACAAGAATGTAGCCTCAAAGGCACAAATGAGTATGGGTCTAGATCAACCCAATCTTTGGACTTTTATATGACCCTTCCTTTAGATGTATTTTAAGGTGTATTTCCAAAGCCTGAAGTCGGCTCAATTTGCACTTGGTCTTTAAAACGAACACACTTTAAACACTTTTTATCCCTAAGGTCAAATGGCCAGTTGTGATAAATTTAGCCCACATCTTGATATTTCTTCGACTTTGGTACTACATACCTTATGAATCCCGCCATGGTAGGTAAGGATGTGATATACTAAGTCTTGCACGAGCATAACAAATAGATGATCCCTATGATGGGGGAGTCACCACTTTTATCAAGCCACAACTGACTTTTCAAAAAGCTATGTTTCTACTCAAGGAAATATGTATGGTGAGTATCTTGGGAGCAAAACCATCTATGCTCTTGCACTAAATTATATTGCAAATATCTTCAATCAATAGAATGGGTGGGCTACCACTAAGAGGTGTTTAGTCATGTTTGATGTTTTTGGACATAAGTTCATTCTGCAGTGAGTCACTTAAGAGCCTTGTAACTGGTGGTGGGGCCCATTTGTCCTTTCGGCCATTTACACTGTAGGAACAACTATACCCAAGGCTACAGCTTTCACTCTCACTAGATTTCTATAGCGGCTCGAAGGATTTACCGCTCGAGGTCGTTCCCAAGAGTATCGATCCCTTGGTAGACTTCTCTTAAAAAGATAAAATTTGAGTGTTACTAACACTTTTCTCTTGCACCTAGGACCACGAAAGCCAAGGGAGAGGATAGTGTGTGTTAGAGGTAGGACCACTCGACCGACTTTTTTGCACAAATGTGTCAAACACGAAAAACACTTGTTCTTTTTAATCCACCATTGCAATGTGATCTACCTATTTGGAGATGTTGCTCCAACAGTCATGGTGTTCTTTTTAATCTTCAAAGGCACAATATGTTGTAATCTAGAAATTGGAAATCCTGGTCAGCTTAATGAAAAACACATCTTGCTTGCAATAAACTTGTTTTTGAGCTTGAAGGAAAAATGGCTTGTTCTTCTTAGATTGCCTAAAACAAAGTGTTGATTGTAAATTTCTTTAAGTTGATGCAAGAAAATAAATTTTGTTTTGTTGATTTTAAGCACCAAAACAAAGTTTGTTTCCTAACTTGCAAAAATAAAGTTGTTTTGTTCAGTTTTTAATGCACCAAAAGGCGAGTGACCCTAACTAGAAAGCAATGAATTTTTGTTTGTTCAAGTTTTAAAAGCACCAAAAGACAAGTTTGTAATTTTTTTATGGTGAGTTTTAAACCTGCACAAACAACAAATTTTTAGTAAAATCTATGTCCAAGGGGGGCTTCCACAAGCCTAAAATTTTCAATTTTTTTGGTTACAAGGTGATTTTTACGACATTCTGTTACAATAGCACTAGTCTGTGTTTGAACAGAGGTGCTATTTAACGCAAACGTGCTGAAAGAAGGGGAAAGACAGAGAGGCAAAAGCGCTGAAAAATGGTTAATAGTGCCAAAATAACGTCAAAAGCGCCAAAACAGTTTCAAAAGCGCTGAACTTGAGACAATAGCGCTATTGTAAGAACAATAGCACTAGAACGAGTTTAATAGCGCCAAAGCGCAACCTGTGTGACACTTTCAACATTCAGACATGTTAGTTTTTTAAAAAAATGTTATTTTTGGTGTTTTGATTCACATTGGGTTCACCAAATGATGCCCTGCAAAATGGACAAGGTTAGTCTAAAAGAAACAATACAAAACACACAAGAAACCGTTAGTGTTATTCAATCAAAAACTAATCTAAACAGGCATATCAAGAGAGACACTAAAATCATGCTAATATCTCTAACTAATGAAACAAAGATAATGAGGCATCTCCAAATGCCTCTTAGCATGTTCTTAGCCCCTTCTCCCTTGTTCCTCTCCTCTCCAAGTTCCAAAATAGTGTAGCTCTCAACAACTTTTTGCACTATGGATGCTTATGGAGGATTGAGATTGTAGTATTGTGCTCCAAATGTAAAATGAAAAGCTAATATTAAGCTTTTGATGCTAAAATGATTTATTTTAACCAAAATGACAATACATGAGTTTGCTATGCTAAATGCTCTCTAAAATGCCTATAGGTTAAATGCATACAAGTTTTCATAATCTGGATTATGAAGAAATGGGCTCTATTTATAGGAAAAATGAAGCAATGGATGGTTGAGATTGAGTAATCTCAACAAGGGTCAGGATTGAATGATTTCAAATCCATGTGAGGGCTTTCAACTCAATCCCAGGATGACAAGTGTCAATGTGAGATAGGTTGAGAGGGGAAGGAATAAGCATTAAATGTTTGATATGACCTTGGGAGTTAAAGTCAAGGTTGGTTGAATGAATAAACTCTTTATTCAAAGAATAAAGCTTTTATCCAATGGATAAACTCTTGTGCAAAGGCAAGAAGGATAAATATGGTCAAAGCAATAAATGCTTCGGGGGACAAGTTTGAAATAACCATAAATGGTTATGTAAGAGCCATAAATGGTCATGTAAGAGCCATTAGTGGTTTTGGAAGACTTTGGGGGTTAATTTGTTGAACACACAAAGCGTTAAATGTTTTTCAAAGACTTTTGAAGTCTTTGAGAAGTGACTCCATTTTGCTTAGGAATGTGACAATAATTAGGGGATGGATTAGGCTAATTAGGAAGGGGTTAGAAGAATCTAGAAGAGGATTAGATTTTGCAAGTGGATTTGGTGGGTGAGGGAAAATAGGATTTTATTTAAAATAAAAATTCATTTATTTTAATAAATGTGTGCAAGTTGTATTTGTAGAAAAATGCAAGTGGGGGGGGATAATGATTTAAATAAATGTTTTATTTAATTTATTTATAAGAGGAAAAAAAGATTTTAATTAAATAAATAAATTTTATTTATTTAATTGATTTGTATTTGGTTTAATGAATTAATTAAAATAAATCGAATAATTTATTTAATTAATAGGAGAATGTTTGAAAATGAATTAATTAAATGTTAATTTAATTAACTGATGGCTATTGGATTTTTAATCAAATAAATAGCGAATATTTATTTAATTAAGCTGGACATATTTGTGTGACTACAAAAACTATTTAAACGGATATGAACAAAACCTGGAAAAAGAAACCAGCGGTGTTGCAAGAAGAACCGCTTTCTGCACCTAGTGTGGAAATCACGGAACCGACAAACTAAGCATCAGAAAAGCTTAGGGGGAGCAAATGGCGAAATGTTTCAAACCCCCAGTTTATACTAGTAAAAGACCTTAACCGGTATGTGATACCTGTCATTTGGCAGAAGATCGAAAACGGTAACAGGCAAATTAGGGTTTACGCCCTAATGGTGGAGCATTTATTACAGTAGGTGAGGAATATGTTTAAAAGGAATTTTCAAATCATTTCTCACTATCATTTTTTTAGCAAAGAAAAAGTGATTTGCGTTGCGATTCAAAGAAATTTCGAAACCCTGAAGAAGATTCAGAAGCAAATATCAAACGGTTAAGAGAAGAACTCAAAGCGGTGATTCAGCAACCAACGAAGTGTGAGGCGAAGTGGAATTTGCAAGCCCTAAATTCTCAATTTTTGAAAGGTATTTCTTGAGTTTTCTATTTTATCATGGCTTCCGCATCATATACTAGCTCTAGTGCACCTGTTGATTCTATGAACTTCATTCAACACAAGTCCAAATACAATGCTCTGTCACAAGTACTTGCTGGAGTAATAGTGGAAGAAGGCATTTCTGATTATATAGATTATAAAATTGAAGACCTAGGGTCTCTCGCAATCCATTCTCAGCTAGGTCTATTCTGTGGGAAGGATAAAAAGATCAAACCAGAGTATAGAATCTTGGAGAAGAAGAAGCTTCACAATATGGTTTACTTCCAAGGTTATTTCCTAGGAGTTGGAGATATTCAGTGGTTTGTTGACCAACAAGTTACCAAGCAGATCAAAAAGAGCCTACAAGCAATTGGAATCAGTTACCCTGAAGTTCTGAACAAGTACTTTGATGAGTTCAAAAGCAAGATGAGCCTAAGGATGAGGATATCCAGTGACATTGTCAAGAAATATGAAGAGGACATCTGCTTTATCATCAAAGTGGATGAATACATAATGGAGGCCATTGAGCCCAGGCAAGAAGAAGTAGAGCCTATGGGCTATGAGGTAATGAATGATATGCTGGACGGGTATGCTTCTACCCTAATCGCCTCACCCCTTGATCCCAAGGCAAAGAGAACCGACACCTATCTGGAAAGGGTGACACCAGTTAAAGAACCCTCAGCAAAGAAAGGGGAGGCAGTGCCTTCAGCATCGACACCGGTTACTCCATCAAGTCCCAAAGTGACCAAGCGGTCACCTGCAAAGAAGAAACCGAAAGCGGCACCTGCTAAAGTCTTCGAGAGGAAGAGAAAGACAAGGAATAATTCACTAGACTCGGAAGAAACTGTGTCTGAAGAAAAATCCAAGAAGATAAGACAAAGAATGAACCGACATCATCAGCACCGGTAAATATTGACCTTTCTTCCTACAAACCTTTGACACATTGTCAAAGAACTATTAAAAACATTAGGAGAAAGTTATTGAATGATTTATTAGATCATTTTGATGATTTCAATGATAAAGAAAAGGAAGAAGTTGAGTAGGAAATTATTAAGTATTTGTGTGCTAATGACCGGTCACCTTTAGAAATTAGATCTGAGACACCGGATTCTTTGTATAAGTCTATAGACAATAAATTTTGCATTGCCATAGAGAAGGAACAGGAAATAAGGGAGAAAGTTTTTGCCCAACACTTTCCTGACCTGTCCAATTCTGAGCTATTTGAAGTCATCAATCAAAATAAAGGACTCTTCTTCACTAGAAGGAGAAGACTCTGGTTATTAGAAGGGAAAATTGATGATGTCAAAAAGGACACTCATCCGCATATGACAACTGTTGTACAAATGCACAAAGTGCTTCAAGCCAACAAGAAGGCTGAGCAAGAACCGACAATAACAAAACCAAATGAAGTGTTTGATAATGAAGGAAACCTGGTTACTAAACCTATAGACACTATTCGATGCTCTAGATGTAGAGGATGTTGCTTAGGGTACACCATCAGAAGCAATAGGACAGGAGAAGCAGGCAAAACAGGTAGAAAAGCAAAAGGAAGCAGAGGACAAAAAGGAGGAAGCAAAGAAGCAAGCAGAGGAGAAGAAAAAGGAAGAGGATGAGAAGAAAAGGAAAGAGGAGGAAAAGAGAAGAGGATGAGAAGAAAAGAAAAGAGGAGGAAAAGAGAAAAGACGATGAGAAGAAAAGGAAAGAGGAGGAAAAGAGAAAAGAGGATGAGAAGAAAAAGAAAGAGGAGGAAAAGAGAAAAGAGGAAGAAGAGAAAAAAAAACAAGAAGATGCGAAGAAGAAGAAAGAAGAAGAGGATAAAGAAGAGGAGAAGAGAAAGGAAGCAAAGAAGAAGAAAGCAGAGGAGGATAAGGAAGAGGAGAAGAGAAAGGAAGCAGAGAAGAAGAAAGTAGAGGAGGATAAGGAAGAGGAGAAGATAAAAGAAGTGGAGAAGAAAAAGAAGGAAGAAGAGAAAGAAGAAGCAGCAAAAAGCACTCAGATGGAGATTCCAAAGGCAACCAGTAGTCAAGCTAAACCAGTCCTATTGACCTCCAGTCTGCAAATGAAATGGAGCTACTACAGAGCATTAAGGTTGCTCAAGAACGCCTTGAAGTGATAAGGAGGAAGAAGGATCAAGATGTGATCCAAGCTGCGGTGGACACTCTTACCGATTTGTTACCTGGCACAAACCTCCCCAATACTGATTCATCACTGGCACAATTAAAGCTCCTATGCACCATAGTGGATGATCAGGTGCAGAGCCTAGAAGAGGTAGCAGAGGCAAATGCCAAGAAAGAGCATCAAAAGGCTCTCAACATTGCCCTGGTGAAGAAGCTAAATGAGCTCCGGTCTGATCTGCAAAAAGCTCAAAAAGTTATAAGGGATGCACTGGATGAGGGGAATCTACTACTGAGTAAGATTTGCCAACCCCATCTCTTTTGTGATGATGTGCTTGTACAGAAGCAAAAGCTACAATCTGACTTGCAGTTATACATGAGCACCTTCAAGCTACCATATGACTCTTTTACAACTTATGGGCAAACCGTTCACGGGTTTCATATCCAGTCTGCCAAAATAGAGTTGGAAATCAGCAACCGGACTCGAGATTTGCAGGAACTACAACTGGTTCTACTCCCACGCCTGCAAATACTTCAGAAATGTTATCTCAATCTGGATGCCTTAACGGTGACTCAAGAGATGAGCACAATAGACGCCATGGAAGAACAAGTTTCCCAGATGCAGACAGAGAAAGAAGTGGCTACCTCCCTACTTGAGTCCTGGTCCTTATCTATGAAACAATTTTTGTAGGACTTTCAATCAGTTTGTGACAAGTTTTATTCTTTATTGTCATAAACTCTTATTACTTTAATACCAAATGAAAACAAGGGTTGTGCAGCTGTAATTTGTCATTGTTGGCAAAGGGGGAGAAGTATTCTGGTATTTAAAAATTTTGATGTATGCTTTGTATATCTTCATGTCTATTTCTATACGCAAATAGTTACACATTGTTTTGTTTGCAAAAGGGATAGTGTATATGCTTAGGGGAAGTAATTTTGCTTATGGCATGATTTTTGTTGTAAAACACTTAGAGGTCAATTTTTTTTCCTAAGTGTTGCCATTAATGCCAAAGGGGGAGATTGTTGGCATTTTTGATGATTATGTTGTGATTGTCATTGATGGACACACACTTGCATTGAGATCACTTTTATATGTATGGGTTATGCTCAACCGACAATTGTTCCCAACCGGTATGATGCATTATAGTCTTTAGACTATCGGTGTTTTGCAGAATGTGTTTACTAGTCTGAAGCGGTATGTTGACCCCAAGCAGTTTGAGGATCTAAAGCAGTACAAAGGATCAAAGTGACATAACACATATTTCCCAGTCTTCATTTTTGTCAAACCGGCAACCAGTATTTTATATGAACCGGTAATACTTTGTGATGAGTTACCAATCAGCATTTTGTGATGAGTTACCATCCACCGATTGTTTGACATTGTCGACACTTTAATGGTGCTTTTTGTGTTGTGTTACAGAATATGTCTAGATGCATTGAACCTAGGAAATTGTATTGTAATCCTATTGGACCAACATGAAATGAGATTCCTTTATAAGGACATCATGTCTAGGGTTTTAGATTGTTGCTAGGTTTTAAGGTGGTTGATGAGTTAGAGAGAATGTGAATGTGTTGAAGACTGAAGTAATGTTGTAATGCATTAGGAACGAGCTATCAAGGATCTAACCAAGCAAGATCACTCACTTGCTGATTACTCACATCTTCGATAAGTCTGAAGCCCTTAACTGGGTAGGCCCAAAAGCCTTTTGTAAATCCTCTAACAAGGTGGTTCACATCTATGGATCTAAAATCCTCTAGCAAGGGAGTCTTTAATCGGACTTATCTCCTAACAAAGATTGAGATTCCTAATAGGATTTGTTCTGGTAAAGAACATTGTATGACCTTAACCGGTCTGGTTCCTATTCTGCAGATAGTTACTTGTGAGTTCCATCTCACCGTGGTTTTTCCCATTTGGGTTTCCATGTCAAAATCTCTTGTGTTATGGTGTTTGTGCTTCTGTGGGTGAATGCATTATTTGCTATTTGGTTTGCATATGTGCTAACTGGTTTGTCTGCTAAACTGTTTTACCGGTTTACTAGTAGTCTAGTAAAGTGTTTAAGTACAGTGATTTTTGGCATACTAATTCACCCCCCCCTCTTAGTATTCATCAAAGGTTAGCTTGGGAGGTAAGGTTAATGTTGAGTTGAATGAATAAAGTCATTATCCAATGAATAATGCCTTTATCCAATGGATAAACTCTTGTGCAAGAGTTAATGGGGATAACCATGGTCAAAGAAATGAATGCTTGAAGAGACCCATGAGTTAAATGGGGGTTGAGTTAGAGGGAAAGTCTCTAACCATGTGGGTGAGTTGAATTAACCATTAATGGTTATGTAAGATCCATAAATGGTTATGTAAGAACCATTAATGGTTTGGAAGACTTTAGGGGTTAGCTTGTTGGAGACATAAAGCATTTAATATTTTTCAAAGACTTTGGAGGCTTTGAGAAGTGACTTCAAGTTTCTTAGGAATGTGACAATAATTAGGGAGGGTGATTAGGCTAATTAGGAATGGTTTAGAAGAATCTAGAATGGGTTTAGGATGCAAGTGTGTTTGGTGGGTGAGGGAAAATAAGATTTTAATTAAAATAAAATTACTGTATTTCAACAAAATAGTTGCAACTTGCATTTGTACGAGAATGCAAGTGGGGGGGGGGGGGGGGAAGGGGGGGTAGTTTAGGGATTTAAATAAATGTTTTATTATTTATTTAAAAGAGGAAAGGGGGGTTAAATTAAATAAATATGTTTTATTCATTTAATTGATTTTGAGTGTGGCTTAATGAATTAATTTAAATAAATTGGATAATTTATTTAATTAATATGAGAAGAGTTTGAGGATGAATTAATTAAATATTAATTTAATTAACTGATGACTGATGGTTAAATAATCAAATAAATACTAAATATTTATTTAATTAAGTGGATAGATTTATGTGACTACATTTGCCCCTCTTTGAGACGGTGTTGTTTATCACATTGTTTCAAAGAAAGAAAAATAGGTGTGAAGAAATATGCCCCATAAATGTTAATTTAGTGGGTCGTATGCCCCCTCGAGAGATGGGCCGAAAAATTGTGAAAAAAATCAGGCGATCTCTCGAAAAAGAAAAAGAAGTTGGGGGTAAGTAGAATAGAAGAAATAATGGTGAAAGAACGGGAGAAAACAAAGTGAATACAGAGAAACAACAAGTCAGTGAGTACCCTTAGGTCAGGCAAGAGATACGGTGCAAATGCGGTTTTGTGCGTTTGATTGATGCTATACAATTGAACAAAGTTGGTTGGACAATCTGGTGCAATCGGTTTAATTGCCCTGGTTGAGTCAAAGCGTGACAGTTGATGTCAGTTGTTCGCTTGGACAGGATAAAGTCTGAGTAAGTGAATCAAAGTGACTTGTTGTGACTTAGACAATTGATGTAATTTCACGATGAAGTCAAGGTATCTGAAGCAAAATACTCGTCGAGACTTAGACAATTGATGTAATTGTTCATTTTTATTGTGTTTGATTGGTTGATTAATTGATAGTGTTTGCATTGTAGGTTGGTTTTGGTGAATCATAGCAGCCTCGTTGAGACTAAGGTCTTTGTGATAAATGCCTGTTGTAGTCTAGGATTGCCATAATCGATTACTTGTTGAGACTTGAATATACTTGATCAAAAAGTGTCTGTTGATAGTCTATGTGTGTGTCAATCGATATGCCTATGTAGACAGAGTAACTTGTTTGGCTTATAGGATGACCTAGGATGGGAAACACAGCCCCTCCTGTTAGAGATGGACGGTGATGAATGTGGCTTGATTGAGTTGATGGGACACGATGTAGGGTATGTGATGTTGATGATCAGGATGGGGAGGGTGAGGGGGGGGATTCATTGTTAGATAGAAGATATGGAGGACCTAGGACTCATTCATATGGAAGAAGATAAAAAAAAAAAGAGTATCCATTGTCATTACTATGTATGAATGAAATGCAACAATATGGATATATGGATGGATGGAATGCAATGAAATGCAATCTAAACAGATGAGATGAAATGATGATCCATAGATTATTTACTGTGCTTTATTTTCATCATCGAGCATGGTAGTACCGTTCTTGGTCGAGGTAGCGGGAACCAAGTTTGAGCATTTAACCTGTAAGCAAGCATTTATAAATAAGGAAAAAGTGACCCTCCAATTTGGTTCATGCGCAAATGGTCGAGGTATACATTGTAGTCAGTAAGCCATGGTGATCCATGACTATATTTTTGCATATGATCACATAGCTCAGTGAACTTCCCACATAGACACCATTACTACATGCCCCAAAACTTCATTGCAACAATCCACAGAATGCCAACAAAACAATATTTAGGAACCATCTCAATGACTCTAATCACTTGTGGATATCCCGGAGTAGCGTAGGAACCTGATATAAATGAATAAATAACTAACAAACTGACCAAGTACTTGATAGCTTAAATAAAATTTTCTTGTCAAAGAAAATGTTACCATGTATTTGTTTCTGTAAGGAAGGATGCATCCTTGTCAAGATAGTTGTGTGTAGATGTTTTGATTGATTGGTTGATTTGATAAGTGATCATCATTTGGGTAGCTCAAAATATTTGTTTGGTGTTTGTTGCGATGCGTATGTACAAAGAAAAATATGCGTTGCAAGGTTTTTGATTGATTTTTTATGTTTTTGACATGTTTTTGGATTTTGTGAGTTTTTTGAATGTTTTTGGGTATTTATTTCCAGACAAATTTTGAATGAAGAAATAAATGAATCACAAGTAATGTAGAATCCACTTCCATCAATAGGCTAAGAGCATTACCCCCAGTTTAGACATCACTTATTAAAAGCAAGATGCAGGACACATGAAGTACTAACCCTGATTGCAGATCAATAACAAGCCATGGTTTGAATGATGGATGAATGGATGCAATGGATGTGATTGCAATAAGTCTGGTAGACAATGGAGCCATAGCCTTTACAAGTGGCACCTATTTATGAGGTTTTCACTATCGCACTTACCCAAGGTGCCACCATAGTGGTTCTTCGCCGTTTGGATGCATGATTTTTTCTTGACTATTTTTATTTTTTTGTATTTTCTTCAGGATTTTTTTTTGAATGTTTTTGGTGTTTTTCTTATATATATCAGAGAGCCTGATGCTCTGCACAACTTATGTATGAAACCGTTTGAAGTGAATGTTGTTGATTGGATCCACTAGTGGTTCTCCTTCTGAAGTTGCCAACTGATATGCCCCAGACCCAAATACAGTAGTGATAACATATGGACTAAACCAATTTGATTCAAAATTTTCCTGATGTTCTTTGTTTGGTTGGTTACGAGGATTCTCTCTAAGAACAAGATCACCTACCTCGAATGTACGAGGTTTAACCCGATGATTATAGCTTATGCTCATTCATCGTTGATAGGCCTTGAGGTGGTTGTATGCAGCTTGTCGCATTTCATCAAGTAGTTCCAAGTCTTGAAGACGTGAGACTCAATATGCTTCATCATCTATCAAATTGTGCAAGGAAACCCATAGAATTGGTATCTCAACCTCAATTGGAAGGATGGCTTCTGCTCCATAGACCAGTGAGTAGGGGGTTGCGCCTGTAGGGGTTCAAATGCTAGTTTGATATGCCCATAGTGTTGGATTTAATCGAATGTTCCAATCACAACCAGCATCATTGACTTTCTTTTTAAGGATCCTCATAATGTTTTTATTTGATGCTTTGGCCTGATCATTGCCTTGTGGGTAATATGGAGTGGAAAAGCGGTGTTGGATGTGAAACTTCTCACAGAGCTCACGGACATCCTAATTTTTGAAAGGAAGCTCGTTATCTGTGATGATGGACATTGGTACACCATATCGGCAGATGATGTAATTAAGGATGAATGAGGCGATCTTCTTGCCGGTTACTTGGGTAAGTGTAATGACTTCGATCCACTTTGTGAAGTATTCAGTGGCAGTAATGATAAATTTATGGTCAATGGATGAAAATGGATGAATTTTACCCACAAGGTCAAGTCCCCATTGACAAAAGGGCCATGGTGTTGTGATTGGTTGCAATTCTTGTGCCGGTGCATGTATCAGGTCTCCGTGAACTTGGCACTTCTTGCATTTTCTGACAAAATAGTAAGAGTCTTTTTCCATGGATGGCCAATAGTATCCAACGCGCATGATTTTATTTGCTAAGGAAGGACCAGGACCACTTGAGTGAGCCCCACAAATGCCTTCATGTACCTCTTCCAAGGCCTTTGTTATCTCATCTTGTTCCAGACATTGAAGGAGAGTACGATCAAGACTTCACCGGTATAGGGTTTCGACAATGATGGTGTATCGAGCAGGTTGGTGGATGAAGGTTTTACATTGGTTATTGGATTGGTTGGGAGGAAGTGTGTGATCACGGAGGTAAGTGAAGAACTCACCATACCATGGGGATTAGGAACTGACTAGGCGACATATCATTTCAGTTTCGGGGATATCATACGCGGGGATCCAAAGTTGTTCTACCATGAACTCCTAGTGTGTTGAATTTTGCATAAGATCCAGGAGTGATGCAATTGTAGCCATTGCATCGGCAGCTCGATTCTGATCTCTAGGTACTTACTCAAAGGTGATAGTTGTAAATGATTCTTTGTAACTGTCCACCATCCTTTTTGTAGCGTCCTAAAATTGCGACACTTGCAATTTCGACCGCATTTGGGTCTTCACGATGGCGACGCAACACGCAACCTGAATGGGTCCTATTTTGGGCCCGATCTCTTTTGGACTTCGGGTCTTTATGTTTGCAAATTGGAAAATTATCTTTCCTGGTTGGCCTAAGGTCGGGAAAATCAATCTATCAACCCTAATTGACAAGTATATAAACTACATTTGCCTCTCCCATTTGAAGGAAGAGGGACATATGTGTACAAGCATGGAAACTATACTCAAGCATTCAAGCATTCAAGCATTCATTCCAAGTCTCCATTCAAGGCTAAGTGTTGCATTCAAGACAAGGATTCAACCATTGAAGAGGAGATCACTTACTACATGCTACATACAACATACAACATACAACAATACAACAAAAAACAACATCTATACCTTCGCACATAAGGATACAAACATCCTTACAACAAGGTATTAGTACTTGTTTTACATTACATTTACAACATTTCTCATTTCTTGGTTAATTCCAAAACCGGGGTTTGACCTAAGGGCAAACCCCTAATCCCTAACCCCCCAATCATCTTCGCTTTTCTGTGTGTAGGTTGCAGGTACGCGGCTAAAATTGAAGATCTGGAATCCTTGTGCAGAGACGAACAGATCCCCCTTTGTTTCGCGGATTTTTCGGAGGACCGTGTGCACGCCGGGCGCCATCGTCCTGTCAACTTTTGCTCAAATTTGCAGGACAGCGCCGTATCAACATTTTACAGCTAATTCCAGGTCCACAGCTTCATCCTATATCCCTATCTCAATTTATAAGCGAATCTTTCTCACTTTCTATGCATTCCTAGCTTAATCATTCTATCTACATTCTTTACAAAAGAGGGTATCCTTGCTATCACAACCCTTGAAACTTATTTAGCATCCAATCTTGCCTTGTGTGGGATTGGATCTTGTGGGTTTCAACCCCTCTTTTGAATGTAAAGTCTCTCCCTTAAGTGAAAACCATCAACCCTAGTGAATCTCCCTTCTCTCTCCTTGGAGTTGGAAGAGGGGGGAGCAACTAGGGTTCGATCGTGATTTTCCGCTTTACATTTTGGTGAACCCGATGTGAACATCCTTTCTGATTATTCATAGTTAGATCTGAAAATTGGATTCTTTGATTACATTTCCATGTTTGATCTTTTGCAAAATTTTAGAGGTTAATTGCATAAAAACCCTAAATTTTCTTTTTAAGTAATTAAACTTGTGAAATGCTTAATTGTTAATGCTTGTTTCAGATCTACCCTTCTATTACAAATTATCAATTCATATTTGTGCTTTAATTTTGAAAATTAAGTGGTTAAGTGTCAAAACCCTAATTTTTGAAACCCTCTTGATTCAACCTTTGTCCGACAATTTCACTGATCAAAACATCTCCAAATCAGCTGTAACTTTGGATTCCGCAATAAAATCACAATATCTTTCATCCCTGAAAATTTGGAAAAAAGTTGCGAGGATCGTGTGCACTCCGAGCGCCATCGTCCCCGACATTTTTTTTGAAATTTCGGGAGCTAGATCTTACTGTATTTTTCTGCTAAAATCCAGAATTTTGGCTGATTTTATCAATTCTAACACTTTCAAAATTACAGTCAAAGTTGGTCTAGCGATTGCTTGGATTGAGGCTTCTAATCATTCAAAAATTGTTGAAATTGAAATTTGTGTCAAAATTGTGTTGCTTACAGTCCTAAATCTGAAAAGTGTGTTATCATTCATTCGAAATTTCAGTGATTTATTCAAATTTTTGCAATTTGTGACTTTTGAAATTAAGTGCTTAATTACAACAACTTTGATTTCCGCTTTCAAAATTGAATTTTGCGTGAAATTGAGTCAACCTTCAAATTTCAAAACTTGCATTGCTGTTGGTATTCCCTCTAAAATCATAAAATTCAAAATTTCAGTTTCCCTCTCTTTTTCAAAATTCAAATTTTGCATTTTTCGACAATCTTGGTAGGGTTCAATTTTGAGATTGCAACTTTAATTTGGCCTATCTACAGATCGTAAAATCACTCAATTTTTTCAGGTTAGCTGTAAAATCATCATAACTTTCATCCCTGCAAATTTCGAAAAAAGTTGCAAGGACCGTGTGCACTCCAAGCGTCACGGTCCCGGACAATTTTTTCGAAATTTCGGGAGATTGTCCTGATTGTATTTAACAGCTTAAATCTAGAAGATTGGCTGGTTTTACTGAAATTTGCTACCTCTAAAATTCAAAATCTCTCTTTTTCTTTAGTGCATGAGTTTTACAACAATAAGCCCTACTTACACTATTCCCATTAGACGAAGCCTTAGAATTAAGTCTTTCCAAGGTTTAATTACCGAGGAGATGGAACCTAATTTGAATAGCCTTTTTAACGAGGACATGGGTAATTCCTCTAATCCTCCTAATGATGAAGAAGCTCTCCATGAGGTTTCTGTAGAACAACTTTCGAAATTGGATAACCAATTTGATGATTTTCACCAATGGATGTCTCATGAGTATCCCGATAGTCAAGCTCTTCCTTTAATTAAGGGTCTAAAACGTATGCTTCAAAGTGATAAGAATGGAATTGATATTTTGCGTGGTATTGCACACATTGTGGATTCGAATGTGATGCCTATGAAGAGTTGTGCCGAAACTTTAGGTTATACACAACCTCCTACACAAGTCAATCACTCTATTCCTTTAACAACTTCTATTGCTAGCATACCTACCTTTACATCAAACATAATGACTACTTCTATACAAGATATTCCCCCTGTGATCACCAGTCATGGGGGCAATCTTCCCTCTTCAATTAACCCTCTTCCTTCATTCAATCCAACTTCTTCATTCATTCCTTCAATGAGTGTTCCTATTATATCTCCACAAATGAACATGACGCAAGGGGGCAATTCATTTAACCCTTCCATTCCTCCTTGTAGTGTTCCTCCTTTCCAATCATCTCCTATGACTAACTATCATAGTGTCCCACCACCTTACTCTTTACCTTCTTTCAATAACATAACACCTCCATCTCAATCTAACACATCTAATATGAATTCTTCGACTAAAGCGACTATTAACAATCTTGCACAAACTGTTTCTTCTTTACAGCAACAAATTGCCTCTATGAATCAATCTAAGTTTAGTGTGCCCACATTTGATGTTGCGAGCCCACTTTCTCTTGACATTGTCCGAGCTATTCCCCCTAAACATGTTGAAATTCCGCATTTGGAGCTTTATAATGGTAAGGGTGATCCTCTAACACATGTTAAGACCTTTCAAACAATATGTACTGATTTTGCTTATGACCAAAGGTTGCTTGCAAAACTGTTTACTAGAACATTCAGAGACAAAGCCCTACAATGGTATTGCTCGTTGCCTTCCTATTCTATTACTTCTTTCGAACAACTTGCAAATGCTTTCATTCAACAATTTCAAAACAATATAAGTCCTAAAGTTACTTTGATTGATTTAATGCATTGTAAACAAGGTGTTAAAGAAAAAGTGACTGATTTCATTGGTAGATATAAGCATTTGTATGCTCAAATTTCTTTTCCAGTGCCTAACAATGATATTCAAAGAATCTTTATTTCTAATTTACAAAAAGACATTAGAGACAAACTCCTGTTTTCTGAGTTTACTTCTTTCCAACAGTTGTGTGCAACTCTTCACAATTATCAACTGACTGTGAGTCAAATGGAACAATCACATCCTATGGCTCCGAGTGATAAGGGTGATAGCAGTCAACAACCATTTGGGAAGTTTAAACCGAACAGAGATTCCATCAAATTCAATGAAAACATCATCAACAACAATGTGAATGCAGCATCAGGTGTGCCTCCTATTTCTAAATTTTTCAAGAAAGAAAGAAAGTATACTCCTTTGAATGAATCATTGCATAGTATTATGAATAAATTATTGGAACAAAATGTGCTTACTCTTCCTCCTATAAGGCAAATTGATCCTGCAAAGATTAATTCACCTTATTTTGATAACAAATCTTTTTGTCAATTTCATCGTCAACCTGGGCATGATATTGAAAAATGTTTTGCTTTAAAGGGGAAAATTCAAGATTTGATTGATAATAATACTATCTCTGTTTCTGGTGTGAATGATAAAGGCAACACATCTGTAGCTCCTCCTAACCAAAATCTTCAAATTTTTACTGATCCATTACCTTCTCATACCTCTAATGCGATTGATACTACTGATTCCTCTGTCTCACCTAATGATCTTGTGTCTATGACTCCTAATGCGATTAACTTTGTAGAGCAACAAGAAATCCCTAAAGAACCTTCCATCACATTTGATTCCAGTGAAACTATCAGGGCACCTGATGGTCCTTTATATATAGTTGCAAAAGTCAAGAACACACCTTGCCGTGGAGTGCTTATTGATCCTTCTTGTATGGTTAATGTCATTACTGAAGAATTCCTTTTTACTTTGCAATTGAATCAAGTTATCTATGATGAAACAAATGTGGTTGTGAAACTATTTGATGCATTTTCTTCTCCTGCAATTGGTTCTATTACATTACCTATTGAGGTTCGTAACAAATCCCTTGATGTGGACTTTGCTATTATTCCATCTTCCGAACAATTTCGTGTGAAGCTTGGCTATCCTTGGCTATCTTCCATGAAAGCTATTGCTTCTCCTATCCACAAGTGTTTGAAATTTCCCCATAATGGTGAAGTTGTTACTGTCAATCATAGTCTCTTTAAACCAGCTGAAAGAACCTCTAGTGTTCCTATTGATTATTTTTGGCCTAAACAATTCCAATCCCTTCCTCCGCGAAGTGATCATCTTTTCAAATCTTATCAAAGGTGGAAAAAAGATATGATCCTTTCTCTAAGTGAACCTAGAACACCCAAACTTGACATTCCTATCGTTCTTGAGAAGGAAGTTCTTCCTTTGAAAGATAAAACTAATGCCTTTCCTCAAGAAGATTCCCAACCCATCCCTATGGATGTGACTGTGCCTATATCTAATAAACCTCCTAAGAGTAGACCTATACCTCCTCGTCATGATGGACTTGGTCTCCTTCCTAAACCAAATATTTCTCCCTTATATGGAGCAGTTCCTCCTCCTTCCTCTTATGGAGAGAAGAGACCTTCCTCTTCTCCTATTATTCAGCCTAAGAGACCGCAACCTAAACACCCAAGTGATAAGGATGAGAACATTCCTCCTCCTCAATCTCCTAATCTTCCTACTAAGACTAGATGAAATCGTTCTGCACGTGAACGCCGATGAAAGCGTCGTCTTAGAGCTCAAGCAGCTGCTTCTCAAACTTTGCAATCTCCAAAAACACCTTCAACAAGCATTATTCCATTTTCTCCCCAGCCGACGATTGAGCTGAAATCTCCTAAACATGAGATGCATGATGGCCTTGATCCTGTGCGAGTCAAAGATCCTATTTTTATAAATCTTGATGATGATATAGATGAAAATGTTATTCATGAGGCAAATGTTACTCTTGTTCATTCTGATAGTGAATATGAACTTGTTGATATTGATAACCATTTATCTAATGAATTTTCTAAAGCACTTATCCTAGCTCCTAGACAAGAACAATGTGGCTCAGAACATGAACATAGCCCTTGTTTGGATCTTGTGATAGCTCCATCTGCTGTGTTGGATGTTCCTCCTCTAGCGTGTTCCCTACCTTCCCGAAACATTGATCAGCAAGATCGGGGGGTAGATGACGTGCTAGACTAGTTTCATTAGCATAGCAGATTCTCTCCTCCTCTCTTTTGTTACTTCTTCTATATGTTATTCTCATTCTTCTATTTGTTGTCCTTAGTGTTGTCTACTTGAGGACGATGCAAAGCATTGAGATCTCTGTTGGTCTCTCTCATGTTGACTCAAAAGACACATGTGTTCCCTTCTTCTAGGTGACCTTCCTTGATTGGGGAATGAAGAACAATTATGCATACATACATATGATATACATGAATAATCATACAGCATACTGACCCCGAGGAAAGCGAAGTCACCTGGTGCTTTGTGTTTTGTGTCTATTATCCTTGGGCTTATCTCACACTTGGGGGCTAAATCCTTGCGATAACGTGCTCCTCTCCTTTCTCATTTCTTATATGTATCACTACCTTAAAGCAATCACCCCCGATGAGGCGTGTGCGATCGCTTTAACGTAGGGGGGCATACATCCCGTTCATATCTTTTCAAGATACTTGAAAATTTCTTGGCAAATTTAGCTTTGCCTTGAAAATTTTTGATATCTTTCTTGCATGACTCATAGTGAGGGAACCTTACTACTGACAGTCATGGTTCTCCCTCGTGATCTTCCCTTTTACTTCGTCAATCGAATTCGTAAGATCCTTAGTCCACTGGGGGCTTGGTGTATTTTGCCTCCTTGACGTGGTGAAAGTCTTTCAATGTTGTTTCCTTGTACTTTACCGGAAGTATGAGTGTACGCTTATACTCCCGCTAAAGTGGGGGCTAAATGTAGTGTCCTAAAATTGTGACACTTGCAATTTCGACCACATTTGGGTCTTCACGATGGCGACGCAACACGCAACTTGAATGGAGACCCCGAAACCTGATTATGACACCAAAAACTGCATTTTCTTGCACCCTGGCCTGAACCTCCTTTGCACCCTGTTGTCCCGGGAGGTGGGACCAGAGCGCCCAGTGCCCTGCTCCCCCAGGACCATGGCGCCCAGTGCCCTGGTCCCTGGGTCCTATTTTGGGCCCGGTCTCTTTTGGACTTTGGGTCTTTATGTTTGCAAATTGGAAAATTATCTTTCCTGGTTGGCCTAAGGTCGGGAAAATCAGTCTATCAACCCTAATTGACAAGTATATAAACTACATTTGCCTCTCCCATTTGAAGGAAGAGGGACATATGTGTACAAGCGTGGAAACTATACTCAAGCATTCAAGCATTCAAGCATTCATTCCAAGTCTCCATTCAAGGCTAAGTGTTGCATTCAAGACAAGGATTCAACCATTGAAGAGGAGATCACTTACTACATGCTACATACAACATACAACAATACAACAAACAACAACATCTATACCTTCGCACATAAGGATACAAACATCCTTACAACAAGGTATTAGTACTTGTTTTACATTACATTTACAGCATTTCTCATTTCTTGGTTAATTCCAAAACCGGGGTTTGACCTAAGGGCAAACCCCTAATCCCTAACCCCCCAATCGTCTTCGCTTTTCTGTGTGTAGGTTGCAGGTACGCTGCTGAAATTGAAGATCTGGAATCCTTGTGCAGAGACGAACAAATCCCCCTTCATTTCACGGATTTTTCGGAGGACCGTGTGCACGCCGGGCGCCATCGTCCCGTCAACTTTTGCTCAAATTTGCAAGACAGTGCCGTATCGACATTTTATAGCTTATTCCAGGTCCACAACTTCATCCTATATCCCTATCTCAGTTTATAAGCGAATCTTTCTCACTTTCTATGCATTCCTAGCTTAATCATTCTATCTACATTCTTTACAAAAGAGGGTATCCTTGCTATCACAACCCTTGAAACTCATTTAGCATCCAATCTTGCCTTGTGTGGGATTGGATCTTGTGGGTTTCAACCCCTCTTTTGAATGTAAAGTTTCTCCCTTAAGTGAAAACCATCAACCCTAGTGAATCTCCCTTCTCTCTCCTTGGAGTTGGAAGAGGGGGGAGCAACTAGGGTTCGATCGCGATTTTCTGCTTTACACTTTTATATGGCATGAGCTTATAGTCCTTAGTTTGATACTCATCGGTGACTTATCAGATGACTAGCTATGAATCTCCATATACCTGTAGCTCTTTGAGATGCCATTGCATAGCCAATCTGAGTCCTGTGATCAAGGCCTCGTATTCTGTTATATTATTGATGCATGGAAAAGTGAGCCTGTATGACTTTGGGATATTGTCACCATGAGGTGTAATGAAAAGAATGCCTGCCCCTGAGCCATGTCTAGTATATGAACCATCAAAATATAGCTTCCACGGTTGTGTTGTTGTGATCATGAAGATCTCTTCGTTTGGAAAATTGGAAACAAGAGGATGGTCACCTGCGAGGGGTGCATTAGCCAACTGATCTGCAATAGCTTGCCCCTTGATAGCCTTGCGATCCACATACTCTATATCAAATTCACTCAAGATCATAACCCATTTGGCCAAGTGGCTTGTTAATGCTGCCTTGCTGAGTAGGTATTTGAGTGGATCAATTTTAGCAATGAGTTGTACCTTGTGTGTCAACATGTAGTGTCTTAATTTAGTGGTTGCCAAGATAACTGCTAGGCAAGCTTACTTAATAGGTGTGTAATTGAGTTCATAGCCTATCAATGTGTGAGGGATAGTATACAACAAATTCTTTTCCGTCTACATTGTGTTGTGCCAACAGTACTCCTAATATCGTATTTGTAGCTGAAATATATAGCAATAGAGGTCTACTAGGATCAACAATGGTGTATTCATCAGGTAATCTTTAAGGATTTTGAATGCTTGCTGGCACTTTGTGTCCCATTGAAAGTGGATATTCTTGTGTAATAGATGCGTGAAGGGATGACACTTATCAGTCAATTGCGCAATGAAACTCCGAATTGATTGTAGTCGCCCTTGTAGTGTCCTTAACTAACTGATGTTCTTGGGAGGTGGCATGTCCATGATTGCTTTGACTTTCGTTGGATCTAATTCAATGCCCTTTCTTGAGACAATGTAGCCTAAGAGCTTCCCAAAGGTTACTCCAAAGACACATTTCTTTGGATTGAGACGAACATGATATTGCTCTAATCTGTCAAAGATTTGATCCAGTATTTCTAGATGAGCTTCTCTTGTTAATGATTTTAGCTAGTAAATCATTGACATAATCTTCCATTATAGTGTGCATTAGGTCATGAAAGATGGTAGTCATAGCTCTCTAATAGGTTGCCCCTACATTTTTTAGACCAAATGGCATCACATTCCAATAGTAGGTTCCCCATGGGCATGTGAAAGTAGTTTTATGTTGATCCTCTGGAGCAATCTTGATCTGGTTGTACCCTGAAAAGCCATCCATAAGAGAAAGCATTGCATGACCTATTGTGAGATCGATGGTCATGTCGATGTTGGGTAAGGAGAAGTCATCCTTAGGGCATGCCTTGTTCAAATCTCTAAAGTCTATACAGATACAGATGCCCCCATTAGGCTTGCCGATAGGTACAATGTTGGAGATCTAATCAGCATAATCGATTGGTCAAATGAAACCAACATCTAAGAGCTTTTTGAGTTCTACCTTGACAAACACAACAATCTATGGGTGCATCTTTCTAAGATTTTGTTTTACTGGTTTAGCTCCTTCTGCCATGGTGAGGTGATGAATGACCAAATCAGGATATAAGCTAGGCATGTCTGCATAAGACCATGCGAAATTGATGTGACGCTTCTGGAAGAATTCCACAAATTTTGGTTGTTCCTCTAGAGTTAGTAGAGATGCCAAATGTATTTGGTGTGGAGTCTCAAGGGTCCCCACATTGAATTCTTTTGTTTCTTCGATTAGGATCGTCAATCTCTCCTGACTTGTACTAGAGGGGAGGATGTCAAACCTTTCATCCTCAAGCACCTCAGAGAGGTTTTCACCTTTAGATACGCTCTTTATTTTTACTTTTTTGGGATCAACAAGTGCCACTGTGTGGTTTTCACTAGAAGATCCATGTTTTATTGTGATATTTTTGCAGCTGAAAGGTTTGACATCTGCCCCAAAGTATGTTGCGCTATTAAGTTTGATGGAAAATCCATATTTATGATCCCCGCTTGGTATGTGATCCTGTATTTCTAAAAAGTCTATGAGCGTCTCATCGTTTTGGCAGTGATCAAGACATGGGGGATTTGGTTGGTTCTAGTCGATGAGTTCGAGGTGGATGATAGGCATGACCTCATCCATTTATTGTAGAAGAAAATAAACAACCGAAAGAGAATAATGTGGAAGAGTTAGATGAAATTGAAGAAGATAGAGAACCAAAGCAAGAAATCAAGACTTCAAAATATGTGCAGAGGAATCATTCAAAATATCAGATAATTGGAGACAAAAACAAAAGAGTTCAGACAAGAAAAAGTGTTACAGAGGTAAATGAGCAAGAAAATTACTATCTTCTTTCATTCATTGAACCTAAATCATATGAAGAGGTAGGCAAAGAAGAAAGTTGGGTAAAAGAAATCAAAGAAGAATTGAATTAGATACAAAAGAATCAAACATGGAAGTTGATACCTAGAATAATGGACAAGAATGTTATAGGAACTAAGTGGGTGTTTTGAATCAAACTGAATGAACAAGGATAGGTTACAAGGAACAAGGCAAGATTGGTATGTAAAGGATATTCTAAGGTAGAAGGTATTGACTTTGAGGAAAAAATTTCTCCAGTAGCTAGGATTGAAGCTAATAGAATGTTTCTTGTTTTTTCTACCTACAAGAATTTCAAGGTATATCAAATGGATGTTAGGTCAACATTTCTGAATGGAGAACTAGAAGAAGAAGTGTACATCAAGCAATTGGATGGATTTAGATTGTCAGAGGATACAGATGCAGTTTATAGGTCAAAGAAGACATTGTATGGACTCAAACAAGCACTTAGAGCATGGTATGCGAGATTGGATAAATATTTGTTATGATAAAATTTCAAGAAAAGGTACCATAGATAGCAATATTTATTATAAAGTTGAAGGCATTAAGTTGTTGATTGTTGTTGTTTATGTTGATGACATTATCTTTAGAGGAAGCGATGGTTTGTGTAAAGAATTTACAGAAGGAATTTGATATATCTATGTTTGGAGGAATGCCATTCTTTCTTGGTCTACAAGTTATTCAATTGGATGATGGAATCTTTATTTCATGAGGTAAATATATCAAAGAAATGTTAAAGAATTTTGATATGGAGAATTGTAAACCTGTTACTACTCCTTTAGATATTGGTTGCAAACTAGGTAAAGATGATACATCTTCAGATGTTAATCAATATAAGTATAGATCTATGATTGTAGGACTATTGTATCTTATTGCCTCTAGACCAGATATTATGTAGGCCATATGTTTAGTTGCAAGATTTCAAGCTAGTCCAAAGCAAACACATGATCAAGTAGTGAAGAGGATTTTTAGGTATCTAAAAGGAACTCATGATTTTAGTTTATGGTAGAAAAAGGATGGAGATATCATGTTGAAAGCGTATAAAAATGTTTATTGGGTTGAAAGCATTGATGACAGAAAAAGTACCAATGGCAATGCATTCTTTTTGGGAGATAGATTGGTTTCATGGATAAGTAAGAAGCAAGAATTAGTGCCATTATCTACTGCAAAAACAGAATACATTGTTGCAACATCTTATTGTACTCAAGCTATGTGGATGAAGCAAACTCTTAAGGATATCGAAGCAATATACGATAAATTTATTCCTATTATGTGTGATAATACTAGTGTTATAAACATTTCAAAGAATCTGATTATTCATTGAAGGAAAAAACATATCTCAATTGGTCGTCATTTCTTAAATGAGAAGGTTGTAGAGAAAAAAGTTAGATTGGAATACATTTCTACAAAAGAAAAGGTAGTATACATTTTTATTAAGGCATTGGCGAAGGATACTTTTGAGTATCTCGGGGAGAAGTTAGGGGTTATTTCCCCTCTTTTTCTAACTAGATGCATTTCAGTCGTGCATCTTTCCAGGGGGAGATTCAATAATTATCCTTTATCTCCTAGGTTGATGTTATTGTTGCTCTTAGGGGGAGTAGTGGTGTATGTTGTCAATATGTTAGGCATCACCCTTAATCATTATTGTCAAAGCGAGAGAGAGTTGTTGTGAGATTTGTTAGTTTCATTCAAGTTGTTCAAGTGTTGTGATCAAGTGTTGCCATCAATGATGGGAGGGGAGATTGTTGGAAGCATGAGCTTGATTGGTTGTCATTGATGTTAAACCTAGTTATCCAGATGGATGTTGGTCCGGAAATGCTTTTGGTTGTTGGAGTCATGCTTTGTACTGTAGATTGAGTTGAGTACTTTTGGTGTTGGTCGTGGCATTTTGTTTTGGATAGTTATCTTTGTTCTCTGGCAGGGAGTGTGTATGTCATAATGGTCCAGAAAGATTTTGGTGCCATTCGAGTATGTTGCAGATAGTGTTGTGGTTTAGTGGATGTTGTTTTATTACATGTATATTATTCTCAGTATGTTTCTCAGATGATTTCTTTGTTCCACAAGAGAGCTTTGTTGATTTATGTTCAAGAAATTCAATTATGTTGTGACTCGATATTTCTAATTAACTTATATTAGTCATATCATATTCTTTTGGTCTGGATATGAGTTGGAAGTTGTATTGGGATGTAGTTATGGTTCTCATCTTGGTATGTGGAGATCCACACAGAGTATTTTGCCATTAAAAGATATTATGTGGCTAACTGATTGCTATATCTACATATTACATTTGGTAACGAATTTGGAGAATGTATTAGCATGTGCAGTCATTGAACTAATCTTGGAAGTATGTATTGTAATATGTTTTAGTTCCCTCTTTCTCCTGGAGTGAACTATTTTGTGTAGTTTTGGTATGGGTGGCTTATTTTGTATATTATTACTTATTCTATTTTGATCGACCCTCAATTAGGTTTTCAATGTTGTATCTCATATTTAAGGAGTGTGGATGGATGAGTTGTGGAAGTGATGGAGAATTCAATTGTATGTGATTATGCAAGCAGATCTAAGATTGTGAATGTGCAAAAGTTAATTTGAGAAGATCTTTGAAGATGATATATTCAGTGAGATAGTGTGTTGTGGTAGCAGAAGTTATCAGAGATGTTTGGCATGATGTTGGTCACTTGATCCATTTGTTCAAGGATAATTTCATGTTTAGGAGAATCCTTGTCAATTTCAACTCGGTTATTTCCTTCGTCATTGATTGACGGTAAGTCCCTTGGAAGTAGTTTGTATCTTTCCCTGAAGTAGTGATCTTCAGCTAAGCAACTCCTTATTTTATATCTTGCCTAAGGTTGTGCACCTTAGTTTGCAAGTCTGGAGAAGTTAGCTCTTTGGCAGGAGGCCATATTCATTGTAGACTATTGATATATATTGTGAGTTAGATTCTCATCGTAGGTTTCCCTTGTTTGGGTTTTCCATGTAAATCTAGTGTTCATGTGTTGATGGTTGATGCTCATGTGTTGATGATTATTGTGTTATTGTTAAGTAAGTTGATACTGTTTGTAATTAATTTGTTTTGAAGTTTCAGACTGATTCACCCCCCCTCTCAGTCTTGTTATATGTTCAACAATTAGTATCAGAGCATTGGTTCCTCTTTAGAAAGCTTAACCATTTGAGGTAGATCCAGAATTGGTGCAGTAACTTCATGTTAAAGAGTCATTGTTTGATGGGACAAATTTTCTTTATTGGAAGGAAATAATGCAATCTTACTTGGAGACATTGTAGAATGGAATTTGGGATATTATTCAAACTGTTACCAATGACCTCAGAATGGACCTTTGACATCGGATGAAATTAAGGCTTAGGAGACAAATGCAAAAGGTAGAACAATACTTATCAGTTGTCTAAGTAATGAAGTCGTAAGGTTAAATAATTGAAATAATCTAAGGAAACCTGGAAGAATTTATGTTATGCATATGAAGGTGATATGAAGACTCAGCAAGCTAGGCTCTTTTGAAACAAAAATTTGAAGGTTTCAAAATGGTTGATGATGAAAGTGTTGAGAACTACATACACTAAGTGAATGATATTGCAAATCTATTTGATTTGTTGGTAGAATTTTAGAAGAAAGTGATGTAATCAGAAAGATCATGTTCTACAGACCGAAGAAGTGTGCTATTGAAGAATGTCATGATCTGAACAATTATTTGATTGATCAGCTAATCGGAATGTTGTCTACCTATGAAATTAGAGAGATGGAAGATATAAAATCCTACTGGAAGGAAGTTGCATTCAATGTGTCAAGGATATTAGGAGATGAACTGGAAAAAAGTGAAAACCTAGATGAGATTAAGGCAAACTTTGTAAGAAGACCAAAGAGAGGAACTGGAAAGTACAAATATAAGTTACTCTTAAAATGCTTTAATTGTGGAAGAATTGGTCATTATGCTTCTAAATGTATATATAAATAAGACTATAGAAAATCTAATGATGATGAAAAGAAAAGTAGATATAGAAGAAATGATTTTAAGAAAAGGACAAACGATAGAGATAAAGGGAAAAAGAGTTTATTCTCCATGTAACCACATTCATATGAAGAAGAATATGGTGAGGACTTGAATGAAGAATCTTTATTCTTGGCTATAGAGGAGAAGAATTAGATAGGTTCAAAAGATCGAAAGACAAGATTGTATTGCATGCAAAGGTAGAACCAAGATCGTGGATCATTGACTATGGATGTTCAAATCACATGACAGGAGATAAGGAGAAGTTCATTAAACTCAAGAAATATGATGTTGGATTAGTGAAGTTTGTAGGAGAGGAAGCTACACTGATTTGTCAAATAGGAAGTATCTCAATTGATGGTACACATAAAACTAATGATGTTTATTATGTAAAAGTTTTGAGACATAGTTTGTTAAGTGTTAGTCAAATGTGCAATAGAGATTATGAAGTTGTGTTCACAAATACTGGATGTATAATTAGAAAAGGAAAAATTGGAAAGATGGTAGCATAAGGTATTAGAACAAGTG
This sequence comes from Cryptomeria japonica, assembly GCF_030272615.1. Classification (NCBI taxonomy): domain Eukaryota; kingdom Viridiplantae; phylum Streptophyta; class Pinopsida; order Cupressales; family Cupressaceae; genus Cryptomeria; species Cryptomeria japonica. Next base: position 10,515,115 of record NC_081410.1, read on the forward strand.
AAAATGTTTATTACATAAAGGACATAAGTGGAAATAGATATTTTTTTACTCAAAGCAATGAATGTTGGTCATGGCATAAAAGGATGGGACATGTTAACTTTCACAACATTATAAAGGTCAATAACAATAAACCAGTGAGAGATTTACCAAAGATTGTCAAGCCTATGGATACTGTGTGTTGGGAATGTCAGCTAGGGAAGTAGACAAAGAGAAGTTTCAAGAACAAGGAATATTCTACTTCATATTTCATGGAGATGATTCATACAGATCTGTGCAAGCCTACAAGGACAAGTGGACTTTATGGAGAAAGGTATTTCATGTTATTTATTGATGATTATTCTTAGATGACATGTGTTAGATTTTTTAGATAAAAATCTGAAGCTCTCGAAAGTTTTTAAGTTTTTAAATCAATGGTAGAAAATCAAACTAATGCTAAAATCAAATGTTTAAGATTTGATAGAGGTGGAGAATTTACTTCAAATGAATTTGAAATTTTTTAATAGAAATATGGTTTTAAAAGACATTTTTTTGCTCTAAGAACCCCTCAACAAAATGGTGTAGAAAAGAAGAATATGACTATTATTGAGATGGCTAGAACTATGATCAATGATGCTAACTTGCATACTGTTGTTTACATTCTTGAAAAGGTGCAAATAAGAGTAAATCATACTAAGACACCTTATGAGCTATGGAATGGAAGACCTCCTGCTATGAAGAATTTCAAAATCTTTTGAAGTGCTATATCGGAAGAGATGAAAATGATCTTGGAAAGTTTGATACCGAAGCAAATGAAGGAATATTTTTGGGATATAATATGAATAGAAATGACTACAGGTATTACAATAAGAGACTAAACAAGATAGTGAAGAGTACAAATGTGAAAGTATGTGAGACATGGGATCAAACTGCCCCAAAACCTGTTCAAGAGACTGAATTTGAGATCATTCCAATTGTTGCGGGAGAAAAGACATGCCCGAAAGAGAACAATGTGGAAGAGATGGATGAAACCGAAGAAGATAAAGAACTAGAGCAATCAATCAAGACTCTGAAATATGTCCAGAGGAATCATTCAGAAGATCAGACAATTGGAGACAAAAATAAAGGAGTTTGGACAAGATGTGTTACAAAGGTAAATGAGCAAGAAAATTATTGTTTTATTTTTCTTATTGAACCCAAATCATACAAAGAGGAAATCAAAGAATAAAGTTGGGTAAAATCAATGGATGAAAAATTGAATCAAAAATAGGAGAATAAGACAGGTGCTAGTGTATACAGTGAAAATGGATAGCAACAATATTGAAAGGCTAAATGAATTCAACCACAAAACCCTAGCCTAACAACAACAAAGATCCACCATAACATATGAAGATTACCTAAGACAATGCAAATCAAATTAAATCACAAAGATTATACCATCACATGTCCAATAGGGTTTGAATCTCCATTCTTCCTATCTCCATTGATCTTGCTTGATATATTTTCTCTCAGATTTTGTGTGCACAAGAGCTCAACAAAGAACGGAAATGTGGTTGCAAGTAGGATCGCATATGAAAGATCGAATGCTAGGATGCTTGATTAGAATGTATATGTTCAGGGCTTGATAATGAAGGAAGCATCTCCTTATATAGAAGACACTATAAGAAATGGAGGGATAAGATTAAGAGGTGTAAGAGATAAATGGTCAGCTATGATTAGAGGGTAGGTAAAAGAAATAATAAAATAATGAGAGGGTAGGTAGTGTATGAATTAAGAGATGAATGACATGTGTCATGGGTAGAAAAGGTTAATGAATTAATTAAATAAATAAAGATTTATTTAATTAATAGAGGAAGTGGGATCAATTAAATAAATAAGATATTTATTTAATTTAGAAAAAGGATAATTTAAATAAATAAATGTATTTATTTAAATGAGAAATAAGGCTAGAAGAGGATAAATGAATTAATTAAATAAATAAGGATTTATTTAATTAATAGAAGAATTAGGTTAAAATAATTAAATAAATAAAATATTTATTTAATTAGACTAGACAATTTTAGGTGTCTACACTTTGCCCCTCTTTGAGACAATGCAGCTTGTCGCGTTGTTTCAAAGAAGATAAGATGAACTGATACAAAGTTGCCCCGAGATGGGAATGATATGCCCCCTCGAGAGATTGGATGAAAATGTTTGAAAAGATCGCAGACAATCTCTCAATAAGAAAGAAAGGCTAGAATGGACTGACCGGATAGGTTAGAGTGACAGAGTCATGGGATAAAGAAGACTGACTCGGGAGACTAGGGCTAGGGCGAGGGTAGTCTATAAGATAGACCACGAGGGGTTGACATCCTTATTGTCATCCACATATCCAAAAGATCAGAGTGCAGAGAGAGAATAGAGCAGCAACAGTCAACAACGATGGCATTGGTTCATAGATTCGATCGCGTTTGCCGATTTCAGAGGCCAACAGATGCAGGAGAGCCGGTAAGTACCACAAAACCTCCTTGTACTTTGTCGCAATAAATGTTGTCATAAATGCATGTTAGGTAGCGCATTTAATGCATTTTAGAATATGTCAAAAAAGGTCAAAAAACATCGAGGCGCGTCTGTGCTAGTGTCAGGCACGTCTGTGTTTGTGCAAGGCATGTCTATGAAGGAAAAGGCGTCTATTTCAAATGTGAGTGCATCTATGCTATGTGGGCACGTCTGTGTAGAGCAAGCGCGTCTGTGCAATATATAAGTGCATTTATGTCATGAAGGTGCGTTTGTGTCTTCTAGGTCAAATCGACAGTTCTATGATAAACATACGCTTTTGATTGGATAAACTATTGAGAGGATACACTCAAGCAGGTCCTCTAGGGAAGACTAGGATAGCAAATAGGGCTAGGATTGACAATTTTGTGATAAAACATACATTGCCAATTAGGAAACTACTCAAGAGGATACACTCAAGTAGAGGCCCTAGGATAGGATAGATAGAGGCACTTTGTGATGAATAGGGAGTACCAAAACATAGTACTTTGTGATGAATCGGGAGTACTAAAAAGAGCAACACTTTGTGATGAGGTAGTACTTTGTGATGAACAGGGAGTACCACTAGGATAAACAACAATACTTTGTGATGAACAGTGAGTGTCACTAGGATAGGGCGCCATATGATAGATATAAGCACTAGGATAATAAGTAGCATTTTGTGATGAACAGTGAATGCCACTTTGACTGACAGAGCTGATTTGTTTGACTGCAGGAGTACCTACCTATGCTGGAGTCACAGGAGAGATTCCCATCGACTCAAAGCTTACGACCAGAGCTAACATTTGAGGATAGAGCAGCTATTGAGGTTATGGGCTTGTGATTCATTCTGTATGTGCCTGAGTTTCGGGTGAACATGGGGTTGCTGACTGCGCTAGCTGAGAGATGACACTCAGAGACTTGCACTTTCCATTTGCCGATGGGTGAGATGACAGTCACCTTAGAGGATGTGTACAGGATACTGCGGATACCGATCGATGGGGAGTTGATTCCCCATGATCGAGACGAAGATAGGGATGCCCTGAGATGAGTGTTTCAGGATCCGGAATTGGAGATGAGGGTAGGACATGTGGCTTAGGATACCATGACACAGACATGATTGGCACTACCATCAGTACTGGCAGGAGTGATCAGTGGGTTCTTGTGTCCAGATAGGGCGACACAAGGGTTGGCTGTGGGATGGGGGAGCACATTGGAGACACTGGTGACACAGCATACCAGATATGCCTGGGGACCATGCGTGTTGGCACATTTGTACTATGAGCTTTATCAGTTTGTATACCATGGATCCGTAGGATTGGGTTGCGAAGTGACATTATTGCAAGTATGGGCTTATGAGTATCTGCCGGTTACCTGACCGATTCATTTTAGAGGCAGGGGCCATGGGCACAATTTTGTGCATTTATATGATATGATTACAACTCAGCCACGGATCGGGAGATTGGAGTACTGGCACCGGGTCATCGATGAGATTGACACTGTGGTGTGGATACCATACCAAGAGTGTGAGGAGTGGGAGGATGACATTGTGGAGCTTCCATACACATTTAGGAGCAGGTACTTGATTAGGCAATGCCCTATGTACTGGAGAGACAGTTGGTAGAAAGGGTTTGCAGGCAGTTCGGTAGGATTCAGCGGATTCCACGGGGTTCTGGGATGTATGCTCGGACAGTGAGGGATCAGGCACACTTCGGGCCATTATTGTCATATGATCAAGTAGTGATGCAGCTGGTAGAGATGACTCCCTTGCCTTGGGATATGTGGCCAGAGATAAAGGATGCAGGGATGGATGCCGAGTATACTGCATATTGGGTTGAGCATCCATTTCCATGACTAACAGACCCAGGGGAGCAGATAGATGGAGATGGTAGGGGTGATGAGGATGATGATGGAGATGGCAGAGGTAGATGCCGACGGAGGAGGCGAGGGGTGATAGGAGAGAGGAGAGTGGCTCCACGGAGAGAGGGTGGAGAGGAGAGATAGGCTCGCGTGGTGAGAGGCAAAGGTGGATTGCCTTTACAAGTGCCAGCAGCACAAGGTCGCAAACAGTTACAGGGACAGGGATAGGGATGAGGACAGGGGCAGGGGCAACTACAAGAGCAACCATAGGTACAGGGGCATGAACAGCCACAAGTACAGGGGGAGAGGAGGAGGAGGAGTTGTTGGAGTTGAGGGAGATCTGCTAGGGACAGGCAGATGAGATCCAGGATCTCGAGCGGGAGAGGGATAGGCTCCAAAGATAGCTGAGGGACACGGAGCGGGAGAGGGATCAGGCTATCCAGCGTTATACAGAGGCTAAGACAACACTGAGGGTAGGGAGGCAAGTGACTGAGGACATAGGAGTTGGATATGCTTATGTTCTGCGAACCGAGGAGGAGATAGGCTATTGGAGAGACATATACTATGGGGTTGTGCCACCAGTTCAGCGAGCTTGGAGCTTCCGTAGACATCATAGATAGCGACGACCATTGGAGGGAGGGACAGGAGACAGGCATCGAGCGGTGGGGTCATGGGTCCTCCATCACCACCAGATAGAGGGGACAAGAGAGATGATCCTGGGGCGGGTCCTTCCAGGGCTCAGACTCCATCAAGGTCAGGCAGCTCCGAGGGAGGGAGTTCATCATAGCCTAGAGGGCTCCCTATGTATCAGTTTTGTACCATTTCATATGATGACACCTTCGGGCGATTGTAGCCATATGATTTTTGACATCATTGTATTATGACACTTATGATTATATATATATGAGATTCATCCTTGTGGCAGCTATATGCATGTGTACCTATGTGATGCTTATGATATGGATGTAAATATGTACATGATGAAATGCAATATTTTTGTTCTTTTATGTTTTTAAATGTTATGCGTATGAAATTGTGGATGTATGAAATGTAAAATGTGCTAATCATGTGTTGTGTGCAGGATGTGATGCAATTGTGATATCTATATGAATGTATGTGTAGCGTCCTAAAATTGCGACACTTGCAATTTCGACTGCATTTCGGTCTTCATGATGGCGACGCAACACGCAACCTGAATGGAGACCCCGAAACCTGATTACGACACTGAAAACTGCATTTTTCAAGCACCCTGGCCTGAACCTCCTTGCACCCTGCTGTCCCGGGAGGTGGGACCAGAGCGCCTAGCGCCCTGGTCCCCTAGGACCATGGCGCCCAGTGCCCTGGTCCCTGGGCCTATTTTGGGCCCGGTCTCCTAAGGGGTCTCGGGTCTTTTTGTTTGCAATTTGGAAAATAAACTTTCCTGGTCGGCCTAAGGTCGGGAAAATCAGTCTATCAGCCCTAATTGACAAGTATATAAACTACATTTTCCTCTTTCATTCGATATGATGGAAAAGGCGTGGAAACTATACTCAAGCATTCAAGCATTCAAGCATTCCTTCAAGCAATTGATCATTTCAAGTCTCCATTCAAGGCTAAGTGTTGCATTCAAGACAAGGATTCAACCATTGAAGAGGAGATCACATACTACATACTACATGCTACATACAACATACAAACATACAACAAACAACAACATCTAAACCTTCGCACATAAGGATACAAACATCCTTAGAACAAGGTATTAGTACTTGTTTTACAGTCATTTACATTTACAGCACTTGCTCATTTCTTGGTTAATTCCAAAACCGGGGTTTGACCTAATGGCAAACCCCTAATCCCTAACCCCCCAATCATCTTCGCTTTTCTATGTGTAGGTTGCAGGTACGCGGCTGAAATTGAAGATCTGGAATCCTTGTGCAGAGACAAACAGATCCCCCTTCGTTTCGCGGATTTTTCGGAGGACCGTGGCGCCAGGCGCCATCGTCCCGACAACTTTTGCTCAAATTTGCAGGACAGCGCCGTATCGACATTTTACTGCTAATTCCAAGTCCGCAGCTTCATACTGTATTCCTATCTCAGTTTATAAGCGAATCTTTCTCACTTTCTATGCATTCCTAGCTTAATCTTCCTATCAACATTCTTTACAAAAGAGGGTAGCCTTGCTATCTTAACCCCTTGAAACACATTTAGTATCCAATCTTGCATTGCGTGGGATTGGATCTTGTGGGTTTCAACCCCTCTTTTGAATGTAAAGTCTCTCCCCTAAGTGAAAATCATCAACCCTAGTGAACCTCCTTTCTCTCTCCTTGGAGTTGGAAGAGGGGAGAGCAACTAGGGTTTGATCGCGATTTTCCGCTTTACAGTATGAAATGCTTAATATATGGTACTGCAGGTGCAGCTACATGAAATGCAAATGTTTATGGTGTGTCATTATACTAAGTCATGTGATAGCAAGCTACATGGACTTGGGAAGGATGATGGAGGTCAATCAAAAAAGGGGGATGAACGATAGAAGATATGAAAGTGAAAGAGCTTCTTGTGTGTTATCATCATTGAGATTTATTATGGCAAGTAGGTTATGACAATCAGGGCATATGTTTGACCCAGAAAGTCATTGTACCTATTTGCATGGAGATAAGATAGTCTCAAACAAGGAATGCCCTAGTTCATACTAGACTCACAGTGTCCTCATATCCTTGGACAAGTCATAGCATTACTAAGAGACAATCTACATACAATAAAGAAAAATAGGTGATGATACCCCATCCTCGCCTTTCTAGTCAAAGACATTCTGGAGATAGAATCTCTAGTTAGAGACATCCTGAAAAAGCTAAAAGACATATCACCAAAAAAATAAAATCAAAAGAAAACCAAGACTCAACACCAACATCCACTATAGTCCTCAAGTTTAGTGTCTCTTGTCACATGTATAAGTCTTATTTGATTGTGGTCACAATGTTTACTTTCACAAAAAGGATAGATAGCACTGAACCATATGTTGTCTAAGTCTATTGAAAGATTTGATTTGTTGAAGCCCATTGTTGTCGTTGTGTCTCATCTGAAACTGACTGAATCCATGCAACTGATACTTTATTGCGGAGAAGATGAAACTTTATTGCGGATTGGCAAGGAAAATGCTGCTTTATTGTGGATTGTGTGCGGATAGACTGAAGAACATTGAAAGAAATTGTACTCCTCAGAACATGTGATGCTCTCAGTTCCACACCCATCACTAGACATAGGATTTGCCTTAGCCATAGATAGGAGCTGATTTATTATGGATGAGAAGGGTGAAAATGAAGGTTTATTATGAATGGCTAACCAATCTTAGGTAGATCAATAACAAGCCATGATGGGAATGGGTGTTTATTATAGATGAAGAGGTTGTGAGTGTGTGCAAAGTGAAAGGATGAAATGGAATCTTGAAGGAGGGAGGAGCAATGTCTCTATGCATGGGGCTAGTGACCCAATTTTCACCATGGTACTTGCCCAGGGCGCCACCGAAGTGGTTTTCACCATTGGATGAAATGATTTTCTTTACTTTTTTTATTTTTCAAATTTTTTTTGTGTCACAAGGCGCCTGTTTGCCAGGTTTTCACCAAGTAACGATTTTTTTTTTTGTATTTTGAATTTTTTTTTTGTATTTTTTTTTTTTTGTATTTTTGAATTAGGATACTCTGAAGAGCTATGTGTAAAACCTGTGAAAGTGCGTGATGTTGATAGGATCCTCCAAAGGTTCACCCTCTGTGGTTGAGAGCTGATATGCACCAGATCCATATGTTGTTGTGATGATGTAAGGACCAAGCCAATTTGGTTCGAACTTGCCCTTATTCTCTTTGTCTTGTTGATTTTTAGGATTTTCTCTGAGAACCAAATCACCTACCTCAAATGTGTGAAGCTTGACTTTATGATTGTAGTTGTGACTCATTAGTTGTTGACAAGCCTTGAGATGATTAAAATCAGTTTGTCTTCATTCATCTAATAGTTCAAGTTCTTGTAAGTGAGAGACCTTGTAGTCTTCGTCATTGATAATGTTTTGCAAAGAGACTCATAAAGAGGGTAACTCGACCTCAATAGGAAAGATAGCTTCAACATCATAGACAAGTGAAAAAGGGGTAGCTCTTGTAGGTGTGCAGACGCTTGTGTGGTAAGCCCAAAGTGTGGGATTAAGTTGGATATGCCAATTGTGGCCAGCGTCATCGACTGTCTTTTTTAGGATTTTAAGGATTGTTTTATTAGACGCCTCAACTTGATCGTTACCTTGGGGGTAATAAGGTGTGGAGAAATGATGAGTAATATGGAAGCGATCACAGAGTTCACGAACATCATGATTTTTGAAGGGACGCCCGTTGTCGGTGATGATGGAAATAGGAATGTTGTATCGACAAATGATGTAATTGAGAATGAATGTAGCAATCTGTTTCCCAGTGAGTTGTGTGAGAGGCATGACTTCAATCCATTTTATGAAATACTCTGTGGCGGTGATGATGAATTTGTGGCCATTGGAAGAAGGAGGGTGAATCTTGCCTATGAGATCGAGTCCCCATTGCCAAAAGGGCTAAGGAGTCGCAATTGGTTGAAGTTCTTGTGTTGGCACATGAATGAGGTCTCCATGAAGTTGACACTGCTTACATTTCTTGACAAACTGATATGAGTCTTTTTCCATAGTGGGCCAGTAATATCCAGTCCTGATGAGTTTCCTGGCTAAGGTAGGACCACTAGAATGTGGACGACATATCCCTTCATGAACTTCACATAACGCAATCTGAGCTTCGTCCCTTTCTAAACATCCAAGAAGAGTGCCATCTAGACCTCGACGGTATAGGATATCGGCTAAAATGACATATCCAGAAGATTGGAGAATGAAAGTGCGACATTGGTTATTGGATAAGTCAGAAGGAAGGGTATTGTCACGAAGGTATGTGAAAATCGAACCATATAATGAGGAATCGGGACCGATGACACATATCATCTCAGTAAGAGTGATCTCATATGAGGGAACCAAAAGGTTATCCACCAAGAACTCATAGTAGGTTTCATTTTGTGGTAGATCGATTAGTGAAGCAATTGTAGCCATGGCATCTGCGGCTCGATTCTGCTCAAAGTCTATCTTCGTGAAATATTGTTTCAATTCATCCACCATTATTTTGTAGGGAATTAATTTTTCATCTTTAGTTTGGTAGTCATCAATTGCTTGACGAATTACAAGTTGAGAGTCCCCAAAAACATGAAGTTCCTGGATCTTCCACTGAACGACAATCCGTAATCCAGTTGTTAATGCCTTGTATTCTACTATGTTATTAGTGCAAGGAAATGATAATCGATATAATTTTGGTATGGAATCCCCTTGAGGAGTTATGAAGAGGATGCCAACTCCTGCACCATGCTGTGTGTATGAGCCATCAAAGTATAGCTGCCAATGCTTTGTGTGTGACACTGTTAAGATGGATTCATCTGGAAATTCTGAAGTTAGAGGAACATCATCTATCATGGGAGCATCTGCTAATTGATATGCGATAACTTGTCCTTTTATTGCTTTTCTATCCACATATTCAATGTCGAATTCACTCAGGAGCATCACCCATTTGGCTATTCGACCAGTAAGAATTGCTTTATTGAGAAGGTATTTCAATGGATCGATCCTTGCGACCAACTTAGTTTTATGAGTTAGCATGTAATGTCATAATTTCTGTGAAGCAAAGACCACAGCGAGACATGCACATTCAATTGGTGTGTAGTTTAGCTCATATCCCACCAATGTGCGACTGATGTAGTAGATTGCCTTTTCTTTTCCGTCAGCAACCTGTTGTGCCAAGAGTGCCCCCAATGTTGTTGAAGTAGCTGATATGTATAGTAATAGAGGTTCATCTGGAACTGGTGGCATCAATACTGGCGGATTCAGAAGATAATCTTTGAGTGTCTGGAAAGCCTATTGATAATTATCATCCCATTTGAATTTGATGTTTTTGTGTAGCAAGTGTTGAAAAGGATTACATTTATTTGCAAGTTGTGCTATGAATCTTCGTATGGACTGGAGTCTCCCTTTCAAAGATCAAAGTTGGCTGATATTTCTTAGTGGTTGCATCTCTAGGATGGCCTTGACTTTTGCTGGATCGGCTTCGATTCCTCTTTTTGAGACAATGAATCCCAGGAGCTTCCCGGAGGTTACTCCAAAGACACATTTCTTGGGGTTTAATCTTACTTTGTATTTTTCCAACCAATCAAAAATGACTGAAAGTATGTCCAAATGTGTATCTTTGTCTATTGATTTGCCCAAGAGGTCATCAACATAATCTTCCACAGTATTGTATTTGATCATGAAAGATAGTAGTCATGGCTCTTTGATATGTAGCGCCTGCATTTTTAGCCCAAAGGGCATGACATTCCAGCAAAAAGTTCCCCAAGGACAAGTGAATGTTGTTTTGTGTTGATCCTCGGATGCAATTTTTATTTGATTATAACTAGAGAATCCATCCATCAAAGATAACATCGCATGACCTGCTGTGAGATCTACAATCAAGTCAATATTTGGCAACGGAAAATCATCCTTAGAACAAGCCTTGTTGATCTCTCTGAAATCTGTACATATTATGATGCTACAATCTGGTTTACTGACAGGCACTAAGCTGGAGATCCATTTAGGATAATCAATTGGGCATATGAATCCGACATCCAATAATTTTCAAGCTCTGCTTTGACTAATAATGCCACTTGTGGATGCATCTTTCTTAATTTTTGTTTCACTGGTTTTGCCCCCGGTTTAACCGTCAAATGATTCATTACCAAATCCGGATCCAATCCAAGCATATCAGCGTATGACCATACAAAATTGATTTGTCGCTCTATGAAGAAACTTATGAACTTTGATCTTTCTGTCTCTGTCGGGGATTGAGCTAGGAATGTGTTATGTGGAATTTCTTCTGTACCAATGTTTGTTTTGATGGTCTCCGCTACCAACATGGATGATTTTTATTCATATGATGCTGGGAGAATGTCAAGCCTTCCATCCTTAGGTGCCTCAGAGAGGTTTTCGCCCTCAGATACGTCCTTTCTTTTTACTTTTTGGGGTCAGAAAACACCACAATGTGGTTTTCACCATAAGACCTTTGATTTGTTTTTATTTTTATGTTTTTGTGACTGGAAGGCCCAACACCCTCACAAAAATATGCCACGCTATTGAGTTCTATAGTGTATCCTACCTTATGGTCCCCAGGGGGGAGATCATCTCGTATGCCTAGATAGTCAATAAAGGCTTCATCATTTTGGAATGTGTGGAACTGTGCAGGTCCTTCATGGTCCCAGTCAATAAGTTGGTGGTGAACAAGGGGAAGGCCTTTGATGTCTTCGAAGTAGCGGGGCTAAGGCTGAAGATGCAGTTATATTCAGGTATGTCGAGGTAGTTGTCGTGGTCATCGTCAACACTCTCCTCATCTGTCTCGATTGTGAACGAATCCAAATTGTCATCACTAGTAGCGCATTCCGGGACAGGTGTTCTCATTCTTCATGATTTCGACCTAGAACCTAGAGGCAAGGACTATGTGGGATCCTCAGGGGTTGTTTCTTGACCAACTTTGAATTTTCTATAAAATTCCTCTTCTTCTGTGGGTTCACCTGGATCTCTAAATGTCTTGGTGAGTTCATAGTCACTAGAGGATTTGTCTGAATCCCATTCCCATTCATTGGAGTCTATGGAATAATGGTTCTCTTGTTGAATTTTGGTAGCTTTGATTTGTAATGCTTCTCTTGTCTTTTGAGTATTTACCTTGGAAGACATGAAACCAAGTCCTTTTGAACATTCCTTTTTGAATGTCAATTCAGGTTGTAAAGGTTCAATGATGCCTTCCTTTCTTAAGCCAAGAGGACTTTTGCCATCATATCCAATTTTTTGTAGGATCTTGAATCCTTTGCCATATTGTTCACATGGTATGTTGATGTGATCTTGTGTATCATTTTCAAGGTCTTTGTAAAGAATTTTGTATAAGTCTTCTTCTTCCACTTCACCCCACTTTTGGAAGATAGTAGGATCCCATTTCAATGTAATGATGGATATCCGTTTAGAAGGATGTCGTCATCCATATTCTTTTGGTGAACTTATAACTTGTTGTAAGCGCATGGTTTGATTCAAAGTGTATTCACCCATGCCCTTGTCCTGAATATTTCCCTTTAAGCTCACCTTGTTTTGATGTTGAAGGTTTTAATGATTTAGGATCAATGTATGCAGAAGAAGGGACAGCTTCCCTATTACTTGGAATGATTGTCTCAGTTTTTGGTCTCAAGCTATTGCAGTATATGAATGGATTAGGATCACCATTAACTGTTATTTCAACTCCATTGTGAGGAAACTTAATGCATTGGTGATATGTAGATGGGACTTCCCTCACTTTATGAATCCAAGGACGTCCCAGTAATATATTGTATGTGAGATCCAGGTCTAAGACTTGACAAACCACATTCTTTGTAACTGGCCCAACTCTGAGAGGCAAGGTGACTATGCCTTTGGATGAATGCTCTTCATCATCATATGCCTTGATGGTAATTTTGTTTGTAGAATTCACGACTTTATCTGAATATCCTAATTGTTTAATAGTGCTCAATGTGCAAATGTTTAGACCTGCTCCTCCATCTATCAGGACTCGTTTTATTCGATGTTTGTGTAGGAAGGCTTCAATGTGTAAAGGTGCATTATGTGGTTGGCTCACGGAGGCGTCGTCAGCTTCTGTGAATGTAAGGGAGTGTGGAATGGAAAGGTATCCCACCATGGCTTGAAATTGGTCCACGTTCAGATCAGTAGGGATGAAAGCGTCTCTCAAGATTTTGTCAAGAATGGCTTTATGTGCAAGGGATATGCATAAGAGCTCAAGGATTGAGATAAGCGCAGGTGTCTTCCCTAATTGTTCTACAAGGTCATACTCAGGCTTGGTCGATGAGGAAGCGGTGTTTTTAGCTGGAGCACCTTGCAAAGTGAATTTACCTCAATGAGTTGTAACATTACATTCAGAGGTAGGTTCAGAAGAAGATCCAATTCCTTTTAGGACAATCTTGGGTCTTTGGGTAGAAGTCTTAGGTGTTTTGTCCTTGATGACAATGGTAGTGTAAAGCGGAAAATCGCGATCGAACCCTAGTTGTTCTCCCCTCTTCCAACTCCGAGGAGAGAGAAGGGAGGTTCGCTAGGATTCGATGGTTTTCACTTAGGGGAGAGACTTTACATTCAAAAGAGGGGTTGAAACTCATAAGATCCAATCCCACATAATGCAAGATTGGATGCTAGATGAATTTCAAGGGTCAAGACAGCAAGGCTACCCTCTTTTGTAAAGAATATTGATAAAGGAATTGAGCTAGAAATGCATAGAAAGTGACAAAGATTCACTTATAAACTGAGTTCGGATTATAGGATGAAGCTGCGGACCTGGAATTAGCAGTAAAATGTCGATACGGCGCTGTCCTGCAAATTTGAGCAAAAGTTGTCAGGACGATGGCGCCCGACGCCACGGTCCTCCTCCGAAAAATCTGCGAAATGAAGGGGGATCCGTTCGTCTCTGCACAAGGATTCCAGATCTTCAATTTCAGCCGCGTACCTACAACCTACACACAGAAAAGCGAAGACAATTGGGGGGTTAGGGATTAGGGGTTTGCCTTTAGGTCAAACCCCGGTTTTGGAATTAACCAAGAAATGAGCAAGTGTTGTAAATGTAAATGACTGTAAAACAAGTACTAATACCTTGTTCTAAGGATGTTTGTATCCTTATGTGCGAAGGTATAGATGTTGTATGTTGTTGTAGTATGTAGTAAGTGATCTCCTCTTCAATGGTTGAATCCTTGTCTTGAATGCAACACTTAGCCTTGAATGGAGAAATGATCAATTGCTTGAAGGAATGCTTGAATGCTTGAATGCTTGAGTATAGTTTCCACGCCTTGTACACATATGTCCTTCTTCCCCAAATGGGAGAGGCAAATGTAGTTTATATACTTGTCAATTAGGGCTGATAGACTGATTTTCCCGACCTTAGGCCGACCAGGAAAGATAATTTCCAAATTGCAAACAAAAAGACCCGAGACCCCTTAGGAGACCGGGCCCAAAATAGGACCCAGGGACCAGGGCGCTGGGCGCTCTGGTCCCACCTCTCGGGACAGCAGGGTGCAAGGGGGTTCAGGCCAGGGTACTTGAAAAATGCAGTTTTTGGTGTCGTGAGCAAGTTTCGGGGTCTCCATTCAGGTTGCGTGTTGCGTCGCCATCGTGAAGACCGAAATGCAATCGAAATTGCAAGTGTCGCAATTTTAGGACGCTACATTTAGCCCCCACTTTAGCGGGAGTATGTATGCTCATACTTCCGGTAAAGTACAAGGAAACAACATTGAAAGACTTTCACCACGTCAAGGAGGCAAGATACACCAAGCCCCCAGTGGACTAAGGATCTTACGAATTCGATTGACAAAGTGAAAAGGAAGATCACGAGGGAGAACCATGACTGTCAGTAGTAAGGTTCCCTCACTATGAGTCATGCAAGAAAGATATCAAAAAATTTCAAGGCAAGGTTAAATTTGCCAAGAAATTCTCAAGTATCTTGAAAAGATATGAACGGGATGTATGCCCCCCTACGTTAAAGCGATCGCACATGCCTCACCGGGGGTGATTGCTTTAAGGTAGTGATACATATAAGAATGAGAAAGGAAAGGAGCACGTTATCGCAAGGATTTAGCCCCCAAGTGTGAGATAAGCCCAAGGATAATAGACACAAAACACAAAGCACAAGGTGACTTCGCTTTCCTCGGGGTCAGTATGCTGTATGATAAGTCATGTATATATATCATATGTATGTATGCATAATTGTTCTTCATTCCCCAATCAAGGAAGGTCACCTAGAAGAAGGGAACACATGTGTCTTTTGAGTCAACATGAGAGAGATCGAGAGATCTCAATGCTTTGCATCGTCCTCAAGTAGACAACACTAAGGACAACAAATAGAAGAATGAGAATAACATATAGAAGAAGTAACACAAGAGAGGAGGAGAGAATCTGCTATGCTAATGTATCTAGTCTAGCACGTCATCTACCCCTCGATCTTGCTGATTAATGTTTCGGGAAGGCAGGGAACACGCTAGAGGAGGAACATCCAACACAACAGATGGAGCTATCACAAGATCCAAACAAGGGCTATGTTCATGTCCCGAGCCACATTGTTCTTGTCTAGGAGCTAGGATAAGTGCTTTAGAAAATTCATTAGATAAATGGTTATCAATATCAACAAGTTCATATTCACTATCAGAAGCAAGAGAAGTAACATTTTCATCATGAATAACATTTTCATATATATCATCATCAAGATTTATAAAAATAGGATTGTTAACTCGCACAGGATCAAGACCATCATGCATCTTATGTTTAGGAGATTTAGGCTCAATGTCCGGCTGAGGAGAAAATGGAATAATGCTTGTTGAAGGTGTTTTTGGAGATTGCAAAGTTTGAGAAGCAGCTGCTTGAGCTCTAAGACGACGCTTTCGTCGACGTTCGCATGCAGAACGATTTCATCTAGTCTTAGTAGGAAGTGAAGAAGATTGAGGAGGAGGAATGTTCTCATCCCTATCACTTGGGTGTTTAGGTTGTGGTCTCTTAGGCTGGATAATAGGAGAAGAAGGAGGTCTCTTCTCTCTATAAAAGGAAGGAGGAGGAACTGCTCCATATAAAGGAGGAATATTTGGTTTAGGAAGGAGACCAAGTCCATCATGACGAGGAGGGATAGGTCTACTTTTAGGAAGTTCATTAGGTATAGACATAGTCACATCCATAGGGATGGGTTGGGAATCTTCTTGAGGAAAGACATTAGTTTTATCTTTCAAAGGAAGAACTTCCTTCTCAAGAATTATAGGAATATCAAGTTTAGGTGTTCTAGGTTCACTTAGAGATAGGATCATATATGTTTTCCACTTTTGATAAGATTTGAAAAGATGATCACTTCGCGGAGGAAGAGATTGGAATTGTTTAGGCCAAAAGTAATCAATAGGAACGCTAGAAGTTCTTTCAGCTGGTTTAAAGAGACTATGATTGACAGTAACAACTTCACCATTATGGGGAAATTTCAAACACTTATGAATAGGAGAAGCAATAGCTTTCATGGAAGATAGCCAAGGATAGCCAAGCTTCACACGAAATTGTTCGAAAGATGGAATAATAGCAAAGTTCACATCAAGGGATTTGTTATGGACCTCAATAGGCAATGTAATAGAACCAATTGCAGGAGAAGAAAATGCATCAAATAGTTTCACAATCACATCTGTTTTGTCATATATCACTTGATTCAATTTCAAAGTAAAAAGAAATTCTTCAGTAATAACATTAACCATGCACGAAGGATCAATAAGCACTCCACGGCAAGGTGTATTCTTGACTTTTGCAACTATGTATAAAGGACCATCAAGTGCCCTAATGGTTTCACTATAATCAAATGTGATGGAAGGTTCTTTAGGGTTTTCTTGCTGCTCTACAAAGTTAATCACATTCGGAGTCATAGACACAAGACCATCAGATGAAAAAGAGGAATCATTAGTCTCAATCGCATTAGAGGTATGAGAAGGTAATGGATCAGTAAAAATCTGAAGATTTTGATTAGGAGGAGCTACAGATGTATTGCCTTTATCATTCACTCCAGAAACAGAGATAGTATTATTATCAATCAAATCTTGAATTTTACCCTTTAAAGAAAAACATTTTTCAGTATCATGCCCAGGCTGACGATGAAATTGACAAAAAGCTTTGTTATCAAAATAAGGTGAAGTAATCTTTGCAGGATCAATTTGTCTTATAGGAGGAAGAGTAAGCACATTTTGTTCCAATAACTTATTCATAATACTATGCAATGATTCATTCAAAGGAGTATACTTTCTTTCTTTCTTGAAAAATTTAGAAATAGGAGGCACACCTGATGCTGCATTCACATTGTTGTTGATGATGTTTTCATTGAATTTGATGGAATCTCTGTTCGGTTTAAACTTCCCAAATGGTTGTTGACTGCTATCACCCTTATCACTCGGAGCCATAGGATGTGATTGTTCCATTTGACTCACAGTCAGTTGATAATTGTGAAGAGTTGCACACAATTGTTGGAAAGAAGTAAACTCAGAAAACAGAAGTTTGTCTCGAATATCTTTTTGTAATTAGAAATAAAGATTCTTTGAATATCATTGTCAGGCACTGGAAAAGAAATTTGAGCATACAAATGCTTATATCTACCAATGAAATCAGTCACTTTTTCTTTAATACCTTGTTTACAATGCATTAAATCAATCAAAGTAACTTTAGGACTTATATTGTTTTGAAATTGTTAAATGAAAGCATTTGCAAGTTGTTCGAAAGAAGTAATAGAATAAGAAGGCAATGAGCAATACCATTGTAGGTCTTTGTCTCTTAATGTTCTAGTGAACAGTTTTGCAAGCAACCTTTGGTCATAAGCAAAATCAGTACAAATTGTTTGAAAAGTCTTAACATGTGTTAGAGGATCTCCTTTACCATTATAAAGTTCCAAATGCGGGATTTCGACATGTTTAGGAGGAATAGCTTGAACAATGTCAAGAGAAAGTGGGCTCGCAACATCAAATGTGGGCACACTAAACTTAGATTGGTTCATAGAGGCAATTTGTTGCTGTAAAGAAGAGACAGTTTGTGCAAGATTGTTAATGGTCGCTTCAGTCGAAGAATTCATATTAGATGTGTTAGATTGAGATGGAGGTGTTATGTTATTGAAAGAAGGCAAAGAGTAAGGTGGTGGGACCC
The DNA here is from genome assembly GCF_030272615.1 of Cryptomeria japonica. Classification (NCBI taxonomy): domain Eukaryota; kingdom Viridiplantae; phylum Streptophyta; class Pinopsida; order Cupressales; family Cupressaceae; genus Cryptomeria; species Cryptomeria japonica. The sequence goes on from NC_081410.1 coordinate 10,533,230, forward strand.
TATGATAATTAGTCATAGGAGATGATTGGACAGGAGGAACACTACAAGGAGGAATGGAATGGTTAAATGAAGTGCCCCCTTGCATCATGTTCATTTGCGAAGATGTAATAGGAACACTCATTGAAGGAATGAATGAAGAAGTCAGATTGACTGAAGGGATAGGGTTAATCGAAGAAGAGGGATTGCCCCCATGACTAGTGATCACAGGAGGAATGTCTTGTATAGAAGTGGTCATTATGTTTGATGTAAAGGTAGGTATGCTAGCAATAGAAGTCATCAAAGGAATAGAATGATTGACTTGAGTAGGAGGTTGTGTACAACCTAAAGTTTCGGCACAACTCTTCATAGGCATCACATTCGAATCAACAATGTGTGCAATACCACGCAAAATATCAATTCCATTCTTATCACTTTGAAGCATACGTTTTAGACCCTCAATTAAAGGAAGAGCTTGACTATCGGGATACTCATGAGACATCCATTGGTGAAAATCGTCAAATTGGTTATCCAATTTTGAAATTTGTTCTTCAGAAACCTCATGGAGAGCTTCTTCATCATTAGGAGGATTAGAGGAATTACCCATGTCCTCGTTAAAAAGGCTATTCAAATTAGGTTCCATCTCCTCGGTAATTAAATCTCGGAAAGACTTAATTCTACGGCTTCGTCTAACGGGAATAGTGTAAGTAGGGCTTATTGTTGTAAAACTCATGCACTAGAGAAGGAGAGAAATTTTTGATTTTAGAGGTAGCAATTTTCAATAAAATCAGCCAATCTTCTGGATTTAAGCTATTAAATGCAATCACGACAGTTTCCCGAAATTTCAGAAAAAATGTCCGGGACCGTGGCGCTCGGAGTGCAACACGGTCCTTGCAACTTTTTTCGAAATTTACAGGGATGAAAGGTATGATGATTTTAAAGCTAATCTGAAAAAATTGAGTGATTTTACGATCTGTAGGTAGGCCAAATTAAAGTTACAATCTCAAAATTGAACCCTACCAAGATTGTCGAAAAATGCAAAATTTGAATTTTGAAAAAAAAAGAGAGGGAAACTGAAATTTTGAATTTTATGATTTTAGAGGGAATGCCAAAAGCAATGCAAGTTTTGAATTTCAAAAGTTGACTCAATTTCACGCAAAAATTCAATTTTGAAAGCGGAAATCAAAGTTGTTGTAATTAAGCACTTAATTTCAAAAGTCACGAAATGCAAGAATTTGAATAAAGCACTGAAATTTTTAATGAATGTTAACACACTTTTCAGATTTAGGACAGTAAGAACACAATTTTGACACAAAATTTCAGTTTCAATGATTTTTGAATGTTTAAAAACCTTAATCCAAGCAATCACAAGACCAACTTTGACTGTAATTTTGAAGGTGTTAAAATTGATAAAATCAGCCAAAATTCTGGATTTTAGCAGGAAAATACAGTAAGATCTTGCTCCCGAAATTTCGAAAAAAATGTCGGGGACGATGGCGCTCGGCGCCACGGTCCTCGCAACTTTTTTCCAAATTTTCAGGGATGAAAGATATTGTGATTTTATTGCGGAATCCAAAGTTACAGCTGATTTGGAGATGTTTTGAGATGTCAAATTGTCAGACAAAGGTTGAATCAAGAGGGTTTCAAAAATTACGGTTTTGACACTTAACCACTTAATTTTCAAAATTAAAGCACAAATATGAATTGATAATTTGTAATAGAAGGATAGATCTGAAACAAGCATTAACAATTAAATATTTCACAAGCTTAATTACTAAAAAGAAATTTTAGGGTTTTTATGCAATCACCTCTAAAATTTTGCAAAAGATCAAACATGGAAATGTAATCAATTTTTTCAGATCTAAGCATGAAAAATCAGAAAGGATGTTCACGTCAGGTTCACCAAAATGTAAAGCGGAAAATCATGATCGAACCCTAGTTGTTCTCCCCTCTTCCAACTCCGAGGAGAGAGAAGGGAGGTTCGCTAGGATTCGATGGTTTTCACTTAGGGGAGAGACTTTACATTCAAAAAAGGGGTTGAAACTCATAAGATCCAATCCCACATAATGCAAGATTGGATGCTAGATGAATTTCAAGGGTCAAGACAGCAAGGCTACCCTCTTTTGTAAAGAATATTGATAAAGGAATTGAGCTAGAAATGCATAGAAAGTGACAAAGATTCACTTATAAACTGAGTTCGGATTATAGGATGAAGCTGCGGACCTGGAATTAGCAGTAAAATGTCGATACGGCGCTGTCCTACAAATTTGAGTAAAAGTTGTCGGGACGATGGCGCCCGGTGCCACGGTCCTCCGAAAAATCCGCGAAACGAAGGGGGATCCGTTCGTCTCTGCACAAGGATTCCAGATCTTCAATTTCAGCCGCGTACCTGCAACCTACACACAGAAAAGCGAAGACGATTGGGGGGTTAGGGATTAGGGGTTTGCCTTTAGGTCAAACCCTGGTTTTGGAATTAACCAAGAAATGAGCAAGTGCTGTAAATGTAAATGACTGTAAAACAAGTACTAATACCTTGTTCTAAGGATGTTTGTATCCTTATGTGCGAAGGTATAGATGTTGTATGTTGTTGTAGTATGTAGTAAGTGATCTCCTCTTCAATGGTTGAATCCTTGTCTTGAATGCAACACTTAGCCTTGAATGGAGAAATGATCAATTGCTTGAAGGAATGCTTGAATGCTTGAATGCTTGAGTATAGTTTCCACGCCTTGTACACATATGTCCTTCTTCCCCAAATGGGAGAGGCAAATGTAGTTTATATACTTGTCAATTAGGGCTGATAGACTGATTTTCCCGACCTTAGGCCGACCAGGAAAGATAATTTCCAAATTGCAAACAAAAAGACCCAAGACCCCTTAGGAGACCGGGCCCAAAATAGGACCCAGGGACCAGGGCGCTGGGCGCCCTGGTCCTGAGGGACCAGGGCACTGGGCGCTCTGGTCCCACCTCCTGGGACAGCAGGGTGCAAGGGGGTTCAGGCCAGGGTACTTGAAAAATGCAGTTTTTGGTGTCGTGAGCAAGTTTCGGGGTCTCCATTCAGGTTGCGTGTTGCATCGCCATCGTGAAGACCGAAATGCAGTCAAAATTGCAAGTGTCGCAATTTTAGGACGCTACAGGTAGAGACATAATTGTCCATCAAAATGTGATTGATAGTTGAATCATAGTTATAAGATGCTCTAGTATAGTTGGTTTTATCATCTGTGGCTTCAGCTTTTCCCTTGTCATGTTTTGGGAATGGTTCTTTAAACATCTCATGTTCTTGATTGGATGAGTGTCCCTCAATCTCGATGTCACCTCTATCAATAAGATCTTATATGATGTTCTCCAGTCGATGACAATTTCCTATTTTATGTCCTTTGCTCTTATGAAATTCACAATATTCATCATCATTCCACCAATTTGGTTTGACCTTTGGCTCATATGGAGGTTGTTAGGGTTTCAAGCAGATCTGAAGCAAATATGAACTAACAATTATATGCAGATTTAAATACAAAAGATAAAGAAATAAAACAGGACACAGATAACACAGATATTTAACATGGTTCACCCAGAATGGGTTACGTCCACCTTACACAGCCGTCCAATCTTTCTTATTATCAAGCAAAAATAGTACATCAACCTTCCAATGCCTTTAGCATCCCAGCCGCTTATAACATGCGTTTTTAGGGCAACAAACAAAGTCGGCCTTTTTTAGGGTTTTATTACAATGTCGGTTTTCATCAACAAAAAACGGCAAAAAAAAAATTTCTCGGGGGCTGTCGCCCCCGAACCCCTGCCCGGGGCCCAGCCCGGCCCAACCCCAGACCCTGGCGAGGATACGTGCTGAGTGTACAATACTTTGTTGATCAGTCGCCACATTTCAACAATCTCCCACTTGGAGACTAATACTACATGACACCACTATACATGCAACATCCGTTGGATAAAACACTAGGACTTGACTGGTATAAATTCCACAATTATCAATCAAGAAGACCAACAGAAACTGATGAAGAAATCAGCTTCTCCTGTGGAACTGCCTTTGTGAACATATCAGCAGGATTCTCACTTGTGTGAATCTTCTCAAGCCGTAACTGACCCTCCTCCAAAATAGTCCGGGTGAAGTGGTACCTGAGCTGAATGTGCTTTGTCCTTGAATGAAAAGCAGAGTTCTTCGCAAGATGAATGGCACTCTGGCTATCAGTATACAATGGGCTATCCTCTTGTGTCTAACCCAATTTCTTCAGAAAACATTGCAACCAAATCATCTCTTTGCTGGCTTCTGTAGCAGCAACATACTCAGCTTCAGTGGTTGAAAGTGCAACAACCTTTTGTAGCCTAGAAATCCAACTGACTGCAGTTCCCCCTATAGTAAAAACATACCCTGTAGTACTCCTCCGTGAATCAATATCACCCGCCAGATCAGAGTCAACAAATCCACTTAGAGCAGCATTAGATCCTTTGAAACATAATGCCTTCGTAGTAGTTCCTTTCAAATACCGAAGAATCCATTTCACAGCATTCCAATGTTCCATACCCGGATTACTCATAATCCTGCTCACAACTCCCACTGCATGTGCAATATCTGGCCTTGTGCATACCATTGCATACATCAGACTGCCAACAGCTGATGAATACGGGATGTTAGACATTTTATTAACCTCTTCCTGTGCCTTTGGGCACATCTCCTTAGTCAATTTGAAATGACTAGCCAAAGGTGTACTAACTGCTTTTGCATCCTGCATGTTAAATCTTTTCAACACCTTCTTTATATACTCACTTTGGGACAAATTCAAGGTTTTATTTTTCCTATCCCGTGTAATCCTCATACTGAGAATTTGCTTAGCTGCACCCAAATCCTTCATAGCAAATGACCTGGCTAATTTCTGTTTAAGATCATTTATATGTTACATGTTAGACCCAACAACAAGCATGTCATCAACATAAAGCAATAGGATAATATAACTGCCATTATCAAATCTCTTAAAATATACACAATGATCAGAATGACATCTATGATAACCATGTTCAGCCATGAAACTATCAAATTTTAAATACCATTGTCGGGGTGCTTGCTTTAGGCCATACAGACTTTTCTTCAACCTGCACATCAAGTTCTCCTTACCTTTGACCTCATATCCCTGTGGTTGCAACATGTAAATTTCCTCCTCCAAATCTCCATGGAGAAAAGTTGTTTTGACATCTTAATTGTTCAAGATGTAAATCATCTACAGCCACAAGACTAAGTACAGTTCTAATTGAAGTCATTTTTACAACTGGAGAAAATATTTCATCATAATCTATACCCTTTTTCTGTGCAAAACCTTTTACCACAAGTCTGGCCTTATATCTTTTCTGACCTCCTTCCTCCTCCTTCAGCCGATAAACCCATTTGTTAGGCAAGACTCTTTTTTCTGCAGGTAAAGGGACTAAGTCCCAAGTCTTATTTTTCATCAAGGAGTCCATCTCCTCTTTCATGCCTAGTTGCCACTGTTGTTTGGCATCCACCTGCATTGCTTCTTCATATTCTTCTGGTTCACCAGAATCTGTTAATAAAATAGAATACAAAGAAGGAGAAAATCTTTCAGGGGGTCTACTTGTCCTCGTAGAATGTCTAACACTTGCAGGAGGTTGTGGGACAATCTGTTGTTGCTGAGCATCATGTACCTGTGGCATTTCATTTTCAGGAATTTCATCCAACACCACATATTCTCGTTTGTCCTGTTCATGCTTCTTTTCCTGCATTTGTTCTTTATACATAACCTTCTCATTGAATATAACATCTCTACTTCTAATTATTTTCTTATTTTCAAGATCCCATAACCGATAGCCATATTCATCTATCTCATATCCAATGAAGGTACATTTCTAAGATTTAGCATCAAGCTTGGTTCTGTTTTCTTTATCAACATGGACAAAAGCTTCGCAACCAAAAGTTTTTAGAAAAGAATAATTTACCTTTTTACCAGTCCATGCCTCCTCTGGAATACCACCATCCAAAGGGGTTGAAGGTCCTCTATTTATCAAATAGACAGCAGTATGTACAACATCTGCCCAAAAATGTAAGGGCAATCCAGCATGCAATCTCATGCTCCTCGCACGTTCCATGATGGTCCTATTCATTCTTTCTGACACACCATTTTCCTGTGGAGTTCCTGGAACTGTCTTCTACTTTCGAATCCCATTTAAGGAACATTAATCTTCAAATGCTTTGCTGCAATACACACCTCCATTATCCGATCTGAGACACTTCAACTTTTTTCCTGTCTCATTCTCAACCAAAGCTTTCCATTTCTTAAAAGTTTCAAAAACATCTGATTTTTGTTTTAGGAAATATACCCATGTTTTTCTGGTTGAGTTATCAATAAAAATAACATAATAACAAGAGCCACCAAGAGATGATACCTGAGCCGGTCCCCATACATCTGAATGTATAAGCTCTAACTTCTCACTCTTCTTCTCTTTCCCAACCTTGAGAAATCTGACTCTTTTCTGTTTACCATAAACACAGTTTTCACAGAACTCTAAATCAATCTTCTTTAGTCCTGGCAATAGATTTTTGGAGTGAAGGATTTTCATCCCTTTCTCACTCATGTGCCCAAGCCTATGGTGCCACATTATCGAATCTGTTCTTGCAACATTTATTGTTGTTGTCCCTGCAGTAACTTTATCTGTAGCAGCTAAGGTAGAGTAAGTGTTACCAGTACACAGATATAATGTGCCTACCTTCGCACCTTTAGCTACTACTAATGATCCTTTAGTGACCTTCCACATACTGTCTGAGAAGGTAACTATGCAACCTTCACTACCTAGTTGCCCTGCAGAAATTAAATTTTTTCTTAAATTAGGAACATGTCTTACCTCCTGCAGAAACTAGTCATTACCATTCTACAACTTGATCTTTATCTTTCCTTTTCCAACAATTTGATAGGGCTCATCATCACCCAAATATACTTGTCCAAAATCACCTTGAACATAATCTAGAAAATATTTTCTATGGGGTGTAGCATGAAATGAAGCCCCAGAATCTATTACCCAGGAATCATTAACATTATCCAAACATAAAATTAAAGCATCTTGTAAAGTATTACTTGCAATATTAGCTTCCTTACTGTCATTTTCATTTTTGTCTCCTTCTTTGTTTTTCTGAGACCAACAATCTTTCTTTAGATGACCAGGCTTTCCGCAGTACCAGCAATCTTTCTTTCCTCTAGATTGAGAGCGTCCTTTCTTTGACTTCCCTCGTGACTTCTCATTCCCAGGGCCTTTTCCTCTTTCCTTTGATCTTCCTCTGTTCTCCACATTCAAAACACTACCCAATGATGTTGGAGTCTCACCTGTGCTTTTCCTTCGCATTTCCTCGCTTAGGATAACACCAACAATATCATCAAATACCAAAGTATTTTTACCAGAGACAGAGTTACTTACAGCCATAACCAAGCTATTCTAACTTTCTGACAAAGAACATAAAATCAAGAGAGCCCTAACCTCTTCTGCAAAGGTAATTTTTACCGAAGACAATTGACTGGTAATTGTATTAAATTCATTTAAGTGCTCTGCTACAGATCCTCCCTCACTCATTTTCAAATTAAACAAACACTTCATAAGAAATACCTTATTCGAAGCCGAGGGTTTCTCATACAGCTTAGCCAATGTTGCCATCAAATCTACAGTTGTTTTTGCTTCTGTTATATTGAATGCTACAGACGCCGCAAGGCACAATCGAATGGATCCCAGTGCCTTTCTATCTAAAATGTCCCACTCTTCATCTGATATTGTGGTCGGTTTCTTTGCCTTTCCTTCCAATGGCCGCCACAAATCCTTTTGATACAGGTAATCCTCCATCTGCATTTTCCATAACTGATAATTCTAGTCATTAAACTTTTCGACCTTGAATTTGGAATCCTCCATTGCTCCCACTCAAATCTGAAAGTCCCACCAATTTACAGAAAACCTCGCTCTGAGACCAATTGTTAGGGTTTCAAGCAGATCCGAAGCAAATATGAACTAACAATTATATGCAGATTTAAATACAAAAGATAAAGAAATAAAACAGGACACAGATAACACAGAGATTTAACGTGGTTCACCCAGAATGGGTTACGTCCACCTTACACAGCCGTCCAATCTTTCTTATTATCTAGCAAAAACAGTACATCAACCTTCCAATGCCTTTAGCATCCCAGCCGCTTATAACATGCATTTTTAGGGCAACAAACAAAGTCGACCTTTTTTAGGGTTTTATTACAATGTCGGTTTTCATCAACAAAAACGGCAAAAAAAAATTTCTCGGGAGCTGCCGCCCCCGAACCTCTGCCTGGGGCCCGGCCCGGCCCCGGACCCTGGCGAGGATACGTGCTGAGTGTACAGTACTTTGCTGATCAGTCGCCACATTTCAATAGAGGTAGATCTTGAATTTTGATTCTCTTGTTTGCCACTAGCTTTTTGAAAACTGACTCTAGTGGTTCTCCCAATGGGGTGTACTTCCTTCATGATTTTGAAGTTGTTTGAGTATTCATTTGATTGTTTGTAGAGCTTGATCCCGAAAAAATGATTTTGGGTCGCACTGTATTGGCATCAACAACACCATCATTGACTGTGTTCTTGTTTTTGTTCCAAAATCTTGGCTTGTCTTTTCCTTCAAAGTCCTCTTTGTTTTCTTTGAATATTTTGATGACTCCTTGTTCAATTAGGACCTTCTTTGTTGCTAAGCCTTTTTCAATGACGTCCTTGAAGGTGGACAAACAAGCTTTTATTAGATCATAACCAATGTCTTTGTTAACATTCTAAGTGAACATCTCTGCCATTTGTTTTTGTGGAATTTTACAAGAGCATCTGCTGGCTAGATTTCTCTAGCTTTGTAAAAATGATGAAAAAGATTCTCCATTCTTTTGTTTGGTGTTGCACAAAGTAGTGACTGATATGTCTGTCTCTATGTTGTATGAGAAATGTTGGATAAATGCCTCTGCTAAGTCACCCCATGACTTAATTCCAGGTGAAAGTTGGGAGAACCATTCCATAGCTTGATCACCTAAGCTCTGTGGGAATAATCTCATCAAATATGTCTCTTCTGCTGCTACCTCAATGCAAGCTTTGAAAAACTATCTTATATGTGCCTTAGGATCCCCTTTTCCTATGTACTTATCTAACTTAGTGTCACAAAGTGTGTAGGAAATGGAGGCATTAGAATGCTTTTGTCAAATAGATAGGGACATGTGTCTCTCATTGTGTAAGTTGGCTTCGGTGTATTTATGTCCTCCATTTTCTTTTGTAAGCCCTTAATTTGCTGCTCCAAATTGTTCTTAGGTGGAGATCGACTTCTTGGACCATACCCCATGCCTGAACCACCGAGTGGAGGAGCATGTTGCATATATGGATGGTATTGATCATACACATGTTCATATGGAGGAGGTCTATAATGATGTTGCATATATGGACCACTTGGTATAGAGTCATGGTGAGGAATGGAATATCTGCTTTGTCCATGTATACCATACTCTACAAGAATGTCATGAGTTTGTTCTAGTGTGTTGCCCCCAAATTTGACGCGGGGTTTCCTTGTGTCCAAATTTTGAACATGTCTTTGGATATCTAATTGCTTTGATGGTTGGTCCTTAGCAATGGTATGTGATTGACTGTATTTTTTTGCATAAGACTTCCATGATGGTCTATGAAGGTGAGTATCATATGCTTGACCATGTGTGTATGGGACCTCTGGTTTTTGAAATAAAGATGATGGTGATGTGGTCCTCTATTGCCTCCACTATTAGGCCTCCTTTGATCCATGCTAAGGTGAGGTTGTTGCCAAGGTCGATTTTCCATTATTTGAGACATGTCAAAATCGTGAGGGATCTTGGCTCCACTTTGTCCCATCACTTGTAACAAAATATTGTCTATCTCTCCTCATTATTTCCTCAACCAATCTATTGAAACGGGGATCCATAATGGAGTCTTCCACTTCTGCTGAATGTATAGAAATGTTGTCCATATTGTCATTGTGTGTATCATTGTTGTTTGTAGTGTCCATGTTCTCAACATTTGGAATGTTTCCATAGGCATCCATGTCAAGTAATGTAGTATGTTTAGAATTGAAAAAGACATCATTGTCATACTCATAGGAACTCATGTTTATGGACTCTTGAGCCTCTTTAGCTTCTCTCCTAGATTTTTGTGAACGGGTTTCAACCATGAACTATGTATTGACCAAGATGTGGGAAACTAGATGAAAATGGAAAGAGTATGGAAGACCAAGAGTTGGATGAAATGTAAATGAATCTGAGGTGTACTTGCAATATCCAAAGTGTAAGACCAAGTATGTATATAGTAGAGTAGGTGTGGGTTCTAAAGAGATGATAGTTTCTCTTGATTAGGTAAGTTGACCTTGACTCTAAGTAAGACCAAATGAGACCCAAAGGTGATAGACCTTGATGAGGGACCACTTAGCAAAATGTTGTTGTATGTAGTGTGTTGATAAAGTATGATGAGGACAAGCAAGTGACCTTTTGACTCAAGTTTAGACAAATGTAAATGTAATGTAATATGTAAAGCAATGATGGACTTTGTGAGACCCAAAGACAGGTTGAATGCTAGATGAAAACCCAGAGAGATACCTAGGAAGCTCAATAAGTCTGAAACTGACCGTTTCTTGTTTTTTGGATTATGAAAGTTTTCAATTTTGAACACAGACATGCCTGTATACTTCACAGACGTCCTTAAATGACACAGACGTGGTTCTGTCAGACATAGATGCATTTCTGAGATTTTGTAAATGCAATGTTGCTCAAAAAAATATAGACGCATTTCTGCCCTTCACAGACGCGGTTATATGACACAGACGTGGCTCTATCATACACAAACACGTTTCCGAAAACTGAGCGCAATTTTTTTCAATCTGTGAAGTGACTTGTTGTGACCAAATCTAAATGTTTGACTATTTTTCGTGACAAGAGGACATAGTGTTGATGAGGACTCAATGTTTGCAAGTGTTTAGACTCAAAAATGACTCAAAGAAAAGTGTGTTGTTTGATGTAAAATTGTTTTGCATACACTTGAAGACACAAAAGACACAATGTTTTGATGTTTGGTCTTGAATGCTTGATTATTCAAAATAAGACAAGGACAATTCTTACGGCTGGCCAAGACAATAGTTGTTGATCCCACATGGGGTTTCCCCCGAGGCTATGCTATTCAGAGTGGATACTTAGATGCTTGACCCCACTGGCTCCACCCTCGGCACTCACTTCTCGAGGAAGCCAAGCATCAGTCCCCATGAAAACTCCCTGTGGCAAATTTTATATCTCTACTAAGAACCGTATGTGTGTGGGTCACTCCAGAGGTCCAACCTCTTAACCTAACAACTAGAAGGATTTTGGCTTCTAAAACAAAAAGTTGCTAGTAAGGGCATCCGCTCGTGTGGCCATACATGCGACACTTTCAGCTCTGTAAATACAGAAGGCTCCTAGCTGGTAGGGGTTATGCCCTACAACTGATCAAATAAATTTGATCAAACGGGTTTATGGGGAGACATAGTGTCGGTATGAACTAATCAGCACACGTTATCCATAGTTTTCACCCTGAATACAGTTGTTTATAGTGGTTCAAAAGAGGTGGGTTTTCCTTGCTACTACTTGGGTCGTTCTCTCCTCACTAGTAGTCCTAATGACCACACGGGGAGACAGGCCCTCTAGAGATCAAACAAAAAGAGCCTATTGCTCAAGACACAAAAGACACTGGTTCAATTTTAGTGCACCAATTGAAGTATTTGCTAGTCTATGAAAATAAGGCACACAATAAAGATCAAAAACCCTTGCCAAGGTCCTACAACAAAGATCTATTAGTAGTTTGGATTGTTTCAAATGATCATCCCTTCCTGCAAGCACACAAGTTAGGGAAATTTTAGATCCAAAAGACTTTGTGAAATAGGGGCCTTCAACAAAATGATTTTGCTTTCAAGACAAGCTGTACCAATTTCACTAGCTAGATCTAAAAATGTTAGCTCAATATAAACCATATCTGAAATCCGAATGATGAAAAATTGAATCAAAGAAACCAAAATGCAAAAGCTGAACACAAACGCGATTATCAATAACACAAACGCTATACAAATACGCAAACGCGGCTAGATTTGACGTAGATGTGGTTCCTGAACACAGACGTGATTCTCGAACATAGACGCGTCTGGAGGGAACACAGACGCGATTAGGGAACATAGACGTGATTCCTGCAATTTGCAAAAAAAAACAATGTCGAAGACGCAGATGAGATTCCAGATGTCACAAATGCAACAAAAAATAAAAAACGTGATCTGAAGGTACACATGCAAAAATGTCAAAATGTTGTCGAAAATGTCAGATCTACAACTTCAAAAACACAAAATCTGCACAAAAGATGTTAAATGCAAAAGGAACAAGCGTCCCATCGGGCGTGCCAAAATGTATACGGTGAAAATGGATAACAACAATATTGAAAGGCTAAATGAATTCAACCACAAAACCCTAGCCTAACAACAACAAAGATCCACCATAACATATGAAGATTACCTAAGACAGTGCAAATCAAATTAAATCACAAAGATTATACCATCACATGTCCAATAGGGTTTGAATCTCCATTCTTCCTATCTCCATTGATCTTGCTTCATATATTTGCTCTCAGATTTTGTGTGCACAAGAGCTCAATAAAGAACGGAAATGTGGTTGCAAGTAGGATCGCATATGAAAGATCGAATGCTAGGATGCTTGATTAGAATGTATATGTCCAAGGCTTGATAATGAAGGAAGCATCTCCTTATATAGAAGACACTATAAGAAATGGAGGGATAAGATTGAGAGGTGTAAGAGATAAATGGTCAGCTATGATTAGAGGGTAGGTAAAAGAAATAATAAAATAATGAGAGGGTAGGTAGTGTATGAATTAAGAGATGAATGACATGTGTCATGGGTAGAAAAGGTTAATGAATTAATTAAATAAATAAAGATTTATTTAATTAATAGAGGAAGTGGGATCAATTAAATAAATAAGATATTTATTTAATTTCGAAAAAGGATAATTTAAATAAATAAATGTATTTATTTAAATGAGAAATAAGGCTAGAAGAGGATAAATGAATTAATTAAATAAATAAGGATTTATTTAATTAATAGAAGAATTAGGTTAAAATAATTAAATAAATAAAATATTTATTTAATTAGACTAGACAATTTTAGGTGTCTACAACTAGTACCCAAACTAGTGGACAAGAATGTTCCAGAACTAAGTGGGTGTTCTAGAACAAACTGAATGAACAAGGACATGTCACAAGGAATAAGGCGAGATTGGTATGTAAAGTCTATTCTCAGGTAAAAGGTATTGAATTTGAGGAAACATTTGCTCCAATAGCTATCATGGAAGATATTAGAATGTTTCTTGCTTTTTCAACCTACAAGAATTTCAAGGTATATCAAATGGATGTTAAGTCAACATTTCTAAATGGAGAACTAGAAGAAGTGTACATTGAACAGTCAGATGGATTCAAATTTTAAGAGGATCCAGATGTGGTTTGTAGGTCAAAGAAGGCATTGTATGGACTCAAACAAGCACCTAGAGCGTGGTATGGAATATTGGACAAATATTTGTTACAACAAAATTTCAAAAAAGGTACTTCAAATAGCAATCTTTATTTTAAGGTTGAAGGCATTAAGTTGTTGAATGTTGTTGTTTATGTTGATGACATTGTCTTTGGAGGAAGAGATGGTTTATGTAAAAAATTGTAGAAGGAATTTGAGATGCCTATGTTTAGAGGAATGCCATTCTTTCTTCGTCTACAAGTTATTTAGTTGGATGATGGAATCTTTATTACACAAGCTAAATGTGTCAAGGAAATGTTAAAGTAGTTTGATATGCAAAATTGTAAACCTGTTACTACTTCGTTAGTTGTTGGTTGCAAACAAGGTAAAGATTATATATCTTCGATATGTTCATCAAAATAAGTACAGATCTATGATTGAAGGATTATTGTATATTATTGCCTCTAGACTAGATATTATGTAGGCTATATGTTTAGTTGTGAGATTTTAGGCTAGATCAAAGTAGACTCCTGATCAAGCAGTGAAGAGGTGATGCAGGAGCACCGATGTAGTTTTTACCTGTTGGGCAGTTAGCAGTGGAATTGCTTGGAGATCATGACATTTCTTCTTGTTTGAGAGTTTAACGTTGGGGTTTTGGGTTTATTCCCTTGAGATCGTTGTCTTTGTCGTGTTTGAGTTTCATGGCATTTGGATTACATCTTGGTGAGTTGTCGATTTTGGTATTCGCCCGGTTGATATGTTCTTACCGGTTAGTCTGGTAGTACGTTGAGCAAAGATAATTTCGAGTTGTAGTTGATCTTCGTGACTTGCGTATCATTGATTTATGTTTCTTGTGTTTTTTCTGATGTTCCCAGAGGACCATGTGATGTTTTATGCATTTTGGAGATGTTCTTAGTATTTGAGACGACATGTTATCGTTGGTACGTTTCATGAACCGGTTGGTCTTTGGGCCATCTTGATCAAGTTATTATTATTTGTGGACATTATAAATAGAAGTTTGTGAATCATTTGAAAGGGGGGGGGGATAGAAGATAGAAGATAAAATATAGATAACAGATTTTAGAGATCGAGCGAAGATGTAGAACTAGCAAGATTCGGGTTCAGTGGATTGAAGTCGGAAGGACTGAGGTTCGGATTAGGGTAGAACTGACATACTATTTCTGGAGGTCGATTTGATATGTGGATGACAGATAATTCTTTCTCCTTTATCTGGCATTGTGTTATCGATTACCGGTATATTTTGCATGGTGTTTGTGTTAGGCTGCAAGGATGGGTTGTCCTTCATTAGATCTCCCTACCTTGACTGCATCAAATGGTATCAGAGTTGGTTTGTGAACCTGTTGTTGGAGGAAGACCCGATTATGCATCAGTTGGTGGGAAGAAAGTTGAGACAACTTGTGGACTTGTTCAGATCGCCGAACGTGAGGTAGAGCAAGGTTTGCAGGTAGACCGCCAATCCTAGAGCTTGAGCTTGAGGCAGTTAGTGGGTGGAGACTTGAACACATCACCGATTGAGACAGACTGTAGAGTGGATCGAAAGATCACCGAGGAGAGGCAACTGGGTTGTAGTCAGATTGTCGAACCAGATAAAGTGATGGGACTCACTTTTTCAATTAACCCTGAGAGTCTGATGCAGGAGCACCAGTGTAGTTCTTACCGGTTGGACATTTAGTAATGGAATTGCTTTGAGATCATGGAATTTCTTCTTGTTTGAGAGTTAAGCATTATGGTTTTGGGTTTATTCACTTGAGTTCGTTGTCTTTGTCATGTTCGAGTTTAATGGCATTTGGATTTAATCCCAATGAGTTATTGATTCCGATATTGGCTTGGTTGATATGTTCTTACCGGTTAGTTTGGCAGTATGTTGAGTGAAGATAATTTCGGGTTGCAGTTGATCTTTGTGACTTGCATATCGTTGATTTATGTTTCTTGTGTCTTTTTTGATGTTCCTGGAGGACCACGTGATGTTTTATGCATTTTGGAGATGTTCTTAATGATTTGAGCTGACATGTAACCATTAGCATGTTTCATGAACCAGTTGGTCTTTGGGCCGACTTGATCAAGTTATTATTATTCGTGGATGATATAAATAGAAGTTTGTGAATCATTTGAGGGGGGGTAACATAAGATACAAGATAGATAACGGAGTTTAGAGATCGAATGAAGATGTAGAATCATTGAGATTCTGGTCCAATGGACTGAAGCCGGAAGGGCTAAGGTCCGGATTAGGGTAGAACCGACAGACTTTTTTCGAAGGCCGATTTGATATGTGGATGATCTGTAGAACTTATATCTATGTTGTATGCATTATTTGTATCCTGGAATGGGATCCAACATGTGGCATATGTGTCCAAGGGGTTGAGCTTAACTGGTTAAAACACTGGGTTCTCATTGTGGAGACCCAAGTTCAATTCCCAATAGGGACATCTGAAGTGGAATTCTAAGTTGTAACTCCGGTTCATAGCTCCAGTCAAAAGCTATTCAGGCTTCAGCCAATTACCGATATAAAGAAAAACATGTGGCATATGTAATTATTCAAATTTTTATAAGAATTTTTTATACTGTTTACCGATTATGTATTACGTGTTATTACTGGTCGTTCTTTCTGCCTTATCTGGCATTGTGTTACTAGTTACCGGTATTTTGCATGGTGTTTGTGTTAGGTTGCAAGGATGGATTTCCCTTCATTGGATCTCCCTACCTTGATTGCATCAATGGGATTTTTCAGGTATTTGAAAGGAATTAAAGATTTTGGTTTATGGTACAAAAAAGGTGGAGATTTCATGTTGAAAGCATATAAAGATGTTGATTGGGCTAGAAGCATTGATGACAAAAAAAAGTAATAGTGGTGTTGCATTATTTTTGGGAGATAGATTGATTTCATGGATAAGTAAGAAGCAAGAATCAATGTCATCATCTATTGCAGAAGCAAAATACATTACAACAATTCTTGTTGTGCTCAAGCTATGTGGATGAAGCAAATTCTCAAGGATATTAGAGTGATATATGATGAAGATATTCCTATTATGTGTGATAATACCAGTGCTATAAAAATTTCAAAGAATCTGGGTATGCACTCAAAGAAAAAACATATCTCAATTCTTTATCAATTCTCAAGAGAGAAGGTTACAGACCAAGAAATCAAATTGGAGTACATTTCTACAAAAGAACAAATAGTAGAAATTTTTACTACTTAGGCATTGGCAAAGGATGCTATTGAGTATCTCAGGGAGAATCGAGGGCTTATTGCTCCTCCTTTTCCTAACTAGATGCATTTCAGATTGTTGTCAAAGGGGGAGAGAGTTATTGTGAGATTTGTTAGATTTGTTGAAGTTGTTCAAGTGTTGCAAACAATGACAAAGGGGGAGATTGTTTGAAGCATGAGCTTGTATGGTTGTCATTAATCTCAAACCTAATTATTAGGATGGATGTTGGTGTGGATATGCTTTTGGTTGTTGCAATTGTGCTTTGTACCGTAGATTGAGTTGATTACTTTTGGTGTTGGTTGTGGCATTTTGTTTTGTATAGTTATCTTTGTTCTCTAGCAAGGAGTGTGTCTGTTAGAGTGATCCAAAAAACTTTTGGTGCCCTCCGGATATGTTGTATATTGTGTTGTAGTTTAGTGGATATTATTCCATGGCATGTATAGTATTCTTAGTATGTTCCTCAAATGATTTCTTTGTCCCATAAGAGAGTTTTGTTAGTTTATGTTTGGGATTTTCATTTATGTTGTGACTTGATATGTCCGATAAAGTTATCTTAGTTGGATCATATTCTTTTGGTATAGATATGAGTTGGAAGTTGTATTGGGATGTAGTTATGGGTCTCACCTTGGTGTGTGGACATCCGCATGGAGTATATTGCATCAAAATATGCCTTATGGCTGATTGATTGATATATCTACACATTATGCTTGGTAACGAATTTGGAGAATGTATTAGCATGTGCAATTCATTGAATTAATCTTGGAAGGATGTATAGTGATATGTTTTGGTTTCCTCTTTCTCTTGGATTGGACCGTTTTGAGTAGTTTCGATCCGAGTGGCTTATTTTGTATAGTATTGCTTATTTAGTTTTGGTTGACCCTCGTTTAGGTTTTCAATGTTATATCTCACATTCAAGGAGTGTGAATGGATGAGTTGTAGAAGTGATAGAAAAGTAAATTTTATGTGAACGATATACAAGCAAATCTGAGACTGTGAATGTGAGAAATTTAGTTTTTCCTTGTTTGGGTTTTCCACATAAATCTGGTGTACATGTGTTGATAGTTGATGCTCATGTATTGATGATTGTTGTGTTGTTAAGTAAGTTGATACTATTTATAATTAATATATTTTGAAGTTCTAGACTTATTCACCCACCCTCTCAATCCCGATGTGTGTTCAACAAATTATACAACCAATAAAATGAGACGCAATAGAAATTTTCCTTAAAAAAATTCAAACTCTAGTAACTAATCTTCTGCAAATTTTCAGAAATAAGGCTCAGATAGAGCCAATTAAAACTAGGAATATGGTCGAGTTGAGCCAATATGCAACTCTTGGGACCTAAAAAAATTCATTTTGGTGAGAATTCTTACATTTGGAAGGAGTCACAAGTTGAAAGGCTTTGATACCATGTAGGAGTAGAACTCCAAAGCCAAGATCACAACCTATAGAAACCTTCACAAGAGAAATAGATATATAACGAAATGAGATAAAATATATTGAGATGAGATAAATTATAAAAGTACATAAGACTTCTTATATAGAGAAAGGCAAGAATGCAAGCACCAATGAGGTGTGAGGGTAGGTATAACCACCTGCCAACTAATGACACAAAAACTAATGTAGGTGAACAATAAAATATTAATAAAGTTTACCTACTACCTAGGAAAATAATATGCCTAAGTAAACTTAAGATTGCGAGTAAATATTAATTTACTCCAACAAGTTACACATGAGCTACATCTTTGTGCTATGTGATGACACTCCCTTTTTTTTCCTATAATATCTAACCCCTATGCAACTTGGGTAGTGCTTAAGAGATGTATAATTTCATCCCATATTGGTGTTTACTTCACTTTACTTCTATGTTGTGTATTCTTTGTGATTGGTGTGAGTGCAATCCTTTCTCCCCATGTACAATATGAGGATGTATGTGTTTGGGAGGTGTGACTATCTCCATAGCACGATGGGGTGGACCTATGGGTACCACGTGGTTAGGTAGTGTGGTAACCAATGTTTTGGATCATAGTTGACATTGGACTCTCCCTACTCACCTTTCTCGCTTGCATTTTAATTATTTTAAATCACGTATATGTATAAATCAAGGACATTTGAATCATGTACAATGTAAAGTTGTAATATTATTTATTCAACCTCTTTCAAGAGGGTTTTGTTAATTAAATTTAAATAGAAATGATTAGTGTAGTTTTCATGTCTCAACATTGGTACCAAGCACGAGTAACTTGCATTCTTTCTTTCTATCTTGAATATCTCAAATAGTTAAAATAAACACAAGAACCTTTTTGGGGGCTTAAAATGAATCTAGTGAGTTTTAGAATCATCTTGGTTGGTGTTGTAGACCCAACATGTTTTTGTCTTGTTATCCTTAATTTTAATTAGGTAAAATTAAGGTAACCCTACAAATTTTTGGCCTATTTCTGGTTTTCTAGCTCTATGCATGCTTTGCGAGACGTTTTCGTCTTCATAAGCGTAATTGTTTTTGGTTTTCCCTTGTTTTCACTAAGTGTGAATCCTAGGTGTTAGTCGAGTTTGTAAACCTGATTTACACCAAGTGTGCTTTCAAGGTGCACATCAAGTTTACAAACTCGATTTACACATCTTTTCTACCTTTTTTCCCCCAAAGTGCAAATCGAGTTTGTAAACCCGAAATGCACCTTGACAGGTGCAAATCAGATTTTCAAACTTGATTTGCATATATTTATTGCACCAAGAGTTATTAATTTCCCAATCTTTTAATTCAAATAGGAAACCTTCTCCTAGATTTATATTCATTTCTCTGCTTTTGTATTTTGTTTTTCAAGCTTTGAAAAATGAGGGTGGAGAAGCTTCCATTCAGATTTGATCTCAGCTTGTTTCCATTATTTTCAGGTATGGTTTTCTTATTCTCCCCCTTTGTTCTTCTCGGTTGTGTCTTTTAGAGTTTTGAAACCTTTTTTATTTATTTGAATGGAATGTTTTGAATCTATGATATTTTCATTCAATTTGATTATGGCTTTACTCCTGCATGGTGTTGTGCGGGTTCATTGGCCCAAACAACACCACCATTGTGTTGATGCTTGGGTCAATGGACCTGGGTGACACCTATTTTTATCAAGGTTTTTTTCTTTTAGCAACATTTTTATCTTGCCTAATTTTTGGTGCAGTGCGAGTTCGTGAACCCAAACAACACCAAATTATGGTGGAGTTCGGGTTTCACCAATCCTTACTTCACCTTAGCCATTGATTTGCATTTATAATGGTACAAGGTAGGGCCTTAGGGCTGCCATGCATCGTATTATATTATCGGTGCATGTCAGGTATACTACCCCACCATGCACTTCCTTGCCTTTCCATGTCTATGAGATGGTGTGTGGCAGGGCCATAGGCGCTCCACACACCAAAGCCTTTGGATGCATCGCGAATCTACCGCCCCACCACACACAATGTTACTTTTGTTTTCCATACTCTAGCGTGAGACAAGTTTGTAGACCCATCTTACACTATCTTTCAACTTTTAGTATATGGCAGGTTCATGAACCCGCCCTACACTAGGTTTGTTTTGGTTTTTCCCCCAAGTGTATGCCGGGTTTACAAACTTGCCCTACACTTTGATCCCTTCATTAAGGTGTAAATAGGACCTAGTACACCTATTTTTGTGTTTCCCTAAGGTGTGATTCGGGGGTATGAACCCAAATTACACTTGAGAACCACACTTTGCCAAAGTGTAATTAGAGCCTAAGAACCCGAATTACGCCAATTGCACACATGCAAATAGGGTTCATGAGCTCGATTTACCTTTGAAATCTTAATATACTATGAGGGTTTTTGGAAACCCTAATGGCTTCAAATGCATCATATTCAAGAGTTTATTCAATTCAAGTGAACAAAATGGTTGATCAATTGCACTTCTCCAGTACAAATTATTTTTCCTATCACAGTGTTATTATTGTGCAAATGATAGAAGCTTCTCTAAGCAAGAAGGCTATGAAGTTGAAAAATCAAGATCCACATCTAGTCTTCCTGCCTTCTTCAATATCATCAACATAGACCATATAAGGGATAAAAAGATAGGTCATGTTGAACTAGCTAAGTTTCTAAAAAGGGTGGAACAACCTCCTTCATACTACAAAATAGAATCCATCATCAATAGTGGTATCCATTTAGTTGCAACTCAAGATCCTAAATTTGTCATGGCAGTTGTGAGTCACTTTGATCCAACTAGAAAAAGTGTAAAGGATGAAATTGGTAAGAAGTTGACCGGGCTAGATGCAGATTTCTTCTACACTATCTTTAAGTGTCCTAGAATTGAGAAGTATTCAAACATCACCATTTAATCAGCTCAAGCCTACTATGATAAAAAAAAAATTAACAAATGTAGGAGGAACATGAATGATAATCGGTTGAATACCCCGAGGCCTACAATTCCCAGATGGCTGGAGACTCTCCCTATAAGTGATTCCATTGAAGAAGTAAAAGATTTGATAACTCTCTTGAGTAGGATGAAAGGTCTTCCCACTTTTAACACCTACTATAAATGGATGTATCAATACATCCATGTTATCAAACAAAACAAGGAATAGATTTTTTGGGGTAAGCAAATCAGTGATGCAATATGTGAGTAGCTTATAAAAGTGCCAACCACCCTCAAATTCTACATGACTACCTACTTGGTGTACGTTGCAGCTTCAATGAGACATTTCCCAGGACTGTTTATAATACGAGACATGAAGAAAGTTGTTGTGCACGAGTACTACTCCCAGTTGGTACTAAAGAATAGTCTCAATCATTTCCAGAGAGTGAATGATGCTTTCTTTGATACTACATGTGTATGTTGAATAATAATTTGCACAATAAAAGAGTATCAGATCATGCTTGGGAGGTGGTAAATGAATATGGATGTATGTTCCTTCAATTCCCTTCCTTCACATATCTCAAGGTTGGATGCTTCAATGGTGATCCTTGTATGCTCTTGAGGTACCCATCAAACAAAATTATTTTGGAGTTGTCTTGATAGATGGTGGCAGTCCACGAGGCCCAATTAGGTTCTCACAAAACAGGTTTGAAGTTTACTTTGACCATTGGTAGATATTCTATCAACTCAATCTTCAAATCCAGAGCAATGGAAAAAGAGATGAGAATATTAATCATGAGGTTTTTCAAGGTAAGGAAAGGCTTCGATTATAGGGGAATGAGAAACAAAATTGAAAAAGGCCTATGTTCATGTTCACTGTATTGAGGATGTTTGGGTTGACTGTAGGTCTGAACATGATGTCAGGAAACTTGATTATTGTCGATTGACAATGGATCAGATTAGGGAATTTGATCTTGCAGATATCCTAGATGACCTATAAGAAGATGGTAATGTCTTGGACCTTACCTATGCTGAAAAGAAGACTTCACCAACTCTCTTGCCTCTCATCCAATGGTCATTGAAGAAGTTTAATTTAATCAAAGACGGATTTCAAAGTATTCTTGTGAATACTAATATGTGTTTTTGAGCAAAGGAATCCAATTGAAACCCTTCTTCTTTGGTTCTGATGATGACACAACAGGCCCCATTGGAAAGAGATCATAAATCAAAACTAAGAACAAACAAGCTCCTGCCACTCCTGCAAAAGCTCCCAAATTGAATTTCACAGTTGGAACCAATAAGGAAAAATCTCAAGGAGAGCCATCAACCTCTAATGTTCATGAGACCCAGGAGTCTGAGGCACAAGATGAACAATTGGAAGGTGAGCGTCCTAATGAATGACCTATCAATGTCGATTATCCTGAAGATGATAAAGAAGGTGACCAAGAACAAGATGAATATGATGAAGAAGGACTACCACAAGTAGATAAGTCCTTACCCCCATTATCCCTTTCTTCATCCATGATGCAAGTTCTTGTTTCTACTTTTGAGTTAGACCCCCCTATGGTCACTTATATTTCTCCTAGCAATGTTGTTCATGTTTCTTCTAACAGTGCTAGTGATTCTACCCTAGATACCCTCCATGATAATGTATTGAGAATTATTTTCCACTTTTCCCAATTTTTTGAGTTATCTGCCTCTATGTTAGACAACTTTGATAAGTTTATGACATAGAGTGCTCCTGAGTCAAATGAATCATCCCTTGAAAATCCTATCAATGTTGTTACCATGACGTCACCTATTGTAACTACCACTATTCAAGATTCAATCAATCCTCTCAAGACGTAGTGACAGGTGATGAAGATGATTCAACTTTTCCACCATGGTTATTTTTTAATGCTCCTAAAAGAAAGAAGCAACCAGTATCTCCTTAAGATTGATTTCCGTCAACTTGTTTTTGTCAAACCCAAGGCCACTGAGAAAGATAAAACTTTATCAAGGGTAAAGGTGGATAAATTAAGGAATAAGTATGTTGAGGTTTCTATTCCTCCTCCAATTTTAGATATTGATAAGATTCAAGATTTAGACAATGTCATCAAAACGATTGAGTTGGGAAAGCAAACTCATGATTCTGCTACACAAGATGCTCAGTCAGCTCTAGAGGCTCTTGTATATAAGTATGATGAAGATAAGGCTAAAAAGGATCAACTCAAGGCACAAGTTGAGCAGCTCACCGCAATACTCATCAAAGTAACCAAGTCCTCAAAAGCTATCATACTAGTGACTTCATCATTAGATGAACAAGTTGTGAAAGGAGCCAAATAGGTAGCATCATGGAGTGGAGCCATGGGAGAATGGATGGATAGAATTCTAAGTTGAGGTGCAGGACTCCCGAATTTAGCTTTCACCATTGCTAATAACCTCGATGCCATAAGGATAGAGGTGGATAACACCATAGGAGCTTTCTCCCAAGAACTTGAATCACAAGAGAAATACTTTGAGGCATCGTTGAAGCTTGAAGATGTTGATCTAGATGATCTCATACAAAATGGTGTTATTCCTTCATGATGTATGTATGTTGAGCAACAAGAGGTGCTAGAACATCAAATGAACATTCTAGATAGCCTTATAAAGGAGATGAGAAAAGCCCAAAATGAATGTGTTGATAAGAAGAAAGAAATTGTTGATAAAATCTTTGAAATTCCATGTGCTTTCCTTGATGAAAATAAAAAAATTCTTGATGTTGATGAAATCATTAAAGAATTTAGCTTGCTTGTAATTGCTGAAATTGATAGAGAGGAATTCTCTTTGTCCTCAATTGGTAGATTGGTTGACCTTCAAATTCATCGTAGATTTTATGGATTCACTTTTGAAGAAACACAAGAAGTGTTGCATTGACTTAGAGGAATCTATCACGCGAGTCAAGATCATCACAACAAATACCTAGGGACTTGATAGAGTTCAGATAAAGAATGTCTTGCAGAAGTTTGAAGAGTTCCAGAAAAGAGACTTGACATGAAGAAGATGACATTTAGTCATTTTTGTGTTTTTCCCAGTGGCATTTTGTTATGACAAACAACACCTCAGGTGTCATTTTGTATTTTCTCATGTGCACATGTTGAGTGTATAAGGTCTAAGTCAAATAGAACTCTTCCTTTGACTTAGTCTTAAATTAGTTGTAGTTTCCTATTTTCAAGTTGCACCCCTCTTCTATATATATGAGGGTTTTTATTATAATAAGGGCCTTTTTTCCAACATAATTAACTCTGTCAAAGTAAAGAGAAAATTGAGACTTGGTGTTCATTTTGTAAATTTGTAATTTAATCAAAGAGAAGACAAGTTTGGCTTTCAAACTTTGTGTTCAGATTAATCTTATGTATGGTATAAATATTCTCATGTCTTTTCTGTCATATTTTATTGAAAGATTAAAGTTGAGTATAGTTGTTGATGCAAAATATTGAAAACTTGTTTGAGTTTTTACAAGTAATCATTGTGTTACCTAGAGAATTCAAGTATTGGAAATAGGTTGAGATGGTTGTTTAAAGTTTTTGAACTTCTACAAGTTATCTCCAAAGTTTATATTGAGAGGGTAAAAATTAAAGTCTTTGTGTTGTACCGATTATCTTGTTAGAATAGAAAATCTTGCAATATATTTATCAACCTTTGAGCTAGTGATATATTGATATTTAGGTTACGGTGGTTGATAGGACTTAGGTATAAAAAAAGAATCTTTGAGTTCTTGGTGTACAAAAGCCTCATCCCCATGTCATTTTCAGAAAAAGAGAAGTAACGAAAGATTTTGTTCTTTCATGGATAGATTACTTCCTAGTTAACTTAATTTTGTAATATTACTAGAAAATTTGAGTTGTTTTAGTCAAGAAAAAATATGTTCTGAAAAGAGAATTAGATAGAACTTGTTATGAAAAAGAGGACTAAGTTGTTGTGACATCCTCGAATAGTGTTAAGTTAGCAGGTAGATAGAATAGAAAGTAATTGTAGTAGAAAGGGGGAGCCTTCCCTTACAATTAGGAGAGATCATATCTTGCCTTCTAAAAGATATTATCTCATGTGCTATCGTGAAACTCACATATTGTAAACCTTCATCAATTTACACAATTTTTACCCAACATGTCTCGACTCCTAGTGTTGAACTATGTTGTGTTGTGAAGGCTTTGGGTTCATTTAAGGTAATTTGGAACATCTTGTAAAATCTTATAAATTTGAAAAAGTGTCACCATTGTGTATTTGTGAATGTAATAGCTTAGGGTAATAGTTTAGGATGTTGATGAGGTCACTGCACATCTCCCCATCCTTTCATTTTGTGCTTCGGTGATGTCTATTGTCTGGGGGAGTCATTTTTATTCCTTCTTCCTCAAGCCTTGTCATGGCATTTTTGTGTTCCTAGGGAATTTTTGGTACTTATATGTGATTACACTCTATTCATGGTGTATTAGATGCTAATCCCTACTTTTATGTTTCCCACGGGTTAGGACACTAATACACAAGATTGACTATATAGCAAGGAATTATCAATTGGGCCTAGCCTACACATTGACATGCAAGTAGATCACGACTACTAAATTTGGATTACAACATCAAAGTAAAACACTAACATGGTGTACTGGTGTCCTAATTAGGCATTGTAGTCCTCTTGAGGTGCTAGTGTTTGAAATACTTTCAGAAGGGAACACTTGATGGCCTTAGATGAGGAAATTTTATATGCAAAAGTTATTCATTGGGTCCCAGAGAGTAGAATTTTTTTGAGGTCATCCATATGTGTAGTCAGTGAAAAGTTATGTTGTCATATGCATCGATTTACATGCCTTTGTCTAAAGTTGTTCAATTATCACATTTAGGGCTGAGGGGATGGTCCAGTTCATCTTGGAAAGTGTTGTGAAGTCTTGTAGAGGTAAAACCCCTCATTGGACATCCCTAATATGTTCCAAGATTTCCTCCATGGTTCCTTTATGTTTTGGAACCTAAGTCTTTCACTTGTGTGGCATCGAGTTGCAACAAGACATTGTAAGTTTGTTGTGTGATCTTGTATGTTATTAGAAGTTGTTTATTCTTAACTTTAAAAAAAATTAAAAAATCCCCTGTTTACAAGCTAATGTCCTATGGTTTCCACGGTGGGATACTATATATCATGTTCACACTCACAAAAGTTAACTAGAATAATACAAAATCAATTTTTTAAAGCAAGGATGCTCATCTAATAGGATATTATTTTTCTAATGTCATAGGAAATCAACCTAACATCCACACAATAATATCTTAATTAGATCTAGAGCTAAGTCCATATGCATTTAATTGATTTAATTTTTACATTATATACATTGATGCAATCATTTGATATTAGTCACAATTAATTATCTTAAGTAAGACATGTTTATCATCATGAATTGATTAATTTACCTTGGATTATTTAAGTAATGGGTATTTTATCCCTTACAATTTTTAGCCGTCCTGACACTGGTACATGGAATAAGATTTTGACCTTGGTTTTTTTCATTATTTCTAATTAGGGTTCTTGGGTCTAATTTTTCTAATTGTGTTTGATCTTGGTTTTTTTCATTCTTTCTAACTAGGATTCTTGGGTCTAATTTTTTATCATATTTAATCAGGCTTTGGATATTTTTATTTATTTGTCAATGGCCCATCTTTAAGAGTGTTTTGAATTTTATTGCTTTAATGCAATCACAACCAAAATAACGAAAGAAAATTTGTTCATGCATCAAAGACAAAAGACATTTTGCTCATGCATAATAAACACAAAAATTGAAAACCTAATACAAGAATCTACGATCGAAGATTAATTCTTAAGAAAATGATGAAGAATAAGATGGAATAGAATATTAAACATATATTTTATATGACTAAAGTTGCAACAAACCCACGTGTAATATGATTTTATGAAAATGCTCACCAAGATTCATAATATTTTTTAATATTTAAGTTCAATAAGATTTATCTCTTCTCCTTTCCTTCTTGTGATTGATTTGTCACCCTTTTATAGGGATACTTGATATAAAATAATGGAATCAACCAAAGTATGATAATTTATAATCTTCACTAGGACCAATATTCAATTAGGTGACAATATAATTTGGCATGAAATTCAAATACAATAGTGCACAAACTAAATAAAACCCCTTTTTATAAAAAGAACATGGCACCACTTATAAATGCAACAAATTCAAATTAAGACATGAAAATGTTTAAGGGTCCCCTTAATATATTTTTATTGTTTCACTATTAATATGTAGTGTCATGCAAAATGATTATATAGCTCTCCATGAACAACTAAAAGAATGCAACTGGAAAAAATGATGTGTGGTAAGAACACATCTATGACAAGAAAGAAACACCCAAGAGATGGATAATGCATTAAATTTTGTTTTGGATGATGCAATATTGTACAACACTTGAGATGCTTTTACATTAAAAACATCTTAGGTAATTGAATTGTGAGTTAAATGGCAAAGATTAAGGAAGTGAGAAAGATTTCTTCCTCCACCCAAGTCAACTTGATGCTTTGAAAATCTATGTGTGTTATTCTATTCCCTTCCTTTTCCATCTAAGTTGATATTATTTTATACTCATTTCTTCTAGTTATCTTGCCTACATGCAATTCTAAAATATACAATATTGATTCTCAACTATTTGTTACTTTAATTAGGACCCCTTATGATAAAAGGCATGTGCCATTATAAATATCTTCAACTCCATGATATGAATATAGATCAACAACATCAATAATATCATTAATATATCCAAATCCTTTGGCAACTCAATTTCATAAGAATTCTCACAAAATTATGCAAATTTAACTAGGGCTAATATTCTTTGGTTTTAGCTTAATATAAGTCCATGATGAAATTTTTCCCTTCCTCAAATATACATTGATTAAATATCCTTTCGAGTAATAATTCTCCCATTTATTTAATACACAAATTTTATACTCATCCATCCTCATCCATAAGTACTTCTTCACTTGTTCATGCACTTTCTTCTTACATGATGACAAGTCTTCTGCCTCTACTTAGTAAGTTTGTCATCTACAACCTTCAATATACTTGTAACACCCTTAGGAGATTATTGGTAAAGAATTTAGAATTTTGTCGTTCATATAGGTTAATTCACTAAGTTTTAACACAAATTCAACACAAAAATATGGCATCTTTCTTGTGGGTTTTTTCCCTACCAAACTTCTTAAGAGATTATTGAGACTCGTGCTAGAAAAATCAATTTGGTTGTCTATTTTTGGATGCTACATGTAAAATTTTAATTTAATTATGTTCTCAAATCCATCCATAGTATGCACTAAAAATTACTTAAGAACACAACGTCCGTATCTAAAGTGATACTATGTAGCAATCCATATAGCCCGATTTCTTCTTTGAAGAGCAACTATGTTTTCCTAGTTGAATCATTTAACTTTTGACGAGAAACTTGAAGTGTGTCATTTTTAAATATATGTGTGTATGTGTATGTGTATGTGTATGTGTATGTGTATGCGTATGCGTATGCATATGTGTATGTGTATGTGTATGTGTATGTGTATGTGTATGTGTATGTGTATGTGTATGTGTATGTGTATGTGTATGCGTATGCGTATGCGTATGCGTATGCGTATGCGTATGCGTATGTGTATGTGTATGTGTATGTGTATGTGTATGTGTATGTGTATGTGTATGCGTATGCGTATGCATATGTGTATGTGTATGTGTATGTGTATGTGTATGTGTATGTGTATGTGTATGTGTATGTGTATGTGTATGCGTATGCGTATGCGTATGTGTATGCGTATGCGTATGTGTATGTGTATGTGTATGCGTATGTGTATGTGTATGTGTATGTGTATGTGTATGTGCATATATGTTTATACGTGTATATGTATATATATGTATATATATACATATATATGTGTGTGTGTGTATGTGTATGTGTATGTGTATGTGTATATGTATATGTATATGTATATGTATATGTATATGTATATGTATATGTATATGTATATGTATATGTATATGTATATGTATATATATATATGTATATGTATATGTATATGTATATGTATATGTATATGTATATATGTGTATGTGTATGTGTATGTGTATGTGTATGTGTATGTGTATGTGTATGTGTATGTGTATGTGTATGTGTATGTGTATGTGTATGTGTATATGTATGTATGTATGTATGTATATATATAGAAGTTGTTCCCCATGGACTTGAGAGCCTATTGAATTTTAATGCTCAGCCATAAGTGATGTCATTAAAAAATTATTGTAACTTTTTATCGATTTGTGTGTTTTTGCTCAAAGTTGGCCTATTGTTGAACCTAGAGTTAAAGAGACGGGATAACATGTCTTGTGAAGGTTGAAACTCTTTTTTTGAAATACCTAAAGTGTTCCAAAAATTCCTCCATAGTTGGTAGGTGTTGTGG
Organism: Cryptomeria japonica; assembly: GCF_030272615.1. Taxonomy (NCBI): domain Eukaryota; kingdom Viridiplantae; phylum Streptophyta; class Pinopsida; order Cupressales; family Cupressaceae; genus Cryptomeria; species Cryptomeria japonica. The sequence goes on from NC_081410.1 coordinate 10,562,774, forward strand.
AACAAAAGTCTCCCACTTGTGCACTGTCATGTTGAACAAAGCATCTTGAGTTGGTCATTTGAGCATAGTAATGTTAGTATGTTTCTAATGTCAACGTTAATTATAAAAAATATCTTATTTTTCTTGGCTAATATCCCATATTAGATAAACCCTTGACCACCAGTGGTCTATGGCTCGTAGTACACAAATTTCAACCATGCTAATGAGAGAAGGGAGTGAAGGCTCCATAATCAATGGCTTAAAACACTATACGACTTGCTTTAAGTGCTTGGAATATATAGTTTTAATTATTTTCTTGAATTACATGCAAGGGAGGTTTAGAACCCTCTTGATAATTTTATTCTTCATGCTCTTGATACTAAAATTTGACATTATTTTTTTATAGATGTAATGGTAGTGAAAAGTGAATGATGGAGAGATCAAGAGGGAAGCTTTTCTTCCCTCCGAGGAGAGATGAAAGTTTCACTGCGGATTTCCCTTCAAACACTTTATCCACATTACATTTAAAAGAGGGGGGATAATTCACTAGATCCAATCTAGGAGAGATATTGAATGCTAAATGAATTGATAATTGTGTGAAGTCAAGCTAACCCCTCTTTTAGAACGAGTATTGGTTGAATTACGTGTTGTGAGACTAAGTGTAAAAGTAGCAAAGAATTGATTATAACTTGAAATAGAAGCGTGATGAAGTTGTGCACCTGGATTTGGCTATAATATGTCGAGACGAAGCTGCCTTGCGAATTTGAGGAAAAGTTGTCGGGACCATGCTGAAAGTGCACACGGTCCTCCGAAAAATCCGCGAAATGAAAAGGGTTTTTCTACCTCTACAAATGTAGTCCAAATCTGCAAAAATAGTTGTGCACCTGCAACCTAAACATAGAAAAGAAAGGAAAGGGGGTTGGGATTGAGGGTTTGCCTTCAGGGCAAACCCCAGTTTTGGAATTAACCAAATGATGAAAGAAAGTACTTGCAAGTAAATGTAAATGAAAGACTGAAATATAAATCACCTCAAGGGAGGTTGTAGATAGAATTGAATGTTGAAAGGGATCTCCTCCTCAATGGTTGAATCCTTGACTTGAATGCAACACCTAGCCTTGAAGGGAGACTTGAGAATGCTCAATGCTTGAAAGGGATGCTTGAGTGCTTGATTGCTCTTGAACGCTTGATTGTCTGATCTCATGTATTTTCACTTTTATCTTATTGAACTTATGCAAATGAGAGGACAAATGCGACTTATATATTTGTCAATTAGGGTTAATTGATTGATTTTTAATCATAGACTGACATAGGGGAAGTTTTCTCGCTTTAAGTGCAAAGTCCAATGCAAAGATAGGACAGAGGGGGCCCCAAAATAGTGCAGGGATAGGGGCGCCAGACCCCTATCCTACCCTTATCTCAGGATAAGAAGCAGGTTTTGACTAGTGCGGGGGCCAAAAAAAGTACAGTTTTGGGGATTGAGCAAGTCTTGGGTCTCCGATCAAGCTCAATGATTCAACTCGCCAATGTGAAGACCCTAATGTGGTCGAAAATTGCGAGGATCATTATTTTATGACACTACAATAGAAATAAGTATTTTTGGGCCTTTTGCATGCAACATTGAGATCTTCTTGGCCTTAAAATGCTAATTTGCAAGCACTATGATAGATTTGAACTTCAGACCCCTATTCACTACTATGTCGTTCGATTTGCAAATAAAGGGTAATGAAAGACAACCTTAACTTTCTCAACCCTTTTGGATGCATTAGAACAACTAAAAATGATTATAATATAATTTGAATAGTTACAATCTTTTAGCTCTCACCAAAATATATATACAACATGAGATTAACAAATATATTACATGTTTAGTGCGATTTTGGGATAAATCGTACAGGAGCGAGAGATTAACAAATATATATTAATAAAATATATATACAACACAAGATAAATCTAAATTGAGAATTTTTGAAATGAACGAGAGTGGGAGTAGGAGAAGGCATGGTTCAGGGGTGAGGGTTTCTGTCAACGAAGGGATGTTGAGGACGTGGATGAGGATGAAGATGGTGGTTTAGGGACTGAGGTGGGTGTGGCTTGCACCCTCTCAGTTCTATTGTGGGCTTTGGTGTTGGCTCGAGGCTTTTCAATTGCATTGAGTTGGAGACGCATTGGTGTTGCTATGTGTGCCCTGTTCAGTGTGATCTGGTGTGGGGTTCTAGGCCATCATTTTTCTCCTAACAGTGGTTCTCCTTTGATCATGTGCGTGAGCGATGGGGGAGCTTGGGATCTGGGTGGAGCAGCCAAAGTAATCGACTCTATAGTCCCAACTGGTGTTTCTAGTGTCTGGCTTCCCCTTGAGCTTGGTTGGTGATTCTCTGCTCAATAATAGGGCTTTGGTGTTGCAGGAGGTTTTTAACCAAGTTCTTTTCTTCTGACGACCTCTATTTTTTGAGTTTGGGGTTTGCTTGGCCCTCTTTTTTCATTTTTTTGGGGTCCTCTTGAGGGATGTTGGTCCTGCTTCTTTTCTAAAGGAGTGTGGATTGTGTGTTTTTTTGTTTCTATTTTTCTCAAGAGGATCTATGTCATGGATTTTCCTTTCATCTTTCTTTTCTTCTCAACTTGTTCTATAGAGGTGATTCGCCCTTCTATTGAGGGGAAGAGTGATTGGCTGGGTGAAGTTGGATGGAGTTTTTTGGGGTTTTTTATTACCCTGCTTTTCGAGGTCGGTTGTCTGAATGCTTTCATCTCCATGTTGTTGGGGCTCTGTCACTTTTATCTCATGGAGGTGGAGACTTTGGTGGAGCATGCATTCTTGGAGTTTGATGGATTTTTGCATCTTCTCTTGTTTAAGGTTTTACGAGCCTCTGCAAAACCTAAGAGTCCAACAAATCAGTCTGGTCTTGTTCCTTTTCCGTTGGATTTTGTGTGGTTGATTGGTGTTCGATTTTTTAGCTAGTGGTCTATGTCTTTTTAGCTCCTATTAAGGTGGGTCCTTATCCTATTAAGGTGGAGAGGAGATGTGCTGGAAGGGTGCTTACTTTAAGATGAATTATCTTTGTTAGCTTCAACCTAATGGTTTTGGGAGCCATTTCAAAACCCAAAATGAAGGTTTGGGGAGGATTTCAAAACCCCTTGGTTCCAGATTATTCCTTAATGCTTCTATTCACAGATTTGGATGTTATGGTGTTGGGATATTTTCTTGTTAATGCTCAGGTTATGGGTGCCTGGAAAAACCCTTGGTATTTGCTAAAGGTTAAGGGAGCCTTGATAAAACCCTTGGACTTTCTTATTTAGTCTTCTTTTGGTGTGTATCGATTTGGCCTACTTTTTCTTTCAGTTGGCTCTTCAATGAGTTTTCTTTGGTGATTTGGCTGAGGTTGGGCTGCTGATTTTCTAAAATATGAGGGTTTCAAGTCCCTTCAAAACCTACTGTAAGGTGTTTTGGGTCCTCTCAAAACCTGTTTGTTCCTTAATAAAAAAACAAATATATTTCACGTAATTACAAGTGGTCTAAAATCTTGTCCCATTAAAAAAAGTCACTGCTCAAAACTAAAGCACTAGTAACACATTAGAAATCTAAAATAGATGCATAAACCATTGACTTTTTAAGAGAAAACTAAGTTATAAAATTATAAATGAATAATACAAATTGAAATCATAGATTAAAGAGATGTACAAATGTCAAGATGATAATGTTGCATGAAGAGCCCACAAAAGAAGTTGAAAATAGATTTAATATATTGTTGGAATCAAGGAACATTGAGAGGGGGGGGAGTGAATCAGTGTTCTACAATTTTAACATTCTTAACTTGTTTTTTCAACCACTTAATGCAAATGAACAAAAGAGAAATGCAGAAACACAAAGCAACCGACAACAACACCATAACACCAAGATTTGTACGTGGAAAACCCGGTTAAGGGAAAAGGAACAATGGGGCTGAAAATCACAATATCAATATACTCTATTAGAAGTATAAAAATATTACATAGGAGAATGCACATGCATTCAGGCACACAGCCTAGAGCTCACTACTCAAAACAATAAGGGCTACAACCCCGAAAGGCTCACTGTCTTACAAAAGATAATTGGAATGTTTGAATTGAAAAATAGCATCTACAAATGCCAAGGTACATTTCCGGTTAAGCACAAAACACTTATTCTTCTGTTGCTCTTCCACTGCTTTGTTATGCTGATCAATAATATTCCAAAGTATAAATCCTTCACTTACACACATGAAATTGCGCACAATCGATCACAAACACTTTTCACATATTCATCGATATAAAAGATGATGATATCCATCGATCTTATATATCCGCAACATGAAATTAGGTCTTCTACACGTCGGCCCAAAAACACATATAACACAAATGAAACATGTAAGAACCGTCGGCTGAATCCGAACTCCAATGGATATGCGGACCAAAACGAATTGTTCACTTGCTACCAAAATTATCTAACAACACGCCACGATCACAATCTGAGCACCAAAATCAATCCAATGATTTATCACACATGTTGGTCATACCACACTATTCATCCTAAAAACCTATACACCGGATCTTCCAACTTGCACAACAATCATCATCAGAGGCTAAGATTCTGGAATAAGGTAGTCCAGACATCCAACTGACTTCCTTTAGCTTCGCAACACAAAATATTCAACCAAAATGAAATGCCAACCAAAATACTACATTTTGTCAGATACTTTGTGTTGAGGCTAAAGTTGAACTCCAAAGAAGTATCCTAAAACTTATCAGTCCATCATAAAAATATAAATGAAAGCTACAAGAAACCTAGCTTCAACCAATGAAGTAAAATGAAATAAACAAAATAAACAATATTATACCTTCCATAATTTACACCTCATTGTGTCCTAACTCCATTGTTCTTGGTTGTAGATGATTTTGCTCACAGACAAGCACTGGTAGCTTCCAAGCTGGTATATGAAGAATGGACTAATAGAAAACTGATACTATGATATGAAAATGATATTAAGCTAACATGCTATGAAAATGATTTATGCTCAAAACTCTAAAAATGCTAATTGCTTCAAACTTAAACTCACAGATGCAAGATAAAGACTCCTAGAATGACTGTAAGATTAGCTAATTAGACTATTAGCCTATTAGAAAAAATGGCTTAGGAGACCTCTATTTATAGATTTTTGAGTGCATAAGCTTAGGTGCTAGAGATAAACAGTCATGATCAAATCTTGCAATTTGGATGGCTATAAGAAGTTGGGATGTAAGAGAGAAAGGTGGAAGACATTCATCCTACTCCTATAGGATAGAGGACATCCTACTCCTATAGGATAGAGGAAAAGGTGGAAAGAGAAGGCAAGTGTCATTCATCTCACCTTGACCAAGGATGAAGACTGAGAGAATATAGGATATTTGGAGAAGATAGGGATAAGATGACAAGTGGACTCAACTTCCTCCAAAGATGTAGGAAGGTTGGAGAGAATATAGGGAGGTTGAGGAATGTGTGTACGTACACATTATTTGGAGAATGAATGAATGTTGAAGATAATGATGCATATTAATAATAAAAATATTAATATCCTTAGCCACATTATTGAATGAGTTGGCAAAAGAGGAAGTGATGTGGGGATTAGGGTGGATTTAAATAATTTAAGAAATTATTTAATTAAGAAGACTATAGGATAGTGGATAGAAGAATAATTAAATATTAGATATTTAATTGATTAGAAGAAAGGCTAAATTAATTAATTAATAGAATAATGAATTAAATAAATTAATCTTTTCAATTTAACTATTTAATAGAAGAATAATTATTAAATAAATATAAAATATTTATTTAATTGCTCATAGCCAATTTTATGTGTACATTTTGCCAATCTTAAAAATAATGTTGAGACAACATTGTTTGAAAGATTAAATCGACTCTTGATAATGCGCCCGACGAAGATAAAAATCCTGATTGTGTGCCCCTAGGGAGATTGATCATGAAATTGTTGAAAATTTTGGATTGAACGATTGATCTCACGATAATTGATTGAAAAGATTTGATAATAGGCCTCTCAATTAAATTAATTTTTTAAAAACAAATAAAATTGGCCCACTTGAAATATTAATTACCCCTTCAAAATAAAAAAAGGTATTAATAAAATTAACCTAAGTTAATTTTACCCTCATTTGCATTCTTATCAGCTTTTGGAAGAGAAAAGAGATTGGTGTTGAGCTGGCAAAATGGTGATCCCGTTCGAGAGCCATCGATTGGAGCACACACAACGATACTACAGACCTGCTGAGTGACCTATCCCAAGCTTGTTTGTAGCTTTCTGTACAAATTTACATGTTTTTCACACGTGTTAGGGCTAGTTTTAAAATTGTCTGATTTTTGCGTTTAGGTTCAGCGCGTATGCATCATAGTTTAGCGCATCCGGTAGGTATGTTAACGCTTTTGAAAGTTTAGCACTTCCATTATGTATGTTCTCGTCTTTGTTAGGAATGTTTGCGCATATGATTGATTAGCACTTATGCCCATTAAGTTTGTGCTTTTGATCGTTATGGTAGCGCATTTGATAGTTTTCTCGCTTTTGTGCAATTTGTTCACGCAAATGATTAATATGTTAGTGCTTTCACTTATGTTAGCGCCTGTGTTGAATAGAATAGCGCTTTTGTTTGGATGAACAACACATTTGGTTAAAAATGAATTTGTTTGATTTTGATTATGTTAAAATTCAATGTAATGAAATTTGATTTGACAATTGATGTGTAATTGAATAGATTGATAGACGATTGATAGAGGATTTGGTAAATTTGATTGATAAGATAGATGATTGATTGATTGAAAGAAAACCATGATTGATGGTTTGATTTGATTTGATTTCTCTAAGAGGCCTATTCAGTCTCTGATGAAGAGCTTGATAGATTTGATTGAACACATTGATTGATTATGTGATTGATCATTGAATTCATAGCCTGATTTGTTTGGTAGAAAAGATTTGATTGATTGTCGATGTGATTGATCATTTGATTGATTTATTGATAGACTAGTGATCTGTTAGATTTGATAGATAGATGCTTGATAGATGTTAAATTCTCTTGTTTAAACAGGAGAAACTTGATGTTCTCTAGTGTCGGGAGAAATTCCTGGTCATGCGTCATCTAGTTCCAGAGCTGACACAGGATGAAATTAGACATATAGATGTGTGTGGATTGTGGCACCTCTTGTATATGCTTGACATTATGCATAACATGGGGTTATTGATTGCATTAGCCAAGAAATGCGAGCATAACACGTTTCACCCATGCACTAGTCAGATTAGTGTGATGCTCGAGGATGTCTATTGGATCTTACACATCCCCGTGACTGGTGAGTTAGTCCACTACGATTACCAGGATCTTGGAGGGATAGAGGCTTGCATAGCCATGTTTGCAGATGACAACATTGACGGAGGAGAGATTAGATGGGAGGACATGATTATGCACTACAAGACTCTCCTAGTGATTCTCGCAAGCTTGATTGGCGGATTCATTTATCCTTATAGGAGATCTTGAGGTTTTTTTTGTTGGTTGGGGAGGGATATTGCAGAGCATGATGTAATATCAGACTCATTATGCATGGGGTGTGTGTATGCTTGCACACTTATATCATGATCTACATCAGGTTGTTTATGATGGCGGGGCTAATTTGTCGACTGGATGTACACTGCTACAGGTCTGGTGTTGGGAGCACATTGTTGTTACCTAGCCTATTCATGATAGAGTTCATGGTGAGGGCCAGCCATATGTATATTTGTACAGAGGCATCACTACTCAACCGAAGCTTGGTAAGCTTGAGTTTTGGCGATGGGTTTTATAGTCCATGGATATTGTGATTTGGAGACCATATATTGATTATGAGCCTTGGATGGAGGATGCTCGAACTTTGCCATTGATTTTGCAGAGTATATATTTGATTGGTCGTACTCCTTATATTATTAAGCAACAGTTGTTTGGTCACATTTTGAGACAGTTCAAAATTATTTAGCACATGCCTTCTGGTGTCACCATGTATGCATGATGATACAAGGATAGGCGATATTGGGGCCCTTAATTTATCTTTTGAGATGGTACATGCGAGTTTTTAGTTGTTCTTATTGTAGCTTATGATTTGAGATTACATGTTTTGGATTGCGGGATTACAACAGATTATGCGCAGTATATGCTTGCACACCTGTTTCCTCGCATTACTGATCCAGTAGACGCTCCTCCCAGCTCAGGAGATGAGGAGGATGACTCAGATGATCCTGTTGTTCGACAATGGCGACAGAGACGAGAGTTGCACGAGAGGTCGGGGGAGATGGGGGAGATGAGGGTGGAGATGGGAGAGGAGGGAGAGGAGGACGAAGGGAAGGCCAGGTGATAGTCCAAGGAGGACGTTTTGCATAGGTTGGCAGGGTTGGGAGACCACTTCCCATGACAGGCAGGGTTGGGAGGGTAGGAGGAGTACTTCCTCTAGCAGGCAGAGATGTAGGGCGGATCGGTCAGGATACAGGCATAGGAGAGTTGAGAGAAGCGAAAGGATTACCCTCTCGAGGACTAGGCAGAGGCGAAGGATTGGACAGGGGTCGAGGGAGAGGTATTGATTTTGGCCAGATTCCTCCATATACAAGGGTTATTGCAGCTTAGGGTGGTTGGGATGAGGAGGATTTAGAGGATCATTAACCTCTCATTCGACGACGAATCATGAGAGCTAGTCGGGTGGAGACTCCGACAGGTAGAGATGAGGGCATGCAGGATGTACCCCAGTAGTTTGTGCCATGACAGGAGACCATAAAGGACTTCAGAGCACAGATAGAGCAACTCAGGAAACATGTACTTTCACTCACTGTTGAGAGGGATAGATCCATGAGGAGACATCAAGATACACAAGCTTTCCTTGATCATATTTAATAGTTTGGATCTAACACTCTCTCAGCTGATACTATTAGAGTACTGTATCAGGATGGGAAGGAGACAACGTACTGGTGTCTATCATATGAGGATCTAGTCTTGGAGAGTCAAAGAGTTGGGAGATATGTGACTACTCCTGTATCTGGAAGAATGGATACCAGCAGTGGTGGGGTTATGGGGCCTCTTCAAAAGAGTAGGCATCAAGGAGCATGACCATCTGGAGGATCGTCTCGCCCACAACCACAGAGACGGACAAAGTCGGGTGGTAGTGGTACAGGACAACCTTGATTCGAGACTTGATTTTATATTTGTATCATTGAGACATTTGTACTTTATTGATTATGGTGATATCATTGTATACTTAGACATTTTTATTGTTTTATGATGATATGCAGACATGGACCCTATATGATGTTGATGATTCATGATTTATTATACATGCTACTTTATATGATGATGAATTATATGCATTAACTACATGGATGGTGTTGTGATGATCTTTCCTTTCTTTTATATTTCATGATGATCTATATGATATGATGATGATGATGAAATAATCTATATGATGATATTATGCATATGATTTTGATTTCTATTCCTTGATGTATATGCATGTGATGATGAAATGATTTATATGAAATCCATGTGATTTTGATTTTTTTAATGAAATATAATGATTATGGATGCAAATGCTTATAATGATTATATGATGAAATATAAACAATGACAAAATAATAATATGGTTAATGAATCTAAATGCACAAATCTAATTAAATGAACCTAATAGGTGAATGATTCTAAATGAAACTAATGATAATTAGATGCAAAAAAAATGATAAATGAATCTAATGCAACTAATAATGACACTTTATTCAAACTAATGCAACTAATAATGACACTTTATTGAAACTAATGCAATCTAATGCAATGAAAATGAATGCAACTGACAAATGATGAATGATGAATGACTAAAGCAATTTATCATGACCAATGCAATTGTTTTTGTTTGTCCAAATATACTCAATCTTTATTCTTGACCGTTGATCTCGAATGAAATGGGATGAATGCTTAATGCAACTAACAATGAATGCTTATAATGTAGATGATAAAATGAATGCAAACGATAATTAATCTAAATGATCTATCTAAAATAATACTTGCATTCTTCACATGCTTTCTTGTAACAGTGCTTGATTTCATCATTAAGCTTTTAAATGTTGTAAGAAAATACAAGCAACTTGACATAATGATTCAAGCTAACCTAAGTGTTTCTTACATGGATTTTGATATATCAAGTTTATACAAGCAACTTGATATAATGAATCAAGCTAACCTAAGAATTTCTTGCAAAACAGACAAGGATTATCCCTTTTCATGCATGACTCGAAACGTCCTCCATGATCGTTTGCCAATCATATCTTTAGAAAAGTACATACCTTAGTAAGAGATAAACCACAGACAACAAATAAAGAAAATAATCATGCCCCATCATAGCTTCTCTAGTCATGGACATCATCGAATTGCATAGAGTACATGATTAGCGAAAACCAAGATATAAATATTGAATCTTATGTGTCATACATATGTTCTCATGGTCATTAACTGATATAATCATATCGATGAATGTTCATTGATAATTTGTCATTACTCGCTCGTTTAAATCTTCGTATTCTGATTGTCACAATCCAGTTGTTACAAATGCCTTGACCTTTGTTGCTTGTTGTTCCTCATCTGTTTCAAAACCCTAAGTGTTTTTAGTTTTCTAAATTTTTTGAATGTTTTTGGATTTTCAAAGATTTAAAAGATCACCTTAGCAAAATGATTTTGGGATTTTTCCCCCAGCGAAAACAAACTTTATTACGGATGTACGAAAAATGATCCAAACCATGGTGGGATGTAATGCAGATATGATTAATTCTGATAAAATCTAAGACAGTGACCACATTAAGTATTTCAAAGATTAATAACTTGTTTGATAAGCTGCATATTTCCTTGCTAATGATTCAAAGCAATGGATGTGAAAGATGGAATGAATATGCGAGGATAGATGGATCCGATAGGATGGATATATGTGATAGAATAGATGTGTGTGATAAGATGGATGTATGCGCAAAGTGATCTCGTAGATGGAAGAACCCACTTTTAGATAGCGCTTGTTTACCAGGTTTTCACCATCTTTAAATTTATTGCATTTTTTCCATATTTGATTTTTTTTGTAACTGTTTTCGTTGTTTTACACTGTTTCTTATTTTTCTCTTTTTTTGCTTTTTAGGGATTTTTGCTGCTTTTTTTATTTTTAGGCTTTTTCTACTGATACTTTTAAGCATATAATTTATTCAAATGCATAGTATTGATAGGCTCGTCGAACCAATCACCTTCTGGTGTAGATAATTTGTATGCTCCTGAACCATATGTTGCTACCACAACAAAGGGACCTAACCAGTTTGGCTCAAATTTACCTTTCTTTTCTCGATCTTGTTGATTTCGTGGATTTTCTTTTATTACTAAATCTCCAATCTGGTAAATTCTTGGCTTAACTCTGTGGTTATAACTTCTCTCCATTCTCTATTGATATGCCTTCAAGTGATCTAAAGCATTTTGGCGACGCTCGTGAATCAGCTCAAGTTCTTGAAGTCTAGAGACTCGTTGCTCTTCTTCTGGGATAAGACCTTTCAAGGATACTCGTAGAGAAGGTATCTCTACTTCTACTAGTAATATGACTTTTGATCCATAGACTAAGTAATACGGAGTTGCCCCCATTGGTGTGCAGATGTTGGTTTTGTATGCTCAAAGTGCAGTATTTAGTTGAATATGCCAGTCTTTACCTATTTCATTAATTGTTTTCTTGAGGATTTTCAAGATTGTCTTGATTGATGCCTCGACTTGACCATTTCCCTTGGGATAATATGGTTTAGAAAACCTATCCTGGATATGAAATCGCTCACATAGTTCCTTTACATCTTGATTCTTAAATGGTCTCCCATTATCAGTGATGATGGTCACAGGGACTCCATAGAGATGGTATATAATTTAGAATGAATGATGATATTTGTTTTCCTATCACCTTTGTCAAAGGCACTGCTTCAATCCATTTAGTGAAATACTCAGTAGCTATCAAAATAAACTTATGTCCATTAGAAGATGAAGGATTTATTTTACCCACTAGGTCAAGTCCCCATTGAGAAAATGGTCATGAACTTGCTATAGGATGCAGTTTTTGTGCTGGTGCATGAATGAAATTCCCACGGATCTGACATTGTTTGCATCTCTTAGCATATGTAAATGAATTTGTTTCCATAGTAGGCCAATAGTAACCCAAGCAAATAAGTTTCTTGGCTAGCATTAAACCACTTGAGTGCGTGCCACAAATACCTACGTGGACTTTGTTAAGAACTTTCTCAGATTTCTCTTGTTCGAGACATCTCAGTAGAGTGCTATCTAGACCTCTTCTGTATAAGGTATCAACAATGATAGTATAGCGGGATGATTGACAAATAAAATTTCTTTTATGATTGCGGGATAGGTCAGGAGGAAGGATATTCTCCTTTAGGTATCAATAAGTTTGGTTGTATAAGGATTGATCAGTTCCAAATATATGACAAATCATGTGGGTATTTTGGGATTCAATGGTAGGACTCAAGATATTTTCCACTAGGAATTTGTAAGGTTGATGATTTTATTGATTATGCAAAATAGATGCTATTGTAGCCATTGCATCTGTTGCTTTGTTCTCATTTCTTGGGATCTGAATGAATGATATTTCTTCAAAGTGCTCTTTAAAGTTCTTATCATCCTTGGTTTGATAATCATTATTTATCCGGTTGATTATGAGCTATGAATCTCCATAAACATGCAATTCCTTGATGTTCTATTCAATTGTCATTTTGATTCCAATGACCAATGCCTCATACTTTGCAGTGTTATTTGTGTAGGGGAACTACTGTCTATATGATTTTGGAATTGTATGTCCTTGAGGTGTGATGAAACAAAATCCAGCACTTGATCCATGTTGTATATAGGAGCCATCAAAATACAACTCCCAAAAATTTGTGTTGGCTGTCAGAAATTCTGTATCAGGAAATTTGATGTGCAATGGTGTATCATCTTGTAGGGGTACTTTAGCCAATTGATCGACAATGACTTATCCTTTGATAGATTTTCGATCAATATATTCTATATCAAACTCACTTAGTATCATGACCCATTTAGCCAATCTACCTGTCAAAGTTGACTTTCTCAAGAAATACTTCAGTGGATCTATTTTTGCTATTAATTTGATAGAATGAGTCAACATGTAATGTCGCAATTTATAAGTTGCAATACAACTGCTAGGCATGTCTTCTCAATTGATGTATAGTTCAATTCGTAGCCTACAAGTGTTTTGCTGATGTAATGCACTGTTCTTTCTTTTCCTTCTTCATCATGCTATGCTGAGAGAGCTTCTAGTGATACATTTGTTGCTGAGATATAAAGCAATAATGGTTTCCCTTTGATTGGTGATACCAATACTGGAGGATTTTCTAGATACTCCTTGATTTGCATAAAAGTTTCTTCACACTTCTTATCCCATTTGAATGGAACATTATTGTGTAATAGGTGAGTGAATGGATGACATCTATCTGTTAGTTGGGCAACAAATATTCTGATTGATTGCAATCTTCCTTGTAGAGAACACAATTGACTTATGTTCTTAAGTGACTCCATTTCCATGATAGTTTTGACTTTTGCAAAATCTACTTCAATTCCACGAGCTGATATAATGTACCCAAGAAGTTTTCAAGAGGTTACTTCAAATGCACATTTCTTTGGATTCAATATCAACTGATATTGTTCAAGCATTTCAAAGATCTTGCCCAAGATGTTCAAATATTCTGTCCTTGTATGAGATTTTGCAAGTATGTCATCTACATAATCTTCCATAAATGTATGCATCATATAATGGAAAATTGTTGTCATGGCTCTGTAATAAGTTGCTCCTGCATTCTTAAGTCTGAATGTCATGACTTTCCAGCAGTAAGCACCCCATGCACAAGTGAATGTTATCTTTTATTGATCTTCGGGGGCGATTATTATTTGATTGTATCCTGAGAATCCATCCATTAATGAAAACATCTCATAACTTGCTAATAAGTCTACAATTATATCAATGTTGAGCAGTGTGAAATCATCTTTTGGACATGCTTTATTCAAATCTCTAAAATTGATGCAGACTCTTATGCTTTTATCTAGCTTTGACACTGACACAATGCTTGAGACCCATTCTGGATAGGCGACAAGTCTTATGAAACCCACATCCAATAGTTTCTTTAGCTCTGCTTTGACAAGGAGAGCGATGTGTGGATACATCTTCCTTAGCTTTTGTTTAACTGGTTTTGCTTTTGGATCTACATTGAGATGATGCATGATAAGATCTGGATCAAGTCCTAGCATGTCTGCATAGGACCAAACAAAATTTATCTGTCTTTGTTGAAGAATTCTATGTAGTCTTGCTCATCTGATAATTATGCAGTAGGATGAAGGACCTTGGGATCCTTTGATTTACCAATGTTTATTGCTTTTGTTGGCTCTATAAAAATAGAAGATCTCTCCTGAAAGTATGCAGGGAGGGTATCAAACTTTCCATCTTCTTGCGCCTTAGGGAGGTTTTCACCGTCAGATACGTCCTTTGTTTTTCCTCTTGATTGATCCAGTGTTGCCATAAAATTGTTTTCAGCACAAAGTCTTTTTCCTTGTTTTATTACAATTTTGCGACTGGAAAGTTTGGCACTCTCCTGACTACAAGAAGCGTTATTCGATTCACCGATGGAAGATATCTTAGGTATGATTGGTTCAATGGTATTAAGATGTACAACTGTCATGATCATTGGAAAAGACATCCAATTCAGGGTTTTCTAGGTTACCCCAATCAATCAGTTATGGCTGAATCATGGGTAGGTCATAATCATCATCATTGTTGGGTGTTTCAAGGTTCTTGAGGATAGTCTCTCCCAAGTGCTCTCCAATTAACTCTAATGAAATCAGGATTGGTATTTTGTGATTTGCTCTCAAGTAACTCATCATCTGACGTTTGTCCCTCAAATGAATGAATTATATCAACACATACATCTTTGATACTACAAGTTCCTTCTCGGTTAACTTTAATAGATTCATTTGTGGCTTGAAGTTGGCATACTTGTGAACATGGTATAGAAGATTCTTTTTCTATCTTTTGTCTTCTCTCGAACTCAGATTCTTCTAGACTAATAGTCATTCCTTCTTGACTTTTTATTAGTTCTTCTATGGTTCTTCCATTCCTTAGTATTTCTTGTTCAACATTTGATATAGATCTAATAGTCTGTTGATCTTTTGATGGTTGATTAATGATTGTTTGTGTTTCATGTGGTGTCACTTCTTGATCTTTCTCATCTTCTTTTATTTGTTGTCTTGCATATGCCTCTTTCCTCATAATTCCGGTTTCTTCTTGTCTTCTTTCCAACTCTATTCTTTGTTTTGTGAAAGATGGGTCTTCATCTGTAACAACTACTTGTTCTTCATCCTTTTCTTCACCTGATACATCAGATGATGGATCTGGACCCAATTCATATTCATTTGAATATGTTTCCAAATCATTGTCTAGAATCACACCACTATACCTGACAGGAATGTTATATGGTGAGAAGAGATTTGATTTTGGCCATCTGTTCTTTCACTGCATCTGGAATATCTTGATCAGGTTCCATGCTTGCTTGTATTCCTTGGACTTGTTTGCAAGATGCTTCTTCTCTTTTGATAGCAAGTTCTTCCTGTTGTTTCTCATATTCTTCTTGTTTTTGTTTATTAGCTATTGTCTATGTTGCTTGATGTAGCCTTTCTTGCCATGCTTCTTCTTTAGGGATTGCTTTCCTTCACCACTTTGGATGTTGATAATTATGTCGCCTTTGCTTTGATTTGGGATACCCAAGTCCTGATTTATCTTCTTTAGATTATGTATGAGGACAAATAGGTTCTAAAATGACTTCTTATCACTTGCTAATTGGTCCTTTTCCTTCATATCCCATTTTTTGCATGATCTTGTAACCATTGCCATATTGTCATATGGGAATATCAACTCCTGCAACTATCGCTATGGTTTCATTTTCATCTCTATACAACCAACTAAGAATGTCTTTTTCTTCAGTTTCTTCTACAAGTGTTCCAGCTCTAACGAATGCTCCATCAAACATTTGAACTAATTTCTGTGTGATTCTTGGTTGAGTCTTTGTAGATTTTCCATATGATTTAGGTGAAAATGGTAAGTTATGCAAAGAATACTTTCCCATTCCTTCATCATTTAATTTGAGATTTTTCTCAAAGTTTTCCCATAATTTTTCTTGAGTTTCTTTAGTGGGATAGACTGCTTCTCTATTATGTGGAACTCTTACATCTTGTGTTGGTTTCAAATTATTGCAATATTCACTGGAATCTACTGCTATAGTGATTTCTTGTCCATTATGAGGAAATTTAACACATTAATGATAGGTGGAAGAAACTGCTTGCATGTCATGAATCCATGGTCTTCCTAGAAGAATGTTATAAGATAAATTCAAGTCCAAAACCTGGCACAATGTATCTCTTTCTGCATGTCCTTTTTTGATTGGCAACACCACGGTCCCTTTAGAAGAATGCTCTTCCTCATCATAAGCCTTGATAGTTATTTTCTTCTTTGGATCTACAGCATTTTCTGAATATCCCAAAGTCTTTATTAAACTTAATGCACAAATGTTTAAGCCAACTCCACCATCTATGAGTACGCATTTGACACAAGTTTTATGAATGGTGACTTCAACATGTAAGGGAGCATTGTGAGGGTGTTGCAAGGATGCATCATCATTTTTAGAAAAGGATAAGAAATGAGGGGCTATGAGGTGTACCACCATGTTTTGGAATTGATCCACATCCAGGTCTTTTGAAACTGTTGTTTTTGTTAGAGCTTTTTTCAATATTTCTTTATGCATAGGTGAAACTTTTAGTAGCTCCAAAATTGACATTTGAGTGGGTATCTTTTGCAATTGTTCCACTAAGTTGTATTGTCTTGAAGTGGATGTTGATTCATTTGTTATACAAGGAAATGTAACCTTCACTTTGCTTCTTGTAATAACGTTGATTGGTTCTGAAGGTGCGTTGTCTTTGAAAATGATGACATTTACCACATCATCATATGTGTAAGTGTAGTTTACTTTAGTTTTGCCTTTGTCATCTTTTGGTTTGGATTGTTCACCTTTTCATAGTTTGGAAGTGGAGTTTTGAATGCTAGATGTGATTCATTCATCTTATGACCATCCACTGTGATAGTTCCATTATCGATTAAATCTTGAATAAGGTGTTTTAATATTTGACAATCATTGGTTTGATGTCCTTTGTTTCGATGATAATTACAAAAATGATTGTCATTCCACCAATTAGGTTTGACTTGAGGTTCATAATTTCTTTCTTCTGGTAAAGTAATCAATTTATTTGCAAGAAGAGTTTTCAAAGCTGATTCCAAGGGTTCCCCAATGTTTGTGAAATTTCTGTGAGGACTGGAGAAGAAAGACTTGGATTTACTGTTCACTTGATTGTTGTTGTTTGGTACTTGACTTGATAAGTTGAAGATTGGTTGTTGTTGTTTGGTATTATTGTTGTCATCATTTCCTTGATTGGTAACATTCCTATTCTTTGACCAAAATTTAGGTTTATCATTGTTATTGTTGCCATTGTTGTTGTTGTTGTGATTATTGTTGTTGTAGGAACTATTGTAAAATTTTAACTCTCCTTTCTTTACCATTGCATCTTCTATCTTTAGACTATTTTCAATCATTTTAGCAAAAGAAGGAGGACATTGCATTTTAAGACGGAAACTCATTTCTCTAATAAGGTTGTCAACTAATATGTCCATTTTCTCTTGATCGGGTACATCTCTTGGATATCTATTGAACATTTGTTTCCATCTTTGTAAAAAGACCATGAAAGGTTTACCATTCTTTTGCTTGATGTTGCATAGATCTAACATTGTTATCTCATTTCTTACATTGTAGGAGTATTGTGAGATAAATTTGTTCACAAGTTCTTCAAAAGATTTAATTCCAGATGGTAGTCTTGAGAACCATTCCATTGATTGTCCACTTAAGCTTCTAGGTAATAAATGTATCAAGTAAGTTTCATCGTGTGCAAATTCCATACTCATGGTGCAAAATTCCCTAATGTGATCTTGAGGATCATATTTCCCATCACATTTATCATATTTAGGGATTTCACAATGTTGTGGGAATGGTATCATGTTTAAACTCTTGTCAAAAGGATATGGGCAGATGTCCTCTAATGAAAATTTCTTGGAACTCACTTCATCCTACATATCATGTATTTTTTGTTGTAAGGTTTGCATTTGTTGAGCGAGAGTTAACAAAGGATTATCAATACAAGTTCTCCTTGCACCCTCATAAGTTATTCTATCACCACGCTCTCTTCTTGTATCATCATGGTCTTTTCTTTTTTTATCTCCTCTTGTTTCATCATGATTTACGCGATTTACATCCTCGTTATTGGGATCATCGTTGTTTTGCTGGTTACTTGTCTCTGCATCTTGTTTCAAACTTTCTATGTTAAATTCTTGTGTCAATTTAGCTCCTGGTTTTGCCAACATTATGATGTACTTTTCCTTTTGTTTTTCCAATAACTTTTTCCATTAGTTTGTCAAATTTATGATCTCGTTAAAGGTCTCTAATGGTGTTATTGACTGCCTCTTCATCAACATTTGTGTATCCAAAAGCTTGAAATATTGAATCTTCTTCTTCCATTTGTTTTTTTTTGTTTTCTGAATTGCTCGTGTTGAGCTCTAGTCCAAACTAGCATGTGATTGATTTGGACTTCTCAAGTTTTGATCTTCTAAAATTCCACTCAATAAGTGATCACTAGTTTAGGAAGATAAGCTTTGTTGATTTTACCATCGTTACTAGTGTGTTGTGATAAAGCTTTTTCTTGTTGAAAGACATGTGCTTGCAAAATTTCTCTGTCAAACTCTGTTCTGTAACCACGTAAATAGTGACCAAAACGGTGTAGGAATGTCATGTGTTTTAACAAGATTTTGCGATTGATGTACAAGAATCTTGCCTTCTTCAAAGTAGCCTTATAATTAGGTTTTCTTTTCTTAAGGCGATATTTAAAAGTCATATAAGCATATGATGGTTTACAAGTTTGTTTGATTCCAATGTGAGCGCAATCTTTTCTTTTCTTTTTTAATATAGCCTAAGTTCAAATAGAAATGATATATCCAATATAATGAACAAAGGTTGATATGATCAAGTTTCATGATAAAGGATTTGATATATCCTAATGAGAAATTGATAATGATGTTGATTTTTGCACTTGAGATGGTTGAATCACTAACTTTGTTGGATGTTTAATGCTTATGAAAACCTTTGGAAATAGCTTGTTTGATTGATAACCTAATTATCTTACTAGTTTGAAGACTTGTGATAGTTGAAGACAAATCTACTCAAAAAGGGGTATCTGGAAATGATATTGAATTTTTGGTCTGATATGCGAAAATGCTCACTGTTACAGATGCAGGAAAATATTTGCACTAACCTACTGATTAAAAGTGCTAACTTGCAGGACAAATGCATTTTTCCTGTGTAATAAAAGCGAGATTTTGCAACACAAATGCGCTAAACTATGGTGCAAAAGCATTGTTTCAGGTGTAAAAGCGTTTTTTTTAATGAGAAAATGTGTGATTATAAAGCTTAAAAGCATTGTTTTGTGGGATAAAAGCAAGATTTTGTTTTTGTTAAAAAGATTTTTCAATTTTCCAACAAGTTTGTCCAATTTTTTACATAATTTTGAATGATGATTTTTTAAGTTTTTGACCATTTAGAGAGCGTTTTGCAGACATAAAAGACATGATGTTTGGAAAGATAAGTGCACAAGCAAGCACAAAACTTATGGTAGGCCAAGACAATAATTGTTGAATCTCACATGGGGATTTCCCTGAGACTACGCTATTCAAAGTAGATATTTAGGTGCTTGACCCCACCGGTTCCACCCTCGGCACTCACTTCTCCGAGGCAGCCAAGCACCAATTTTCATGAAAACTCCTTATGGCAAACTTCATATCTCTACTAAGAACCGTATGTGTGTGAGCCGCTTCAAAGGTCCAACCACTTGCACCGACAATTAGAAGGATTTTGACAGCTTATACAAATTGTTTTTTTTAGTAAAATCTTATGTTCGAAAATACCCTTTGAATTCACGCAAGTGCGATTGAGGCCTATAGCCCAACAAAGTACCAAACAAGATGTAGTCACGCAAGAGTGATTGAGACCTCAAGGCCCTAAAAAATGCTCGATATAGATAACTCAAATATGCTCTGTCCCCCGATATTTTCATCTCAAAAGGCGATTTGATTATAGCGAGTTAGAAAACTTAGTTTTAGCCGTACTCACTTGGATCATTCTCTTCTCACTAGCCCCTTCAAGGCGTTTGGGAAGACATGCCCTCTAAAGGTTACACATAAAGGAAGTAGGTCTGTTTTTTTTATCACCACATGAGGGTGAGAGCATACTCGTCTACTAGTTCAACAAGCACATAAGACAAAGGTTTATTTTAAGTCTTCTAAAATATATGTGCAACTACTTTAAAGAAGACACTCAACTACAAGATGCATGTTGTTGATTATCCTCCTAGTTAGACTAGATGAGCAAGATATGATATGTTACTCTCTAAAATAACTCTCTAATTAACTCGATGTGTAAATGCATGAAATTTGCTTCGAAATAACCCTGCACACAGATATTAGTAGTTTTTTTAAATTCTCAGTTCTTGGACATTCGAACCTGCAAAAAAGTTTATTAGCATATCATGAAAATTCAAATTTTTGCATTGGAATGGAACAGAAACGCCAATCTAGCGAATGCGCTATACTAGAACTCAAAAGCACTAACCTAAATGATGAATGTGTGAACCTACTACACGGAAGCGTTGCTCTGAAAAGTAAATGTGTGATTCTTTCAAAGAAAGCGCTAACCTAAGTGCTAAATGTGTTAACCTACTGCACGAAAGCGCTAACCTACTGCACAAAAGCATTGTTCTGTTTCACACAAGCATGAAAACATATTACAATTTAGTTAAACATGTTTTTAGCAAGAAAAAGACAAAATTAGAAGTTTGTGTGAGCCCTGGGCCCCACGGTGGGTGCCAAAAATGTTGAGGCTAAAGTTGAACTCCAAAGAAGTATCCTGAAACTTATTAGTCCATCATAAAATATAAATGAAAGCTACATGAAACCTAACTTCAACCAATGAAGTAACATGAAATAAATAAAATAAATAAGATTATACCTTCCATGATTTACACTTCATTGTATCCTAACTCCATTGTTCTTGGTTGCAGATGATTTTGCTCTCAGACAAGCACTGGTAGCTTCCAAGATGGCATATGAAGAATGGACTAATAGTTAACTGATACTATGATATGCAAATGATATTAAGCTAACATGCTATGAAAATGATTTATGCTCAAAACTTTAAAAATGTTATTTGCTTCAAACTCAAACCCACAGATGCAAGATAAAGAATCCTAGAATGACTGTAAGATTAGCCAATTAGACTAGTAGTCTATTAGAAAAAAAAATGGCTTAGGAGACCTATTTTTTTAGATTTTTGAGTGCATAAGCTTAGGTGGCAGAGATCAACAGTCATGATCAAATCTTGCAATTTGAATGGCTATGAGCAAGAGGTTGGGATGTGAGAGAGAAAGGTGGAAGATGTTCCTCCTACTCCTACAGGATAGAGGAAAAGGTGGAAAGAGAAGGCGAGTGTCATTCATCTCACCTTGGTTGAGGATGAAGACTGAGAAAATATGGAGAAGATTTAGGGATAAGAGGACAAGTGAACTCAACTTCCTCCAAAGATGTAAGAAGGTTGGAGAGAATATAGGGAGGTTTAGGAATGTGTGTACGTACACATTATTTGGAGAATGGATGAATGTTGAAGATAATGATGCATGTTAATATTAAAAATATTAATATCCTTAGCCACATGATTGAATGAGTTGGCAAAAGAGGAATTGATGTGGGGATGAGGGCGGTTTTAAATAATTTAAGAAATTATTTAATTAAGAAGACTATAGGATAGTGGATAGAAGAATAATTAAATATTAGATATTTAATTGATTAGATGAAAGGCTAAATGAATTAATTAATAAAATGTTTTAATTAATTAATAGAAGAATGAATTAAATAAATTAATCTTTTCAAATTAACTATTTAATAGAAGAATAATTATTAGATAAATATAAATATATTTATTTAATTGCTCATAGCCAATTTTATGTGTATACACTTTGTTCTAACTCACCAGACTTATCCAAAACTCAATCTGACTTTCGGTAGAAGCAAATCATGAATTGCGGATGGAATTACTAACACGAGTTGCCATCAATGACAACATCTGACTACATGTGCAGTGTCTCTTGCCAACATATACAAGTTAGGTAGTGAGTTTATATGGCCTTAGAGATAGAGTGGATTACAAGTTCAACTAATAAGGAGTGATTACAAAGTGGTCTAATAATAGTAAATGTAATTCACTTAAAAGATGGTGACACTCCAACACTCCAACAACCCACTCACTTAATTGAACTCAATTTATTAATCTAATCAAGCTTGATAAGAATGTAGGAAATACCCATGAAAAGAAAATAAAAAAACCAATACTAACAAGAAGAAGATGGTCTAATATGCTTTAGAAACATAATATTCATTCTAATCAATTGAGACTTAAGAAGCAAAGTGATGCACAAAGTGCACAATGCTTTCTATTCTAGATGATGTGTTTTTCTAAGTATCACTCCTTCAAAATTATCACAATAATGAAAATTTAAATTAGAATATAATGTATGTAATTTACAAATATTACCATATTCTATCGATATAATTCAAAATTACAACACATTACTTAATTAATACATTATGTCACAAACCGTTTTATCTATAATTACTTGCAATTATTAAATAATGGAAATGATTTATATTTTATGAATAGATGGATGAAATAGAAATAAAAATGGAATTTAAATTGAGATTTGATATGGATTAGGATGGAAATTTAAATGCAAATGAATGATTTAAATTATCTTTATTCTGAATTTGGGATTGTCATTGCTAATAAACAATCGAGTGCAAGTGAATACATGAACAGGTGAACATGGATGAAGGCGAGAACTTGGTTCAGATAGAGTTGTCTTAGCTCATGGACATTGGTAGAATAGATGGAATGTCACACACCACTTTAGAATAAATATGTGTATCTGTTGCATAACTTGATCTCTTGATTGAATTGAATTGAATTAGAAATTTCATGACTGATTTGCAAAATGATATGTTTTATTTCAAAGCAAGATTTTTTTTTTAAAGTATTAGAGTTAATATGGTTATTTATCGTACATTTATATGTTTTTCTTGTGCATATATAAGTGAATGGATGAAATAATGTATTTATTTGTTGACTTGTGATTACACACACACACACACACACACACACACACACACATATATTGTAGCGTCATAAAATTATGACCCTTGCAATTTTTGACCACATTAGGGTCCTCACGCATGCGAATCGAATCCCTAGGCCTGATTGGAGACTAGAGACTTACTCGACACCTGAAAACTGCATCTTTCTTGCCCTCCGCACTGTCCGAACTGCATCCTGTCGTGGAAAGAAGGGCAGGACCGAGGCGTGGCACCCCTGTCCCCCCTAGGACAGGGGCATGTCCCTACCCCATTTTGGGGTGGGACCCTTTCCAATTGTGCTTTGGTGGTTGTGCATTGAGCGAGAAAACTCCCCCAGTGTCGGCCTGTGATGAAAAATCAGTTAGTTAGCCTTAATTGACGAGTATATAAGTCGCATTCACCCTCCCATTTGCATAAGTTTGATAAGTGATAAAGTGGACATGAGATCAAGCATTCAAAAACATTCAAGCATTCCTTTCCAACATTGAGCATTCTCAAGTCTCCTTTCAAGGCTAGGTGTTGCATTCAAGTCAAGGATTCAACCATTGAAGAGGAGATTCATTCCAACATTCAACTTCATACAAGCATTTTTATCAGCATTTCTATCACAACCTCCCTTGAGGTGATTTACAGTTCAGTCTTTCATTTACATTTACTTGCAAGTACTTTCTTTCATCATTTAGTTAATTCCAAAACTGGGGTTTGACATGAAGGCAAACCCCCAATCCCAACCCCCTTTCCTCTCTTTTATGTGTATAGGTTGCAGGTGCACAACTGTACTTTCAAATTTGGACTCCATTTGTAGAGGCGGAAAAACCCTTTTCCTTTCGCGGATTTTTCGGAGGACTGTGTACACTTTCGCCACAATCCAGACAACTTTTTCTCAAATTCGCAGAGTGGCTTTGTCTCGACATATTATTGCCAAATCCAAGTGTACAGCTTCATCCTACGCTTCTATCTCAAGTTATAATCAGATCTTTGTCACTTTTTCACTTGGTCATAAGTACACAATTCAATCAATTCAAATCTCATTCCAGAAGAGGGGATTAATTTACCATTCTTATATCACTCAGAATTCAATCTCCTTCTCTGGAGGTTGAATCTAGTATATATTCCCCCCTCTTCTAATGTAATGTGTGAAAAGTGTTTGAAGGTAAATCTAAAGTGAAACTTTTATCTCTCCTCAGAGGGAAGAAAAGCTTTCCTCTAGATCTCTTATTTGCTCATTTTTTCCAACATTACATTTTGGTGAACTTGACATCTTACATGCTTTTTTATGAGAATCATTGCATATTTTTTATTTACAAGTTTAATTTTTCTGCACACTTTGTGGTTAATTCATTCAAAAACTCTAGTTTTAAAAATGAAATTGAACTTGTGTTTTGCTTGCTATTGTCTTAGATATGAAAATTGCTTTGTTTGTCAAATTCAATTTCCTCCTTGTCTTGTTCAATTTACAAATCAAATTCATAAAATTAAGTGGTTAATTGTCCAAACCCTAATTTTCAAAAATATTATTTAACTTGTGCAAACATTGAATTTCCATTTAATTTTCAGAATTGTGACTGTTTTCAGAATTATCCTCTTTCTTAAAATTCAAATTTTCAATTTCCCTTCTTTTTCAAAATTCAAAATTTCAAAAATTAAGTGGTTAGGTCATAAAACCCTAATTTTTAAAATTTTATTGGATTTTGTACAAATTTCAATCAATTTCATTCCAATTCATATTTCTAAACATTTTCAAAGGTGTCTCTCCCCTTTAGGTTTGACCGTTTTCAAATTTGCAGTCAAATTCCTTTTTTTCCTCAAAACCCTAATAGGGTCCTCTTTTCACATTTGAACCTTATTTTTGCCTATCCAGAAATCGTAAAATCTGCCAATTTTTTGGGATTAACTTTAAAATCATCGTAATATTCATTCCTAAAAAATTTGAAAAAATTTGGTCAGACCTTGTGCATTTTCGCCACGGTCCTCGACTGTTTTCCCGAAATTTCGGGAGACTGTTATGACTGTATTTAATAGCCTAAATCCAAAAGATTCGCTGCTTTTGTCGATTTTTGATACCTCTAAACTAAAAAATATCTCCAAAATTCAACATTTCAAATTTTAAGAAATTTTTTAAAATTAAGAGGTTAATTATAATCTGCCCTGATTTTAAATTTTTTTATTTTTTTTAAATTAAGTGGTATCCCTAATGGGGAGAGGTTATCAAGAGAGTTACACCTTTCTCAATAGGTAGGTAAAGGATGTTTTAGTGGGATTCTATCACTCTTCACTTTTCCATTAACAAGTCAAACAATCAAACTCTCTTGGAGTGCTCCCTATCAAGTTGTTTACCATAGTTGCTCTCAAGCATGGCTAGGATTCACAAGAGTAAATCCAACCATTAAATCATCCAACCTCCAACATATACTTGCAGGGGTTTTAGGGGGTGTCTTCAAGGTGTTTCAAACTCCATTCAAGTGGTTCTTCAATTCATTTCTCACCATTTCCTCATCGCTCCCTTTTCCTCCTACTTTCTAGGCCCAGTAGCCCTAGAGCCCCAATTAGCCCTACTTTGTCAGTTTTTGGGAGAATGCTCAGAAAAATTTCAAAGCACCCCCCAACACCTTTGGTTATTTGAGTACCCTTTTGGACAAAATTTTGGATCCACTGGGGTAGGCTACTTGGTATCTCTGTATTGGTACGGATCCCAAAAATGGCAGTTTTGAGGGGTTATGAGTTAACAGTCTTCTCCAAAAGGTTTTAATGGCTTATACACCTTGTCACACCTCCAAATCTTCAATAATACTCTTCCCTAAATCACACTTCCATGAAAAACACTTGGCACATTCAGATTTGCTCATCCCTGCAAGAAAATACAAAATTATCAATCATTTTTCTAATTGGGCTATGATAGAGCTCGCCTAGGAAATGATAGCAAGTTGCTTCCCAACAACTTCCAGGACATTCAAAAAATAATATACACTATACAATGGTTCCATGAATTTAATCCCAAGGTTCATTGAGAAAAACTCAAGGCATTTCGAGTTGGAACCATGACTGGGCTCTTGAACCCTTGCTTAGACCGAGAGCAGTACAATAAGAGATAATTTGTAAACACACTTCAAAATTGCACTAAGTAAAGATACAATCACCTCTTTAGCTATACAATATCATACACTAAACCACCATGAAATAACAGTAGCAATTTCAATCCATTTGGTACGGACTACTGCTACAAAAATGACAAAATACAAGGCAAAATCTGGAAATTGTCTTCAAATTCTATTCAAACTTGCTCAAAGATATTCCAGCCCATGTATAATCATTCTCAGAGAATTTTATATGTCATTTTGGTCATAACCAACTCTTCATCGGTTTCCTAACCACCGATTTGCTCAAAAATGCAAAGTTGCTCAAAAAGTTGTAAAAAGTTGTCAGGCAACAATGACAACTTTTGCTCAAATGTGCATTTTTGTCTTTTACGCCTTTCTACTTATACTAAACCTCCTAGGATGACTCCCTAACATAAAAATGACATTCCTAAATGCATAATGAGTCTTTTCAAGATGTTTTACATCATAATGCAAATTTATGCCATTTTAGGCTTACAAGGGCTGATTGGCCAAATTTGAGAAAAACACACAACCTTGGTGACAATGACCATTCAAATGACTATAAAAGACACATGTGGACCTCCAATCAATCCATTATTCAAACATTGATCCAAAATAAGGACTATCACACCAAAACCTGGAAAATGCATCAACAAAATGGTTAAAAGCTAGGTGCTCCTGCACCAGTCCCCTTGGCCCTAATTTTAAAATTCCAATTTCCTTTGATTTATTATTTTGGAAATTGTGTCATTATCTTCCTCCAACAAAGTTCGAATTGTTTAATCATTATTTTCTTAAATTTGACATTACTTAATTTTGTAAGCTTTGTTCAAAATTCAAATTTTCAATTTTACCTCTACTGCATGAGTTTTACTGTTATTGGTCCTACCTACACTATCCCCGTTAGATGAGGCATTAGAATTAAGGCTTCCCAAGGTTTAATTACTGAGGAGATGGAGCCTAATCTGGGTGACTTCTTTAATGAGGATAATGCTAATTCTTCTCATCCTAATCATGAGCCCATTTATCCCATTGATGAATCACATGATGAAGAAGAAGCTTTAACTAGAGTCTCCATAGATCAACTTTAAAAATTGGACAATCAATTTGATAACTTTCAACAATGGATGTCCCAAGAATACCCTAATAGTGAAGCTATTCTATTAATTGAAGGCCTTAAACACATGATTCAAAGTTATAAGAATGGAATTGATATATTGCGTGGCATTCCCATATTGTTGATTCTAATGTCATGCCTATCAAGAGTTGCGCTGAGAACTTAGGTTATTCACAACCTTCAAATCAAATAAATTCTTCTATTTCTTTGACCTCTTCAATGGCTATTATTCCTACTTTCACTTCAAACATCATGGCTACATCGACTCAAAACGTCATTCCTAAGATCATTGGTCATGGGGACAATCCCTCTTCTTCATTTAATCCTCCATATTTACGTATGTCTTCCATAATTATTATTATCCCTCGACCAATCAATGTGACGCAAGGGGGCAATTCATTCAATAATTTTGTTCCTCCTTTTAGTGTCCCATTTCCTATGCAATCATCACCTATGCCTACTTATCATAATGTCCCATCACCTTATTCTCAATACATGCCTTCCTTCAATAACATCACACTACCTTCTCAATCAACCATGTCTAACATCAATTCTTCTACCAAAGAAACCATTAACAATCTTGCTCAAACTGTATCTTCCTTACAACAACAAATTGCTTCTATGAGTCAATCCAAGTTTAGTGTGCCTACCTTTGATGTTGCGAGCCCACTTTCTCTTGACATTGTTAAAGTTGTGCAACCTAAGCATATTGAGGTCCCTCAATTGGAACTCTATAATGGAAAGGGTGATCCTCTCACACATGTTAAAACATTTCAAACCTTGTGTACTAATTTTTCTTATGATCAAAGATTGCTTGCAAAATTGTTTAGAAGAACATTAAGAGACAAGGCTTTACAATGGTATTGCTCTTTGCCTTCTTATTCCATCACTTCTTTTCAACAACTAGCAAATGCTTTCATCCAACAATTTCAAAATAACATTGGTCCTAAAATCACATTGATCGGTTTAATGCATTGTAAACAAGGTGTTAAAGAAAAAGTGATTGATTTCATTGGTACATATAAGCATTTGTGTGCTCAAATTTCTTTTCATTTACCTGATAATGATATTAAACTAATTTTCATTTCTAATTTGCAAAAAGATATCAGGGAAAAGCTTCTTTTGTCTGAGTTTACTTCCTTTCCGCAGTTGTGCACAACACTCCATAATTATCAACTGGTTGTGAGTCAAATGGAGCAATCTACTCCATGGCTCTGAGTGATAAGGGGGAGAGTGTTCAACAACCGTTTGTGAAGTTCAAACCAACAAAAAACTTCATCAAGTTTAATGATACAAACAACAACAATAATATGAATGCTCCAGCAAGTGTGCCTTATGTTTCTAAATTTTTCAAAAGAGAAAGACAATTTACTCCTTTGAATGAATCTTTACAAAGTATTATGTCTCAGTTGTTGCAAAGACATGTTATCAAACTTCCTCCTATAAAACAAGTTGATCCTTCTAAACTTGCATCCCCTTATTTTGATAACATTTCCTTTTGTCAATTTCATCATCAGCCTCATCATGATACTGAGAAATGTTTCACATTGAAAAGTAAGATTCAAGATTTGATTGATAACAATACTATATATGTAGCAGGTGTGAATGATAAGGGAAATAAATCAGTAGCTACTCCTAATCAAAATCTTAAATTTTTAACTGATCCTTTGCCTTCTCATAACTCTAATGTGATTGAGGTTGAGTGTACTTCTTTCTCCTCCGAGGAATTCACTTCTATGGCTCTGAACTTGGTAAATATGGTAGAAAAACAAGATACGCCTAAGGATTCTTGTATTACATTTGACCATAGTGAGACCATTAGAGCACCCGATGGCCCTTTATACATAGTTGCGAAGGTTAAGGATATACCTTGCTGTTACACTCTTGTTGATCCCTCTTGCATGGTTAACATCATCACTGAGGACTATCTTTTCACTTTATGATTGCATAAACCAATATATGATGCCTCTCATGTAGTTGTGAAGTTATTTGATGGATTCTCTTTCCCTATCATTCGCTCTATCACCCTTCCTGTTGAATTTCATACTAAATCCATGGATGTTGACTTTGTTATCATACCCTCTTCCGAGCAATTCCGTGTGAAGTTGGGCTATCCTTGGCCATCTTCCATGAAGGCTATTACTTCTCCAATCCATAAGTGTTTGAAATTTCCTCACAATGGAAAAATCATAACTGTGAACCATAGCTTATTTAGACCACCTGAAAGAAGCCCTGGCATTCCTATTGATTTCTTTAGGCCTAAGCAATTTCAATCTCTT
The DNA here is from genome assembly GCF_030272615.1 of Cryptomeria japonica. NCBI lineage: Eukaryota > Viridiplantae > Streptophyta > Pinopsida > Cupressales > Cupressaceae > Cryptomeria > Cryptomeria japonica. The sequence goes on from NC_081410.1 coordinate 10,592,651, forward strand.
CCATCAAGGAGTGATGCTCTTTTTCAATCTTATCAAAAATGGAAGAAAGATATGATCTCATCCTTAAGTCAACCTAGATCCCCAACACTTGACATTCATATCGTACTTGAAGATGAAGTTCTTCCCCTCACGGATATAACTAATCTCCCTCCCAAGGAAGATCTTCAATCTATTCTTATGGATGAGACTATGCCTTCTCCTAAGAAGAATAACAATATTCCACCTAAGGTTAGACCTGTACCTCCTCCTCATGATGGACCTAGTCTTCTTCCTACACCTAATATTCCTCTTTTATATGGCGCAATTCCACCTCCTTCCTCTTATAGAGAAAAGAGGCATGCTTCTCCTCTTGTACAACCTAAAAGACCTCAATCTAAACCTTCAACTATCAAAGACAAATACATTCCTACTTTTTGAAATGTTCCTTCTCCTTCTCAGCCTTCCACTAAGACTCGATGAAATTGTTGTGCGAGAGAATGCTGACGAAGACTCTGTGCTTGAACTTGTGAAGTTGTTCCTCAAAATATTCAATCTCCCAAGACTCCAACAATTGACATTACTCCCTTTTCTCGTAAACAAGATGTTGAATCTACATCTCCAAATCATAAGTTGCACAAAACATGTGATGGTTTTACTCCTATTCATGTTCATGCTCCTCTTTCTATAAATCTTGATGAAGAAATGAGTGAAAATGTTATTCATGATGGCAACACATCTCCTAATGCTTCTGATAGTGATTATGAATATGTTAACGTGGACAAGAATTTATCATCTGAATCTTCACAAACCCTAATCCTAGCTCCTAGAATCAAACAAAGTGACTTACCACATGAGCATAGTCCTTGTTTGGATCTTGTGATAGCTCATCTGTTGTGCTCGATATCACTCCTCTGGTATGTTGCTCTCCTTCCTGAAATAGTGATCAGCAAGATCAGGAGGTGAATGTCGTGCTAGATTAGTAACATTAGCACCGTAGATCTCTTCTCCCTCTCCTCTCTTTCTCTTTGTGACCATTCTTCTACATGTATCCCTGTTATTCTATTGTTCCCTTAATGTCTATTTGGGGACGATGTAAAACATTGAGATATTTTCTTGGTCTCTTTCATGTTGACTCAAAAAACTCTTGTCTTCCCTTTCTTCTAAGGAAGTTTCCTTTCTTTGGGGAATGAAGATTATTATATGCACATACATATATGATATACATGAGTTATCATATAGCATACTAACCCTAAGGAAAGTGAAACTGTCTCGTGTTTTGTGTGCATTATCCTTAGGTTTATTGCTCACTTGGGGGCTAAATCCTTGCGATAACATGCTCCCTCTCTTCTTTCTCTCTTGGGTGTATCCTACCCTAAAGAAATTGATCTCGATAAGGCGTGCGCAATCGTTTGAACATGGGGGCATACACTTCGCTCATGTTTTCCTTCTAGATACTTAGAATTATGTAGTGAACTTGGTTTTGCTTTATAATTTTGGTATCTTTTTCCTGACTCATAGTGAGGGGAACCTTCCTACTTGCAGTCGTGGTTTTTCCTTCTTGATCTTCCCTTTTACTTTGTCAATCGAAGTCGTAAGATCCTAAGTCCACTAGGGGCTTGGTGCACCTTGCCTCCTTGGCGTAGTAAAAGTCTTTCAATCTTGTTTCCTTGTACTTTACTGACAGTATCGACGTACGCTCATACTCCCGCTAAAGTGGGGGCTAAATGTAGTGTCATAAAATTGTGACCCTTGCAATTTTCAACCACATTAGGGTCCTCATGCATGCGAATCAAATCCCTAGATCTGATCGGAGACCGAAGACTTGCTCGACACTTGAAAACTGCATCTTTCTTGCCCTTTGCACTGCCCAAACTACATCTTGTCCTAGAAAAAAGGGCAGGACAGGGGCGTGGCGTCCCTATCCTCCTAGGACATGGGTGTAGCCTACCCCATTTTGGGGCGAGACCCTTTCTAATTATGCGTTGGTGGTTGTGCATTGAGTGGGAAAACTCCCCTAGTGTCGGCCTGTGACAGAAAATCAGTCAGTTAACCCTAATTGATGAGTATATAAGTAGCATTCGCCCTCCCATTTGCATAAGTTCAATAAGCGATAAGGTGGGCATGAGATCAAGCATTCAAAAGAATTCAAGCATTCCTTTCCATCACTGAGCATTCTAAAGTCTCCTTTCAAGGCTAGGTGTTGCATTCAAGTCAAGGATTCAACCATTGAAGAGGAGATTCATTCCAACATTCAACATCATACAAGCAATTCTATCAACATTTCTATCACAACCTCCCTTGAGGTTATTTACTATTTAGTCTTTCATTTATATTTATTTGCAAGTACTTTTTTTCATCATTTGGTTAATTCCAAACCTGGGGTTTGACCTGAAGACAAACCCCCAATCCCAACCCCTTTACCTCTCTTTTATGTGTGTAGGTTGCAGGTGTGCAACTATACTTTCGGATTTGGACTCCATTTGCAGAGCCAAAAAAACCCTTTTCATTTCACGGATTTTTTGGAGGACCATGTACACTTTCGCCACAGTCCGGACAACTTTTTCTCAAATTCGCAGGACGGCTTCGTCTCGACATATTATTGCCAGATCCAGGCGCACAGCTTCATCCTACGCTTATATCTCAAGTTATAATCAAATCTTTGTCACTTTTTCACTTGGTCATAAGTACACAATTCAATGAATTCAAATCTCATTCCAGAAGAGGGGATTAACCTACCATTCTTATATCACTCAGAATTCAATCTCCTTCTCTGGAGGTTGAATCTAGTATATTTTCCCCCCTCTTCTAATGTAAAGCATGAAAAGTGTTTGAAGGGAAATTCAAAGTGAAACTTTTATCTCTCGTCAGAGGGAAGAAAAGCTTTCCTCTAGATCTCTCATTCGCTCATTTTTCCCAACATTATATATATAGCTTTTGATATTACTCATATATATCAATTTAGACATCAGATCAAAATGCGGTAGATGAGGAGGTCGGTTGTCTTTGTCTTCATCCCCCAAGCCTTGTTCTCTTTATATTTAGTCTTTCTTAAAGTAGCATCGATTCTTAATAGCTCTTTTTCCCCTAGCCCAATTTAAGTAGATAAGGAAAGGCGGTGTTAATAAGAGCGAAAAGAAAGCATAGTTCTAAGGGCTACTCTACTGGCTAGAGCCGATAATCAAATCACAAACTAGTCTGGCTATATAGGTTACTTATAATACCTATGTGCCCAAGTGTGTGTGTGTGTGTGTGTGTGTGTGTGTGTGTGTGTGTGTATATATATATATATATATATATATATATATATATGTATGTATATACATATGTATATGTATGTATATATACATATGTATATATACATATACATACATACATATACATACATATACATATGTATATACATATACATATGTATATACATATACATATGTATATACATATACATATGTATATACATATATATGTACATATATATATATGTATGTACATATATATATATATGTGTGTGTGTGTGTATATATACATATACATATATATACATATACATATGTATGTACATATATATATATATGTATGTACATATATATATATATATATGTATGTACATATATATATATATATATATATATATGTATGTACATATATATGTATGTATTTACATATATATATATGTATGTACACACACACACACACATATATATATATATAATGCATGAATAGATTATTATATATGTTAATAAATATAAATAATGAATATTTCAATATTTATATTAATGGTAATGCATGAATATATTATTATATGTGTTAATAAATATAAATAATGAATATTTCTATATATATATATATATATATATATATATATATATATATATATATATATATATATATATATATATATATATATATTGTAGAAGTTGTAGAATACAACCTCATAAAACCCAATGAACACTTGTATACAAATAACCTATCACAACAATGGAAGATTCACAAAACATAAAGATTGGTTTGAAAACCCAGAGCAAGAACATGCAATAATAATAATAATTAGATTAATGAATTACAAAAAGGGATCAAACCTTATAAAAGGAGATCAAACCTAAAAAGGAAAACCCTAAAAACAATTAATTATTAATATTCCTAAGTTTAGCTTCCTAAATTTAGCTTAAGTTAAATAGAGAAAAGGTGACTTAATTATTAAATCAATATGATTTAATTAATTAAGTAAAATAATACCTTTACTTTGACAACCCCCCTTAAGATGAAGTTAGGGAGAAGCTAAAAAACAACAAAGGACTAAATGCATGAAAGTCAAAATGGGTCCCGAGAACAAGGCTTGATGAGGTACCCAAGTACAATGAAATCTCTGTAAAAGTGGAGAAAAAGGAGAAAACCCTATGGGAACAAAACTCCTCTCCAAGAAGAGATGCAAGCTCAAGTGAAGGACTAAGAAGTCTCCAAACAAGAATGTCCAAAAGATAGGAACAAAAGATGAGCATGAAGAACCTACAAACATTGTCATCAAATGACTGTTATGATGCTGAAATAAGAACCTCCTCTGAAACACAAGATGATTAGGATCAAGAAGACATGAATCTACACGAGTGCCCTTAATGACACTAGTCGAATCCGAATCAGATGGCAAACACAGAAAAAATATCTGGAATCTGAAGATACAAATGGCACGAGTACCAATAGTCTGAAGAACTGATCATATGAAAAAAATGAAAAGTCACCTCCATAAATAGGAATGCAAGAGTGTCTGTATGGTAAGTATTTCATCTCACTGAAATGCATGGGTAACTAGCCGCTGAATCCGCCTAGTACATAGGAACAAATACTGAATACATAGCTCACTCCAATACGAAACCAAGGAAGCATTAGCACCAACAGTAGAAACCCCCTCATAATACTGACAAGGGAGAGGTATGATAGGTACACTGAATTTGAAAGCCATAATGTAGTGCATGAAGAAGAATTAAGAACATCTAACCGTGTAGACATGAAAGTACAAGCAAATATAAAGGGTGTGCAAACCAAAACACACACACATGAGAAAGGTACGAAGGCAAACAAAGGCAAACATCAAACCCTAATGACACATTATATCATAGTGTGAGTACAATAAGACACAAAAATAATGTGCAAGATCCCATAATACATGTACAATACAAAGGCACTTTATCTTAGTGCGATTACAAAAGCATAAGTGCTTATAATGAAAGCTCAGAATGTCAAAAAAAGACATAAGGCTGGAAATACAAGAACAACCAAAAACAAGTCCTCCCACACAAATGAGAAGTTTCCACAATCTCATGTGACCAAGTAATTCACTGGAGTGTGAAAACACAAAAAATTGAATAAAATGTACTTGGAGTAAAATATGGAAAAAGCGCATGGATGGCTATGAAGAGCTCTAAAATATTGTCCCAACACCACTAGAATCGCGAAAAATAGAGAAACTTGTGAAAAGTTATGAGGTCGGGACTGAAAACAACACCTCTGACTTCAAATGGATGTAAAATGTACCAACAACACAACTGGGTGATGAAACCCACATATCTGGAAAGTACAAAAAAACAACTTTCCAACGATATCCCGTTTGCCAAAAAATGATATCGTATACCCAAGTTATAGCCAAAAGAAGAAAAAAAAACCCCTCTTTTAGGGCACAAAAAGGGTAAAAAAGGGCCATAAAGAGTTGGTTGTACCGCTGATGTCAGCATGATGTCATGTTGACGTTAGTGCAGATGCAATGTTCTTTTGTTGCAAAGGGTTGACTTTTTTTTTAATTAAAAAAAAAAAATCTTTTAACAACATGCACTAAATTTTTTCTTTTACCAGCTAGTTGATTTTTTTTTAAAAAAAATATTTCTGACGCAGGTGTAGGTACAGTCGTACAGATTTTTATGTCTCGAAAAATGTGCCAATAAAAAAATCATATCCCAAATGCCCTTGTCATCGAAAATAGGCAAATTATATATCAAAATTCATGGAATTGGCCTTATGAATTCAACCGTGAAGTCCCTTTGGGCCCAAATCGCTCTAAAAAACTGGTGCCCCTGGATTAGAAAAAAGTCGAGTCTTCAAACCCTCACAAATCTGGCCCCGTGAATAAAAAATTGACAAACAAAAGGTCAATCTTGATTATTTCCCACGTGCCAGATTCAATGGTGAGGTTCAAATCAACCCAAATTGCACAAAAGACCTGCTCTGGTAGAATCTTTCAATTAGAAGAAAAGGAAAGCCTCAGGTCTAAAGCTCTGATACCATGTAGAAGTTGTAGAATACAACCTCACAGAACCCAGTGAACACCTCTATGCAAATAACCTATCACAACAATGGAAGATTCACAAAACACAAAGATTGCTTTGAAAACCCAGAGCAAGAACATGCAATAATAATAATCAAATTAATGAACTAGAAAAGGGATCAATTCTTATAAAAGGAGATCAAACCTAAAAAAGGAAAACCCTAAAAGCAATTAATAATTAATAATAAATTAATTATTGATATTCTTATGTTTAGCTTCCTAAATTTAGCTTAAGTGAAATAAAGAAAAGGTGACTTAATTGATTAAATCATATTAATAAAGAAAAGGTGACTTAATTATTAAATCAATATGATTTAATTAATTAAGTAAACTACTATCTTTACTCTGACATATATATATATATATATATATATATATATATATATATATATATATATATATATATATATATATATATATATATAACAAGAACAGTTTCATTTATATCAGTGGGAGTCATCGACTATCCATGTAGCATGTAAACCATGTTAGTAGGGTCGATAACCCATGTAACTATGCATGCTTTATTTCAAGTTATAGTCGATGTTTATGATCGACTGAGTATTTCCAGCCAAACTCATAGAGTTTGAAGTTGTTACAATTGCCATGCATACATGGTAAATATTGGTTGCCACTTGTTGAAATAACTATGACGTGCTAAGTATTTAGCACATGACATAGTCAATATGGTTAACATGAGCCTAAAACTAGGAGAAAATGTAGTTGGAAAAACAGTGTAAACAAGATTGTTGTTTTGGTGAAACACACAACAACAGAATTGGAAATGTAGAGAAAAGAAGAATAATAGGAAATTGAGAAAGAACACAAAGAAAGTAACACAACCAGTAGATTTTGGAAAGAGAATTAGCATCGAACATCTCATATTTGGCTTCGAAATCCACAAGTAGGCTCTTATTCAAGCAATATTTTAATTTATCAATCTAAAAGTGTAGAAGTCTGATTTTCTTTAAGAATAATTTGATTTAGAATGACAATGTAGAGAAGAATTAGAGATATGGATTAGATTTCCATTTATAAAATCATGTTTGTTTATATCAAATTCCATTTTGGAAAGTCATATAGATGTAGGTGCATTACAAAGGTATTTTTATTGTATTATTCATTATAGAAAACATAGAAACTAGATAATCAAGCACATAAACCCTAGAAAATGAAGTGTTAGTTATTGATATTTATTCTATTTGAAATTTTATGAGAAATAAAAGAATGTGTACTCAGATTTTATCCTTGCATTTATATTTGGTTATATACTAAATATGCATACATGTGTTACACCTTCTTGTTTAAAAATTATTTTCAAAATTATGTGTGAAACAAAAGATTGTCTTTTATTATATTTCTGGTATCACAAGGGGAAAAAATAGGAAGCTAGAAATGTTAGAATATGTTTGCATGTGTTTTGGGGGAAAGTTACCTTTCGGGATGGGTGTCGAATGTGGAGTTATAGAGAGAATAGTTTTCTTTTCCAAACTATAATTTATTGCTATGCATGGCATTATACCCGACCAAGTAACTTTTTGACCATAGAAAAATATGAATTTATTTATTTATGTTCTCTACCATATCCTTGTTGTGATCTTGCTTATTTCTTAAAAGAGTTAGAATAAAAGAAAATGCATGTATCATTCTAGGCATGCACCAAATTCCATCTTCTTTATCGAATTCCTCTTGCTAAGCAATTCATGCAGGGTCGGGTATTCTTGATAGATTAAGAATTCCAGAGAAGTGTAAGATTCAAGGTTGGCTGGAAAATGCACCCGAATCTTGTTCTCATCTTCATTTCTAAAGATTGCATTGAAGATAGCTTTGGATTGAAGATAAATGGATGCATCTCATCCTTTACTTTGTATTAAGTTTGATATTTGAACTTAAGGTGTTTGGAAGACCTAAGTATTGAATGTAGATTTGAATGATCCATAGAATGAATGGAGTACTATGAATGACCATGTGTAGAAATACTATTTATATTTCTTTGTCGAATAAAGAATTATTATCTTGGTTTGTAGGAATTTGTGTTTATTGTGATATCAATGGATTGATCATGTAGAGCTAAGAATAGTATTGTTGAAGTAAATAGACTTATTAGAGGATTTATGAGTTTATTTGAGAATAAAGAGTATTTCATTTTATTATCAAAAGTAGAATGTTATATGTCTTTACATTTTGGTATCAGAGCGCGTTGGTTAACAACACTAGGGCCTATGACCATTATGCTAAGAAACATTCCTTGATGCAAAAATTGTTTAGTAAGAATAGGTTCTAGAACTACAAGAGTTGGATCAAGTAATGGGGATGGTAGACTTGATCAAATTCTTGAACTTCTGAATCGACAGAATGCTAGGATGGATGGAATTGAACAAGAAGTTCAAAGAGTTGGTGAGGTTTGAAATGAACAACCTCGATGGGAAGAGCAACTTGGAAATGAAATTCCTAGAGTTGAGTAACAACCTGATCATCGAGCTAGGATTGAAGGGGAGATAGCAAAAGACTTGAAAAGGATAGCCCCACCTAAGTTCGATGGTAAGACCATTGGTGATGGTGCTGAAGCTTGGGTAATTGAGATGGAAAATTATTTTGAACTCCGTACCATGTCAAATGAAAAAAAAGTAGTATAGGTTGCTTGTCAACTTACTGGAGAACCTACGACATGTTGGGACAATGCGAAATTTGTGAAGAAGTTACAACCTGATGATATTACTTGGGAACTATTTTTGCAATCATTTAGGAAAAGGTGGCTTCCTCAGTTATTGTTCAACAAGAAGATGACAAAGTTATAGAATTTGACATAGGGTGGTATGACAATTACTCAATATTGAGAGAAGTTCACCAATCTCCTAAAGTATGTTCCACAGTACTAGATGGATGAACAATTTTGCATTTGGAAGTTTATCTTAGGTTCGAGGACTCACATTGGAGAAGAAGTGGATATTCATAATCCATTGACTATGGATGAAGTCTTTGAGAAAGCAACTAAACAGGAACAAAAGTTGCAGCGGCTGGCAAATTGTCGAAAGAATGTGAATACCAAACCAGGTTTTGGGAATAGAAATTTTTAAAATAATGATCCTCAAAAGGGAAACTATACTCGTCAGATAAGGAACCTGAAAAGAGGACCTAATACTCAGGAGAAAGGAGAAGTGAACCTGGGTGGAAACAAGAAAGTGAACAATAACACCAACTTCACTAATTCCAATACTAGGCAAAATTTTGATAGGAATAGATCAGATGGACATCCAGGACCTAGAGATGGATGTTACAATTGTGGGGGAAATCATTATGCTTCAAAGTGTCCACAACGTTCCACAACTCAGAGAGGAAGAAATCAACAAGGAGCAGCTTCACATCTGATTCATGCAGTGATAGATAACCGTCAGGCTGACTTTTAGGCTTCACTTATCCAGATGATGGGTAGGCTTTTTGGTCACTCATTTTCTATTTTGATCGATATAGGGGCTACTGAATGCTTTATTGATCATAAAATAGTTTATAGATTATCTATTAGGCCTGGTTATATGTCACATGCATGGATGGTTCAATATGGAAATCAAGCAGAGAAGAGGGTAGATTCATGTCTATTTTGCAGTGCTTTAGAACTTCCAAATTTCCAAACTCAGGTTAACTTTTATATAGTGCCATTGGGATCATATGATGTGATATTAGCTATCAATTGGCTAACTAAACATAAAGCTGCAATAAATTGTGAGGATAAAGTTGTTAGTTGCTTAAATGATGCTGGAAATTCAGTTTAAATTCATGGGTTTGAAAGGCCTCTTGAATTGAGACACGTCTCAGCTATGCAACTCAAGAAAGCTCAGAGGAAGGGATGTACCATTGTTCTTTTCATGGTAAGTGACTTGGATAATGCCAAGAAGAGCCCTAAGGATTATCTAGTTCTCAAAGAGTTCTTGGATGTTTTTCCAGAGGATCTTACTAAATTACCACGAAAAAGGGAATTTGACTTCTCTATAGTACTCTTACATGGAATTGAGCCACAATCCAAGGCTCCATATAGAATGACTACCACATAATTGTATGAGCTTAAAGCCCAATTGCAGGAGTTGCTTAGGCAAGGTTTCATAAGACCCAGTGTATCTCTGTGGGGTGCATCAGTAATCTTCCTAAAAAAGAAGGATGGTACCTTAAGGTTATGTATTGAATACATGATGCTAAACAAGGTAACCATTAAGAATAGATATCCTTTGCCAAGGATAGATGAACTTTTTGATCAAATTAAGGGTTCTACAATATTATCTAAGATCGATCTTCGATTAGGTTACCACCAGCTGAGGATTAAGGATGAGGATATTCCCAAGACAACATTTCGAACACGATATGGAAACTATGATTTCACGGTCGTACCTTTTGGTCTAACCAATGCCCCAACAACGTTCATGAACCTTATGAACAACATTTTTAGAGATTACCTGGATTATTTTGTGCTTATATTCATTGATGACATATTAATCTATTCCAAGAATGAAGAGGAACACGAGAAGCACTTAAGAATAGTGTTGCAACGGCTAAGGGATTGAAATATTTTTGGTAAGTTTTCAAAGTGTGCTTTCTTTTAGGAAAAGGTACACTACTTAGGTCATGTTATATCCACTGAAGGAATTTTAGTTGATCCTGCAAAGATAGAGGCAATTGTAGATTGGCCAACACCTCAGAGTGTTACAAAGGTCAGAAGTTTTTATGGGTCTTGCTAGATACTACAAGAAGTATGTGGAAGGTTTTTCTAGGATAATAATACCTATTACTTCTCTTCAGAAGAAGGGAAAGAAAATTGAATGGACTAAGAAGTGCGATGAGGCATTTAACTTTTGAAACAAAAGTTGACAACAATACCAGTCTTGACTATACTAGATCCTAATGGACACTTCACAATGATTACAGATGCTTCAGGTGAAGGTGTAGGAGTAGTGTTGATGCAAGAAGGGGAAGCAATTGCTTACGAGTCTAGAAAATTGAAGCAATATGAATTGAACTATGCACCACATGATTTATAACTTTTAGCTATAGTTCATGCATTACAAATGTAGAGGCATTACCTTCTAGGGAAGCCATTTGAGTTGAAGACAAACCATTTAGGACTGAAATATATTTTTACACAATCTAACCTTAATGCAAGACATATAAGGTGGCTTGAATTCTTTAGTGAGTATGATTTTGGTATTGAATATATCAAAGGAAAGGAAAACAAGGTAGCAGATGCTCTCAATAGAAGAAGACATCTATTTGCTATGGTTACTACTAGGTCAAACTTAAAGCAACAAGTGTTGCAAAATATATTTGAAGATGAGCATTACCTAAGGTTTAAACAAGCCTTGGGAGTAGATCCTTCAGAGCATCAATTTGATGGTTGTGAGTTGGAACTTGATGGTATTTTGAGATATCAAAGAAGGATGTGGTGCAGGAGCACCTGAGCACCTGAATACTCAAATCCTAGCAGGTATAGCATTTGTTGCAAATTAAGCATGTGTGTTTATTTTATGCTTCTAGTAGGTTTAATAGGTTTGTTTTGTGGTGTAATAAGGTTTGGAACTCATTTGTGTTTAAGAGTTTCCAAGATTTTTGTTTTTTTTCTCAGTGGGCCAAAAACTGTCAATTTTGGGTCCAAATGAGCATTTTTGAATTTTTTATGTTGTAAAGCCTTGAAAGGCATTGGAGCATGTTTATTTAGTGTTTCTAATGATTTTGAGCCATTTTTTTGAGTGCCAAGTCACTGGGAGTCAAAATGCAACTTTTTGAGCAACAAAAGTTGTCAAAAGTTGTCAAAAAGCTGTCAAAAAGTGCAAAAAAGTGACTTTTGGTGGTTTTGGTTAGTTCCAACCTGTACCTATCCATATAAAGGCTTCAATAAATTGGCACATGTATAAAAACCATGTTCCCATCATTGTATGTGTGGTTCATGTTGGAAAAATAAAAGAAATACTTGTTTGTTCTTGTATTTTGTGAGTTTTAACTAGTTTTATGCACTTTTGAGAGTACAGCCCGTGCCATGGCTTCATGAGTCCATACTACTCCTGTTTTTAATTGGTGTGATCTCATTTGATGTTTGAGTAGTGGTTTGGAACAATTTTTGTTTGAAGTGCTCTTGAGAAAGGCATTGTTTTGTGGTTCCAATGGAAGAACATTCATGGTCCAACTAATTTCTTCAAAGTCTCTTCATCCATGGCTTTGAGGAAATTTGTTGGATCCTTTGTACATACTGTATCATACATCTATTTTCATTTTATAGCAATGCACAAGTGTTTGTAAGCCCATGGCAAGTATGTGAAGTGTACAACTTGGCTTGGGTATCCTTAAAGTTGATTGAATGGTACTTTGCTGTTCATAGCACTGTACTTTGAAATGTTGAAGAGGAATTAAGTTGGCAAGAGTTATCATTGCCTTTTACCATCCTTGTCTCTCTCAGGACTTGGTTGGATGCAAGAAGCAAAGGTGTAATCAGATTGTAAAACAGTGTGTCACTATTTCATTGTTGAAATCTGAGTGCCAACCTCCCAAATGGACAGTATGGGATGATGGCTTCCTCTTTTATGCATCATGGGAATGTAATTACAAGTGTTTTCAATGTTAGGAAGACAAGATACACAATCTGATTGTAAAGGACCTAAATAAGGATCCTAGAAAGGTGTATTCTCTGTCACAGTCTTATAGTGTTGTCATGTTTTGTGGCATCTTTGAGTGTTCAAACTTATAAGGTCCTTGAAGAGGATATATGTATTATTTTACCTTGCCATTAACACCTTTTTGCAGGCCAGGGACAGAGTGAAGAAGTAAATTAAACAAAGAAAGAAAGTTGTAATCAGTTTTAAGATTGTTAAAGTGCAGTGATGGCGGTGTATGAACAACAGTCATAAGAAATCCTTTCCTATTTGTTTTGCAGGGTGTTACAACTTCTATCAAGGCATTGTTGCATCTGTAATTGATAACCTTTCATTGTATTTGGTTTATCAATGTTGAAAATGTGTATAAAACATTAAAAACATCGCTGTCCCAATCCTCTAGACTGTTATTTCTGTGTAAGGGCAATAGCATGGCATTTGTTTGACATAATGACAATATTCTAAGTTGGCCTTTGGATCCTTTCAAGTGTTTGATCGATGTCATAGCAAGGTTTGAACATTTAAATTGGGTCTAGTATCATGGAGAAGACTCTTAATTTGCAAACCCTCACTAAAACCTTCAAAAACCCTTGAAAAGTGCCTGTTTTGTGGGACAGTCCTCAAACAGTCCGTACAGTACTTGCCATAGCAAAAATCCTTGAGTCTTCATCATCAATAGACCACATCTCCAAGGGTTTGTCATGAAGTTTAGCAGGTTGAGCAGGGTGAACAAATTTCACTAAAAACTAGGGCTAATTCTAGTAGCCTTTTTGGGGTCAATTTGACAATTTCATGAAATCGGTAAGGAAGGAGAAGTAAATGATTGTTTCAAATCATCAAAATAGATCAGTTAAGACCTGAGACACCCTACTACAATCTCCACAACATTGCATTAAGTCATTTGATCAAAATGACCATTTGAACCTAGAAGTTGCTTTGAGTAAACCAACGTTCTTTGCATCCAATTTGGATATTTTCATTCTTGGAAGGTGAAGGACAGTCATCATACTTTGTAGACTTGTCCAGATGCTCAATCAACACATTAATATGATTGAAATCCTTAAAGGTGCAAACAAGGTTAGGTAAACCATGGTTCTCCAACAGTTGCCCATTCCTGGAAGAGAGGAGATTCAGCCAGTTGGACAACCAAACTTGTTCATTTTTGGTGACACCCAAGAGGACCTCATTTCAGATTTGAATGCCTTAGCATGGAAGGTAAGAAGGAGTGATGTACAATACAATAGGGTGCAAGCAGTGTTGAATAAAGAGGAGGAGATAGGAGAAAGGTTTAGAAGAATCCCATTTGTGCCTAGGGATTGATTTGGGAAGCACATTGAGAACAAAAGCCCACCAACCTCAAAGAAGACCAACTTCTACTCTACCTCCTCATCAGGATGTATATTCTTGAAGGTGGAGACTTAAGGAAGTTGATATTGCACGAGGTGCACAATACACCTTATTCAGGACATCCTGGGGTGACAAAGATGGTAGTTGAATTGATGTATTTTTGGCCTAAACCTAGGAAAGAGGTGATTGAGTATGTGGCACAGTGTTTGGAATGCCCGCGAATGAAAGCTAAGCATCTTCATCCAGCAGGACTTTTATATCAACATCACATACCTGAGTATAAGTGGCAAGTAATTAGTATAGATTTTATCCAGGGATTACCTTTAAGTAAGAACAAGCATGATACTATCTTGGTAGTTGTCGATAAGTTGACCAAAGTTGCACATTTTGTACTTGGGAATCTTAGGGATGGATCGCAGACTCTTGCGAAGAAATTTGTGCAAGAGATATTTCGATTACATTGTGTACCGCAAACCATTGTATCAGATAGGGATACCAGGATGACATCCAGGTTTTGGACAACATTAAATGCAACTTTGGGAACGAGACTAAACTTTAGTTCGACGTATCATCCTCAGACTGATGGCCAAATGAAAAGGGTTAATCAGGTAGTGGAAGACCTTCTACGAATGTATTGCATGGATAAATAGTACAAGTGGGAGGAGTATTTACCTTTGGTTGAGTTTGCATATAACAACTCTTTTCATGCATCTTTAGGGATGGCACCTTTCGAGGCACTCAATGGATGAAAGTGTCATACACCTATTAGTTGGGATAGGATGGAAGATAGGATCATCATTGGTCCTAATACGATTAAGGAAATGGATGAGCAGATGAAGTTGATCAAGAGTAGATTGAAAGAGGCAGCCGATAGACAGAAAAACTATACTGATAGAAACATGACTTTTAGACAGTTTGTTGCAGGAGATAAAGTCTTTTTGAGGGTTAAGCTTTATAAGAGCTCTATCTCATTTGGGAAATCATCAAAGTTGGCACCACGATATGTGGGACCCTTTGATGTGCTGGAAGTCATAAATCCAGTTGCATATAGATTAGCTTTACCACCTGCTCTGACTCGAATCCATAATGTTTTCCATGTTTCTTTGTTAAAACCCTATCATCCTGATGCATTTCATATTCTTGATTAGCGATCTTTACAGGTACATGATCTAGGGGTGGTGCTAATGGAGCCCATCTGAATCCTAGACCAACGTAGCGTTAAGCTACACAATAGAGATTTTACTCAGTATAAAGTCCAGTGGGACCAATATTTCGAGGATAGTGCTACATGGGAGGATGTTGAGAGGATAGACTGTCATTTTCCTCATTTGCTTTCATAGAGTAGTATCTGCTTATTGCATGAGATACCTTGATACTCTGATTTTGATTCACATGATGTGAACTTGGATAGCATGGATGCTACTGTTATTGTTTATGTTTGATTTAAGATTATGATATGCGGTTAATACTTTATGATGTTTGAGATACTATATGCTTATTGTTAGAATAATAAGACATCGGGACGATGTCTCTTCCAAGTGGGGAAGGATGTCACGACCCGTTTTATCTATAATTACTTGTAATTATTAATTTATGAATAGATGGATGAAATAGAAATGAAAATGGAATTTAAATTGAGATTTGATATGGATTATGATGAAAATTCAAATATAAATGAATGGTTTAAATTATCTTTAATTTGAATTTGGGATTGTCATTGCTAATAAACAATCTAGTGCAAGTGAATACAAGAACAAGTGAATGTGGATGAAGGCGAGAACTTAGTTCAGGTAGAGTTGTCTTAGCTCATGGGCCTCGGTAAAATAGATGGAATCTCACACACCACTTTAGAATAAATATGTGTATTTGTTGCATAACTTGATCTTGTGATTGAATTGAATTGGAAATTTCATGTCTGATTTGCAAAATGATATGTTTTATTTCAAAGCAAGAATTATTTTCTTTTAAAGTATTAGAGTTAATATAATTATTGATCGTAGATTTATATGTTTTTCTTGTGCAGATAATGAGTGAATGGATGAAATAATGTACTTATTTATTCACTTGTGTATATAAAAAAATAATTATATAGATATATGTATGTATATGAGTTCGAATAATGCATATATATATATATGTATATGTATATATATATGTATATATATGTATATGTTTATATATATATATATATATATATATATGTATATATATATATATGTATATGTATATGTATATGTATATGTATATGTATATGTATATGTATATGTATATGTATATATGTATGTATATATATGTGTGTGTATACATATATATACACATATATATACATATACACACATAATATATATGTGTGTGTATATATATATTTATATGTATACAATATATATGTGTGTGTGTGTGTGCGCGTGCGGTCAATGAAACTTAAAATGCAAAAATGTGGTCTCAAAGAGGCTTGTTCACACACCCACAGGACTTCTTGGTGCAACTTATGGAGTCACGAAGGATGACTCAACTTCCCAAGGTTGGTTCCATGGTTATCTATCTCACAAGGTCCCTCAAGCCAATGCCTTTGCTCTCGGATCACTGAGCAAAGTGGTTTAGGGATGACGAATGCAAGAACAAGGGATGCTTTGGATTGATGTGCATATGAAATGCATACTATCTATGCATGATTCTACAAATGCAATAAACTAGATTATAAGATGATAAGATTAGTAGCAATACTATCCTAACATGATATACTAGTTTATGATTTAAGCCAATGATAAAGGAAATAGTCTAAAATGCTTATTAGATTAATTCCTATTACAAAGAGAAGCTAGATGTATTGATAAATTTGAGCATAAATGAGATACTAAAAGCTTGCATGGATCCTCAAAATGGAGGAAGGAGAGCTCTATTTATAGTGAAAATAGGGCAATGGATGGTCAAGATTGAAGGAGTTGATAAAGGATCAGGATTGAAAGTTATCAATCCATGTTCACAATTTTCACCAATGAAATGGTGACAATTGTCAACATAAGACTGGTTGAGAGGAGATGAAAGAAGCATTAAATGCTTGAGAAGACCTTATGGTTACCTTAGGAGGTAAGGGTTAAGGTTAGGTTAGGGTTATCCAATGGATAAAGCTTTTACCCAAGGGGTAAACTCTTGTGCAAAGATTAAAGAGATAACCATGGTCAAAGCAATGAATGCTTGATGAGACCCTTGGAGACCCCTGGGTTAGATGAAGGTTAAGTTAGTCAAAAAGTCTCTAACCATGCCACTAAGGGTTAGTTAACCATTAATGGTTTGAAGACTTTGGGGACAAATTTGTAAGAGTCCTTCCAAATTTGGGGGTATTCAACAAGTTAGGTTTTAATGCTTTTAGAAGACTTTACTCCAATTTTAAGAAGTAACCTCCTCAAATCTAGGGAAAGGGGATAATGAATGGGTTTGGGTTAATTGATTAGGATTAGATGGATTCTAGAAGAAATTAGGAATAGGGTTAGGATGCAAGTGGGAGATGTAAGAAAATGCAAGTGGGTAAGGGAAAATAGAATTAATTAAAATAAATTCCTTTATTTCAATTTGGTTGCAAGTTAGGAAATTAAATAAATTAGATTTTTTCAATTTGGGGTAAACTATTAATTAAATGTAAATTTAATTAAAAAGTAAGAAGAAGGGATTTTAATTAAATAAAATGATTTATTCAATTAAATGATGTAAAGGGCTTAAGTGAATTTAACTAAGTAGACTGAGTAATTTATTTAATTAAATAGAAGAATGTGGGTGATTTAATTAAATTAGATTTAACTAAATAGAGGAATGGGAATAAAATGAACATTGAATAATCATTTAGGAATATGGTCATTTTTATACGTCTACAATATATATAATAAATGTTAATAGTGATAAACTTATTAATAAGCATGTTATGATAACATAACAACTACATTTATACCAGTGGGAGTCATTGACTACCCACGTAGCATGTAAACCATGCTAGTAGGGTCGATAACCCATGTAACTATGCATGCTTTATTTCAAGTTATAGTCGATGTTTATGATCGATTGAGTATTGCCAGCCGAACTCATAGAGTTTGAAGTTGTTACAATTCCCATGCATACATGGTAAATATTGGTTGCCACTTGTTGAAATAACTACGACTTGTTAAGTATTTAGCACATGACATAGTCAATATGGTTAATATGAGCCCGAAACTAGGAGAAATTGTAGTTGGAAAAACAGTGTAAACAAGACTAATGTTTTGGTGAAACACACAACAACAAAATTGGAAATGTAGAGAAAAGAAGAATATTAGGAAATTGAGAAAGAACACAAAGAAAGTAACACAACCAGTAGATTTTGGAAAGAGAATTAGCATCAAACACCTCATATTTGGCTTTGAAATCCACAGGTAGGCTCTTATTCGAGCAATATGTTAATTTATTAATCTAAAAGAGTAGAAGTCTGATTTTCTCTAAGAATAATTTGATTTAGAATGATAATGTAGAGAAGAATTAGAGATATGGATTATATTTCCGTTTATAAAATCATGTTTGTTTATATCAAATTCCATTTTGGAAAGTCATATAGATGTAGGTGCATTACACAGATATTTTTATTATATTATTCATTATAGAAAACATAGAAACTAGACAATCAAGCACATAAACCCTGGAAAACGAAGTGTTAGTTATTGATATTTATTCTATTTGAAATTTTATGAGAAATAAAAGAATGTGTACTTAGATTTTATCCTTGCATTTATATTCGGTTATATGCTAAATATGCATACATGTGTTACACCTTTTTGTTTAAAAATTATTTTCAAAATTATGCGTGAAACGAAAGATTGTCTTTTATTATATTTCTGGTATCACAAGGGTAAAAAATAGGAAGCTAGAAATGTTAGAATATGTTTGCATGTGTTTTTGGGGAAAGTTACCTTTCGCGATGGGTGCCGAATGTGGAATTATAGAGATAATAGTTTGCTTTTCCAAACTATAATTTATTGCTATGCATGGCATTATACTCAATCGAGTAAATTTTTGACCATAGAAAAAGATGAATTTATTTATTTATGTTCTCTACCATATCCTTGTTATGATCTTGCTTATTTCTTAAAATAGTTAGAATAAAATAAAATGCATGTATCATTCTAGGCATGCACTAGATTCTATCTTGTTTATCGAATTCCCCTTGCTAAGCAATTTGTGCAGGGTCGGGTATTTCTTGATAGATTAAGAATTTTGGGGAAGTGTAAGCTTCAAGGTTGGGTGGAAAAAGCACCTAAATCTTGTTCTCGTCTTCATTTCTAAATATTGCATTGAAGATAGCTTTGGATTGAAGATAAATGGACGCATTTCATCCTTAACTTTGTATTAAATTTGTTATTTGAACTTAAGGTATTTGGAAGACCTAAGTATTGAATTGAAGTAGTCACCAGCGAGGAGGGACCTCAAAGAGATCAATCCGGACCGGTTAACAAGAGTAAACACAACATAAACATGAAGATATGATGGAGGCAATGTATAAAAGATTATTTTATTGCATGAAAATGGATTACATCCAACTGGTAACAATTGGGTTACAACACACTGACTCATAGGCCTGGTAAAACATACAGAATAGGTCATAACTGGGACCTTGAATCGTGAAATCTATCTTCTACGCACAGTTTAGCTACTTGATTCTTTGATTGATTACATTCTAATGCACAATTATAATTATATATCGATCCAAAGGATCCAGTCGGCCCAAAAGGGATCAAAACCCGAAGAACAAGACCTAACGTGTAAAATAAACAAGGTCGACCTCTGCTAAGAGATTACTCCAGAAAGTCCAAAGAATGAAACATAGATCGCGGGAAAAGGTCGGCCACATGCCAAGGAACATCAAAATCAACACCCAAGGCTCCACAAGCTTCAGAATGGGTTCCGGTAGATCACCAAAATAGGTCCAGCCGACCAGTAACAAAGGACTGTCAATCAGTAATAGGAAACTGTCATGGAAACTGGTAGCAATATCTTGTTGAAAAATGATCCAAATGCGATGCGGTCCGGAAGAAAGAAATATGATCAAGTCTTCAAGTAGAATCCAACTCCACTGGATCTGGTGAACCAAAATTAGGACACACAGAAAGGAAAACTGAAACTGCAAACAAAAAGCAAAACAAAAAGGTAAATGTTTTTGGTTGATGCTAGATTACTATGAATCGGGGATACTCCTGCATCATGAAAGTAGATTTGAATGATGCATAAAATAAATGGAATACTATGAATGACCATATGTAGAAATACTATTTATATTTCCTTATCGAATAAAGAATCATTATCTCGGTTTGTAGGAAATTGTGTTTATTGTGATATCAATGGATTGATCATTTAGAGCTAAGGATAGTATTGTTGAAGTAAATATACTTATTAGAGGATTTATGAGTTTATTTAAGAATAAAAAGTATTTCATTTTATTATCAAAATTAGAACGTTATACGTCTTTACATATTACATAAATAATTTCTACCTTAAAAAAACATGATTACATCTTCTCTACCAAATTTCAATTACATCATAACAAAACCAAAACTTGTCATACACACTTCATTTATATCATACACATTTTTTATATATAGTAAAAATATAAATGTTTATGTGGTTGAGGTTATTTCGCAAGGTTATGTGGACAAAGGTATTTGGGAGAAAGAAGAAGTATTACCTTGATGAATTTAACTTCAAATTTGACCGTCAAGGAAAGGCTTATATAGAGGCCAATTAGGTCAAAGATTCTCATTGCCCCACTAACTCACATGGTCTTCGATGTGAAACAAGAAGATAAAATGGTCAAAATAGGTTTGAGAAGAGAGAGTTTGTATCTTGTGTGCAACGAAGACTATAGAGACAGAAACACATTTTATTTCAAATTGCAAAATATACATTGATATCAAAGGTAGTTACATAAATGATTTGACAACTTATTCACTGTTAAACAGATGGTGAAAATGGAAAAACTTATTATCGAACTGAATTGTAAAATATCAATACTAATGCTAAATTAATAGTCCCTAAGCTTTCTTTAACCTAGTTAGATACTAAAAGTTTCTATTCTATATCAGGTACACTCATCATTAATATTTGACACTAGCCGAAATTAATATTGTCATCCAAACATTTTATTTTTCGATTAAAAAGCTTAAATAAATTTGCCTATCAAATATTTGGTGAGACCGAAGAAGTAAATTAAAAAAAATCTCTCTTTTAACAGTACTTTGAAAAGCATATTGGGCTATCGTCTGTCTGAATCTGTTGGGCTCATTCTGAACGTCAAATCAGGTTAAAAAAACAATTGAAACAGAGACACATAACTCTTCTACGGGACGTGAATAAAGAACAAGCTTGCACAGCAGATCACAAATTTGATGATTTGTTTGCTGGGTAGGTGTAAAATATTTTTTTGGGTTTTAAGATTTCCAAGATTTCTTAGAGGGTTAAAAGTTACAGAATTTGGATATTAAACATTTCGAAGATTTCCGTACTGAGAAGGGAAAAAAGATCCGGTTTTCAAGCTTTGCTGGGGTGGGTAATTAGAACTTGGGTGTTTTCTTAAGGGGACCGAAATGAGGGACAATACCAGCAGTGACGATGAGTGCAGTGGGAGTGAGGAAGAAACGTATTCCTCGGATAACAGGGACAGTGATAGGAACGATGATGGGAGAAGGAAGGTCACAAAGGAAAATGCGGTTAATACAAGTAGGAAGAGGCCTTATGACGACGACGATGATGATGCAGGGGAGCAGTTTAGGGCCAAGAGGGTAGCCAGGATAAGAGATGTGGTGTTCAGGGTAGTGGTGCCTTCACATGAGATAGGGAAGGTCATTGGGAAACAAGGTGCGAAGATCAAAGTTCTACGAGAAGAAACAGGTGCCAAGATAAAAATTGCAGACCCAGTAGCTGTGAGTTTATTTCTCTACATTTGTTTCGTTTATATTCTAGTTTATTTACAAAAAGTGCATAACCAGTTACTGTAAGCCTCCGATTCACTTCCCTTATTTTAATTCTATTAATTTTATACAGACTGCAGACCCTTTTACTGTAAGTTAATGATTCATTTCCATATATTTGTTATGTATTTATTCTAGTTTGTTTGATAAAATTGCACACCCAGTAGGTCACTAATTTATTTTGCACGCATTTATTTACTTTCTGCTCATATTTATTTTATAAAAAAATCATAGACTCGGTTACTTTAAGGTACTAATTCATTTTCCCAAATATTTTGTGTTTATTCAAGTTATTATATTTATCTTTGTTAAATTGTAGGCCCAGTTTATAGAAATCATCGACTCATTTCCCTACATTTGTTTCGCAACTATTCTGATTTATTCTAGCATTCCCTAGGCGATCCTGGTATTCAATTCGAAGCATTATGGATAGAAATCCAGAGATTTGGGATTTCTCCCAGGTGCTGGGTTTGCTTGGAATTGATTCGTTTTTACAGTGGCACTTGGTCAGCTTATTGGCTGTGACATTGACCTCCCAATAATAATGTTTTACTTCATGACGGTTCAGTTGCTCTATAATTTCCCATGCCTCTTCTAAAATATCATTAAGCCTCTAATTTGGTGTGCTTTTGTGCTTTATAAGGTTTATAATTAGCATTGAGTCACCCTCGATGGCAATTTTGGTAATTTTCAATTTCAGTGTCATTGACAAACCTAGAACCAGTTTTTAAGGTTCTGCTTTATTGTTTGTTCCCAAGTTTAGCTTGTTTGAAGCTGCATAGATAATTTTCCGACTTGAATGATTCAAGGCCAATGGCAGTGGAGCTTCCCATTTTGTTTTTGTTCTATCTGTTGAGGAGGATTGGATCTCATGATCCCATGAATGGGCGGGATTCTTGAAATTATTATTATCATAGTTTGAAGATGAGGTCCCGGCATCCCAAAAGTTTGAGTTGGTCTCGAGACTCTGCATAGACTTGGCAAAATACAGCAAAAAAGAAAACACTTCATAATTAAAAAATAAATCAATGCGTTTAGAGAACACAAAAGTCGAATTTGATTATTGAATTGTCATATTCAAACATGACATATTTCGTATGACCCTCAAAATTTCAAAATTTGAATTTGAAAGTTTTAAAGTTGAACAATACATTGCAATACAACAAAATTATAAATAATAAATGAATAACAGCACTATAATTGTTTACATATGATGATATGTCATAAAAAGCAAATACAATATACATTTTCCTCTTCCCCTGCATGGTTTAACTTAGTTTTCAGGCCTCGAATGAGAAGGTAAGTCAGTATAAAAATGATGACATTGCTTCTGCAAAAGCTTCTTCATTTTACTCCACTCTATTGCTTCTGTCACTCCTCTCTCCAATTCAGCAAGATCTTTTTTAGTAAGCAAGACATCACTATGTTCTTCGATAGTCCAATCATTAGAAGGATCGATGTCATCCTAGTTGATGGTATCATGAGAAAGACTCTCCACCCTTTTGGTTTGAAGGCAAAGGTTGTATTGAATGAAGACAAGGTCATTGAGGTGCTCCTAGGTCAATTCATTTCTTTGTGTGATTGCTCTCAAGTAAGCTCCAATTGCCAGAAGCACTACAAGGTTGAGACAAACATAGATAACTAGCCTCTGAAGCTTTATTGTAATTCTCTCATCATAAATCTATAGAGAAAATGTCAAGTTTATTGAGAGATGTGTCTTCGGACCCTTGGGATGCATACTGGGTACCAGAATGTATCTCTAGTATTGGAAACGTTCCTAGAGGCGTTGTGAAATGTCTGGACATTCGACGTGAAGTCTGCTCTTGTCTCCCACTGTCTCCGGCTACAACTAGGGCATCTCCCAATGGGAAAGAAGAAAACGTTAAAAAAATGGTAAAACGTGCACTAAAAAGTAAAAACCCTAAACGTAAAAAAAGACCATATGCGGGACAAACATGGGACGTGGGATAATCGCTTGTTCAACAGCATTTGCAATTCCTTTTCTTTTGATTTTCCAAACAGATTGACGTTTTGGGCATCAAATTACCCAAGAAGTTGGATGGTCAAGGCAGTGAGAGTGTGAGCACTACCTTGAATCCACTTATTGCCTCTTTTGCACACCTTTCTAACATCCCACGCGACAAATGCTAAAAATACAAATACAGCAAGTAACACCTTTTTCAATTGAAGACTAGCTTACATTATGCTTTGTAGCTCTCACAATCTCAACACAGGCAGAACTTAGAAGAAGCAGCAGCAATAATTTGATTTCTATACTCTATCTAAACATGTTTTAGTCTGTATTTAAACAACAACACACTTTTAAATGTTCCAATTAGCTTCTTTTTCAAAAAATTCTCTCCGCAATTTCAACTTTTAAGCCAAGTCATTCTATTTTTTGGCATAAATCTTCAGCAGGCAGACGGGGGTATCTAAATTTAATAATTGATTAATGATGGAAGCTTCAGATTCCTTCCTTACGGGTTGTCTATAATATAATATAAAGCATAAACTTTTAACTATGCTTTGGAATACTCGCAAATGATATTCTGCTGTTTTATACTTAACTTGACCACTGTTCTTGTTTTCAAAGTTATATGTCATGATATTTTGTGGAAATTATTAAATTATATTAAAAAATTGGCATCGCCAAGTACCCCTGTCTCCTATTTTTGGAAATTAGCTGTATTGGTACTAGTCTCCGGAGTCTCCAAGTGTCCCCGTCTCTTGGTAACCTGAAAGATCCCTAAATGGGTTCTTTGCTGCCCTGGATAAGTTTAAATTAATAAACTATCTTTCAAAGCCTTTTGGTGTTCTTAGAGACTAGACAGAAGATGCAGAAAGTGTTGTTTATTTTTTGGTGATGGGAATTGCAACCATTAACCAATAATAACATAGAATTCAACTCAAAATAAGATATCAGCTTCTGATTTTATTTATGACAGCAGATTACATTTAACTAGGAGTGAAAATACATTCACCAAAACAATTAGAAACATACCACGGATCCAGCGCTGGGGTTTGTTGCTGATTTGCTATCCAGAAATGGATACAGGCATGATTTGAAGGTACAAGGGCAGTCCAGATGTACCAATACACTTATACTACCTCCAAATGAATTACCAATAAAAAATTGGGCCAAAAACCCAATTACCAGCTGGAAATCCAAATTCTGCCAGGCAAAATTATACAATTTTAGCCTTAAATCCTCACTGTTTTGCTCACCCTGATCTCAATTCAAGCCTGATGACTGTGATTTCTTCTACACAGTCCTTGCTGATCCTAACAATGAAGTTAAGAACAAGAAATGGAGTTAAAACCCTCCATTTTATTTATTATCACTCCACAGTCATCTGTAATGGTACGGCCCCCTTGGGAAACAGTACAACTGCCAAAAGAAATAAGTAATGCACTGAAATTGAATGTATTCTTGCTCAGATCTGATGTAATGACCTTGCTGCTAATGATTACTGAGTTTTCTTGTTGAAATGACCCTCAATATGCTTGAAACAAGCTTCTGATGTGTTCCACGTGCCTCCTGTAGAAGGGATTCCGTCCTTCTGAAGACCAAATTTGAGGTTTCTGTCTCAAACTTGCTTGCTGTTGTAAATTGCAGACCTGCAACTTCCAAGTTCTTCACAAAATAATATATCATGAATCAAGAATACCTCTAAGGCTGAATACATGCATTCCTTACATTCCACGTGGGATGTACCTGCTGCAAATGGCGGCCCTAAGGCTGCAAGGATCACGCCCAAGCTAAAGAATCAATCTGCCATGTTGAAACCCTTACTCTGCAACCTGAATCCACAATGAAGAATGGCGTACTCAATCTCTGTCAACTATGCACTCTGCCTAAAGAATCCAATGCCAATAACTGTTGAGGGCTACGTCCCAGCCAGTCCAGATCTTGGGGTTTGCGTCCCAGATGAAGAATCACTCACTTAGAGCAAATTCACAAAATAAGTTTGATTGTGTAAAAAGATAATGAACAATTAGGTCTTCATCTCCTTATATCTCCTTTCCTTTCCAAGCCAAACCCTAAAAGGGAGTAAAGTTGGCGCATTATGAAAAGAGTGTTATTTTCTAATTATGGCGTCAACTATAGGAAAATAACACTAAATTGCAAATAAATAGCGTCAGGCATCCAAAAAGACTCCGGAAGGTGAGAATCATGTAGCAAAGTTCAAGGCCTTTCCAATGAGCTATAACACATAGGCATATCAACCCAGATGAAGCCAGAAACCCCTTATTACTCTGAAATGACTAAATACATAGCCTTATTTTAATTTATTAAATCGCTAACTTAGGAAATATTTAAATATATTAAAATATCTCTAGATATCCAATAACAACCCAAAATAACCAAACAATCATGAATATAACTTTGTCACCTATCTGTGACCGATGCCGGAAAAGCTGAGCTAACTAGCAGTCCCATCCCTAAAATCTAGGGATGCTCCTAGAAACTAGGAAACACACCCAATCTTCTTGAAACTGAAACCATAGTATGGTCCTGTGGAACCTCAAATATGGAAATTGCCACAACCTCTTAAAAGGTAGGGAATCTCCCTAAAAAGTAGGAACCTCTCTTCAAACACTTGTAACTGCTCAAAAGGATCCTGCTTTGCTCCTTGGTCCCCCAGGTGGTCATTCAGTCAACTGCCAGTTCTCCCTAAAAAATAGGAGACCTCGTCCAAAGGTCCGAAACGGCTCACAGAGCCCCTGCAAAGCTCCATGACCCTCAGAATGAGTCCCCTAACCATGTCGTTGACCTACGGGAACTCAAATGGTAGGTCAACCCCTGCTCATCTCAAAAAGGGACATTACAATCTTCTCTTCCCGAAGATTGCTTGCCCTCAAGCAATCTGCACCTGCACGCTGAGAACCAATTCACTGGATCCCATATCAATCTGATAAACGTTACTTCACCCAACCGCTGCGCTACTCTGATATAAACATTTGTATACCCAAAGTGAAACAACTCATCATGGATCCACTGAAGAAATACACCACACATGTCAATACCAGGATCCCAAATCTTTGCATTGTCATATCCATCCATCATGTCAATACTCATTATACTGCTGCTGCAAATCTGGACATCACCTAACCAGCTGAGAGTTTCACTCCAATTGAAACCATAAATACCACCAATCTTCAATGTTGAAATGGACCCATCAATAAGACAATTTCCAACAAGCAAAGTGTGACGGAAACCTCTCCAAAACCCTTGATCAGCAGCTGCAACTTGCCCAATTTCTCCACAAGTTAGTATGTCTTCATTGGAGGATGCCAAATAAATATATTGTTTAGCCATGCACCAAATATAGTCTCTTACACGCTGATCTTCATAGCCCATTGTCACCTCTAAGAAAACTAAGTCACCAATTAGTAAGTACATCGCTGCCCTACCATATGAAAGAGGTGACAAGTCCACAAATGAATAGTAGATGTTTTTGTTCTACAACATGGATAAACCTTTAGTGGCTGGTCCACTATGAATGCCACCTAACAACTCATCAACTTCACACCTAGTCTTCCCAACTTGAATGTTCTCAATGCAAGGTTTCAAATTTGACTCGTTAGATAAAGGAGAATTGTTGATCAAACTCAGAAAATCAAACTGATTTTTATTTCCATTCAATATATCTTCGCTGTCCTTTTCTTCCCTTGGAAAAAATAAAGATCTAATGGATGATTCTCTTTGTATCCTTTCGTCATCTAACCGATTGTGACGCTCTTTGACTCTTTGGAGGTGGTGTCTTGCTTGGGCAGCTCTATGTAACCAATCCTCGTTCAACTTTTGGCAATGTTTTATACCGGCTGCCCCAAAGTACACAAAATCAGACTTATGGTGAGTTGTATTATTTGCATCAGCATAACCCATGCTTGTACCATAAGCACCCGCAAATATAGAATGCAAATCTTTATTCTCTTCATGACCAAAGGCTGTCATATCTTGAGGAAGAGAAGTTACGTCACTGCTGTTATGGACTTCAGAATTATGATCATGCCGTGGTGACAAATCTTTGGATTCACTACACACCATTAAATTTCAAGTTTCCTCATGGTCTTCCCAATTGAGAAGAGGAAGCAGTGTGACAAATGAATCCAAACTTACGTTGTCCATTTCAACCTCATGTTCTTCATCAATTGCTGATTCAAAATCAGTCTTTGGGCAATCTGAAAACTCATCAAACCTCTCATGAATGTCTTGTGTATTGCTTGAAGTTACAAACTCTTCCTTCACATCTTCCACCAAAAATGATGGGACAGCGTTGTAACCAACCAAAGAGGCACCAATTGGATCTACATGTCTCTCAAAATCTTCAAATAGTTTCCTACCAATCTCACTGGTAAACATCACATCTGCTCCTCTTCCTTTGCTTCCCTTGCTCTCAATTGACTCTTGTTTTGTTCTTGGTTGATGACGTGGACTTGAAAACATCAAGTCATCTTCAACTGGTACACCCATGAATTGTGTGAAGGAAAGGTGGTCACGTATCTTTTTAGGAAGAGAGCAATACTTATCATAGTTGTTCATAACTGTATCATTGAATGTCTTGGCAGGAGACCTTCTCCTTGTACTTGTTGAAGGAGTTGTACCCTTAGACTGTCTGGAAATCCTTGAAGGTGTTTGTTCAAATTCTTTCCTTGCTTGTTTATTTCTAAACAACCCTGTCATGATGTCCAATTTGATTTTCAACCAAACTAAACTCAAATCTGAATTAGAACTCTTGATCTTCACCCAACAGGCTGGCAAGATCAAAGCTCTGATACCACTGAAAGATCACAAAATAAGTTTGATTGTGTAAAAAGATAATGAACAATTAGGTCTTCATCTCCTTATATCTCCTTTCCTTTCCAAGCCAAACCCTAAAAGGGAGTAAAGTTGGTGCATTATGAAAAGAGTGTTATTTTCTAATTATGGCGTCAACTATAGGAAAATAACACTAAATTGCAAATAAATAGCGTTAGGCATCCAAAAAGACTCCGGAAGGTGAGAATCATGTAGCAAAGTTCAAGACCTTTCCAACGAGCTATAACACATAGGTATATCAACCCAGATGAAGCCAGAAACCCCTTATTACTCTGAAATGACTAAATACATAGCCTTATTTTAATTTATTAAATCGCTAACTTAGGAAATTATTAAATATATTAAAATATCTCCACATATCCAATAATAGCCCAAAATAACCAAACAATCATTAATATAACTTTGTCACCTATCTGTGACCGATGTCGGAAAAGCTGAGCTAACTGGCAGTCCCATCCCTAAAATCTAGGGATGCTCCTAGAAACTAGGAAACACACCCAATCTTCCTGAAACTGAAACCATAGTATGGTCCCGTGGAACCTCAAATATGGAAACTGCCACAACCTCTTAAAAGGTAGGGATTCTCCCTAAAAAGTAGGAACCTCTCTTCAAACACTTGTAAGTGCTCAAAAGGATCCTGCTCTGCTCCTTGGTCCCTGTTGTGACGTTTTCACACATCGCCCCATTGCAAATGGGGACCCTTGCTTTTTGCTTTTTAGGGTTTGTTTTTAGGTCTTTTAGGGTTTTGTCAGTTGGCCTTTGCATTTTTGAGTGCTGTCGGGGAGATCATGGATAGCAGGTCCTGCTTGAGTGAAGTCCTGATCCTGAAAATTTGACTAAGTCTGGAATGTCCTGATCCTGAAATTTGACTAAGTTTGGAAACTGAAAAACCTCAAAAAACTAGATTTTGCAATATAACTCCTGGAGGTCTGAAACCACTCTCAAACATCCTGAAAGTATATATGGAATATAACTTAAAGTATAAGTGACATTTCCTTTCTTATACTTAAATGTTATATTCCATAAAAATTATCCTGATAGAGAGTTCAAAAAGTCAAATTTCGCTCTTGTCCTTCACTGAGGATCCAGAGCGCATTTTGCTCCTGTCCCTCTCCAAGGGACCAAGGCGAAGCGCTCCTGTCCCTCACCAAGGGTCCAGGGCGAAAAAGCTTATTGGAGTCATTCCTGACCTTGTTTGGTCAAATTGGAACATCAAAGGCATGGTGGAGGACAAAATGAACGTGATAGAACATCCAGACTTGATTAAAAACGATGAAATGATGAAGTTTTTGCCTAGAAGGTCAAAAGTGCTCCTGTCCCTCATTGAAGGACCAGAGCGCTTTTCTTTATATGCAGAATTTTAGACCTTTTTTGGACATTAACTCTTATTTGTAGCGTGAAGTAAGATGAAATCTTCCCTAGCAAAGGAATTTCGGGGTGAAAAGTAAGACAATTTGGCTTAGAAGGCAAAAAGTGCTCCTGTCCCTCACTGAAGGACTTTAGCTTGAATTTCAAATTTGCACCATTTTTGCAAGATTAAAGTGATTTTACGATTTGAAGAGGTCAAGGGAAGCATGTTTTGTCCATTGAACATAATTTAAGTGGTCTACAAAGGAGTAAATCAACCCAAGTGACAAAAAGTGCTCCTGTCCTTCATTGAAGGACCATAGCACTTTCAAGTTTCTCCTCTTTGTTTGATATTTTATGGCAAAACTTGACTTGGATGGGAAGGACGAAGGATGTTTTATGCCTTGGACGCGATTGAAGGTTTAAAAGAACAAAGAAATACACCAAGATGCAAAAAGTGGTCCCGTCCCTCTCCAAGGGACCAGAGCGATTTTCCAAAAAGTGCTCCCATCCCTCTCCAAGGGTCCAGAGCGATTTTCCAAGAAAGTGTAAATTTCTTGCAAAGACAAGGCAAGTTTGTGATTGAAATGAATGGAAGAGGACATGATTAGCCCATTGAAGATAATTTGGGAAGCTAGCAAAGGACGGATAAGCTTGAAGTTGAAAAAGTGCTCCTGTCCCTCACTGAAGGACCAGAGCGCTTAACATGTTATCTAGCCTTTCTCACCAATTTTGGACAAATTGAGGCCAAGGCGCAAGTTTGAAAAAGTGTTTAAAATGCCTTGAAGTGGAATTGAGATGCGAGAGTTGCAAATTTTGACGACAATTGGCAAAAGTGCTTCTGTCCCTCACCAAGGGACCAGGGCGCAATTTCCAAATATGACTATTTACCTTGCATTTTGAAATGATATTTTTATTACCAAGGCTCAAGATGGAGTGAAATGTGATATTCTACGCCTGGAGGATAATTTGAAGTTGATATAATCAAGAATTCATGCAATGGACTCAAAAGTGCTCCCGTCCCTCACTGAAGGACCAGAGCGCTTTTTATGAAAACAACAAATTCCCTCCGAGATTATGCTAAGGCAAAGTTGTGTGAGATGGGAAGGATCATCTAAAGCATGGTGAACAAAGGTTTGACTTCAAAAAATTGAGAATCCTAACCCAAAAGTAAAAAAGTGCTCCTGTCCCTCACCCAGGTTCTAGGGCGAAAATGTCCTAAAGGTACCGTCCTCCTAAAAATCAAGTGAATTAAACTCAAGACTCCAATCAAAAATGCCATTTTAAAATGCCTAGATGAAGTTTTGAACGTGAAAATGAGGAATGCAAGGCCTAGAATGCAAAAAGTGCTTCTGTCCCTCTCCAAGGGACCAAAGCGAAGTTAATGGCATTCATTATTTTTTACCATATTTGGGCGTTAATATCCTCCAAATCGCATTAGATGCCAGATTGCTAACTTTGGAATATATGAAAAAATTAATTAAATTGGCATTTAATAAATTCATTTTGGGCCTCAAAAAATCGAATTTCTATTATAAAGGCATTTAAAATTAATTTTTGTGAAATTAAAAATTAAAAGTTGAGCGCACAAGGCATTATTTGCCTTTATTTGACAAGTCGGCCTACTCCTTTTTAGTTTTTATTTATTATTTCACTTTTTATTTGCTAGGTCGGCCTCATGGGTAAGTGGAAGGTGAGCGCTCTATATATTGGAGGTGTTGTTTCACAATTCAAATCATTCAATCATCCTTCCAAGTGCGAAATTGGAGAGCAATTTGAGGAGCGAAATCCCAAGGAGTGGAGCGAATTTCTACTAAGTGTGGAGAAGCTAGTGGAGGGCGAAATTCATCTTGAAGGCTATTGGAGAGGCGTATTTCTTGCTAGTTTGGAGGATAATTTCCAGATTTTTTGAAGACATTTGAAGGCGAATTTCCAGATCTTGAAGAAGCTAGTGGAAGGTGGAGTTCTTTTCCAAGCTAAAGGAGGTGCATTTTATCCAAGGGAGGCTATGATCTACACTTTGCCTAGCGAAATTCTTTTTTTTTTTTACATCATTTCTTAGAGTTTAATACTCAAAGGGAAGGTATGAAGAATTACTTTTTTGAAGATCTCATTAAAGACTTATTGTGATCCCATTGCAATTTTGTAAAATCTAAGTCTTGAAAACCCAATTTCCATTCATGATTAATTTGAAAATGTATAGTTCTTGATTTATCATGACTTTTTCAAATTAATATCTTAAGTTTTACCTTTGAAAGGTCTTAAATTTCATGCTTTAAGGTTTGATGCTCAAAAGACTAACTTTAATATTTTGTGTAGGCATCAAATGGAGATCCCGGAGTTGGAAAATCAAGCCAGATCAAGGATGGTCTCCTCCAAGAAGATCAAGCAAGGACAAGGGCGACCTCCTCCAGTCAAGCATTGACAAGGACGACCTTCTTCGATCCAACGTCATCAAGGGCGACCTCTTCCAATCCAGCATTCCAGGGCGAGGTACATCATCATCCTGCAAATCAAGGACATGAGAAGTCAGAGCAAAGGGTTCGTTGAAGAAGCAGATAGTTCCAGATGAATTAATTAAAGCTAGCTTCTCAACAACATCAAGTTGAATATCTACCAAGTTACAAGTGTCAGACAAGGTGGCATCCTAGTCATCACTTCTCCAGTCGGTGTGCTCCACCTGAGCGTGTCCAGATTCAATGTACCTAACTCATGGAAGGTGGCACAAACTTTGATGTACCTACCCCAGCTATCCATTGGTGGAATTTTCCAGAGAGGACATGTGTCCAAGCAATACAATTATTTCATTGGTCGAGCATTAAATGTTATGTAATGGTTGTAACAAACCCTAATTAGGGTTTTCATTATTGAATCTTGGCCATTGATCTCAAATTGATCTTAGCCATCGAGTTGTATTATGGGCACTATATAAGCCCTGGTATTTCATTTGTAAAAGCAATAGAATAGAGTTAGTGAATAGAGAGTAGCTAGCTAGTTGGTAGAATAGCAATTAGAGTATAGTAGAGAGAGAAGGCAAAGATTGTTGCCAAGATGTTGTTGTAAAAGACTTGTAACTTCATTGAAGAAATGGTGAAATTTATGGGTCAATTCGACAATTTGCATGGTCTTTATACTTCTCATATTTGATTTCATGTTATTAGATGAATGGAAGAAATGTGCTTGATTGATGGTGAAATTCGTATATCCATACTACTAGTAGTTTGTTGATTGCAGACTTGCCTTGCGTAGTCAACTGGAATCATTTAGCTTAAGCTTAACTTCAATTGTCGCTTCTTCATTGATATGCATCAACCTGATGGTGTCTATGCCTGCAGTGATGATTTGAACATCATAAAAGCCTTCCTTCGAAGATCGCACTAACCTTGTGGAGATGGTCCAGCGATGTCAAAACAAGACTTAGTTAGAATTTCATCAAAGATCATTCATTGCTCTTACATTCTTAGTGTTAGGATTAGATCCTTTTCTCGCCCTCATCTTTTTTCCTTTTTTTTTCAAATCTAAGGCAGTAAAATCCTGTGTTCCAGCAATGTTCAAAGCAAATCAGAAGTTCAGTCATCAAGTGTAAGTCCCCTTGTGATTCCAGCAAATCACATCATACCACAGAGAGCTTATCCACATGTAGAGACCTTACATACAAGAACCTTGAAGTCATCCCGATTGATCCTTTTCGCGACATCTTCAGCATTCGGATGCTTTATTCAAGAGAGGATAAGGTACCCTTAGGTATTTTATTCCTTGTTTGATTGTGTACAAAATACACGTCAACAGTCCCCCAGGTGGTCATTCAGTCAATTGGCAGTTATCCCTAAAAAATAGGAGACCTTGTTCGAAGGTCCGGAACGGCTCACAGAGCCCTTGCAAAGCTCCATGACCCTCAGAATGAGTCCCCTAACCATGTCGTTGACCTACGGGAACTCGAATGGTAGGTCAACCCCTGCTCATCTCATGTCACCTAAAAAAAAGGACATTACATAACCTTGGAAAACGTTTAAATGAATATAAGAATTAAGTAAAAAATTGGAGGTTGTTTGAACTTTCAAGTTTTTAGTTTTTCCCTCTAGTATTAAGTTAAAAATCAAAGGATCACTTTATATGGCTATTGCTTTTCCCTCCTTTGAATTACTCTATCTAATTAGTGCATGAGACAACCCTTGCCATGATCTCCTCATTGGCCTTAAATGTATTAGAGAAGTATAACTTTGGGTTTATGCAGGAGGCAAGGCATGTATCGGTTGGTGGAGTTGGTTTGTCCATCTATGATCAATGATGCGCCAAGTGATTTCATATTTTCTTTTGTTTCCACCATAGTAATGCAAATGATTTCTTTGGCCTTATCCATGGCCTCATAGACATAACCCTTAGACATACTTCACCCATCCACCCAATGAAGAACCTTGACCAATGACTTCGGTACCTAAAAAATTGAAAACTAAATCAACCATAAGCAAATAGATAATTATATATAAGCTTAATGTTTGTAATTTTTACTTACCTTGATTAACTTCTATGCATGTTTGATGAATAAGTCATTAAAAATTCTTCTTGTTGCTTTCTCCCCTTCATTTTCTTTTTGGAATATAGAGATTCTATCTAAACATTGGACACAAACATTTGCTTGAGAGAGCAAATCATGTCACTCATGGTTACATAACCAAAGAACGTACCCAAGTATGGTTGTAGATAAATTTGGTAACCTATTTCACATCTTCAACCACACTTTTGACCCATCCAATCTTTCCAATGTCCTCTAGCATCAAATCTAGGCAATGTGTAGCACAAGGAATTTAAGTGATAGTAGGATGCCTCTCCATAACATGTCTCCCCATAGATACATATGTTGCTGTGCTGTTTGTGATAAGAACATTGGTAACCCCAACCTCTGGGATGACCCCATCCAATAAATTGCACAAAATGTCAGCATTTTTGACTCCGTTCAAGGCATGTATGTTCTTCAAGAACATCGTTGTGCTATTAAAGCTTCTAAACAATTAATGAGATTCCTATTTAGTCCATTTGTCCATCCATTTTAAGATGCTACAGCCTTTCCATTGACATGCTTTCCTCTGATCATCAACCACAATTTGTGTATTTTTATTTCTTCCTTTAGCAATAGCTTATTCAAATCCCTATTGTTGGAGTTTTGAATTCCTTATTGATAACTATCATTGCATTCACCAACCTTTCCCAATATGGGCTGTTTACCATATTGAAGGGTAAATTATTATAGTACCAGAAGTTTGCCATTGTCATCCTAGCCTCATGGTGTTTTTCCTTATTACAAGTGGTACCTTCAACTGAAGGCTGTGCTTTTGGAGCGCTATGTGGAATAAAGGAATTTCAGTGAAGGAAGATGGCTAGAAGTAGAACCCTCAAGAGTCACCAATAGAGGAAAGTGGATTACGAATGCTTAGGGCAGAAAAGGAATCCATAAATAAACTAGGATTGATATACATCACCACTGCCATTGCTTCTTTTGTCCTCTACTTTTGTAGTCTTTTTCATTTCACAATTGGTAAGTAGGGCATCCAGGGATCTCTTAATTTCTTTGGGCACATTAGGGCATGCCTTCACATCATGTCCAAGTATTTTAGCAATCTGGTATTTTATTTTATTGATTACTCTTGTTGTAAGGAGCTGACATTTAATACAATGGACTTGGCCCTTGATAGTACTTGGCATTCCATACTTCCATGTAGGTTCTTTCTTATCATTCATTGGTGTTGAACTTGAGATTGCTGATTTTAACATAGAAAAAAAATAGCAAGATTTTGAAAAAAAATCAGTAGTGTTTTGAAAAATAATATATGGTAAAATGACAAACATTTGTAGGTGGGGGGATGGGAAATAGATAGCATTTCACCTAGGTTTTCAACTTTTATAATTTCCAAATGAAAAAAATTAAAATTAAATAGAATATTGATTTAAATCCTTGAAGGTGCCTTAAAAACATTTTTCCAATCCCTCCTCTTAGTGTGCTTTTGTCATGTGGATGCTGAAGATGCCCTCTACTAGGTGAAATAAGACCAAAAATATCACAAAATAAATTGAAATGTTAAAAATTGTGTGTTTTGTTATAACTTGTCATTAGGAGAGTCCGCAAAAAATTCACAAGTTCGAGTGGAAAACTCGATTGAATACTCAACCTAACTCGCCCCTTATTTTGTTCATGAGACCAAGTTGTCTTAGTGGGGTAAGTTGGAAATCTTTTGAGTTGGAATGAGTTAGTTGATTACTTACCAAGTTTTCCTATTGTGATTATTATGATACCACAATCACATGGGCAATACTTTTGCATTGACTCTTTGAGATGCATTATAAATGGATTCAAATAATTTTTGTGATTGGTAAATTGAGGAATTAGAGCC
The DNA here is from genome assembly GCF_030272615.1 of Cryptomeria japonica. Lineage (NCBI taxonomy): Eukaryota > Viridiplantae > Streptophyta > Pinopsida > Cupressales > Cupressaceae > Cryptomeria > Cryptomeria japonica. The sequence continues at coordinate 10,629,454 of NC_081410.1, forward strand.
CTAATCCATTGTAATAAAAAACTTTTAAAAAACGTTGCATGAGGAAACATAGCTCTCTATAAAGATGAAAAGGTTGAGTAAATTGGAAAGGGAAGTTTTTTGAAAGTGATGCTAGGGTTTTTCCTACACACTCGCATAGTACTTGCTTTGTTTTTGATTTGGAAGGAAATTTTCTTACCTTGGACTAGTGAAAGATGGAACAACATCAATTGGACATGGTTTCTATGATGGGTCAATGTGAGGTCCCCTCCACTAGAGATCTTATGGGAGCTGCATAATATAAATCACATTTTCCTAAGCTTTATTGTGACCTTAAGGGCTCCCATGATTTGCATGAAGGGAACTTTCAAAAAGTGATGGCAGGGTTTTGCCTATGCAGTTGCATAGGATTCGCTTTGTTTTTGATTTGGAAGGGGTTTTCCTGCCTTGGATCAATGAAAGAAGGAATGCCATCAATTGGATGTGGTTTCCATGATGGCATAGGGTGAGGATCCTCCACTGTAAATCTTGATGAAGGGGAATTGGCAGATGAGGAGGTACATAGAGATGACACTAGTTTGCTCCTTTCACAATTTTTGGCCAAGCATTTCAAATTAGACTACTTGATAGCCTCTCTTGTAAGGTGAAATTCTTCTTGGCCCCCATGCAAAAAGTTTTTTCTTTGTGACTTGTAATGCTCTTGAAGACAAAGATTTGTTGATTTAGAAGGAGTCGTAGGCTTTTGACAAATAATATCTCTTTTCGAAACGATGGTTTTCAAACTTAAACTCCACCACATAAGTCTTTTTTTGTTAATTCCAATTTGGGTGAGACTCCCCAACCTATTGATGTACTTTTGGGGCATCACCCATCTTTCTTCAATTGGAAATACCATCGAAAAATTCATTTTCAATTTGAATTTACATTTCCTTGAATTCTTGTGGCAATGGACCTTTCCAAACAACTACTAGATACCATCGAAAAATTCATTTTCAATTTGAATTTACATTTCCTTGAATTCTTGTGGCAATGGACCTTTCCAAACAACTACTAGGCTACTAGCAGAAATAAAGATCAAGGCATGCACTAAAATATGGAACCAATTAGTGGATTATGAACGACTATCGGTTAGGTTTAGATGGTGTTATGCCATAGGCCACAAGGCGAATGATTGTCTTAAACTCTCTCCTTCAACCAAAAAGGAAAAGCCCTTGAAGAAAGCTACTTGGTGGAAAGGGACAAATTTGAGTCGCCAACATATTTTTCTTGCAGATAGTTAAGGCGATAAGCATGAGGCTTCTCTTGATTTGACAATTTTTCGAAAGAAGGGCTCAATTCCTATACAAGCAAAGTCCTCCTTCTCCATGACTCTAAAAAGGTTCGTTCAAAACTCTTTGCTTTCTTTGGAAGAAGTCCATTTACAATGCTTAGGATCTGATAGATATGCCCTTCTAGGAAACCAATGGACAATTGTTAAGTAGAATAAGAGAGCATCATGCAAGATTGAAAATGGTCGAAGTACAATGACTTTGCATTCCCATGTTAAGATGGGAAAGTAGGGACCTTAGAAAACATAGATTTGTTCAGATTTTTGGATATATTCACTAGCTTTTTTAGTGGGACATTCTAGGAGGTAAATTCTCTTTGTCATGTGGGAGTCGTGTTTTGTTGGTGGAGATTCTTATTTGCACTATATATATATCAAGCTAGAAATATTGTTCCAATAGTATTTTATTCTTACAATGCTCTTCATTTACTTTTGCTGTTTTAGGAGTAAGATTTAAAAAGATCTAAAAAAAAATCATTATTGAACTAACCCGTTAGTGGGATGATTGAAACTCAGTTCCCTTCCAATTTAAAATTGGGTTATGTCCATGCTCCCTTCACATGAATAAGCTGCTCTGCACTCATTAAGCTAACTTTGAGCTTATAGATACTTGTATCAATTGAATATTAGGAACTGATCTGGTCTAGTGAACCATGTCTTGTCACTCGTCAGAACTTTTCTAATTCTATATCATCCTCCTCTATTTTTACAAAATATTTAGTATATGTTTAGAAACATTGTTTGTGAGGAAATAATGCTATCCAACTATCGATCACATTCTTTAGTGAGAATGTTTCAAGTTCAAACCCATTATTTTACGATAGAAATCATAAAATGATGGGCAAGCCAACTATCAAACACATTATTTCATAACATATCAAGTTCAATGGCCTGAAGGAGGCAAGCACATCATTCCAAGAGGGGAATGTTATTGTTTCAGAATTATGTTTTTCACATTCACGTTATTTTTTCAATGCATACCCAAAATGAAAATGTTAGCCACTTTATAATTGGGTCTCCATGATTTTTTCAATAATAACTAAAATATTTGTCAATATGAGGGTGCAAGGAATTTATTTGTCAATCATCATTCGAGATATGATATTTAGTGAGGAAAACACAGTTTTGCCCTAAATTTGATGGAAAATGTAATTCATGTGCATGCGCATTCACAATAACCTAAGTTATTGGTTCAGGTTTGGGGTTGGGTATGATTTGAAGTTCGGGTACACAATATGGCAGTTGTTTTGGGTTTGGGTATAGGTTCATATATATAATATATATTAAAAATATATAAAAACAATACTACCCAACATATTTATAATCTATATATATTAAGAATATATAAAAATATAAATACTTATAATTGGCAAAAAACAAAATACTTCATAATACGCAAACAAGAAAAAACTCAAAAACTCATAATCTACTGAGCTGTCAAATGTCAATAAGAAATGAAAATTGCAATCAATAATCTGCTTTTGCTTTTCATTGAGAACATCAAAATCAACATCGGGTTCATTCGAACTACAATCAAACAAAATGTCACTCCCAGCAGCCATTTCATATGTAGAATATGCCTCATCTAAAGAGACTATGGGAAGCTATGCAACAAAAGCAGTTAAGTCAGCTCTCTTAGGAATTAGATTCCAATTTCTTATCACCTTCTCTTTGCAATCAAGTTCCAATGTGACAAGAGATGCAAGTTGGAGTGCACATAGACCAAATCTGCAGCTTTTTTGCAGGCAACATGTTGTGCTTAACTTAGTGCATAAAGGATTATGTACTTCAATTCTGCTTAGTTAAAGAACTTGGAATGTGTTGAAATTGCATACAAACTCAATACAACATTTTTATTAAATATAAAATTATAATATATAATAGTGAAAGAAAATTAAGGAAGTCAAAAAATAAAAAATGCATATGTTAGAATTTTTTATTCCAAGAGCTGCAGGTAAATATAGCCTTGACCATGTATTTACCACACTATTCATGAGTATCGTTCTTGTACTTGTCTCAAAGAGTTCAAACATCATGATTCCATGAAGATATAGAGTGGCCATACTCACCCAACACAACACTTTATATAGCTACATATGGGAATATTCTTCTAAATGCGGTTTTGTGCACAACCACCACCTTTGGTTGCTGGCCTCCTTGACAAGAAAGGTACCTTTGGGCTATAATATTTTGGAGACAAAACAAAGTTATGAGATGCAAGTGTGTGGTCATCTTGTTCCAACAATATGAATGATTTTTTGCATTCTTTTGAAAAATGCCTCAATGGGGCCATTTTCCTTGGGTTCTATTATATAGTCCTTATTTTTTCAACCATGGAGTCCATGACATCATAAATTTCACCCAAATGTGGTCGATCTGTATCAATATACCTAATCATACTCGTGTTGGGCTCGGTGAAACTCAAAACACATTTCATGAGATTCCACCACTCATCATCAAGGATCAATGCTTTGACCTTTTGGGTTCACTTAGAATTTGATGGCCGTTGTACACTCCAAAGAGTGTGGATGACCATGAAACTCAATGGCTCTTGCACCTTCACAAGTCATCTTTAGACAATTGTGTGTAATGTGAATCAAGTCTTGGCAACCTAAAAGGGTGTACAAACATAAATCAAATTAAAAAAATTAAAAAATAGATGACATTAAATTTTTTTAAAAATATAATCAAAATATAATAAAATTAATCTTCAACAACTACATGTTGGAGAAGGCATTGAAGATGACTTGTGACATATGATGATTTGTAGCAAATATTTGAATCTCATAGATTTCTTCGACCCACTTGATTTTTGTCCCAATCTTTTGTGTTGTCATGTTTAGAGTGTAGATTGCAAGTGGTGTCCAAGAAATATGACTGTATGTACCCTCCACTATTAAACTAGTAGCGTTGCAATTTTTAGCATTGTTTGATATGACTTGCACAAGTTTTTTTGGGTCCACCATCTCAATTGATTGTATGAGGATATTGACAATGAAGTTTGCATCCCTCATTTTCCCCTTATAATCAATCGCCTTGAAAAACATCATCCCTTTAGGCCACATTGCAATGACATTAATTGGTGGTCTATTTTTGCAATCCTTCCATCTATAAAAAATGGACACTTATGTTTGGGACCATATATCATTGATTACCCTCAACGATACCTTTACGAAAGTTTTTTATCTGGCCAATAATGTGGTGCACACCTTTTGATACCCGATACTATTGTAATCAATAGGAGCATTAATAATTGGTGTCACCATTTCTGGCTGAAAGGAAGCCCAAATAAATGCAATGAGCAATTTTTTGATTTGCAACCTCCCTTGATTCATTCTAGAATGCCTTATCTAATGGGCCTCTTTTACGGGAAAGAAAGGAGGTGTTGCTTTCTTGGGAAGATAGTGGTGGATTGAGAGGATATCGGCTAATTGATACTATTGAGCCAATAGGAGGTCTGTGTGATCCTTTCTTGGATGGAGGATGTGATCTTACCTTTGCTTTGTTACTTACAATGTTGACAACATATTGTTCTTTGATATGTGCTATTATTTGTTCCTTTGGCAGCCCTTTTTTATTTTTCGTGAGACAAATTCTTATTCCTAAGCTAGTTGTAGTGCACAGATGAGCTTTCATTTGGCTATATGAGCTCTTTTACTTGTTTTTACATTGGCTACAATGCCAACAAAATGGCCACCTCAAGGAAGTTTCACAATCATATATATATGCTACCAAAGAAGTGACAGTGCTTCAATTTTGAATACCATCTCTGGCATTGTGCATTTGAACTAGAACTACCAGCCATTTTGTATGAATAACAAAAGAATATGATAAAATATTACAACCTTACATTGCGTTAATTGTAGAAAACAAAAAAAACTGCATCACAACCATTATATTATGTATAAAAAGTTTAAAAAATATTTAGTATGTTTTTGAAAAACTCATAATATGGATTCACCTTTGATAGATAAATCTTGTAGGTGCAGCTCTTTCTTTTTTGTAGCCTTCACCTTCTAAGAAATATCCAACAACTCATGTAGCCTTCACCTTTGAAGAAACATCTAACAACCTTTCAGAATAAAAAAATGGCAGCTTGGAGTCAAAAAATGTCATGCTCCCACCTAAGAAGCAATATAAACCTTAAACTAGCAATTTCACTTTAGCGTGCAATGGGTACTTCGAACAGGTGTGATAACTTAATCAGTGAAAATTTGGTCTATTTTTTATACACATTTGTGCAGTACATAAGGTCAATTGATAGACAATTTAGAAAATGTTGTTTGTGTAACAAAGGTCTCGATGGAGAAGTGATAGCTTCAAAACAACTACGCATCCGCTGACAGGGATCCAAACATGACTGAAACAAAACTTATGAATAAGGAAGATAATTAGGCTCTATCACTGATGGGCTCATGTTATGTTGTAGAGAGAGAGAGAGAGAGAGAGAGAGAGAGAGAGAGAGATAGATTGTGATGTCCCTTCTTCTGGTTCTGCTCCTTGTTGAATAATCCTTTAGGAAATCAAAAAAAGTCTGCCTTAACTCCTTTCTAGGAGTCACGACACTCACTAAGAGTGTTCTGTATATAGTTCCCACATTCACTTAGAATGCATCTGATTGAGACTCAAAATTCACTAAGAATGCTCTTGATCTAATCTTACCCTTCACTAAGGAGTTCCCACATTCACTTGGAATGCATCTGATCAAGACTCAACATTCACTAAGAATGGCCTTGATCTAATCTTACCCTTCACTAAGAAGGAGTTCCCACATTCACTTAGAATGCATCTGATCAAGACTCAACATTCACTAAGAATGGCCTTGATCTAATCTTACCCTTCACTAAGAAGGTCCCTGAATTAATCCTCTTGCTCTTAGCCCCTTGCAATACTTCTCTACCCCCCTTAGACACTTGAAGGCTTTAGTCTGATTACGTCTCTCCTGAAATCTGTATCTTCCTTTGCCTGGAATGATGGCAATGAATGGGTTCTTGACGGGTGACTGTGATGAACACCCCCTCGATTCCCTTTGCTGGAGATGAAGCGAATGTATAAATCAGTATACTGTCTGGGAGTGAATGTCATCTTTATCTTACTGTTGCTGCAGATTCTTAATTCTGATTCCACCACCCATATAATGAATGCCTTAGATGAATGATGGCTGGTCTTCTTATATCCCTGTCCTTGAATGGGGGGTTGCTTGGGATAAGTCATATCCCATGTCTTTCGGTAATCACATCCTCCCTTAAATGATGGCAATCGCTGTGTAAACAATAATCAGTTTCCTACTTATAATTGCATCCTTCCCATAATGATGCTTATCTAATCGCATCTTTTGATGTGCATTCAAGTTAATAATTGGAGATTGTTAGTTAAGGTCTTAACCGATATGCATTATGGATTCTTACTGGTAAATCGACTCCTCCTTAACCAGCGATGAGGAGACTAGATAACACATATTTGATGATGAACTATTATTTAGATAACTAACCAATGGAATGGCTAGTTATCCTAATGGTACCTGCTGGTTGTATAGATTGATATCATTTTCATTTAATCACAATCAGATTTAGGGTAATTCATATTCCTGATTTCATGCTAGTGACCTTTTCCTTCTTGTAATGACCGAGATCAGGCCTGTGATATTTCCTCTCTTCTGGATCAATGGTGATCTCACTAGATGCTTTTGATTCTTTCCTTTATATCTCTCAATGTGAGGGAGAGGTCACACCTCTTCACCATCTATGCCCTTTGGCAAGAGACACACCCTTTCACCGTTAGCAGCCTTTGAAAGAGTGCAACTCTTCATTATTTCTGCCCTTTGAAAGGGACACAACCTTTCACAATCAGATCTGCATTTCTGATTTTCCAAAATTATCGCCCCTTAAATGAGGTTCTCTTCTCCCTTTTATATCTCATGTTTGAGGGTGTCACAACTTTTCATGTCATGTCTTTTGACCATTCATTAACTTAATAAAATTTTAATTATATTTGTTTTATATTTTAATTTAATTTTTAATATTTTAATTATATTATTATTAAATTCTATTTCAAAGTGGGGACATTATAGAGATATAGGAAAAGAGATATGGGTAGAAAGAGAGAGCAGGAAGGAGAGAGAGAGAGATGGAAATAGGGATAGGAAAGGAGAACAAGGAGTGTATGTATATAAGAGAAAGATAGAAAGAGAGAGAGAGAGAGAGAGAGAGAGAGAGAGAGAGAGAGAGAGAGATGGAAATAGGGATAGGAAAGGAGAAACAAGGAGTGTATGTATATAAGAGAAAGATAGAAAGATAGAGATATGGATAGAGATATATATACATAAATAGATAGAGAGGAAGGGAGGTAGTACAAGACAAATAGAGAGAGGAGAGAGGAGAGAGTTGTAGTAGAGATATATAAAAAGAGGGTGTGATAAGGAGAGAGGGAGAAAGAGAGGGAGAGATAGGGATGGAAAGGAGAGATAGATAGAGATATAAATAGGGAATTAGAGAGGGGTGAGAGATAAATATATAGAAAGGGAGTGATGGATGGAGAAAGGAATAGGGAGAGGCACAAATATCAATAGAAAGACAAGGAGATTGAGAGAGAAAGATGGAGAGGGACAAATCTTAGGAATGTAGGATGAGTTGTAGTGTACCAACTATGGATTACATCTTATCATATGATCCACACTTACCAAATTCTAAGACAATGTAGCATAGTGTATAGTACTAATTTAACTATAGTCCACGTTTTAAAATATAAGAGTCTAACAAAATTTGTACAATATTGATGATGGGTAATATTTGACCATGTTCCATGTTAACAACACTTAAATATGTTAAGTGAGTTGAAATATGCCTCTTATGCGTTCATTTGAATAACTGAAAATTCTAAATTTTAAGCATGTGAAGTGAACTGTCATGCACCAATTATGGGTTAGATTCGACTTTGATAAATGTGAGGTAAATTGTAGGTTATATTTGACCATGTTTGATGTTAATAAACCTTTAATATGTCAAGTGAGTCGCACTATGCCTATTATGCATTACATTTGATTGTGATAAAAAATTACAAATTTTACACATGTGAAGTGAATCGTCATGTGCCAAATATGGGTTACATTTACATGTAATCCATTTTTACAAATATTAAAAAATGTTAGGTTAGTTCTAGTCTATCAACAACATGAGATAAATTTAAAAAAAAATGTTATCTATATTGTAATATGGGTAAAAGAAATAGTAAATATATTAGATATTTAATATCTATATCTATTTATTATTTAATTATAAATAAATTTTATTATAAAATATATTACGTTTATTTATTGTTATATATCATTTTTTAAAATATATTGTTAACATAACATTATATAATTATATCTTTATATTATATATTCAACTATATATTTATTTTATGTATTTAATTTTTATAATAATTATCATTTTATATTTAATAAACATATTATAATATTAATTAATATATATGATAACAACTAAGTACACTACACCCAAGTTATTAATTATACACAATGCTAATTAAAAAATTACTTTAATCTACGTAAAGAAACCATGTGCAATGGCCAATGAATGTAGGAAGGGGAGGCTCACAATTGTTACATTGGTGGTCTTTCCCAAAATATCTTTTCCATTCAATTAAAAGATTACTTATATAAAATTTTCATTCAACAAGACATATAAAGTTATATAATTTTATCATGTTTGAATATTTTTAAATCACATTTTCCTTTATCATATTATTTTTCACTTCCTTTATAATGTACATTATATCTTTTTCAAAACTATTTTCAATCTTCCGTAAATATTGAAACACAAAAAAAGTTAAATACCATCAAAATCTTTACGAAATTGCTATGCTCTTTTCAATATATCTGTTGTGAATTAATATCATGGCCTTGTTAATTCTGCCGTAAAAAGGAGGTCTATAATTTATTATTTTTCATGGGAGACATTGAATTTTGAACTGTGTAGTGGATTTATTACTGTTATCTGAAAATGGGAATGAAAACGACCTACCTACTGTAGTGGTGTTTGACAAGAAATAAATCAGCAACAAATACGAGCAGGCAACGTAAAGCAAGGTAAACAAACGGGCTATTCACAATAAATGCACTACGTTTGACAAGAAAAAATACTGTGAATGAAAAAATTTGGGTGAGAAAAATATAGGGAAAAATAAAAATGAAAACGATGAGAAAAGGTGGAAAATGATTGGACGGTTGTAGATGTTCCAGTTGTCTTGCACGCCTCTCTTTCAATGCGGACCGTCAATCTCAAAAGTCAGCTGATCAAGTTCAAATCGGGAACGCCTTCGGTGTAATAACAACCAAACCTGGGCAGACTACCTACAATTATTGGCTCCCAAATTAGAAGTCAAAATGCATTCAATAAATAAATCTATATTTTCTCATGTTGGCTGACCCCCTCTCCGTCTTGGCGCCCAATTTCATATGTCAGAAATTAAATAAAACATGTTTTATACTATGGGCTGACCTTCCCAAGTGTGGCGCCCACTCTTGTAGCATTTAAAATCAAAATTAAAATATTCAGAAAAGGGCCGGCCCACTAGAGATGAGCACCCATTGTGTGCAAGCAAATAAATTAAATAAAAATAAATTGTTGCTGTTTTGAGCCAACCTCCTTGAAGAGTCACCCCTCTTCGGTGAAAGGGTGTATCTGGCATGATATATAAGAAAAGTTTGAGATGAAAGTGGGAGGAAAATTATGAAATATCATTCCTATTTAGAGCCTATATAAAGGAGTAAATTTTAGAAGCTATATGGCAGATTTATGAGCAAACTATTGAAGATCGTGTTGCAGATTTGTGAGTAGATGATCAGTAAATCATTTAATGATATCAGATTTCCACAATCCATAGCTTGTAATCTCATACTTCCTGGATTAGACTGTGTAATAGTTTTTTGCATCAATGTTTCGTATCAGACTCTGTGATCCATCATCAGGATACTAGAGAGCTAAGAACATGTAAATCAGTAAATCATTGTTTATTGCAGGCTGTAGCATCACTATTCAATTGTGTTACGCATAAATATGTGTGTTATGTATGCTCAATTTATGGGCTATAATATATGTGTAATAATATATTTAATGAATAATCCTTAATAAATTGATATGCTGCAACCAACCATGAGGAGGTTAGGAAAGGTGTACAAGGAGGGAGAAACTGTTATGAGGTCCTCTTCTAGGCACGCTACCTCATGGTGGTGATCGACATTCCCATATGAGGCCAAGGGGGTGCAAGGAGTGCCCCACCCTTGGGCTTAGAAGGGAAGGATGCTCTGAACACCGTATTGTGACTTCCCCACCAACCTCAGCAAGGGCTGATTATTGGAATGAATTCAAAGGGATCTCAATCATAGATGGAAAATAAGGAGGCCTGAGTAGGGATAGCAGATACAAGTGTCCTCACTAGGTACACCACCTCATGAAGGATAGACGGTAGAAGGCCTCATGAATAGACGGTAGAAGGCCTCCAAGAGGCATGGTACATTTGCTCTTGGGCCTAGGGTAGAGAGTTGCTTTGGGCGTCCCATCATGTCCCCTTAGCCAGGCCGTTATGGTTGAACCCCAAATAATAAATTATAGATATTATATGATTAAGATAGTTGTGAATATATGTGCTCTAACCCTAGTAGTAATAATTGATATTAAGTATTGTCTTTTTCCAGTAATTATCTAACATGATTGCAGGATCTCAACCAGATTCTAACTTGTTCAGCAATTTAATTTGGTAAATGATGTCCCTAACTCCATTCCATTCCTTGTTTTGCTTGGAATTGTGATTTTAGGGCAAAAGCTAGGGCATTTACAAAAAGGGAACATTACAAGAAAACAATTATTGTCATTTCTATTTGTGAAATGAAGGCAAATATGGTCAAGTTTAGGAAAAATAAGTGAATAGCATGTATCTTAGGGTAAAATTAGGGTAGTTAGCTTTTTTTATCTGCTTTTAAAAACTTTTTAAAAAGGTTATTTTGGCCAGTTTAAGGGTTGGTAGTCTAGGTTAGTCCAAAGTACTTGGGCTGTGGAGGGTGAACCACAAGCTATCCCGACCCAGAACAGGTACCCAAATAGTATGAGTGCAATTCATCGAGCAAAAATGAGGGATTAGGTAATGTAGACATTAACAATCTTTAAGAAAAGAATATCTATATAGAGTACCTCTTCTCCATTATATTTTAGGTTCTTTCATTTTTTATTTATTTTTGATTGATTACCAGGATAGATTTATATTGCTTAAAAAGGAAAGATTACATGCTCAAAGTTGTTCAACAGCATACCACAACATGGGGTCTCGCCCCTACAAAACCATCAGAACTCGAGATAAATGCCGAACCTACATGGTCTACCACCTCAAAAAACAAACCATACAAAAATGCTACCCCACCCGAGACCCGACAACCCCCATGGGGCCAGCCTATCGAAACCAACCAAGGGCCTCTTCCCTTGAGAAATTAGGAATGCCCTGACTAGGACCAGCCACATGAATCTCCCACCCGCCACCTGGCATGGTACCTGGCCTGCCATCTCGAAGCAAACTGCGCTCCACCACCTTCACTCTCTTCTGAGGAACTTGATGACGGACTAGTGGCCGCCCATCGTCATCCAATAGAGCCTCCGACTTAAATGGGGTCTGCTTGCGACGCATTTTTGCTCTTTCCGCCGGTCCCAGCTCCTACACAAAATTCACAACGTCCCTCCACCCCTTTCTTGCATCCTCCATCTGAGCATCCACAGATCGGGAAGCCGACCAAACCACCAATGGCTGAACATCACCCATTTCCACACCAATCCGCCGCCACGGTCCTTGCACCACTCTCAGACCTTTGCCAATCTCTGCACAAGCCACCACCTCCTCCAGCCCTCCAGACCATTTAGGTCTTAGCACCAAGGATGTCACCCACAACACCTCCTCTGTCAAACCACCCACCAACAGGGCCAACGCCACAAACAAGGACGAGATGTCCAGATTTGTGTGCGGTCGATAGTCGGAAACCAGAAATTCTTCCCCAACCATCAAGTGTGTTGAGACATGGATCAGTTAGGACTCGAACCTAGGACCTTCCATACGCTGCTGGAGTGAGCTACTGGCCCCTCTTGGACTAGTCCATCGTTGGTTCGGGTGTGGCTTATTTCCAACACCAACACCCCCCTTAAGCCACACCTCTCGTGTGCTTGGGGCTCCTAGCTTGGACCTAGCTTTGATACCATGTTGAGACATGGACCAGCTAGGACTCGAACCTAGGACCTTCCATACGCTGCTAGAGTGCTCTACCACTGACTATTGGCCCCTCTTGGACCAGTCCATCGCTGGTCCGGGTGTGGCTTATTTCCAACACCAACAAAGTGCATAGCCCTCCAAAACACTTCCCCATCAACCCTGAAAACATTCAACAATCGATTACACAAAATTGAACCATGGAATGCAGGCATTTGTTTGTCTGTAGACAGTGTAGACAGGGAGAAATTTGCTTCCATCCTTCCCCACTCTCTCGTCCGAAACCTGCACTCACGAACAAAACCAAAACCAAACACTGCGAAGTGCCAGAAAACCAAGAGGCTAGGCCCTAAAATAGCCAGCACCACATCAAGAAGTAATTACTCCACACGTAGCACCTCAAACCATGCATCATCAACTGATCAGCCCGCCAATTACTACCATCATCATTCCTATGCCGCTGTTGCAACTTGCAACCAGATCAAAGATCACAAGCCACGTGAAACATCTCTTCCCTCAAGTCCAGTGTCAAGAACAAATCTTACCAAACTCAAAAACACAACTCGGGTTTGCTTTTCACTTCTAAAGCACAATCAACCAAACTCAAGAGAACACACATTCCGTAGGTCCTCAAATAAATTGAAGTTGCTATCCAAAGAACCATTAGCTCCAACATTCGAGAGCTTGTCTGCCTCAACATTTGCTTCCCTGAGAACATGCGAAACCTTAAAATCATCAAACCTGCACAGAAGGAGATTCATCCTTCTGATGTGTTTGTCAAGTTGCCAGGCCTCCATCCGACCCTTAGCAATCCCATTCAACACAATCTGGGAATCCCCCTCAAGATGGAGTTTCTTCACTTCCAATTTATTTGCCAAAAGAATGGCTTCTATAGCCGCTTGACACTTGGCTTCATTGTTCGTACCATCCACCAACCTCTTAGCTCCAAAAGCTAGTATACTTCCATACTCATCCCGAGCTATGACCCCTACCCCGGAGATCTCGGGATTCCCCCTAGAAGCCCCATCAAAGTTGACCTTGATCCAGCCCTTATCTGGCGGAACCCATTCCTGACTTTATCACCCTTCCTGTGGGGATTAACCCTCAAAAGCCCATTAGCAGGCCAGGTTCTTTCATTTTTTAATTATATCACTTCAAGTTTCAATGCCATTGGTGCTTATGTGAGGTTTCGTAAATTAATAAAATTATAACTATGGATATGGAAGAAGAGATAGGGCCTTCCCTATAGGTTGAATTGTTAATGATGATTTGGAAAAGTTGCCCATTCATTTTTTTTTCTAAAATGTCGGTAAACTATATTGTATATTTTATTAATAGTATCAAAAAATTACATCCTTATAACATTTGAATGAATCAAAAAATAGAACCCAGATTTCAACAAGGAACATATTGGGAATAAAAAAAATCCCATCAGTAACAACCTCAAACATTCTTACCCTTCACTCAGATATACAAAATTTACAAAAATTACATTCATCCATTATAATCAACATGTCCTCTTTAGCAATGAACAAAATTCATAAAGAAATAGTAAAAAAACTGTAGTTTCCACCATATAGAGCACCCACTCACAGGAACAAAATGTGGCCACCCATAACTATCCCTTGTTGGATGTCGCCCTAGGTTCAGTTGCAGCCCCTTGCAACCCTCAGTCAAGTGTCTCCCCGACCGTCACCTTTGTCCTAGGTCTCTTGGAGTTCTTAGACCCCACTAGACGCCCACATTTGTGCTTTGGCTCCTCCTTCTGACTCTTGCTTTGTAACTTAGGCTCCATCTCCCCATGATGAGCTCTAGCTTCCCTTTCTTTGAGGTAGTCTTTGATTCCGCTTGATCCAATTTGGGCTGCAACTTGACACACTTGTCATCCTCGGCACCCCAAAGGAAGAACGGTCAAAGGGGAGGAATGAATTCTCCCACATGAAGCCAATCACCACTTGGGGCCACAAAGCTTTCCCCCAGCCTAGCAATGGTGATGATGGATGCTAGACCCCAACACCATTCTTCCCGTGCACATTGGTTCACCAACCAATGGGAATCTTCTTTGGTACCCAACTCAAGGCACCAAGCCAGAAATATGGAGGCGATATCGGCATTCATTTTGTACCTATACATGGCATTCAAAAACTCATTGCCTTAAACGATCATCACTTGATGAAGGAATTCAAGGTCTGCGAACTTGAACACATGTTTGAGGTGCTCTTCCGAAACCTTTCCCTAAAAACCACCATTGGCTTAAGCATTTATAGGGAAAAGTTAACTTGCATCTTTGACACCCCCCACACCATGCAGCTACCACCGATGAATGAGTGAGGACAGCTAATCCAACCTCTTTAGCCTCTCTTCGCACATCTCCATAATACGGTAGGGGTGACATTCTAAATGCAGACATTAGTTCTTTGTAGACCGTCCCATCGTGCCATCCTTTTTGGCCACTACCTCACTAAGCTCCCTTCCTTGGAGATCCCCCCAGATTTCCTCTTCAATCCCTTGTCTTAACTCCTCTGCCAACTTGGAAAAGTTATGTGCCACTGTGTTTCCCTCCCTACGCACATTTGAAAATTTGAAATTGTTAAATGTTGAGAGCAAGAGTTTTGTAGCCTCACCTACTTGTCCAATTTCTAATTCTCCAAACCACCCCTAATTAGTGCATTCGTGATGATTTGCGAGTCCCCCTTCCAAATGAATTGAGGAGATAGACATTTTCCTATCCAATTTCACAGCCAGGAGCGCAGCTTTTGCATCCACTTCATTATTAGTGCCTGAACCAAGTTTTTGAATACTCCATGCCAAGGTGTTCCCCAACTAGTCATGAGCAACACAACCAGCACCCGATGGCCCCGGGTTCCCCTTAGATGCACCATTGAAGTTGATGTTAATCCAGCTTTGTTCAGGAGTCTTCCAACCTGCGAAATGTTGCTTGAAATTGGCCCATTCATTTTGTTGTGAGAGCGAGGATTGTGTATAGAAGATGGAATGAACTTTTATCGTATGATGGCTCCATTATTAAGATTGCATACAAGCATGTTGCTAACTTGTGTATCTGTATTTTCAATTCAATTTTGTAAGCTGGGTTCTGATGAAATGTGGACATGGCTGTTCATGGAAGCGAAGATTATTTTAAATTCCATTACAGAAATTATCATTAAATGTATTTCTTTCATACTTGAAGCTAATTCGCAACAGCTTGTTTTGTTGCATTTGGATAAAAGTAAAGGGTAGAGTAAGTTTGTATATATGCAAATTAGGTACTGGCATTTTGAGGAGTTTTCATTTTCCTTTTCCTTTAGACGGCATTTACAAAGTGCAATGGAGTTTGATTACTACACAGTGTGTTGTTCTTCTGCGTAGAGGCTATGCTCTATATGGTAATATTTTAACTTTTAATAAATATTGATACTTATGATGGAGAATCAAGTGTATGTCATAAGACTCTTTTTTTTAAATCATGGGAATCTATTGGAGCCCTTGCCCAAAACAAAATATAAATGACTACAAAAGTAATGACCTAAAGGTTGAGAAACAAGAAGCCAACCAAAATCCAAAATATGGCAAAAAGAGGTCAGCCCCCCCCAAAAAACCACCAATCACTCAAAGACTACTGGCAAGGCCCCCAGCCACCGACACCAAACCTAGAAGGAACATCCTAGCTTGCCACTTCCTGCGATGCTACCTCTTCTTGCCCTTTCAAAATATTACAAGCTCTGTGAATCATTCCAGGCACATCAAGTGCAGGGAACTTAATGCCGTGGAAAACCTCTGCCTGCTTTTTGGAACTTGACAATTTCTGAGGGTCGACAGGTGGCATGGTAAATGCAATGGACACCTGCAGATGCCCATGAGAATGAGTCATCATCAGGTTCTTTATAACTCTGCCCACATCAGAGTTGTAAACCTGTCACACTAGCAGCTCTCTATAAACTATGAGAGTTCCAGGAGAAAAAGCCTCAACAACCTCGTCCACATCTCTGCTGATGGCACAACAGAATCTAATTTATGTACAAAATCCTCTTGGATGGAAGCCTTTGACCTCGGAGGACAGAATCACCCACACTGCTTTAACAAATCACACCAGGACGATCTGCCACAATTGCAATTGAGAATTCAAAACACCAAGAAAATGCCACCGAAACAGAACTCCACTACTGCCTGCTAGAAATGTCTTCAACACCTGCTGATGAAAATCAAAAAAGGAATTTGGCAGCTTTCTACAAATAGAGCTCTCATTTGCATGCTTTGGCTGTAAATTCGCAGGCAACGAACCAATTTAAGCACCATCCTCAATCAAATTACCCATTTGCACATCAATCGCACAATCTACCAACAAATTAGTATGAAAACACAAAAAATTACACTAAAGGCTACCATATGGCTTAAGCAAGAATTTTAAAAGATTGGCTATGGCTGCCTAAAGGCCAACCATTTGCTTAGGCATGACCAAAATTTGAGGAGCATACCATATAAAACTGTCAGAGGCCCCTCATTCACATCCAAGGTGGCTTAAAAATCTGCTGCCAAATTCACCTCCCAATAACAATGTGAGAAAACCACAACATCAAAGGAAGAACAAAGTGCTTGCGCCTCATCCAAAAATCTCTGAAGTTTCCAATCTGGAAAATTGCCTTTATGGAGACCATTAATAACATTCAGAGAGTCTCCTTTATCCATGACATTTCAAATCCAAGAGATAAGACCAAGGAAATCCCTGTAACTGCAACTTTCCATTCCACTTTTACTATTATTTGTTTGACAACCAAGAAAAAGAGAACCACTGTGAATGAAGCAATTTCGCTTGTCTTTAAGTGGAGGATCTGGATCACCTCATGAATCTCCATCAAAGTTAAGCAGTAGAAACTCTTTGGAGTTCTCAACCATACAGAATTCTTTCTTTCTATTTGTCTGTCTCTCACCCTATGAAAGGAGAATTCATCAAACTTATACTACAGCACATTATGCTATTTGGCTGTCTGGATGAGGTGCTTGTTATTTGGGTCAGCTATATTAGGAGAAAAATGACAAGAAGCCATGGCATAATTGTTCTGGTTAATACAGGATTATGTCATAGGTGGACTTCATTGAAAAAAGGTGATGTAGAAAATGATCAATACAAAACATATTAATAACTGAATGCATGTGAAAGCAGATAAACAGACCCACTGAAAAATACAAATAATGTAATAAAAAACATGAATTAATCGATGAATGAAAATTATGTTTTTTCACCTGCTGCTGCTTCAAATGACATTTTTGTTATTATTATATAATGTGACCTGCACATCGTCTCCATGATCATCGCAAGGATTGATAGGAAATTCATTAGAATATCGACAGTTATCTCCTTCATGCAAAATATTGTAATGAACAATACTTACCTAAAGTTGCCCTTAAAAGGTGAACAGAATCAGCCAAAGGTGTAGAAACTTTGTTTCTAATAATCCATTAAATTACATAACATCCAGTAAAATTTCTCTTATCTAGTTTATAAATAAATCTCAAAATATCAGAATAATAAGCACCATAATTGGAATATGAATCTATGATTCAATCTACAAAGAATCTTGAAAATAAAAATGCTTGATGCTATAGGTTAAACAGTAAAGTTGGGTATGTTGCTATTTGTCACAAGGAGAGGTTGGTTTTAACGGAGATTCATGATGTCAATTTTGTTTTGGGTTTCTATGTAAAATGAGAGAGGAGGAATCAAAGTTAAAACATAAAAAAATTAAAAATGGATGTGGATCATAAAATTATGATATAAAAAAACATTGTGGCACAACTAGTGGCTACAAAATAGGGAGCAAAATAAGTTTAGGGAGTACAATGCCCAGGCCTAAGAGGCAGGGACAATAAAAAGAGGATGAAAAACAATTCAAAAGTAGCAGCCTTCTGTTGTTATAAGAGAAAATTCACTAGGAGGAAGCTCAGGTTAGGACTTTGAACTAGATGTGATAGTGAAATGACTTGCAGAAAATTTCACATTTGAAAATTGACAACTGAGGTTTTGTAGCAGACAGTTGACAGGAGTAATTGTGCAATCAGAGATTTTGACAGCAAGAAATCTAGGGTGCCAAATACATGAGATTTGTATTAGATGCCAGTGATTGATGTTGATACATAGAACAAGAAAAGGCAGTCAAAAACCCAAAATCTAGTAGAGAAATGCTGATTAAGAAATCTGAATTCGGACAACAGCAATCTGAATGGTTAGGAAACTGGTTTGCCAAATACACAGTAAGTCTATTAATGGCTGGAGGGTGGAGCTAATGCTTATAATAAAATCAGTATGCAGAAATCTGAAATTTGAAAACAAGCAAATAATTCCTGACATGTGAAGAGCCGGGTCCTTAGGATCTGAGACCAAATTATATGACTTTATTTCTAACTTTATGTGATTGTTTCCTATTTTCTATTTGCTAATGAGGAGCCTGTATATATAAGCTGAAATATTACAATGAAATTTATTGTTTCTAGTGGCTGACTCGAGTTTGATCCCCAGCACTGTACATTTACTCTTCAATCTGATAAAACTAGTATTTGAAATTGAACAGAGATAACAATGCATACCAGATAGAGTAATAGAAATATATCTTATTCACATGAAGGTCTTACAGAAGCAGACTAGAGATGATCAGCCGAGGATCAGATTGATTTCTCTGACTCTGCAAAGTTTATATGACACACCTGACAGTTGCCAGACAAACCACAACTGTTGACAACTAACAACTAGCAACCTGAAGCTGTTAAGTGAATAATATATAGTCGAGTGCAAAACATAACAATGTCATTTTATGCTAACTACAACGTGCTTATTAATATGATTCATAAATAACTATAGTTTTATTACTAACTATAGTAGATGTCCTTATTAGTTTAATAACTTGTAGCCTTTGTTTGTATAGTTTTATCACTAACTATAGTGGATGTGTTTTCTTTCCCAGCCATTGGCCAACTTGTGAAAAGAGTTTTTGGGGCTATGTTATGTTTCCCACCCATTGAACAACTTGGAATACCTCAAATTGGTCTCTGCTAGCACTCTCTTTTCTTGCAGTTTACTATCTACAAGGTTTCTTTATTGGAGATTGCAAATGTTTGTAACTCTGTTTATAAAATTCTTTATGAGCTGTAGATACCCTGACGGCTCCTTCAGCTGAGCTAATGGGAATTTTATCCCACCCCATATTCTTTACTTACCAAAACCCAATACTTTGATAATTTATTTCAATAGAGCAGCATCATTTAGCTCATATATTTTGAAGAGTTTTTAGTCCCGGTTTTGAATGCTTGTTCATTTGCCAACATGGGTTAAGTTTTTTTAGATGCAATTCTGGGAATCTATTACAATTAAAAAAGTTACAAAAACATAAAATTCACCTGCTAAAGCAGCTCCAAAAGGAGTGTAGCAGGTAAAGAACCTACAGACAAAAACAATAAACATGAACTACAAAATCAAGCCATTACTTTTTCCCTATGAGAACAAATACCATGTGGCCTAAGGATTGTTTTTGGGGAGCAGCTTTCCTATTATTAATTGGTTTCCAACCTCTGTATCGTCCTCTGCTTCATGATATTATGAAATAGGAGAAGCAGACAAAAATTGATTGATTGAGTCCAACAAATAGTCTAGAATGTTTGCCACAATGCCCCATTCCTCATCTTGAGTAAATGTTGTAGGGAAACCCATGGACTGCATGGCAACCTTAGGCCTGGATGGGGAAGGAAGGAGAGTTTGCATAGTAGTAGACTTCAATCCACTCGAGACACACACTTAAACCATGGTGTGAGACCTATGTGAGGAGCTAAACGGTGGAGCATCGCTATAGAGCAAGATCTAACTATATCTGAGTAATGTGGAGAAGGGGGATTGCCTTCCACAAAAACTAGTTGGGATCAATGGAGCCAGTGAAACCTCAACAGCATGAATTTGATCAAGGGGTGTAGAAGAGGGAGGATGGGTAGGTTGTTCTAAAGATACCGATGATGCCCTTTTGGTAGTTAGATGTGATAAACAAGCATCCTTCCACCTTGTAGCCTTTTTTGTATTCTTAGGCTTGTCCAGTGGGCATTTGGCTGTTACATGACCGACCTTGAAGCAATGCTTGCAGCAAAGTGCTAAATTTCACTTGGAGCCATATTTCATCTGATAGTCCTTTCTAAATATCTAGCTCCACTTGTATCCTAGAAAAAATGGAATGGACCAGTGTATTTGTTTCTGGTTGAGAGCCAAAAATTTTCCTAGACAGTTATCAATGCCTTATAAACACGAATCCACCCAAAATTGGAGCAAGAGGTAGGGCAAATCATATAGGGGGAACCAAAATGGTTTTTGTCAAGGGGTTGAATTCTAGAAACCATGGCTTAATCAAAAAAACATTTTTTCCCTTGAATCAAGGTCCTTTTTCTTGAATAATGAAGCAGTCTTCAATTGCTTTGCAAAGGACAAAAAAACCTTGGGCATTGGGGAGGATTTCCAGCAAACAATGAAGGTTGGAATGCCAAGTTTGGGTAGTCTGGACATGCAGCTTTGTAAGTCTTGGCCTAACATGTATATTAAATATAACTGGGAATACTTAAACCTCTTCATGAAGCATGTCCTTACCCAGCATGAGAATGACATTGTCTCTCGATCATGGAATGATTGTCTTCTGAACACAGAATAAGGTTGAGCCTTCACATTTGAAGCTCAATTACTGTTGGATGCTTCCTAAGGAAATTTTTTAGGATTTCAAGGTTATCCAACAAAATCCTAGAGCTCAAGAGGTGAGCAGTTAATTGAGAATTAATTTCCAAAACATCTCTTGCACCCCCTTCGAACCCTAGGTTTGATTTGCAAGGAGTAATGAGTAGTGGGAGCAGGATCTCTACGTTGTGTGGGATGCAATCATAAGCCCTAATTGCAACGTTAGGGTCAGTAGATTGTCAGCGTTTTAAATTATCTCTCGCTAGAAAACACAAAATGAAACAGTGTGTATGGTAGAACTGTTCTTCAAATTATGAAGGCAATCTCCTTGAGATCTAACTAAACCTAAAATTAATCCTAGACTAAAGCTATAGATGGAATTTGCAGATTGACACACCATAAAGTTTTTCATTGAGAGGGTTTGTATAAAGAAATGATTAGGTGCCTATGTTTTTTCCTTTGATACAAGAGCTAGACTATTAATAGTCAAGCCTTGCATATGAGATTTTCAAATATTGGGATAAGACTAAACACAAATAAAGATGACAACTTCCTATTGACTAAAATTGGTGACCAATATTTTGCATCAAACAAGATTTGGAAGGAATAACATCACATTTTCAAGAATTAAACAATGAAACTACATCCAAAGTTATTGACTTGATGCAATCGCCTTCCAGTTTACTTGATGAAATTACAAACATAAATTCCACAGTAACTTCATCTGGAAATCAATTTGTGCAGAATAAGCCCACATTCATTTAGAATATCTCATGCCCAAGGCCTTATTACGCTAAGTAATTGGTAAAAATTAGATTGTATTTACAATGAGCAAGAACGCTCAATAAATAATATACAAGGAATTTGCAGAATAGAAAGTTTCTAACAAGAAACTTAGGAAACAATATATTACATGATTGAGCATTAATAATTAAATTAGGAAAATTTTATTCTAATAGGCCTTATATAGGTTACAAAAAATAGCTTTTAGGGATCTAAGAATAATTTTTTAAATATCCCACAAAGCAATGTTTAAGAACAAACCTATACACAAGCTGCAGAAAAAGTGGAAAGAAAGGAACTTTTAAGCAAACCTATTCTAAAACAACCTATAGAATACAACTAACTAAAGCAGCTTAAAAAACAGGTTCTTATCAGGGATTTAAGAATAATAATTAAATATCCCACAAAACAATGTTTTCAAAAAAACCAATACACAAGCTGCAGAAAAAGTGGAAAGGAAGGAACTGTTAAGCAAACCTATTCTAAAACAACCTATAGAATACAACTAACTAAAGTAGCTTAAAAAACAGGCTCTTATACATTGTCTAGAATAGAACACTCGCAATAGTCACTGCTAAAAATAGCAATTTGCACACAAGCGACCTCAATTATTCTAGATCAAACCTTCACCTTCACTCTAAAAAATAGCAATTTGCAGCTTAAAGATAAGGGCACTGCTAAAAATAGCAATTTGCACACAAGTGACCTCAATGATTCTAGAACAAACCTTCACTCTAGAAACAATGAATCCTTTGGATCTCCTGATACATGGCAAATCTTACTGAAGAATATTGAAACCTTAAACCTGTGACAACTCCATCAATCTGATTTGATCAAGCAAGTGTATTTTTGAGCATCAATGCCATTGGAGGTGTCTCTTTGCAATGAACAAATGAGAACCTTTGCAAGATGAAATTTCAAACACTTTGATTGAATTTATCCTGGTGACACTTTATTGTCTGATTGATTTTTTCTTTGCTGTTCCATGGTTTTAGGAAGTAGAATTTGATCGATCAGCCTGCTGGAAAGTGAAAATCAACTACTCAGAAGAGAGGATTCAGTTCAAGACTGTGCAGCAGCAGGGAGAATACTAGAAAGGACACAGAAATTCAGAATAACTATTTTGCTGATAGCTCTTGCTCAAAGACTGAATTCCATGCTTGGAAACTCTTCAATAGATGTGGAAAACTGTTCTTGAATCTGCAAAAATTAAATTACAAATAAATAGCCTTGTGTCTGCTGCGAAGAGCAGAGAGGAATTGTTTTGCAAATTCGAATGAAGATCTGTCTTCATATATAGGCATTATATCTCTCTTTGCATGCTTTAACTCTTATTTTGCTTTTAGACTGATTGAGTACAGGAATGGCGCTGCCTTGTGTTAATGATTTTTCTCACACTTAAACTCAGGTGAAAATTACCAAGCTAGCTGACTGACACAACTGGGGTCAAATTCACTTATGTCTTTACCATATTTTAAGTGCATGGGTGTAGAAATTGGATCGCAAGGCGACTGGGAATGTGTGCCAAATTTAATTGTCTGAAATGCTGTCAAAGCTGGGTGCAAATTATTATTGACAACACCATCTTATAAGTGTACCACAGGATATTTAGTGGGTTCTGCTATTTAATACGTGTGTAAGACTTTCACGATTAGTTAATGCATACATCCTTAAAAGTTAGAACGATTTATAAAACTTGTGCATTTTTGATGTGCTTTATCAGACTTTTTAATCTTCTTCAGATGCAAGCAGCAACATCACAGGGTGTAAACTTCTTTGCATTTCTTTCTGCAGATGATTTATTTGATCTGATTGTAACCATTTTTCCCTTGCTTGTTCGGTAATGGAATTCGTTGAAATTGATTGTAAAATGCAGCATAAGTCCTTTTCAATGTTAATGGCGATCTGCTAACAGTTTCAATTCTCTCCAGCCACAGGAAGAACGGGTGATAATTATTTCATCAAAGGATGAAGAAAAAGAAGATAAGTCAGCTGCAGAGAATGCTTTGATCCGGATTATCACAGCTATTCTTGAGGTGATTGCCCATCTCTGCTTTGACTACTCTTGTTCTTAAAATTTTGACTTGCATAAAGTAATTTTGTGCCTATAATTGTGGAACATGTTTATGAACTTGAAGCAGGGCAGAGTTGTTACTACAAGTGCACTTGTGTGATTTAACATGTTTTTGTATATTTTACACTTTATTGTAATCATGAAGTCAATCACCCTGTACTCATACTGAAGTTATTAAAATTCCAGGTTGCTTCACTATGGTAGTTCTTTGGCTTTGCAGGAAAGTGGAGGTAGTGCCACCACAACTAAAGCTGTTTCACGCCATGTGGGCCCAAACATGACACGCCTTCTAATTGGAGGATCTCAAGCTGGCAGTTTGATTGGTATGTCCGGGAATACTATAAAAAAGATAAGGAAGGATTCAGGTGCTTCAGTGCAGGTTATGCCACAGAATCTCTTACCATTCTGTGCATCAGCATCAGAAACTGATCGTTTAGTACAGGTATTCACTCTCTACAGGGATACAATAGATGTTATCACACTACTCATGAACAAAGGATAGAATTTGAACATAAGGAATTTTTTTTAAATAAATTTTTATATGCAGAAACAATACTTTCATTATCTAAATCTCACAATAATACAATGATGCTATTATTAGTGATTAGATGCATTGCACTGTGGTTCAGATATCGGGAGAACTATCACAAGTTCTGAAAGCTTTGGACTATATTGGCAGTACTCTTAGGTCTGTTGGACCGCAAGGATCTCTTATATAGTTTTCTTGTATTTATGCTTTGTAGATTTACATTCAGAAATCTTTATTTAATTTTTCAGGGCTTAAGATGTAATTAATGTAGTCTATGGTCCATTTTCTTTATTTACCTTGAGATTCGGACTCAAAAATCTACTGCACTGTTTACAAAAGCTTTTATACTCATTAGCATGGACTGTGAGAACCTAATGGACATAAGAGAATTATTCTAGTATCTAGGCTTACAGTACCAGAAGATAGACGGGCCTTCTTCTGAATTGGTTATATTTTCATTTTTTACTTGGCTGTTAATTGAGTTTTGTGGTTATGCTTGGGAAAAATAGGGAAAACCCACCAAAAGAAGTAATTTCTATGAGGCCAACTTATTATGTACCGCCTAGTGCTGCAAATAAGCTGATGCTATTTCCTCGGTCAGCATTGCCAAGATATACCATGCAGTCTGGCAATTTCAGTTCCCCACATTCAAGAGCTGCGGGCAAGGCTGTTCATGGAGTTTCAACAATTTCAGGGGCTTCTGCTTCATTCCCTAGAGTCACTGTTGAAATAACTATTCCCAGTGATGTGGTTGGAGGCTTGATTGGGAAAGGAGGTTCAAATATCTCAAAAGTCAGGTCTGTTTCAGGAGCAACTGTTAAGGTATGCCATTCTAAATGTCTTTGTTCAGGCCAGTTGTTCAATTACAACTGCAAAAATATTGCCATGCATGTTTTACGTAATATAACTGTTCTCACTTTTTTCTCCTATTATGGTTACTTAATTTTAATAATCAGATCACTGGAAATAAGGATTTTGAAACACGCACCATCTATTTTGAAGGCACATCAGAACAGGTAGAAATTTATTTAAGTTTGATGCTTGCGTCTATTTTTCTCATATCTCAACAATGGTAACTGTGGATCTTTTGTTTTAATGACCAGGTTGCAATAGCACAAAACCTTGTTAACTCATTCATAAATGTACAGCAGCAGACATGATAACAGTACATTATTTATAGTTTTTGCTATTGGCAAGATATGTAATGTTATAATTTGGAACTGTAAATTCTGAGAGTATAGTGGCTTTCGAAATTCAAGATGTCTTTACACCTTCATTGCACATTGTTCTTTGTTCTTTGCTATTGCTTTTTCCCTCGCTTTTATTCCATTGCTTAATGGCATTTTTGTCTTGTATTTAGTTGTTGAATATTCAGCTCAAAATGACAATTTTGACGTTTCATACATCTAATGGCGATTGAAACTTTTGTGGACTAAAATTATTTGTCTTGTAAGATCTGATTTAACTTTTTTTTGGTTATATGTTGGAAGTATGCCCCAAAAAGTTGTTCTGGCTGTTAAGAGTTGTCACCGAACACTTATGTTCCAGTAAAGTTTGGAGCTCTAAAAATTTGTTTGAGGATTATTTTTACTATTTAATTAATAGAATATAAAAAAGACAAATAAAAGTTTCCCGAAGAAAATGAATTTGTGTATTTGTTACATGATGTAACACCTCATCATGGGCTATGAAAATCAGACCATTTTCCTTTTTGCGTTTAAGTCTTGTATTACGTACTGTGGAAGAATGCAATCCTATAACAACAATAATTTCGTTTAGTAAATAATTTCAAGCTTCTCATGGAGATATTTTGGGTTTCTCAGAGGTGAAGGTAATGTCAAGCCGAATAATTCATGACTGGGTTCATGTTGGTTTAGGTACTCATACTAGATGCTAAGCATCTACAAAGATAGACAATTACTATCAAAACACTCAAGATCATACATTAGGGGCTGTAATATTCCCAAATAGAGATAATATAAAAACAAAAGTATCTCCAAAAATAGGGCACAGAAAATTCTGAAATTTTATCGGCATATAAGAAATTCTTCAACAGACTCAGATTTAGACTCAAATTAGTGATCTGGTTTTTCTGGTAGTATCAATAATTTTCTGAGTATAAAAATATTATAGAAATACACTCTAATTCTGCCCAGAAATTTCAGAAATGGTTTACATTGAATTTCTTTTATTTTTCTGAATTGAAGATGATAAAAGTCTGCAGATTTAGACACAAATATTTCAGAAATCTCTTCAAACCCTAGCTGCCCTTGTCAAAACACCCAGAAAATCAGTGCGAGGTATGTTCTACTTGTTTCCACTTGTCCTTGTTGTTGCTATCTTCAATGATGCTTAATAACATGAAGACACCTTGCCGTAGTCAACCCAAATCTGAATCTGATGCTCGAATTTCACCTTCAGAAAATGGTCTCCAAACCTGATAATGAACTGCAGCTTTGAAAATGATGTGCTAGGGCATCACAGACCAAAGGCCTTAAACTGAAACACACCCTTCTGACTACGGGGAGCCCATACGTCTCTCTGAAACCAGGGATACTAAAGGTTTTCAGACCTTAAGTGAAAGATTGCAGCAGCCATAGATAAAAGACTGATAACGTAATAAGATCACACAAATTTTTCCCTCACAATCTCTCCCATGGGCACAAACTCAAATGACCGTAAGGAGCTTCTCGTTGTACCTCAACAAGGCAACACTATCTAGCTTCAAACTGAGATAATCATCCTGGCTTTTGCAAGGATGACCATAACCCGGTCAACGGTCCCATTGTAGGGGACCATTGTCCAACTTTAAGCATAGACAACCACAGAACTCTGTTCTTTGCACAGTGGCTGCTATATGACTTCATCGAGGCCTTCAGATTGATCAGTACTTTTCACTTCCCCCTGCCACCTATGACTCAGGATACTAGTTCATGGAATCTGCCTTGTCATGGGCTCACATGCATTCTGAGCTTATCAATTTAACTTATAAATAAGAAATTAAGAATCATATCAGACTCGGCATCACAACACACAATATCACATACACGTGACGATTTAACACACTGGACTACAACCGACACACAATCTCAAGTAAAGTGCCTAGTGGTGAGACATAGACATTATGTGTGGCAGATACTTTCTTAGGAGATGTATCTGGAAGACTGGGAAATGGGGATGGTCCAAGTAATCCTGGAGATGGACCTGATTAAAGAGAATTAAAAAATTTAGCTGCAGACTTAAAAAATGTTGGGCTTCAAACTGGATGCGCATGGGCAAATTGTTGGTCTCATACTTATTCACAAATTGAGCACCGCATTTTACTTGAGCAAGATTTTCTACAGTTCCTTTTGCTAACTTGCTTCACTATGTTTGTTTTCCTTAATGCAGTTGTTCCATGTATGAGTATGCTTAGATTCAATAGCTTTAGTCACTTGTTTCCTTCAGCATTTATGGTATCCTGTGTCCTTTAGTTTCAGATGTTATTGGTTCATTGCGTAGTGTCTTCCCTGGTTATGGAATTATTTCATTACTTGAGACTCCTTGCCATGCAAGTACTTGGCTCTGTTTTACAAGCTGATTTCACTCTGGTGTATTTTGGTTGAGATCTCACACTTTTCCAGATACCTGACATTTCTTGGCTCTTTAGGCTTATTTACTCTGGTGCATTATTCTCAATTCTCATCTGCCTGTTACGGTCATGCAATTAGGATTCTCTTGCTGGAAATTTGGATTGACATTTGGCTTTTCCCTGTCCATCTTTTGTGACACCTGCTCTGTTTACTTCAGGCAAGGTTCCCTGTGCACCATCGCTTGACACAATTGAACTCATCAAATAGAATGCAGCCCGCACCCCCCTCCCAAACCCTCGACTTGGTTGGACTCATCCATGTCTTTTGACATTTTGGTTAATTATCTAAGTTCTTCTTGTGCTTCATGCATGCTCAAAACACTTTTTTCAAATGAATCATTATGAAATAATCCACGTGGCCCTAATTTGGAAAACATTTGTCCTATAAATTCAGAAATTTGAGAACTTTAATCGGAGTACCCTGGTCTAAACATGTTACTAAATCTAAAGATGAATAATAATATAATTTTTTTCACTTTTGACCCCCAAAAAACAAAAAAAAATCGGTGGATTAATAATAATTGCTTTCGATATTGATAATAACTTCCTATTAAATGGCTTTTATCCATTTTTTAAAATGAAATTTTAAATTTTTTAATTAATGTTTTAAATGAATTATTAAATAATAGATTTATTATAATATTGAATATATTTATATTTAACTACATATTCTATTCTATAATAAATATACATTATATTTTATTGATAAAAATATACATGTTATATTTTAAATAAACTATTAACTAGCATATCTATATTTTAAATAATCTAAGTAATAAAAAAACTAAATAATAAATTTTTTATTAGTATCGAGTTTGAAGTGAAATGGTTGAATATTAGAGTATTTGAAAGAAATTGTAGAATGTAATGCAAAACATAGATGAACAAAATCAATATATCAATGGTTGTGTGTATATATATATATATATATATATATATATATATATTGGTTTAAAGCATTTATGACATAAGGTGTTATGGAGAAAACAAATATTATACTTTTTATGTGCATGTATAAAACAATTTAGACATTGCAAAAAATAGAAGATTTCCGAACAAAACTTGAATTATGTATTAATAAATAGATACATAAAACTATAAATAGTATTCAATTGCATTTTGTTTGGATAATTTTGAATGAATAGAAAAAAAAAATAGTTGACTTTGATCAAATTATTTGTAACAATATAAGTCATTAAGAAAAGTAAAAATTAGGGAAAATAGAAGACATTGGAACAAAAATTTAATTGTTTTTTATATTAATAAGCAATGAAACAGTAGCAACACAAAGATATATTACATCAATTGTCTTTTAAAAATTTTAATCTATTTTGTTCAACCTTTTTCTTTGCAAGTTGTCTACTGATTATCATTTTTTCGTAATGATCATATGTGAATGTTGGCATTATTTTAAGACCTTCTAGAGATTTTATTTGAGATAGTGCCACAAATGTCAATCACGTTCTTTGTGTTGGTCCTATATCAATTGTGGCTTTTGATAGAGTCAACCCTTGAGATTACTGTATAATCCATACCCATGCTAATCTCAATGGTAACTGAGATGTCTTGCCCCTTTGTATTGGTGTTATTGGAATTATATTTGGATGATGATCTTCAAATGGTATTCCTGTTGTCAAATTCAACCATGACATATAATGGTGGTTTCGGTGGAGAACTTCCTAGTTTATAGATAATCTTTCAAACATATCCTATGTTGTTTGTAATTAGGGCTGGCGGATTCCAATTGCCTTGGGCAACATTGGAATCCGCCTAAGGGGGCCAACCCCTTCTCCAACATATAGGGCCAGGCCCCATACCTCTCGGCTCCACCCAAAAGGTCTCCACGCTACATCCAAGCCCAACACGCCTCCATGATAGGGCCGACCCTATCCATTTTGCTTAAAAGGAATTAAATAAATTAATATGTTTAATTTGCAAAGAAGGCCGACATGATTAAGAAGTATTGCTCTCCTATAAATAAAGCATATACTTCACACAACATCATCTATTCAGTTTTGCAAGAAGATGCGAAATATATTCTAAGGAAGCGAAATATATATTCA
Source organism: Cryptomeria japonica (assembly GCF_030272615.1). NCBI lineage: Eukaryota > Viridiplantae > Streptophyta > Pinopsida > Cupressales > Cupressaceae > Cryptomeria > Cryptomeria japonica. Next base: position 10,659,779 of record NC_081410.1, read on the forward strand.
AGGCAGTTGATAACAACGAACTACATTAAAGGGCAACAAATCATTAATAGAAGATAGTGAACTTCATCAAAGGCAACAAATCACCACTAAGAGATAGAGAACTCCTTTGAAGGCCCAAACAAACCCTATAGAAGGACTACAAACTAGTTGAAAGGTGTTGCTACCCTTGTTACACACAGCAAGTCAGATTAGAAGGACTGCAAATCATGATCTCCATTAGCAAACTAATTGTGTAGACTTCTATGTCATCTTCCTTGTGACTGCAACATCTATACTCCAGATAAGTGTGTAATTATTAGTTGAATTCAAAACCATAATCAGATCTGAGGATCTTTTCTGGCTGGGTTTTTCCTCCTAGGAGGTTTTCCCAAGGTAACTGTGCTTTGTCTTTATGCATTCATTTCCTTTACCATGCTTAAATCTGGAAAACAATAAACCTAATTAACCTAGTTAAAACTAATTTTGATTTTCTGAGTTTTATTCAATCTAAAAGTACTAAAATTATCATCCTATAGCTTCATTTACAAGTCTTGTTTGTATCCAAAGATTTGAAGTCAACATCACCCTTGAATTCTTATTGATCAATATCTCTAGATCAAGTTCATCATTTGAATTTTTTTTTGTTTGATGTACAGTTCCAACTTTTGTTGCAAGATTACGTGCAATAGGATGTTTCAATGGATATAACATTTTTTTGTTATGATTATGAACATTTTCATTTGTAGAGAACAAATGGACAGCATTGTCAAACTCAACATTACTTGTAGCATCTATATGTTAATAGGGTCTTGTCATAAGTAATCAACAATCATCAATTTGTGGGTTTGAATCTCTTAGATTTGTCAAAAGTTGATGAAACCTTTGTTGTTGGTTGTTTTGCCCATCTTGTTTAAATATTTTATCTAATGTAACCACAATTTTGAATTCTTGCCACACTAATTTTGTCTGTCTATTGCTATCATATGTTGATCTATAATTGATTGAAGACAATTGACCCAAATCTCGAACCAAAATAATAGATATAACTAAAAGATAACCAACAAAAAATAATATAAATTATAAAAAATTCAGACATGAATTATAATAAATATAATATAAAATAGTTTGCGTGATTAGTCATAACGAAAGATTTACTTGCAAAGCTTATGTGTGCATTTTGTGGAAATGCTTGTTGGAGCTAAGAATCTATGTTTTCCAACATGTTTTGATCAATGAAGCTCATTTGATCAATCAAAATGTATTTGATATATGTTATATCTTCTTGAAAACTTGTAAGTCTTGTTCCTTTTAGCTGGGAAAAGTCTCATTTTGAGATTCTCAATTTTGAATGAATCGTAGACGCTCCTATATTGAATGTAGTAACTCCTGTTGGTGCAAGTATATCTCTATATACTTGGATCATTCTATGTCTCTATGTCTTCATATTATTTGGATCATTCTAGATTCAACGACCAAGGAGCTTTACACCTACAATAAATATGAACTCGTATATTTCATTAATTGGCATAATTTTTATATATTTAAACATGTGATTTTTTTGACTAGTTAATTAGTTACTTGCAAACCATCTCGCCTCCTTTTTTCCTTAGGCATGCACCCTCGCTACACACTGTGTGTCATTATACAAAGTTTAGTATCTCTTCATATTCATGCTCAATATCTGTCTCTGCAAGTTGTGTTGTATTTGTTAAACATGGATGTTGATGTTAATTTTGGAATGCCTAGAATTGAAAATACAAAGAATGTATTAGCCATATCATCAAGTATAAGTAGTTTATGTGATATACTAGATGTATATGAAAATATTTACGTACATGCTTTCATATTTGTTGATGTAGATCTTGTATAGGATTCCATGTGTGAACAATGGAATAAAAATAACTCTCAACACTTTTCTTCTACTCCTCATTTGACCAATCAATGTTCTCCATATTTGGTGCTCCATGCATCTAAAGGAACCCATGCACATGCGGTGACCCTCTATGTTTCCATTCATATCTAATCTATTAATCTTTAACATTCATTCATTTTTCTAAAATTTATTTTCTAAATATTTAATGTCTTAAGTGCATGTTGTGTGCAACAATATGAGGACAGTCTATAACATTTTGTCTTCACCAAATTTGAGCTTCTCATGGAGTACTTGTGATGTTCCTAACATTAATGGATGCAAATCAAGCCAATACATGTCTGCAACACTCAATGTAAATAATATTCTAGGAGAGCCGATTTGATGAAGCATGACTACTAATTTTGCATGACATTGAGCCCAATATGACCTTGTACTCCTGGGTTTGTTTCCAAATCACATTAGCCTATCAACTAGATGAGAGTGTGGCATGTTTTCCATATGCTAATGCAACTCATTAATGGTGATTGACATGTCTTGAAAACTTCTTTTCACAAATACTGTAGATGAATTCTGCACATGATCTCTCATTATCATAGTCATCATAAAATATGAATCTTGAATATTGACCAAAACGATGATCCTTATACCTCAATAGATGCTTCACAAATTCATGTAAATGCACTCACCTTATTTGGGGTCATAACCAGTCACATTGTCCATTAGGAAACAATGTTAGGAATGCCATATCGTGTAATCTTGATGTGACATACTCATTGATAGGAGATGTGCTGATTCTTGGCCAATCAATTAATCCCGTTGGATTTGCCTCAGAATTATAATATTGAATATATTTATATTTAACTACATATTATATTCTATATTAAATATACATTATATTTTAAATAAATTATTAATAATATGTTCCAATTAAATAGGTTTTAGTTAAAAAATGTAACATATAATATATTGTTATTTAACTACATATTCTATTCTACATAAAAATATATATTGTATTTTAAATTTAAACTACTAACAATAGCTTTTTATCAAATAGATTTTATTTTTTAAAATTAATTATTAATATTTTAATTATATTTTTAATGCTGAGAAGCATTCTACAATAATAGCAAGGGGTGAAGTGAAATGGCGTGTGTTAATGTTAACTTTTACCTTTTGTAGCTTAAATTTGACAACCATTCACATATCAAAATATTAATATTAGTTATAAAATTAATATTTCTAAAATAAACACCAAATAAAAGAAAATATACCTTCATCAAAATTATATGTTTTAGATAGATATATAAATATAAAATAAAAACAAAGATATTTAAAAATAATAAACCATTTCTTTTATTTTTGATCGATAATAAAGATAATATTTTATTAATATAAAAAAACAAGGTTCATACATTCTTTGTCAGATAAAAACAAAGCTAGGGATCAACCCCTATCAATCTTGTCATATATACCACTCGAGCCATGAAATTCTACCTACAACTTGAAGCTACCTTGCCTACAATCCGCTACCCCACTACCCAAAATTTGGCTTTATGCCGTTGTTTTAGACTACAAATTTAAGAACACCAAGTCCTACCAAACACTTTAACAAGATATAACAAAAAATTCAAACAAAACAAAACATTTTTATTTTTATCAGGGCCATTGACCCGATAGTCTTTTGGTGCGAAATTAGTCTTCTTTGCATCATCCTTCTGCTTTGCATCTTGCGCCATTTGCAGCTCCAGCTCCTTACAAATGAAAACTTTTAGAGCCTCCCAACCCACCCATGTCTCCTTTGTTTTGGCCTCTTGGTTTTCTCCATCATCCTAGAGAAAAAACGGTCTAAACTCGACATCATTTCTATCTTACATGATTCCTTCTCCCAACGGTCGCCTCGGGCCTCTTCCCACCACAACTCTCACCATCAATGAGGTCAATCCACACAACAAATGATCTGGGATGCATGCTTTTGCCACCCAAATCACATCCTCCTTTGAACCAAACACCAACCCCCATGCAACCACCATGGAAACAATGTTGGCATCCCTTCTATAACGAAATTCCAACCTCAAATACTCCTCACCCAATAACACCTCCGTGATCTGCAAAAAAATGGGGTCGTCAAATTTGAAAATTCCCTCGAGCCTATTTTTGAGACCTTGCCAAAAAATGCGAGTTGATGTTTAATAGAGTGAAGCGAAAAGTTCGCTTCCATGATTGCTAGTTGTGCACTATTTAAATGCCCTTCTATCACTATCTGGAGCTTGCTTCACACACCTCAACCTTAGAAAATCCAAAACATTACCCACCCTTGCAATTAAATGGCTCCTCCTTACCCCTTATCATCGACAGTAATGATCATCAATACATCCTCTTATTGATGGTGGACGATATGACCAACTCAACAATTTGTATTGAGAACACTTATGTCACCTCTATTTCAAATTTTATCAATCCACCACATAGTTTATTGGAGAGAAAACCGGTAGCGTACTAACTTAAAGCGCATTAATAACGTTACATGGATCGATACACAACAATATACCCAAATGATGAAGGAGATCGTGGGCGATTCATCCCCCTGCCAACTCCTCAATAATGTCATTCTCCATCATACTGTTAATAACTCGTGCTTGCTAGGGCCATCCCACCACCTCATATTTTGATCATTAAAATCACACCCTTGATTTGATAAGTGATATACTTTAGTATTTCCTTCCATTCTGACATGTGAGATTCTAAAATCTTAATTTTTTTTTTAACTTTTTGCCCAATAATAGAAATGAGTTTATTAATTTTCCAACATTGTGAGACTCTTTTAACAATTGCCTCCGTTACTATTTTTGAATCTGCTTCCAAATGTACCTTAGTAACTGAGAGTATGTCTACTAGAGAGATGACAAGCAAAACAACTTGCGCCTTTGCTTCATTATAGGTTCCATTCATCAGTCGTTATGCTCCCCTTTATCATTTCTCGCAATGCATCTCGCACCCGAGACACATGGATTCCCTTTTGATGCACCATCAAAATTAATCTTGGTCCATCCCATCTCTATTTTTTCCCATGTTGCATTACGTTTTGAACATTGAGTAGGATTAATTCTACCAGGCCCACTAACGAGCCAATAATCCACCATTTGATAATTACAACATTCTTTTGATAATTACAACATTCTTTTAAAAAACTATATTTTATAAATTTTTATTTAAAATGAGTTTTGGGAACAATGATAAGAAGTTTAAAATTTAAATATAAAAAAACTAAATAATATAGATACAATATAATTTAATCTTTTATTTATTTAGTAAATATAATTTAAAATAAAATAAAATAATTTTAAGGCAAAGAGAATAGTTCCAATTAATATCTCTCAACATTTCTTTAAATAGATGTATTCAATATATCTATACTAGTTTTAAATGAAATATATAATAACTTTCTATTAAATGAAAAATGTTAAATTATATAATATAAAATATAAAATATAATTGAGAAGAACCATTATTATACTATATTACTATTATCATATAAAAATAAAAAAGATTAGTGAAATAGAATTCTAAAACATAAAACTAAAGATTTTAAAAAAACTAACTAAATTAACACCTTCGTGAAGATCACAAAATAGAAAATGATTTATGTTAAATTTCATATCTTGACTATAATGATAAAAAAGTGGCACACAATTAAAAAAAAAAATTTAGATAGTAGTATCATTTAAAAATAATAATATCAACTACAAACATTTATTAAAGAAGAAAAAGGATTTGGAGAACAATATTTTTTAATCAAATTTTTAGAGATTCAAATTTATATTTCAATAATTACAATAGACTACAAATAATTAGTATTAATTATTTTTTAAACATCATTATAGAAAATAGAAAAAAACAATATAGTTAATATTTATAAAATCATAATTTTCAAATGGTTTACTACAATTAAAAAAATCATGATATGATTAATATATATTATTTTTTATTTATAAATAAATAAATATTTTTAACAATATGAATTAAGTCAAACAATTTACGAAATTAGAAAATTTGTGATAAATGTATATAAATTCATCTCAATAATGAAATATAAGTCAATTTTTTTTTAAAAATAATATATAAATATCAACAAATATTTTTTTTAGCCATTTTTAAAAGAAAATAATATTTATTCTCAATAATGAAATATAAGTCATTTTTAAAAAAATAATATATAAATATCAACAAATATTTTTTTTAATCATTTTTTAAAGAAAAAAATATTTATCAAATAATTAAAATATTTTTTTTATTTTAATTATTTTACAACTATATTTTTTTAATATAAATAAAATACACAAAAACTAATTACATATATAATTATAATTTTTACATTAAAACTATTTTTTTTTAATATAAATAAAATACACAAAAACTGATTAAAGAACTCCAAGATACGAGAGCTCCGCCCTTCAACAGGGTTGACATGTGCATACAAATCATGGAAAGGAAGAAGGTGGTCTGGATGGAAGGACCACAGGGGTGGACCACATGGCAACAAGTAGTCTAGTTCTTTTTGGTCCTGAATTCATCTGTATAAACATCTTTTTGGGTCTCTCGATTTATAATATAAAAAAAATATATATATATAATAATAAATTTCATAATAACATTTTTTCACACGAACTTCATTTTCTCTTATCCATTTTAATGTTTTTTAAAATATAACTTTTATTTACTATTTAGAAACTATTTAAAAACTTATAAATTTTAATTAATAAAAATTAAACTTGCCATAATTGTGGTCAGCAATGCTATATAGATAAATTTTAATATTTAAATTGAATTAAATATGATTCAAAGAAGTCAATGTTAGGTGTGAATTTTACTCTTAAAAATCTTCACATTAAAAAAGAAGGTGAGGGTAATTTCATGGAGTGATGAATGCGTTAGATCTGTAATTCTTGGCGAACAGATTAATTTTGGCATTGATTGCCTTTATGGTTGTCATTATTGTACATTAATGAGGAGACTTAATACTATCTGATTTAGTTGCAATCATTTCATTAATGTGCTTTCCAACACACATTCTAATATCTTTGAAAAATAATAATTAGATTATTTTCAATATGAATCAATAAAAATAAGAAAAATAAATTTTTATAATTTATAAAATATAAATTAAATATGAATTATAATTTTATTTCAAATTTTTTTTTGAAATATTGATTGATTCAATTAATTAATAAAAATAAAATTAGATTAGATAAATGCAATAATATCTTACAAGAAAGACTAATAATAACCATATCCAACAAAGTTTTGTTAAAACAGAGAAGACAAAAATTACACCTTCAAGTCAAACACCGACAGGTGCAATTCAGTTCTTAAATTAACAGATGCTTTTAGCTTTTATACTATAACAAATATATTTGCTGCTATTCATCTAGCGTATAAATTGCTTCTGTTTCGCGTCCTAAATTTGGCTGGAAACACATTTCCTCTGTTTCTTTTCCAATTGCGATGAGATTTCCTCCAAACATGCTAACTAAAGTTGAAAATTCCATAAAATTCTCTTAAGCACCAAAATATTTTGTGCAGAATAATCATGAAAGGGCTTTCAGAAAATCATCTGGTAGAAGACGGACTTGAAAATTTGGTGGCAGACGGTCCTCCTCCTCAGTCGAGCTTGCGCTCACGCTTCATATTGGAGGGCGAAGGCGAAGTCGAAGCGCTTCTTACCGACAGATGTTTGTCATGTCATCATTGCGCCGAAGACACGGTACAATTCTAAGTTCCGGCCTTGTAATTCCGAGAGGAAATAATATTATATACTTATTTTCTTGAAACCCTATATGCTCTTTAATTCTGCGAATAATTAATTTTTTTTTTAATTGATACATTGAATTAATGTCTGTTTTGAGTTTGCAATGGAGCAAATGTTTTAGTCAAGTATGCAGTTCATATCTACGGGTTAGGTTTGGTTTTGCTCCCAAGCCTCGTCACGAGGTATTGGTTTAGGAGTGCCAAATTTGAATGACAAATATGGTCACGACGTTGAAACACAGGAGTAACAAATTTGAACGATACATATGCTCACTAGGTAAATCACTGATACATGCTCGAGGAGCTCGTATCAAATCTAGGCATCATTGGCTGCAGGTTGGCGGCGAGTCTCTAAAGAATATTTTCAAGCCTTGAGGGCATAGGATGCAGTTCAAAAGATCAAGGCCATTTGTAAATTGGATAATCATGTCTCAGAGCTTCCTAATGTCTTCAAAGCCCAAGAGGCTTTTCAAGCTTGGAAGAAGCTCATAAGCAGTGCTTGGATGCTAGTTAAATGGTGACTTGTGACATGCTTCTTTCCTTGGGAGATCTGCATGAAGTTATAGCGAGCATGGCCAAATATGGCTTGCCATTTAATTCAAAACTCAATGAGCCTTCCAAACCGACAACCTTGAAAAAATAATCAACAAAGGCAATGTCAAATTCATACTTATGGTTGGTGATCTAGAGTTGATTTGCCAAAGCCTTGGGTTTGTGCATTTCTACTTTGCCCTTTGAGGTGGTTTACCTCGAATAGATTGGCTTCATCAAAAGAAGATGTGTTTGAAACAACATTAGGGGAGAGGAGCTAATACATGCTCACCCTAACTTCACACTTCTCAAAATCATATGTGGACATTTCAAAATTTTCTTAATTTTACACAGCAGCTTACTTGTCAAGTCCCCTACTTAAAAACAAAATTTCAAGTCCATATGGTCAAATATGATGCCACATTAGCACGCATCTTTGTGAAGGTGTTCCAAATGGTTATAAGACGCATAGATGTGCACTAAGTCATGTTTACTTGTGCGCTGATGTGGCATCCATCATTGGTTATTTTTTGAATTTTAGAGGTACTTTCTTTGGGGATAAGCATTGACATGACATTTTTAGGGCACCACCACTATTGGTCTCATTTTGTCCATGTACTATAACATATATTTGTACCCCTATCACCTATTGGTCCCTCTCCCCTATTGGTGTATGGGAAGGTATGGAGTGGGCTATAAGAAGTTCAAACCAGTCGACCATCTTTTTCAAAATTGACTTTAAAAATCTTATGACAAGAGTGAATGGCCTTTTATTCTTTCCATACTTTGGGCTCTTGGCTCTAGAAATAACTTTCTTCAACTCGTAAGAATTTAGTTTGCATACGCCTCTACTTGTCTTAATATTAACGACATCCAATTTGAGCAATTTGGAATTTGTAGGTCAATTAGACAAGGATGTCTTTTAGCACCATATTACTTTGTGTTCCATGTCCCCTTTTTGAGCTAAGTAAATAATTAATAATTTAACTTGAATTGTCCAAATAACTTTATTTTATAACATTGCTAAATGGGCAACTCATGTTTTATTATTAAAAGAGGGTTATTAAAGTGCTGCTAAGGCTAAAGTAATGTTTTATTAAAAGGACATTTTAGACTTTAAAAAAATAATGTTTTAGAGGGAAAAGGGGAAAATAATATAATATTTAATTACAATTCTTTGAAGTGTCTATATAAGGAGTTGAGTATAGGGGGAGTGTACCAGCAGCCGTTATAGCTAACTTTGTGCACTAACATATTCTAAACGGTACATCGGATTTTGACAATTTTTTTTTTGGTTGTCTTTACATGCTACTTAGGTGCTTATAGCTATTGTTTTGGCTTCCGGGTAGTAACGATGCATGCTGTGGGATTCGTTATGCGCGCAAGGGTCAAAAAGTAAACTTTTCAAAGTGTTGCTCGATACTTGTTTAAAGATGCCCCAATAACTGTGCACTTAAAATTGCCAATACTTATGCACAAATGCCCTAGTAGTTGTGTGCTATGGGTGCCAATAAAAAGTGCACAAATGGGCCAAATATAGTCCAAAAAGCTAAAAAATGAGCAGTTATTGGTACATGTGTAATTTATTAATGAGCTTTTAGTTATTTGCTTTTTGATTTTTTTAAAGTTAGTAATTGGGGGGTTGGATGTGCAAGGAGCGAATGGTTATTGGAACATGAACGGTAACTGGTGCTCTTCCCCTAGAAGAAGATTATTGATTTACAAAATGAAACCCCTTTCTTTCGAGATTTAATGTATGTTCATCTTTTTGCCCAAGGACGAATACTCTTTTGATAAATGGATTCAAGGATGAAAACCTTTCTATTCATTTGAGCAATTCCATCGAGGGGTTACCAATGTTTAGAAAGTTGCAGTTTTTTCACTAGTTTTAGTTATGGTTTTAGCTTTATGCTTTTATAGGCATTCATTGTGATCATTGTAATTGTCTAGTTGTATCCAAGTTTAACTAGGTAATTCAATTCATTATAGGTTAATCTCAATATCAGGTTCCTCTTTGGATCAATTCATCTGTCAAGGTTGAATAGCATAATCATGACTTTTTCTCTTCAGACGTGATAGGCGTTTTGGATGTAGGCGATTTCTAGGAGTTGGGGGGGGGGTGTTCACTATCAATTCCAACATGGTATTATAACATCAAATTTGTGACTTCCTGTCTGTTTTTTGAGAGATTTGGCTTTAAGGGAAAAATTGGCTCATCTTGAAACAAAACAAACATCACTATTGGATCCAGTGCCAAAAATGTAAGGATCAACTGTTCAAATGCTCAAATCCAAGAAGTTGAAAAAAAAGCAAATATTTTTTAGTAGTAGGACTCTCGCTGTCATAAATTCTCCTTGATTTGTGTTATAAGGTACATTCCTGTTTCTTAATTATTTTTGGTTTTTCCAAAATTTTTAGGAAAATCTCAAAAAAATTTCTCTAGTTTTTTCTTAATTTTCTCCAAAAATTTAAAATATAAAAAAACAAAAGAAAAATTCAATTTCAAAATAAAATAAAAAAGTGTTGGCATTTATTGGACGTAGGGTATAGTACCTTGCTGTACCCCTACGCCAATAGGTTACGCCAGGTCAATGCCAGCCCATCACCGCAGGTGGACTTCACCAGTCGGCGGTGTTCAATTTGTTGGTGGCCAATGGAATATTTTGTTGGCATATTTTGGCCAACACTACACCTCGTCGGCCCTTCACTTACCTACCCAAGCAATGACTGTAGTTACCTCAGTAGTGGAATCCTAGAGATTTCAATAGTATATTCTAGCAAACAATCTCCTGATAATCGATGTCAACGAATCCAGAATATTTTGCCTTGGCGAAGAATATTTTGATGCAAGTACAAAATCTTTGGCGATCATAGCGAATAATTTAGATGACTTGGAATTTTTTTGGCACATGCCTTTTTTTCCATCAGTAGAGAATGTTTTTGGAATATTCATTGATGCCAACGCGTTAACACTATTGAGACATGGACCAGCTAGGACTCAAACCTAGGACCTTCCATATGCTGCTGGAGTGCTCTACCATCGAGCTACTAGCCCCTCTTGGACCAGTCCATCGTCGGTCCGGGTGTGGCTTATTTCCAACACCAACACCCCCCCTTAAGCCACACCTCTCGTGTGCTTGGGGCTTCTAGTTTGGACCTGGCTCTGATACCATGTTGAGACATGGACCAGCTAGGACTCGAACCTAGGACCTTCCATATGCTGCTGGAGTGCTCTACCACTGAGCTACTGGCCCCTCTTGGACCAGTCCATCGTCGGTCCGGGTGTGGCTTATTTCCAACACCAACACTCATGTTGATTTTCCCAGGTTTTATTGGATGTATTTTAATGTATATATCTAATTCAATCTGATACTTGCATTCTTGGAATTCTATGTGTTCTCAAATTGAATAACATTATACTATATATATTCCTTTGGAGAGGCATGTCCTTAAACGGACATGTCTCTCCTTTAATTATAATAATTTAATCAATATTATAATATTTCATCAATCAATTATTAATTTAGAATAATATAATAGATTAATATTGAATATTAAATTTTATATGATTAATAACATAATAATATATTATTATTAATCAACATATATTATATGTATTCTAAATGATCATTCGACTCAAGCTACAAACATTAACACTCCCTCTTAGCTAGGGAGGATGATCAGACAAAATGTGTAGTGATCTCCCATGTCAACACTTATGGCCCTCACCATAGATACACAAAACATAATTAACACTCCTTCTTAGCTAGGTAAGATGAATGTAGACAATATATTCAAACATCATAATTTAATAGATAGTGATCATTTTAGTCATTCATGAGAATCATACCATCTAATCATTTGGTATGTAGTATCACCTAAACACGTGATCTTGAAGTTCATCACATCAATCTTGCGATTGATAGGATATCACCTAAGCATGTGATATCAATATTGCCTACACGCAATACTTAAGGATAATCATATGAGAAAGCTTAATTTCTCACCTTATCCTAGTTGTGATAAGTGCACTAACATTTTATACAAATGTTATATCACCTAAATACATGATATGAAGTATCACCTAGACACATGATACACATGTCCATTACGTCAATCTTGTGATGACAGGATATCACCTAAGCACGTGATATCAGTATTGCCTAAACACGCAATACTTAAGGATAATCATATGAGAAAGATTTAAATTCTCATCTTATCCAAGTTGTGGTATGTGCATTAACATTTCATATGAATGTTTTACCACAACACAATCATGGCTTCATCCATGATTCACCAGAGATCCACCATGATAACTGGTTTGGACATTATAAGATCGTCACCTTATAATGTCTCCATACAAGTGTTCATTATCTTGAGAGATCGTCACCTCTTAGATATGAACCCAGGGGATAAAATCCAAAAATGTCCTGTCATGACAAAGAAGTTTACACATTAAACATGCAAATACAAATTGCAAAGCAAATTACTTTTCTATCATACCTAAACCTTTTCTGAAGTGATCAACCTTCACTCTGAAAGAGGTTTTTGGTCAGAATATCTGCAGTTTGATCTCCAAGGGAAAACCCCCCTACTCGAGGGAGAAGCACCCAGCATAAAATGTCTTTATATATCAAATATGTCTAGCAATAATGCAAGATACGGGCCCAATATATGTTGCTTCACTCCTTGAAGCAAATTTCACAAGAGCAAATCTAATTGGTTTTCTTCAGAGGATCGATCTGCTCTAACTAATATATAAACTGCTCTTCACATAAATTGAATGGATCAGAGAATGAGTTTGCATCTTCTATATATATGAGGGAGGCACCCTTTCACAAGGGGTCGGTCCTCAATGACACCATTTGTCTCTTCACAAGGGTGACCACTACAACATCAACACTCCCTCTTAGCTAGGGAGGAATCCTTGTTAATAATATAGTCATGAAATAACATCCACCATGGCTACTCCTAGAGAGTGGAACACGATTCATCATGGTACTCAACATGATGATATCCATCATGGCTACTCCCATGTATGAGAATGCATTTGAAGTATGAACACAAGTGCCCATCACAGAGTTGCTCAACGAGATGTTTTCATCTCATCATGACGTTCACCATGACTACTCCCAAAGGGTGGAACAGGGGCCTTCACCTCAAACTTCTCCCTCACAGAGAAGAGTGTATTAACAAGGGCTTGCTCCTCAAACTTATCTCTCACAGAGAAGAATGCATTAAGCATATTTTCATGATGGTGTGGCTCCCTCTGATATCAACCTTCTGACCTCCTTGTCTAAGGTTGCTTGTGATGAAATGTTAGACTCCCTTTGAATCTGATATCAACCATCTGACCTCCTTGTCTAAGGTTACTTCTGATGAAATATTAGACTCCCTCTGAATCTGATATCAACCATCTGACCTCCTTGTCTTGTCTAAGGTTACTTCTGATGAAATATTAGACTCCCTCTGAATCTGATATCAACCATTTGACCTCCTTGTCTAAGGTTGCTTTTGATGAAATGTTGGACTCCCTCTGAATCTGATATCAGCCATCTGACCTCCTTGTCTAAGGTTACTTCTGATGAAATATTAGACTCCCTCTGAATCTGATATCAGCCATCTGACCTCCTTGTCTAAGGTTACTTCTGATGAAATATTAGACTCCCTCTGAATCTGATATCAACCATCTGACCTCCTTGTCTAAGGTTACTTCTGATGAAATATTAGACTCCCTCTGAATCTGATATCAACCATAATTTCGTTTATAAGCATCAATTTATTTCTCCCTTTAATTCAATTTTATTGTGCTTTCGTCCTGAAGGTATGTTAGAGAGAGATTACAAATAGCTCATAAACCAAATTATCTCGAACAAAAATACCAATGATAGAAGCATTCAAGATTTTACTAGCCAATATTTCTAGCATAAATTACAAACTCAATAATTCATGTGCCTTAATAAAACATGGAATACTTATCTTAAGTTTAAAACATTTCCTTTCATAAGGTGAGCCCATATAAGAAATATCACGCATGAATCATCTCTCATCATAATTCCCTTTGAATGATGTAGAACATTTTCATAATTTTGATCAACACTTTCATTATAATCTGCCACACACAGTCGTTAATAACTTTTGCAATTTACCAAATTTTTTCAATCTCTTCGGTGAGATGTTACAAAATCTAATTACAAACATTTCCTCCAAGTTATAGCCAGATCCAACGGTTAAAACAGAAGTTATGACATTTTTCCCAAAACTGCTAACCCTAGGTAGGGTTTCAAGTGACCTGCACCAAAGTTGTCATATCTTGCACAAAACTGAATCAAATTTAATGAGATAAACATATTTGAAAACTAGAAACACAGATCTTTCCATCCATAATTCTAAAAAAAACTGAATTCTCCAACCCTCTCCAACCTCCAAATTAAACTTCACAGGCCTGAGCTCTGATACCATGTTGATTTTCCCAGGTTTTATTGGATGTATTTTAATGTATATATCTGATTCAATTTGATACTTGCATTCTTGGAATTCTATGTGTTCTCAAATTGAATAACATTATATTATATATATTCCTTTGGAGAGGCATGTCCTTGAACGGACATGTCTCTCCTTTAATTATAATAATTTAATCAATATTATAATGTTTCATCAATCAATTATTAAATTAGAATAATATAATAGATTAATATTGAATATATTTTATATGATTAATAATAATATAATAATATAACATAATAATATATTATTATTAATCAACATATGTTATATGTATTCTAAATGATCATTCGACTCAAGCTACAAACATTAACAAACACTGTAAGGTTGGCTTTATGTCTGCCTCCTAGTCTCCTTTGGCCTTAAAGCAACTATTTTTTTCTTTTGGCCATAACTTAGGCATACATAGTCAAAATTGGGCAAATGTGATATCATTGGAAAGTCGATTCCAAGCACTTTTCAATGGTGTAGGTCTCATAATCAGATTTTGCTATTGGTTCATGTTATCCTCAATCAAAGTTAGATCATCATTTTCTACTTCTGAGCGCACTTTTTTGCTAGCATCTTTGATTTTTGCCATTCTTGTGGAATTGGCAAGGTATTTCAGAGATCTTTAGATCCATTCATGCCCTTTTTTTAGAATCTAGCCTAGGTACATTTTATTTATATTTCTATGTTTTTACATATTGGTCAATTACTTGGATGTTTTGGCACTTGGAAACGTTATGTTTGCATTAGATGATTTTAGTTGATTTGCTTTATATTCACTTAGGTTATTGGTGTCTCTGATTTTTTCATTTGAGGAGGTGTCATGGGTTTTTCAGCTCATCCTTTTGTTGTCATGTCAGCAAATTGGTAGCATGACATATATCAGGTGGCTTGATCTTTTGCCTTATTTGTATGGACTCATACTTGAATCAGCCACACCAGGGGGTAAATCAACTTGGGGTAACATCATGGACTATGTTGTAGGGTTGATTTGTACTAGTGTTGATCCAAATTACGTGTGCTATATCAGACATTGAATGTCCCCACACATTTTGGAATTGAATTTGGGAGATCTATGGAGATCTTCATGTCTCTCCATTTCCAAAGGATCTTGTTGCAGATTGTCACATTCCCCTTGTAGTTGTAGATTGTCACATTCCCCTTGTAGATGTAGATTGTATACCTTTGATGATGGTACTTTAGAGGAGCTTGAGTATATCATAGGTCTTGCATGTTCTGATGGATCAAAGGCTTGTCTCCTAGTTCCTAATCTTTACATTGAGACCAGATCTCCATCTTCAGTTGTTCTTGATCAGCTTGGTACCACATCTTTGCCCCCCATTGTTTCAATACAGCAGGACATTCATCATCTTTTAGACATAGCTACATAGGATTTGTATATTGTAGACATATCATCCTTGTTTGTGGAGTCTCAGATTGTAGATTTGGAGGATTATTTTAAGAACATTCATCTCTTCTTTGTTGACAGCCACATCATTGTTGTTAGCACACCATTTTCATCATCTTTGCAGCTTGTTCTACATCAATATTCGCAGGTTTTTGGATTGATATCATCTCCTTATGACATGAGGTCTGAATTCGGATTTGGATTTTTGATTCATCCATCTTATGGGAATGTCTTCTCCAATCACTAGGGGATTTGTTTCTTCCTAAGAGGAGAACTATTGTTTGCAGGCAGTGGATTATGTTCTGTCATTAGGTGTTTATCATTGACAAAGAGCTACTTGTTTATGGAGGGGATTCATATCCTCATTTTCTTTCTCCTATGGGGGAACATCTATTGTACTTGTGTGATAGCAGCAAACCTTGGGGGTTCACATCGAGTCCTTGTTGATATTTTAGTTTGCATTGGAAAAAGGACATTTCTGTTGAGTATGTTGTCATTGATGTCAAAGGGTGCTGATCAAGGTTGTTTAAATTTCAGACACTTGGATTTAGCTACTTAAGTTGCTAGCTTGTTTACTTACTTGCCATGCCACTTGCTTGCTGGTTTGTTTGGCCAAAACAGTTTGACACATCTTTCTTTGTCTTTAGCTCGAGTGTATGGCGTACTTAATAAGTTTAGATGCTATGTTGGAAGGACATTTCATGGACGTGTCTTTTGGTGACGATTGTATTGTTTTGAAAATGTGACCTATTGTTTGATAGAAGTTCGAAGGAACATAAACTGTTTTGTAGTCTTTTCAGATATGTTTTCTTTTCGGATTCTTTTCTAAAGATTGACAAGTGTTGTAAGTTAAAACATGTAAGAACCCTGCTGGTTCTAACTTCTCTGACAAACTATTGCTGGTTCGTTTTGGTGTTTTTCAAGGGTTTTAGAAAATTAAAACAAAAAAAAAACACTTTTGCCAAGCAAGAAATGCACATAAAACTGAACTGGAAAAGAATTGAGAGCAACTGCAACTATATTATGAATAAGATAATTGCTACAATAATTCCTACTGCTAATAGCATACCCGTAGGTCCTTAGCTTATTTTAAATGAAGAAATTTGGTGTTTGCCAGCCAAAACTGAGAAATTGACCAAAATGGACATACAAGACTTGAATGCAATTTCTCTGATTAGAAAGTAGTCACATCAACCTGTCAGGGCTAGGCGTTGGGAAATGTATCTTCAAATTGCAGGAAAGGGAGGCGTTTCAGCCTCCAGCCAAAAATGCCTTGTCTGGAACCCCACGTGCCAGGCTGAAATAGTACGACCAGCAAAGAACTTGTACGGCTGGTTATTGGAATTGTAAAATAAAGCTGATGAGGCTTCTAACCTGTAATGCCTCCTTCATTATTCAAAATCTGCAAATAACTTAATCAATTATCCTCTGATAAAGCACATGAAGACTCCTGAATGAAGCCCTTCCAATTTGCAATAATTCAGTTGATCTTTCACAGCCTCAGAATCAAAGATCCATGAAGAATGAACGTTCTTCAATAGCAAACCCTTTGAAACCCTTGTCTCAGAAAATGCAATAATGAGTTTGAATTGCTAATTCTCCTTATAACTCCAAAAAGCACGACTTCCCAAAAGCCACACCCAAATCATAATTAAATACATTTAAATGTATTTAATTCATCTCCATAGTTATATTCACCTTGGGCGCACAATTCATTTAAGTGGCTTTTTTTAAAAGTTACTTTATAAAATTTAAGTGACTTGTAATTTAATAAAGTCACTTTATAATATTTAAGTGGCCTTAATTTTAATAAAGTCACTTTATGACTTTATAATATCCATATAAGTTAATTAAATAACTTAACCACTAAAATATTAATATCTCCCTCAATATTCAGTCTTTTGACGTGCCGTCAAAAGCTGGGGTCAACATTGAATAACCCCCATGTGTCCAGGTGCCCTGACTAAACATATCACAATTGCCAGATTGACTTACTATAAATAGTGAGCCCCTCAACTAAGCCCACACATTGATTGCAAAGGCCCTGGAACTGAAACCAAGATTGAACTGAAGAAGTGGAACTACCACCGAGACTCTCTATCCCAAATGTTAGCCTACGAGAGTCCAAATAATAGGCTAATCCCTCGAACTCTGATGCTCACGAAAACATGGACATTACAGTCCGCCCTCCCTGAAATTGCTTGTCCTCAAGCAATCTCTACTGCGAAGCAACTTCACTCCACCAGAGGTCTGAAAGATGAACTATAAAATGTCCCACACATCTCCAACCGAACTCCTGTAGCACCAACATAAACACAACTGCGCAGGGACAAACATCATTCCAACTATCCAACCCCTGTGCACAAGCATAGTGCATAAAAAAAAAACATGTTCAAGAAGGCCAAGGATGAACCGGTATACTCTTAGCACACTGAACATGCTGCAATGCTCAACTGTAAACCTTGTCCGGAATCTCGATGTACCCAAAGAATCCCAAACTCTATACTCAATGCTCGGCTGAATGCCAGGATCCCAAATCACTCTGTAGAGTATTCCCTCCAAACCATGTGGCATCAACATGATACCATTGTATAGTGCAACTAAGTCAACCTCAACAAAAGGAAGAAGCAATCCACCATCTAGAACAATCCCTGGATCCCATAGCAAGTATTGAAGTCTGCCATGAGAAACACTTCCAGACCTCTGCTGCTCAAATCTGATCTCAACTTCACCATGCCAGAAGTGGTGAAGCCAACCAATGGGACCCATCCAAACCGTAGTGCCAACCTTGTCAACACCCAAGTCCCAATGCAAACAATACACACATCCATCTGCTTTGTGGAGATAGGAATAACTGAGAGTACCCACAACACAACAACAATCTCCACCCTTTGCTGAATTGTCCTGGATGTGCTGAATCCCCCCCATTGGTGCTGAATAACAAGTAATCTCCCCTCTTATGTTGCTGATATGAAACCAAACAACACCCTCAAAACTGCAAGACTGACTTGAGGGGATGCTAAGGATACCAACAGGTACATAGGATGATAGAGTATCATCCCCATGCTGCTCTCGCATGACGAGGAAATGATCTAACTCTTTCCCAACCTCATGTGTAGCAATGACATTAGTGGCTGATCCACTAAGTGTGTATTCAACGTGGTCACACATCTCTAAGGCTTGAGCATTTAATGGCCTTTCAACCAAAGATAACTCATGGGTCTCAGGATGCAAGTTATGTGTACCAATAATTTTTTTTTCTGAATCATACCTCTTCTCTTGTTCACACATAATTGCATATTCTTCATGCTTGCTTATCTCAAGAAGCTCCTCCTTTGTATGCCCAACTTTAATATGTTCTTCCCTTGGAAGAATTAGAGATCTAAGGTGTGACTCCCCTTGCTTCTTTGCTTGATCTAGCTGGTTGCAACGTTCTTCGATTTCTTGCAAATGCTGTTTCGCTTGGGTAGCCAATAACCTTGCCTTTTTAGCTCTTTGCAACCATCCATCACACATGACCTGTGTCTTGTTCACCTCTTCCAAGGTCTGATATACAAAATCAGACTTGCTGTGACTTGAATTTTTAACGCATAAATCATTTTTAACACCGAACTCTTGAGTGTCATTGCTAGGAATCTTCATACAACCCTCTTCCACACGTGGAATGGCTGTTACCTCATGATAGTGCAAAGAATTGTGACTGCTGCTACAAAACTCAGAACTGTTAGAGCTTGTATCCTTTGTACATTCCTCATCTTTGACACTTCCAACTTGCGTGCCAACTTTGGTAGATCCTTTCGCAACATTTTCGTCATTTACTAACACATCTACATCATGATTATGCTCAATAGTTTGGCTACAGTTGCAAAAATCAGAATTATTGTCATACCTTTGTGTCATGCTTTCAACATCTCCAAGGACTTCCTCCTTCCCTAAAGCATCTTTTAATATACATTTGTTAGCTCAAGGGAACAATTAGCATACATCGCACAAGGGAAAAATTAGCATGTTTTAATATGCATTTGTTAGCTCTAGGGAACAATTAGCATACATTGCACAAGGGATAATCACAATAGCCAGGTCTAATCCCTAATCAATCCTAATGATCAATCTTAGATTGGGAAGTATTTTTGTTAGGGTGCCAAAAAACCATCCTCCACAAGTAGTGCCTTTGTATGATGTAACCTATGCCCATTCCACCGTAGGCCTTATCCATTGCCTTTGTATGATGTAACACATGCCCATTCCACCGCAGGCCTTATCCATTGCCTTTGTATGATGTAGCACATGTCCATTCCACTGCAGGTCTTATCTACCTTGCGAGGTATTAATACTGCCTTCCCTAACAACTCCACATCCAATCCTCCATGTGGGGCAATAGGTAAGATTAAAGATTAGGCTATGAGTATACTAACTTTTTGTGATTTATGAATATATATGAAATTAAGTACGACTGTCATACATATTGCAGTCTATATTAATATTACTACTAAATTCTGCATAAGAACATTATCAGGCTTCATATACAAAGCACATCCCTATGCATACCACCAAGAACAAAGATGTTACTGCCTATTTCTTAATAATAATTCAGCTATGATCTGATCGATGGTGATCCCACTAGATGCTTTTGATTCCTTTCCTTTATATCTCTCAATATGAGGGAGAGGTTACACCTCTTCATCCTTTATGCCCTTTGGCAAGAGACACACCCTTTCACCATTAGTACCCTTTGAAAATGTGCAACTCTTTATTATTTCTGCTCTTTGAAAAGGACACAACCTTTTACAATTAGATTTGCACTTCTGATTCCCAAATTATCCCCCTCTCAAATGAGGTTCTCTTCTCCCTTTTATATCTCATGTTTGAGGGAGTCGCAACTTTTCATGTCATATCTTTTGACCATTCATTAACTTAATTAAATTCTAATTATATTTAATTATATTATTTTATATTCTAATTTAAATTTAATTTTTATTCTTTTGTATTGTAATTTTATTATTATTATTTATTATTATACTCTATTTCAAAGTGGCTACATTACAATTGTTTGGGGTTTCCCTTGGATGCACCATCGAAATTGAGTTTGTGTTAGTTGTTAGTTGGGGGGAATCCATCTAGTGTTCGCTCTTAGATTTGAAGCCGAATAATCTCATGCAGCCCCATGAATGGGGGATTATATGATATCTTATTATAAATAGTATTATAATTATAACATATGATAAATAATTTATAAATATAATATATTAGAAATTATATATATGCCAGTATGGGCAAAGTTCAATGGTTGTGGCATTGTGTTGTTTCAACATCCACCTAGGTTCAAATCTGGTTGGGCTGTTGTGCTCGTTGGCTATGTGCTCATAGGTTTGAATCTTGTCTCTATTGGGGATGGGCTCCTCCATTTGCAATCCCATCATTAGTGGGCTCAATTATTGCTTAGATTGAGGCCAAGGGTTCTTTGACACCCTCAACTACTATATAAAAAAAATAAAAAATAAAATATATAGTTAATATCAATAATATAACATATAATTATTATATATTATAACTATGTAGTTTTTCAAATTATTTAATTAATTATAGTATTTAATTTATTATATTAATGTCTATAACTTAAATTAACATATATAAGATATTTTATTAATCATATAATATTATATATAATGTTGTTATTATTAATATAATTATTACTATAATAGATAATATAGCTATGCATTCATATAAATTTTGATAGTTTTGAATCTTGTTAGTCATCCACTATATATTGTGCGGAAATATAACATGCTTTGAATTACATAAAAGATAGATCGTATGACAAATTAAAACCCTATGCAAGTTAATTTCTTATATTCCTAAATTGCATGGGAGTGCAAGGATAGATGATACTCTTAACTTGCCTTAAGACTCTAGACTCTAGAGTATTTACTATGCTTGATTCACTCAAGTCTTGATGCCTCAAATGAGCTCACAAGACCTCTATTTATAGCATTTGGAGGTTAAGGGGTAGATGGATTACTGGTAGATGTGAGTGGTAAATGGTAGTACCTGTAGATGTAAATGGTAGATGGAATTTTTGGAAGATAGTGAAAGTGGATTGGTAGATGATGGTATGTACTTTTGGAATATTGTCATAGTGGAGTACATACTTTAGGATGAAGTAAGCTCATCATGGCAAATTACAATCTAATTAGATATTAATACCATCTCATAATATTAATACTAGAGAACGAATATTTGTCCAATAAATATTAATATTTATAAGTGTGAATATTAATATTTATTTAAACCTAATGACCCATTATTTATTTTATTATCACTTTTAATATACCTAAAAAGTGAGAATGGTCCACTTAACACTCGTAAGTGGCTACAGGGATCTTGCTTTTTACATAGGTGTGCATCCTATTGTCAGTGTTTAACATGGCTGACATCATGGCTTTTTGGACAGGTTTGCATCTTGTTGTCAAATCATAATGTGGTTGACAACACTGACAAACCCATGTGCTCGTTAGTGAGATCTAGGTGGCAAAAAATCATCTAGAAAAGGTTCAAAAATATCATCTTAATCGTTTGGTCTTATATTGAAAGCATGGACAATTTTGATTTGTTCTTCACCCCTTACAAAGTCCCATTCTGTGTGGATAGCTAATTTGGTAGGAAATAGACTTGGAATAGTATCTTTAATCATTACCTTTGGAAACCATGGGTATGCTAGAGGATAAAATTCAACCCTTGGGAGACAATAATCTCTTGGTCCAACTAGATAATCAACCATCTCGTTGAAAATGACATGAAACGAATTTCCATTTATGAGATTATAGAACTGTCTCATATTAGGTGGAAAGTTTGGAGTAAATATATCTGCATTGTCTTCAAACTCACTTTGCAAGAAAGTAACATTATTAATTAATCCAAACTTACAATATTTAAGGAAATTCATTTTGGTTGGATTGGTACTACATAAAGATTAAAATCTTGTAATCTGTATATCCATAGAGCAATGGTTCTTGCAAGTGAAAGCAATTGGAGCATAGGATAACCCAAAAGTTTCTAAAAACTTTTTTCTTCAGTTGGAGAATGAATTCTTTGATCATGGTATTCCAGGATGAGTCTTTTGAGATCTCGCAATCATTTGTCCAAAATCCATACTTAAACAAAAATTGTAATGACTTGTATTGGAAGCTGCGAAAGCTCTATGATACTTCCATCTAGTAGTTCCCATTGAGGCACTAAATCACCAACTTGGATTTGAATGGCTGCAGCTAGTTCCTTGGTTAATGAATCAACAAGTGGGTTGGTTTCCCCTTTAATCCATTCTATGTAAAAATCATAACCAAAAGAGTCAAAATACCATCGAGCAATTCTCTCCTATGCGATATCTTTATTAGGTTTTTTCTTCATAAGCCTCCTCATAGTTTGACTGTTTGTTCTGCAAACAAAATGCTTTGGTTTTAGAAATATTTTGAATTTCTCAATTCCCTTTTTTACTGCAAGAGTCTCTTTCTCATAAATGTGATACCGAGATTTTGTATCTATGAATGTTCCTGATCTCTAACCACAAATTTTTGTCTTTTTGTTTGGGAATTCCTGAATCAAAACAACAGATCATGTTGTGTCAGATGTATTAGTATAGAAAACTAATGGATTACCTAATGTTGGTATTTGGAGACTAGGTAATTTTTTTTTACACTAGAGGTATCCCTGCGACCTAGCCCAGCGTCCAACTTGCCTTACCTTGGGCTTACAAACTGCCAAGTTGGGGCCAAGAAAGGGCGAGATGAGGCAAGATGAGTCCTCTAGGGATGTACGTAGCTGCTCGCAAGCCACGTGCATCGGGTGAATTCGAGCCTTGGAGTCGAACTCGAGACCAATGGGGAGCAAATTCATGACCCAAGCTAACTTCGCTACTTGTGCTGGCTAATAGATTGGGTAATTTTTGACATTGGTTTTGATTTGTTGTACAACTTTTGTGGTTTTGAAAATTCCATCTGGAGGATGACTCCTTAAGTTGATCTTGAATCTTGTTTTTTGTCTTTGGCCAGCTCTTTATAAAATGGTGCCACATAATTCAAACATCCAAGAAACCTTTGAATTTGTTTCTTATTTGTCAACATATCTGGGAATTCTTGGATCCTTTTCACAACATGCGATCGTAATTTGATCTTTCCTTTATGACGATGTAATCCAAGAAAATTAATTTTTGTTTGTCCAATCACCATCTTCTTAGCTGATAGACAGATCCCTTTTTTTCTTTATAGCTGTATACAATTTCTTCAGATGCTTAATATGATTTGTAACATTATCAGAGAAAACAATTATATCATCAATGTAGACAGCACAAAAGTCTTTCAAGTGTTTGATAGCTTTATCCATTCTTCTCTAAAAGTATGCAGGCGTAGTGCACAAACCAAATGGCGTGACATTCCATTCAAATAAACCTTACTAAATTGAAAATGTTGTTTTATACCTGTCTTCTTCTTTGACGTTGATCTGCCAAAATCTTAATTTACAGTCAAACTTTGAATTTTTTTGTTTATTAGCTGCTCTTTTGATTAAGTCTGAGGTGGATAGTATGGGATAATGGAATGGCAAAACAATATTATGAAGAGGTGAAGAGTTTTATAATTTATGGAAAATCTCTTTTTACCTCTTTCTCTTTCGACACTTTTATTTACCAAAATTGCAAGGCATGCAAATGGAATTTTACTTTCCCTTATAAAATTGCCTTCTAGCAGCGCATTCAAATGTTCATCCATTTCCTAAACTTCACTAGGGCTTTGCAAATATGTAGGCTCATGGGGTATAACAAACATGCATTGTGGTCTTATCTTAATTTCACATTCGTCTTGTTTTGCAGACCAAAATTCTAGAGGATTCATACTTGAACAATCTTTTTCGAATCTTTCTTTAATTAGAGTTAATACATTTTTTGCATTTTTATCTTTTGAAACCTCTTTTGCCCATTCTTTTGTAGAATTCTTATCTAATCCATCCAATCTATAAGTAACTAATTTTAAGATTGGAATCTTGATTTCTTCATCTTTATGGTGTAAAGACATTTGTCTTCTTTTAAGAATGAAGAGTTCGTATTTGACCAAAAATAAGTAGCCCAACAGAATGTCATTATCCATATCATTAAATTCTACAAAATCTTCTACCTGATCTATTTCAATATACCAAAATTGATTGATATTCTTCAATTAGTTATTAACAAGTTCTTATTTATTTTCCTCATTAGATGATTAATTTCATTATTCATAGTTCTTCATATAGTTATCAGACCCTGCTACTACTTCAGTTTTAAGGGAGAAGGGTCTATGTATGTTACCAAAGCGCTTAGAGACCAAATACAATAGGTTCCCTCAAAGTTTACAGATCCAAGCCCGTACCTATCTTGGGTCTATACCCTCAAGGCTTATGGGTCGCTGATCCCCACCCTATCTTGGGACTTAACCTATTGCTTGGATTTAGACTGCCCCTCTTTGGAACATCTCATCCCCATCTTCTTAAATACTGACATTAATAACATGATTTAGACTATAAGTATGCTAACTTCTCATGTTTTATGAATATATATAAAATTAAGTATGATTGTCATACATAGTGCAGTCCATATTAATATTACTATTAATTCTTCATAAGAACATTACCGGGCTTCATATATTAAGCATACTTATTACACATATTCCCATGCATACCACCAAGAACAAAGATGTTACTGCGTGTAACTTAATAACAGTTCTGATCTGATCTGATCCATGGTGATGTCACTAGATGCTTTTGATTCCTTCCCTTTATATCTCTCAATGTGAGGGAGAGGTCACACCTCTTCATCATGTATGTCCTTTGGCAAGAGACACACCCTTTCACCATTAGCACCCTTTGAAAGAGTGCAACTCTTCTTTCTTTCTACCCTTTGAAAGGGACACAACCTTCCACAATCAGATCTTCATTTCTTATTTAAATCAGATCTGCACTTCTCATTTTCCAAATTCTCCCCCCCTCAAATGAGTTTCTCTTCTCCCTTTTATATCTCACGTTTGAGGGAGTCACAACTTATCGTTTCATGCCTTTTGACCATTCATTAACTTTAATCAAATTTTAATTATGTTTAATTATATTCTTTTATATTTTAATTTAATTTTTTATATTTATTCTTTTGTATTTTAATTTTATTATTATTATTATTATTTATTAAATTATATTTCAAAGTAGTGACATTACAGATTGCCTTTGTTTTGGCAAAAGATCTTGTCGATCCTGAATCAATGAATGCATCAAATTCAATGGGTTTGTAACTATCAAAACATAAAAAAATTCTAATATATACACTTATTTGCTAGTAGCATGACAACGGAAGATTTTTGTTTTTCTTGTTCGTTAGGTTTTGTGTAGTTTGTATCATTGTTTTTGTCAGCCTTAAATACAACATTTCTTATTTCTCCCATAGATTGATTGAGAGTTCTTATTTGTTTTTTTGGCTCTTTAACCAACCTAGTTAATTCTTCCACATCATTTCTTAGTACATCCAACATTTTGAGGAAAGCAATTTGATCATTATTGTCACTTCTTTTTACTATTCTTTCTATCTGTTTAGGCCCTGCATCATAATCTTGGGTGTCATATCTATCATAATCATATCCTCTGAATCAATTGGATGATGGCTGACTTTGTTGTTTTTGCTGCCATGGAGGAATTTTATAACTAGCCGTTTTTTTACCATTTGTTGTGAATTCATCATTTATTTGTTTCATTTCTTCTTTAAGTTCCTTTAACCTTTTTAAATGTCTCTCTCTTTTCTAGATTTATTGTCCCTGTAAGGATCTCTACTTTTTTCTTCTTCATATTTCTTTTGAGTTTCACTCAGTTTTTCTATTAGAAGATTGACTACATAATCTTGCCCTTCATCTTCAAAAGAGTTTTCTTCAAAAGATTATTGCTTTCTCCTTTGAATTTCTAATCCTTATGGCAAAGTTTCATAATAATAAGTAGATTTTTTCCTTTACCATATTATATGTTTCTAATCTTGTAGGAAGAAGTTCATGATAGTCATCTTCCTCAAGAAATCCTTGAAATCCAGGAATAACATCCCATTCTTCATTTTATGTTGGAATACTACATATTACTTTTGTTTGCTACACTCATTTTCTTTTTGCAATTAGTTGCATAATGAGGTCCATTACAAATAAAATATCTGACTTGCCTAGGAGCTTTTCTAGATGTAGTTTTTCTTTTAAGCATATATTGTAGAGGTCTGAAACCTTTCCTTTTAATTTGATTTCTTTTAATGGGAGAAACTTTATACTTTCTGAGTTTTCTTTGGCGACATGAAAAAGATTTTATTTCACTAGTATAATAAGAATCAGGGGCACAATAAGATCTCTTTCTGGGCTTCTTGCAGGAACAATTTTTTTAATTTCTTTAACTAAAGCAAATTCCTTGAAATCCTTGTTGGGAGACTTAATATAGAATTTCTTGATATTACATGTAGAATTGAACTCATTATCATTTTTGCTAATTGCCTTGAGCAGGCAATGTTTCTGTGGTTTGGTTGCTACACCATTTTTGAGTTCAGCAAATGTGCAATTCTTTACTTGGGTACCTTTCTTCTGCAGAACATAGTATTCTGCCCAACTTTTTAATTGACAAGGCAAAGAGTTTAAATAATGTCTTTTGGCTGATTCGTTATTCTGCAGGCAGCCTTGGAACAAATATTTCTCAAAGACTAAATTATATCTATCTAATAATTTAAAATTACTCAGTTTCAGACTGTACAAAATTGTTCTAGCTATCCTAGCCTTATTTTTGGCGGCTATATAAAATTCATCAATCATCTTAAATTTTAAAGATGCAAAACCAGTAGTCATTATATCTTGTTTTCCAAGATTCAAATCTTTAACAAGGGCCTCTTCAAATTCTTCTGTTTGATCAACCATAGCATCTGCAGGACCTTGATTTGGTAGAACTTCCTACCAATCTCTCAATATTCCTGAAAATAGTCTAACATCATAGGCCACCTTTTGTGAGTCTTTTCAAGAAGTCCTGGTGTCAAAGAAAATAGTCCTAGTGTCAAAGAATGTTTCTAAAGAATCACACCATACATCAATTGCATCATATGGATCAATTAATTCATTAATATTCGAGATATAACCATATGTAGCTTGGGGCCTTAGTTGTTCGGGATGAGTATTTTGGGTGAGAGGACTAAGCAGACTATTTTCTCCCATACTTATCAAAACCATAATCAGTTTAGCCGAATTGTTCCCACTCCTCTTTTTCTTCTGATGGGGGTTTTATGATTGGATCTTTCTCTAATTCTGGACCTGAATTTTCTTCTTCAGAGATTTCTATTTCTATTGTCATTTTTGGACTAGATGCTGTTTCAGAATCTTTGTCTTGTTCATCATACACAGGTTCACTAATTTGTTTAGTAATGCCATTTTCTTGTAACCAATCGATTTCAACTACAGCACTGGTGTGTTCTTTTGTGCTGGTTTGATGAGGACTATGAATCTTTTCAGGCTCATCATCATCATCATTGTAATGTCCCCATTTTGTCATCCAAGAATCCAATATTGTGATGTTTTTAAAAAAAGACAAGATTGTAAAAGAATGCCAGACTATGACCAAATACAAACTACAGAGGATAGAAACGATAACAATAATCAATGATCATATGAAACCTGATGGTCAACATCATATAAAGCAGTAAAGATGAGAAGGAAAGATACTAGCAATCACCAATGGTAATGATTAAAGGCAAACTAGTTGATAATACCATTATTGATTATGAAGGGTGTGGTTAAGCATAAGTAAAGATGTGATATAACCGATAATCTTTGTGTTAATGAAAGGGAGCATTGCTGAAACAGTAATTGTGAGCCTTGTATTATCGAGGATAATGGAAGATACCGCAAAGAAAAAATAAACTAGTTGAAGAATGTTTTGACACTCTCATCACCATACATAATCAAGCAACCTGTTCGATAGAAAGAGCAACGTTAAGACGTTAAACAACAAACATAAACTAATGAGAAGATAGGATGCTAATAATGAATGGGTGCGATCGGAAGACTAAGTGATTGATTATTATTGGACAAGATCAGTTAACAAAGGCCAAGTCCGATTAGAGGGATGATTAGTTGTGTGAAGAGTCATGACTAAGGAGATACAACTCCTCACATCACGCCCCTTCAATGGCTATTAGAGGAGGTTCGTGTAGCACCAAAGGGGCATGGAAGATTGGTTTTTCATATAGGGAATTCAGATCTGGAGAACTAAAAGAGATATTAAGCGACAGAGTAAGGTAGTATTGATTCAACCATTTATAAGGCTAAGGAGGCATAAGTAAAGAGTCAATTGAAGCCGAGACAACACCCAAACATTGCAAGCATATAAAGGCAAATCGTAGATCATATCCAAGAGTGTAGAGATTGAAAGTTATATATCAGACCAGCATCCGTTATTGAAGTGCAAGTATCATGTTGACAATCTAAGGCAACATAGATCACTTCGGACAATAATTTAGAGTGGCATATTAACATGATAATATCAGAAATCAGAAAGCAATATTACCGTTTGCATATTCTAGTAGTTCATAACGGACAAAGCACTGTTATAGAAAACATCATATACAAAACTTGTCCCTTAATGGTATAATTATATCAGACATCGCTGTGGGAGTATCAATATCCATAACATTTGCATATACTGTTTATCTAAATCAGGAATAACAGTTGATAATTTGAATTATATCCATTACTAAATTAAGTGCGAGTATTTAATAGAGTAAGCTCTAGGATAGATCTGAAAAAGGGGACATCATAGTGGTATCAGAGCATAATCCTGCCAACTTGTGGAAAATAGTTCATGCAAACCTTTTGATGCAAAAGAGGTACGTTAGCTATGGCAGAACGGCTAGCAACTGAACTTAGAAGATTTATGGAGCAAACTAATGATAAGTTTGAGAAGACCAATCAAGTGATCCAACAAGCTATTCAAAGCATGAACAACAATAATCATGGGGGACCTATCCCAAACTCAAGAAGAGACACTCATTCAACCCATTCGGAGAATGAACATTCAACCCAAAGCTCAACCCTTAGGCCAACCATGCCTCCATTCTTACCAAGAGAAGAACCTAGTATGGAAGAAGAGGAGCCAACAACAAACAACGTAGAGGAACTTGCACAAATGTATGCTGGATTAGATCCCGAGGTACAAAGACTTATTCCCTTTAAGGAATACTATGAGGTGAAGACCCAAGTTAATCCCAATAGAAGAAAAAGACACAGCGACAAAGATCTCAATGCAAGGATAAGCAAAATGTCCTTGCCCTACTTTGATGGGTCGGGGAAATCTATCGCCTAATCATGGGTCAAAAAATTGGACACATATCTATCGCAAAGTCCTATGACAGAGGAAAATGCCATCAAGTTTGCTACTCTTCACTTAACTGAGATAGCACACGATTGGTGGCATCACGACCTCATCACCCAAGGGCATCAAATCATTACAACTTATGGCGAATTCACTCAAAAGCTCATCAAAAGATTTGATCAAAGGCACCCAGAGTGGCACTTCAAAGATTTAACACTACTCACTCAACAAGGGTCTGTAGAGGACTATGCCAATGAATTCCAAAACTTAGCAGTCATGATACCAGATCTCTCTCAAGGAAGGCTTACATATTTATTTGTGGAAGGACTCAAAGAGTCAATTAAGAAGATAGTAAACCCATTGGAATCCCAAAGTTTGGGTGAAGCTATACAAAGGGCCATCAAAGTTGAAGTCAACTACTCCAAAGAGAAACCAAAATATATGTCCAAAGTATATGCAAAGAACCCTCGTAGAGATGAAGATTATAAGGAGGAAGGAAGACCATGCCACTTCTTCAAGGAAATATGGAGACTTGGACGTAGGTGCCAAACCAAAGATGGTCTAGAACAAAGAGAAGACCTAAGGAGGAAGAATCTATGTTTCAAATGCAAAGAACCTTGGAGGCATGACCATCAATGCAAAAGGGGTCAAATACATCGAATAGAAGAAAAAGAAGAAGATATTAAAACATTCAAGGAAAAACAAAATTAGCTTGAACATGAATGAATACTATTCTACACAGGTTAACATTATTGTAATTAAAGTACCATCTATGTAAGAAGGTAGATATCATTAATGAAATTGCCTAAAGAGATTTAATAATGCATATAGATATAGAACAATCAGGATGAATGACTTGTGAAAGGGTCCGTCCTAGAACATATAGATCCTTAAGGACATTACCTTAAGGAGTTAAGCAATTTGGTTCCAATCAACCAAAAAAGGGAAGTGAGAATGGTGGTCAAGATAGTGAGGGCCGCCAAGTAGATACTTGGTGTAGGAATGACTCAATAAAGACCCCATTCCTTCCCAAAGAGTAGATAGGGAAGTAAGAATGTGGATAGCAAACTTGAGCTGCCAAGTAGAGTAAGAGGTTTGTAGATAACAACCACTCTTAGGCTTGGTGTAGAAATGGCTCAAATAGGCTTCGCATTTCTTCCCAAGAAGAAGATGAGAATGGCATAAAGGCTGACCTGAGCCGCCAAGTAGAGAAAGTAAGCCTCTTAGGTTTGGTGTAGAAATGGTCCAAGGGAAGTCCCCATTCCTTCGAAGCATAAAGAAACGTAGAGGAATTAGGAAGCATAAAGAAACGTAGAGGAATTATGGCACAAAGAACGTAGATTCTTCTCAAGGTTGGGTAAATTGGCTCAAGGAAGCTAGCCCCCCTAGTGGACAGAATAGCTCAAGGAAGTCAGGCCCTCTCAAGTTGGGCAATGGCTCAAAGAAAGCTAGTCCCTCCCAAGTTAGGTAGGATGGCTCAAGGAAGCTCGTCCCTCCCAAGCTAGACAGAGATGGCTCAAGGAAGCCAACCTCTCTCAAGTTGGACAGAAATGGCTCAAGGAAGCTAGTCCATCTCAAGTTTGGGCAAAGGGCTCAAGGAAGCCAGTCTCTCCAAGTTGCAATGTATATAGAAATTGAGTAGTAATTTTTCTAACATCTATCACTATCTTAATTTATATGATTATATGTTTGGTACTACTAATCTATGTGCAGGTTCTTCCAAGAAAGAAGGGAAGGAGGAAGGAACCATACGAGTAGACTGAAGAAGAACGTTACAAAAAGATCAATCTAGATAAAGGGCCTATTGTACTCATTAGGGAGGAAACATCTATTTTACAAGGTTATGATCTTCATCACAAGATTGTAAAATTGCTCGAGGACAAGCAAATTCAAGAGGGGGAGACTGTAATGTCTCCATTTTGTCATCCAAGAATCCAATATTGTGATGTTTTTAAAAAAAGACAAGATTATAAAAGAATGCCAGACTATGACCAAATACAAACTGCAGAGGATAGAAACAATAACAAT
This sequence comes from Cryptomeria japonica, assembly GCF_030272615.1. Lineage (NCBI taxonomy): Eukaryota > Viridiplantae > Streptophyta > Pinopsida > Cupressales > Cupressaceae > Cryptomeria > Cryptomeria japonica. Next base: position 10,692,277 of record NC_081410.1, read on the forward strand.
AATCAATGATCATATGAAACCCGATGGTCAACATCGTTTGAAGCGGTAAAGATGAGAAGGAATGATACTAGCAATCACCAATGGTAATGACTAAAAGGAAACTAGTCGATAATACCATTATCGATTATGAAGGGTGCGGTTAAGCATAATTAAAGATGTGATATAACAGATAATTATTGTGTTAATGAAAAGGAGCATTGCTGAAACAATAATCGTGAGCCTTGTATTATTGAGGATAGTAGAAGATACCCGCAAAGAACAAATAAACTAGTTGAAGAACATTTTGACATTCTCATCACTATACATAATCAAGCAACCTGTTTGATAGAAAGATCAACATTAAGACGTTAAACAACAAACATACACTAATGAGAAGATACGATGCTAATAGTGAATGGGTGCGATCGGAAGACTAAGTGATTGATTATTATTGGACAAGATCAGTTAACAAAGGCCAAGTCCGATTAGAGGGATGATTAGTTGTGTGCAGAGTCATGACTGAGGAATACAACTCCTCACATCATGCCCCTTCAATGGCTATTAGAGGAGGCTCGTATAGCACCAAAGGGGCATGGAAGATTGGTTTTTCATATACGAAATTCAGATCTGAAGTACTGAAAGAGACATTAAGCGACAGAGTAAGGTAGTATTGATTATCAACCATTTATAAGGCTAAGGAGGCATAAGTAAAGAGTCAATTGAAGCCGAGACGACACCCAAACATTGCAAGCATATAAAGGCAAATCGTAGATCATATCCAAGGGAGTGTAGAGATTGAAAGTTATATATCAGATTGAAGTGCAAGTATCACGTTGATAATCTGAGGCAGCATAGACCATTTTGGACAATAATTTAGAGTGGCATATTAACGTGATAATATCAGAAATCGTAGCTACTGCTGAAAGCAATATTACCGTTTGTATATTCTTGTAGTTCATAACGGACAAAGCATAGTTATAGAAAACATCATATACAAAACTTGTCCCTTAATGGTTTAATTATATCAGACATCGCTGTGGGAGTATCAATATCCATAACATTTGCATATACTATTTTATCTACATAAGGAATAACAGTTGATAATTTGAATTATATCCATTACTAAATTAAGTGCGAGTATTTGATAGAGTAAGCTCTAGGATAGATCTGAAAAAGGGGACATCACAATCATAAAGACCTTTTCTTCTTTGTATTATAGTTCTTCTGGGAGTTTTAGTTGAAGTTTTAATCCTCTTTTAATCCTTTTTTAATTGTCTTCTTCAGAACTATCATGTTTAGCTTGGGTTACCTTGATCTTTTTGGCATAAGATTTAATCTTGTCAAGTTTTTTAGAAATGATATCAATCAATGCTTTATTTTTTGATACGTCTTGTTCCATTTTTAGCAATGATTGAGAATAATCATTATAATTTTCCTGTATATCAGATTCAGTTTGTTGGCTATGAGTTAATGAAGAAATTTCTCCATGCACATCTATCTTAATATTACTGATTTCACCAATTTGCAAATTTCTTGAAACATCAATAGCTAAATCATCAATATTTTCTTGAGCTGATATATTCCATTGAGCAAGCCAATTTCGTTGAGCCTCATAATTTTTCTGTTTTTGACCAATTTTTGTGTGTAATCTAGACTCATATCAACCCCAAAGTTTAGAGTCTTCATTAAGTATGGTAAAAGACTCGTGGGTTGGCCATCTCCCCAGTTCATAACTAGTGAGTTCTCTTCTTCCCTCAATATTTATTTGAAATCTTGTCTTTTTTTCTTCTTGTGCTCTTGGAATAGATTCTCTGATCATGGCTACCGTTTTGGCATCTTACTTATCTTAATCCCTTTTCCTTTTTTATCTTGCTCAGGTTCTTATTTCTCTTTTGGAGTCAAAGCAAGCTTTAGATTGACTTATTTTGCCAAAGCATCCATGAGTTTTGGATTATTGTTGATATCAGAGTGTTGCCATTTAAGACCTAGAAGGATAAGGATTTAGAGACCTACCCGAAGATATTTGTCTCTTGAGAGGGAGTTATGTATAGGAAGTGGAGGCTTCTTTTGGATTGTAGTCAATAGATGGCTTGTTTATGGAGCTTGGAATATTATCTAAATTTCTAGCCATTGAATAACTTCTTTTAAAAGAACTTTTGTAAGAATCATTATTCACAAGTTGCTCAAGAACAAACACACCAAGATCTATAATAAGGTTGACTACAAACAACTTCCTTCCTTGGACCCTTGGAGTTAAAGACAACACATGATGATGAGGTGTATCTAAATTTTGAAATCTCGGACATCTATTATCTTGGATGAGTTTTTCTATGATTAAAAATCCAATATGGAAACCTTTGGAATCAATATGTCTGCCATAGTCCAACAACTTGTTATTACCCCTTGGGTAAGAAACTCTTGAAGAAAAATTTGATGGAGGAAAAACAGTATACAATAGACAATATATGAACTTTCCTCCAATAGTGGTATAAATAGATTGAAGTTGTAGATCTATAACTTTAACTTCAAACAACAAACAAAACCAGAGAAAATGAATTTATCATCAAGGAAACTTGAGAAATTTGGCCTAACAACCAATTTCCCATCACCCCTTTCAGCATCTAGGATTCCTCTAAATTGTTCAACTATAGCTTGTTCTCAACTAATGTCATAATTGAACTGTGGGTGAACAATAATATCTATATAAGAGAAGTGTACATGGAAGTAACCCTTCTCTTTCCATCTTTTAATTATGCCTTTCTCAAGATAAAGATTAGAGATGTTAACATCAGGAAATTTTAATCTTTCCCTTTTTGTCTATTGCAACATTTTCATTTTCAATAATATCATGTAGAGGCACTATTCCAGATATGCTAGCTAGCATTCATGCTCTTACGATTTGCCATTTAAAAAAATACAAGAAATGTTTAGATCTTACTTGTAATTTCAATCTTTGTTCGCTGCAACAATTTTCCGTCTTATAGTTGCCCTTAACAATGCCTCCCTGGCTTCAACAACGGGTCTTACTTTTGTAGGGTCCACAGTTACTTGCAAGACTTACACTCAAACTTTCAAACTTTAGGCTTTTTTAATATTTCTCAAAGTGTTAGCCATCCACTATATATTTAAGTTTTTGATATGTAGGCAGCAAAGGGGTTTTTGTGAACAGATGCACAACCTTACAACCCCATTTCTGCTACTATAGTATGCTTTTTAGTGTCATCATCTTGGTGATACTGAGACCCAACAATTTACTACACAAGATTAGATTATAGACATTCTCACTAATTCTTTTCCAGCAGATGGATTGGCACATAGCTTGGTGTAGCTTCTAGCATGACCATCAAGGGATGGTGATAGAATTTAATGGCATACTTTGGATATCTTAGATACAAAATTCTGCATCATGATTTACGATCATAACTTTAGTAATTACTAAGTTAGGCATGGGCAGGATTTTAGGAGCTTCAGCCACTTCACCATCATGTTGCAATTCACACTATGCAGTGGATGATTTTTTTTTTCATCCCCCCTACCCCTCTCTCTTTATCTCTCTCTCACACACACATAACAAATCGTAACTATAGGAATACCTAAGTTAAGCATGGGCAGGATTTTAGTAACTTCAGGTACTTCACCATCATGTTGTAATTACACACGCAATGAATGGTTTTCTATTATCCCTCTATCTTTCTCTTATATGAAAACACATGTGCATACATGCACACACACATGCATGCATGCTCACGTACACCTCACACTTGTATGAGCATAACATGGAATGGTGGAAATTAGTAAATTATTAATAATATTAAAAAAATCATAATGAACAGACAAGATCTTTATTAAAACAAAATAAATATAATGCATAATCCTTGAGCATACCATTGCAACCATCATGGTGTTATAGTGAATCAATATATAGTTGGAATTGTTCTAGTATTTTTTTCTTTGTAAATGACATTTGTTAAGCCTATCACCATTTTTTTTTTACTTATAGAGAATTGTAGATCTTTGATGTAACGATAAGCACTAGAAGTACCTTGCTTCCTACCACGGATGTTCTGAGAGGTGGGCACTCTTGTCCAAGCTGTTTTCTCCAAGGAACTTCATCAGAATTTGCATTTTGTTATTTTAGGTGATTGACAAGGATGCTAGCTCGTTTGCTTCTAATTTGGATGTAGACCAAAAGGTTCCTCTCTTAGCTTTGTCAATGTTTCTTTTGAAATTTTATCTTTGGTCCATCCTATAGGATTGTTTTGTATCATATGGCTTTGTATTTAGTTACTTGTCTAGGACTTACCCACTCTTTATTTGGTATTTTAGCCTTGTTTAATTTATTTTAGTTGCTTTAGATTTGTTTTCTTCTCGGAATCCCTTCAACTCTCTTGATTTGCTATTGAATTTTTATGTACTTTCAAATTCCATTGACCTACTTTAATCATTCATCTCGATTTTAATACCTTTCTTTTATTTTCCATTTAATCCTCTCAAAGAAGTGATAGGTTGATTTGATTTGATGGGTCGTCAGATATAATATTGTTCTAAATATTTAGCTTCTTATAGCTGCTATTTAGACATGAATGCAAACTACTTTCTTCAAATTTATTAAAAATGAAGATTATAATTCCATTTAGACTAAAATGCCAATGCAGGATGACAACCCTAGCAATAATAGTTATTTGTTCCATTTTCTTTGTGGTGTGGGACTTATGTATATGATATGTGGTCACCTTGTAAGTCGTTCTGTAGGCCCATAGTACAGAGGGTAACTTCTCTTCCCAATCTTCCTTTTCTACTCTGCAGGACTTGTAAATTACCGATACCAATATTTTGTTCGTGGCTTCGGCCTGCCCATTGGCACGTGGGTAGTACGGGCTCGATAATGAGTGAAAAATCTTAAACTCTGAGGTCAACAGCCGTATGACATGGTTCACGAAGTGGCCCCCTCGGTCACTAGTCAACTGAATAGGTATACCATATCGCGTAATGATTTGTTCATAGATAAATTTAGCTGTGCTTACTGTGGAGTTATCCGGGAGAGCCCTCGCCTCCACCCACTTAGTCAAGTATTATGTCGCAACCACAATGTAACGACACCGTTGTGTGCGGCTAGCCTTAAGAGGCCCTACAAAGTCGAGTCCCCATCGTTCGAAGAGTTCCTGTGCGTGCGACGGGTTGAGGGGCATGTTGCCTGCCTGTTGGCAAGTGTCGCACCCCACGACCCACTCCCTGGTGTCGTGATGTACGGTTGGCCACCACAGTCCTGCCAGAAGCACCTTGCGGGCTGTAGTGTCTGGGCCCATATGTCCACCTGCGGGTCCTTCGTGTGCCTCACTTAATACACTCGGGACTTCTTCCTCCATGACACAATGCCTTAATACCTGGTCTGGCCCCATTTTGTAGAGTGAACCGTTGATGAGCGAAAAAGTCTTGCTCCTTAATACGAGCTTTCTCTGTTCCCCTGGGGGCATACCCTCCGGAAATCGGGACGTCGACAGGTACTTTCCAATCTTCTTGTACCACAAAGGAAGTACGGCTATTTAGAACAAGTGCGCATCCGGAAAATCATCATTTACTCCCTCTGGAGGTTCCCCTGACTTAATCCGAGACAGCTGATCGGCTATGACATGGCTTCGCCCCGGTCTTACCACAATTGTAAATGTGAACTCCTGTAGTAGCAATAGCCAACGGCTTATCCTCCCATGGATAATCGGCTTGTTTACCAAGTACATGAGTGCCTGGTGGTCTACGTAAAATGTGAATGGTGTAGCCAGTAGGTAATGATGGAATTTCTATACGGCATAGACCATGCCGAGGGCTTCGCGTTTTGTTGTACTGTAGTTCTTTTCAGCCTTTGAGAGCAACTTGCTTGCAAAATAAACGAGGTGGTCCAACCCGTGTCCTCCTACCTGGGCTAATGTAGCCCCGATGGCATAATTTGAGGCATCCATGTGAACGTGGAATTCCTTATCCCAATTCGGGTATGCCAGTATGGGTGCTCCCATCAACCTCGTCTTCAGCTCTTCAAAGGCCTTGCTCTATGGCTCTGCCCAGATGTATGGTTCCCCTTTCCCTGTCAACCTATCCAACGGGTGGGACACCTCAGGGAAGTTCTTGATGAACCTCCTGTAGTACCCCACGACCAAGGAAGGACTTTATCCCAGTGACGTCTGTAGGAGGTTCCATTTCTACTATTACCCGAATCTTGTCCGGGTCCGTTTTCAATCCTTCTTTACACACAATGTGTCCAAGCAATCTTCCCTGTGGTACCATGAATCTACATTTCTTTGGATTGAGGGCCAACCGTGCCCTTCAACATCTCTCTAGGCACTCCCCGAGGGTTTTTAGGTGGATGTCCTATTTGCTGTAAATAGACCAATCGTCCAGGAAGGCTTTGAAGTTCCCCACCGACATCTTGTCGAAGATGTGCAAGATGATGCGCTGAAAGGTGGCGGGTGCATTGCATAGACTGAAGGGCATTCGGTTGTATGCATACACACTGTCCTCCACCACGAAGGTTGTTTTCAACTTATCTTCCTCCGCGATGGATATCTGGTTGTACCCAGAGAACCCATCCATGAAGGAATAGATTTCATGTCCAGCTACTTCCTCCAAGATGCTGTCGGTGAAGGGTATGGGAAACGGGTCTTTAATAGTGACAGTGTTCAGACACTGGAAGTCTACACAGATCCGGATCTGATTGGCCTCTTTCTTGAGGGAAATCACAATGGGAGACACCCATTCGCTTGTCTGTACTTTCAAGATTATGCCCGCTTCCAACATCCTCTCAATTTCGTCGTTCACCCGTGTAGCATAATTCTTGTTCATACGGTAAGGCCGCTTCCTTACCGGTTGGGCTCCCAGTACCAATGTTATTCGGTGTACACATAACTCTGGGGGCATGCCCTTCAGGTCCTTGTACGTCCATGCAAAGACATCCTTGTATTCAAGGAAAATTTTGAAGGCTGCAGCCTTCAGCACTGGATTCCAGTCATCTCCGACAAGGATGATCTTGGGGTCACTTGTCCCCCCAAGATTTGTCTCCTTTAAATTGGCTTCCTGATATTTAATGGGCTCCCCCTTCGGGAATTGGTGTGCCGGCGTCTCATTCATCGAGGCCTCCCCTTCCTTGTACTTTCCATATTCTGGGGGAAATATATCTGGTTCTTCCTCGATGGTCAATACATTGCACGAGGGTGTAAATAATTCATAATCTCCCATTTGCCAATGGAAGAGGCCATTCAAGGAGTCCTCGTCGTCCCCTGAGCATGCCTCTAGTTCTAACACCCCTTCGTCACTAGGCTCCATGCGGTGTCCGTCTCCACCCTCCCCCAACTGGTCTCCCTTAGATTCCGAGTCGGAGGAGGATGCTAACTCCTCACTCACCATCTGCGTACGGAGATCGATCACGTACTTCCTCCCCACATTTTCCAAGGAAAGAGTATTTCGCTTCCAGTTATGGTTCGCTTTTGTTGCAATGAGCCGCCCACGCCTGAGAATGGCGTCATACCCTTTCTGCTTCAGGGGAATTACTACAAAATCCAGCACGAATGGCTGCGTGCCAATCATCACCTGCTGGCCCATGAGGATACCAAGGGGTTTAATCCCGTGTTGATCTGCCCCTAGTAGGTTGAACGTGGGGGGCCACAACGTAGGCTTTCCTTGTTTTTTCCATGTCGCTTCTGGGAGCACATTTACTGCTGACCCTCCGTCCCCAATAGTGTCTGTCAAGGTAGTCCCGAGTATACCCATTTCTACCACCACCGGTTGGCGTCCGCTGTTGACTACCAACAAAATGGGGTCGACCGTGGGGCTTACGACCTCCCTTAACACGGGGTCGGCCATGGGGCTCATGACCTCCCTCATTTTCACTTGTGGGGGTACGGAGTTTAAGATAGCTGTTTTTAACTGCGGCATGGTCTCAAGGAGGTCTTGAATCCTCATTGGTACCTCCATCTGCAATATTTGCCGTAAGATTTTCTCTTCTCCCCTTGTTCGTGGCGGACTTGCGGCCTCGTGGTTGTTCTGTCCTTGTGTGGCCATTTCCTTTGTGATCTCGTCTCTTGCTTCCCGCACTCTCTCGGTCTTCGTGTGGGGATTTGGGTATGCAGCCTTTTTGGCCTGTGCCCTTGTGATTGCCAACACTTCTGCCTTCGTGGGTTCTATGTTTAGAAGGTTTACACCAGGCTTCGGGCAATTTGCCTCCTCATGGTCGCCTGGCCCACACCATCGGCAGAGGTGCTGAGGGGTGGCTTCCTTTGTGCAATCGCGGGTGAAGTGTCTCCACTGATTGCAGTCCCTACATTGGATCATTGGCTGGCCCTTGGCGTCATACTGGATCCGGTTTCTATTATTGTTATTGTTGTTATTTCTTCTGCTGCTGTGTCTGTTATCTCGGTATCCTTTAGATGATGCCGTTTTGTTAGTTTGTTGGCCCATACCCGTTGGTGCGGATGTTGTGACCTGCTCCGTGAACAACACCTGGTTCATTTGCGTACTTCGGGTCTTCATGTTATATGGGCACTCCTTGGTGGAGTGTCCCATCACTTGGCAAATCTCGCAGAATGCCTTCTTCGGGCAAGTACCCTTTGTATGTCCCTCTTCTTTGCACTTAGTGCACCATATGTCCCCTTCGGTCCAACCAGTGCTTCTCATTGTTTTGAATTCCCTCCTCATTCGCTCCATGTCTTTCTGGAGCGTTTGCACCTTTTTGCCAACCTCGCCATCGCTGTTGCTTTCCTCGGAAGAGTCATCATCCTCGGACGAGCTATCCTTCTTCTTTTTCTTCGATGTCTTGGTCTCGCTCTCGAGATCCATCGCTCTATTGTATGCGTCTTTGTATGATGTCGGTGGAACAATTTTCATCTTCTTCCGGAGGGAGTGTTTCAGTCCCTCCACAAACCATCTCTTTTTCAACCCATCTGCTGGTTGACTCTCCATTTTCCCCAATAGTTCCTTCAGCCGTCGACTATAGGCTCGGACAGTCTCGTTCTTGTTTTGCTTTGTGCCATAGATTTCGGCGACTATTTCATTGTCGTCTCTTAGGAGGCAGAACTCTATCCCAAACTCCTTCTTCAGGTCGGGCCATGTGCCGACTTTGGCCTTATCCATATCTGAGTACCAGTCTATGGCCACTCCCCTTAAGGTTGCTGGGAATTGTGTTACCCATTCGTCTTGGTCGGTAACACCGTTCGCTGACCATATGGTTTTGGACGTGCGACAATGGCGGATGGGATCTTCCTTCTCGTTGCCGTTGAACTTCGACAGTTTCTATTTACTCGCCATTGATGGGGGTCGTCTCCCCGGAGGTGGCTGTGGGTGTGTCTGAGCCCCTGCGCCACTCCCTCCGACGCCGGTGGTGTGTCCTGCGTGGGTGACTGGGGGTACGGTGTTTTGCCTGCCGTGTGTCGCACCTACAGCTGTACGGTTGTCCTCCCCTTCGTTCTCACCCGCGCCCACTCCTGGCTCCCTTTGGTGATCCTCACTTCGTGGCGTAAGGGATAAGTTTCTAAACTGATCCCGAGTCTCTTCGACTAGATTCCTCCGTAACCTTGTTTCCTCCAGAAACTCTTCGTGGCTTCTCACCCTACGGTGTTCTGGCGATGCGTAGAAATTTCCCTCGGCTTCTGCACCCTCCGTGACACCTCCTTGGTTCCCTTCGGGCCACCCTTCGGCAGGTCGTCCTTCGGCAAGTTGCCTCAGCCTCCGTCTACGTTCTACTTGTTTCCCACTCGTTCGTTTCTGCTTTCTTATTTCTATCTTTGTTTAATAGGTTGGGCATTAATTGCTGTACATTTCCATAAATAACAACACATAAAACCAGAACACTCCTTTATTAATTCATTTCATCAGATACAACTTGTGTCAATATTATGACACCTTTATTTGAATATAGAATGTTCCTTTATCCCTGTGGGATTCAGGGTTCAATTCCTTCCTGGCCTCGTGCCATCCCGCTCCGCTTCCCAACGGCTGCTTTCTTCGTACTGTTGGAGGATTTGTTGGCATCACTCTTCCTGGGCAATCTCCTCTAGGCGAGCTTGTTGTGCTAGCGATGCCTGTGCAAGCAACCGGGGGAGGTGGTTCATCAACAGATTTACTGTCGGGCTAACTTCCAGTGCTGTCCACACGGCACTTGGTGGGATTTCAGCCTCCATGGCCTCTCGTCAGACGTAGGTCTCGATGGCTACCTGGAGTAGGATTGAAAATTCCCTCGTCGCAGTGTCTTCTCCACCGTAGAGCTCTGTTTGCGCGTCGTCGGCCTCTGGGTTTATCTCACCAACGGGTAGGCCCATCGTGGCCGTGCGCCATCCGCTTCTTCCGTTCCTGAGTATGTCTAGGCAACGGTGCCAAATGTTTGCCCTCACGGGTGAATAACTTAAAACATACAGATAAAACACGCAATGCAGAATAATAATGCCATAGATCTCAGATAAAATATAAGAGATGTTATTCCATTCATAATCGTAATTCCTAGGTTACATTCAAAAGTATATAAAGATACCGAGGGGGTGCGAGCACCAACCGTCGCACCGCAACTGCCACCCCTCGGTTGCCAACTAACCAAGACAATTACAACTTAATTAACTAGTTTTATTTTCATGTACAATATTGCCGTCAACAGTTGCCACTTGAGCAAAGGCTGCTTATGCTGAACATGCGTGTAACTTTAAATCAATTTTGATTGATTGTTCTAAATATTTAGCTTCTTATAGCTGCTATTTAGACATGAATGCAAACTACTTTCTTCAAATTTATTAAAAATGAAGATTATAATTCCGTTTAGACTAAAATGCCAATGCAGGATGACAACGCTAGCAATAATAGTTATTTGTGCCATTTTCTTTGTGGTGTGGGACTTATGTATATGATATGTGAGTTCTTCATTAGAAAGAATTTAGGATGGGTTGCCACTTGAGCAAAGGCTGCTTATGCTGAACATGCGTTTAACTTTAAATCAATTAGATGTCCTGTATATTTGTTTTTCACTTTGTTTATTGTGACTTGGATTAATTTTAACTTCAGGTATATTCATCAGTGTCTGAATAAAATATAATCACTCAACTATACCCTCAAACTATGGTGAAATCTGTAACATTGAATCTTTGCTTATGATGTTATAATCCTTTATTTTTTACATAGATATATGAAATTTTAAAACAATTTTATGTGTCACTTAATGATAATTTGTGTTTGTTTTAATTCCATTTCCACCACTTAGGCAATCTCTACATCTTTAGGCAAATAGGTTTGAGATTTATGGCATTTCTTTTAGCATGACAGGAGAGAAGTAGCACAACTTGCTGGGGGTTAACTACTGTTTCTGAAATGCCAACTGAGCTGTTACTATCCAATATTTATGCTGTGGAGCTTGCTGGTAGGGGCTCAGTTCATGAAACAAAAGCTGCAGCAGCAACATACTGTTTATTGGGTATCGATTCAAAGGTTTTGGAATATGTAAGTTATTTAATTATTCTTGTTTAGTTTCCACACTTAGATTTTTGTCTTTAGAAATAATGAAATCTGTCTTATATGTTGCGATGTAATACTTTTGATCTTCGGAATCCTGCAGTTTTATCGATTTGTTGTCCACTTTGTTCAAAAGTCAAGTAAACAACATTCTGTTTGGATACCAAAGACACTTGTCTTTGGCCATCCAGATCCAGAGACGTGTACACTATGGTTTGAGCGAATCCATAACATCATAACATCGGATGTCAAGAGGCCAAAAAATCTTTTGGTACTGCATTCAGACAAACCTTAAGAAGTTCTAGTCAATATCAGGAATATAGAATTTTTTTTATTTTGGCAACAACTTCGAATTCGGTTAATGATAATAATTTTGATACCAGATATTTGTAAATCCCCTTAGTGGAAAGAGGCATGCTTCCAAAACATGGGAAGGAGTTCAATCTTTTTTTGATCGTGCAAAAATAATTACCAAGGTGAGGTAAATGCTTTCAAACATGCTTGTAAATTGGAAGAACTAGAACAAATATAGGCTATTACAGATACTATTTCTTGTAATGAAAAGTCCATATAAAAAATTTAAAAGCTAATTATCTGTCTGATGAGACAGGTGGTGACAACACAAAGGTCTGGACATGCATTTGATATTATGAAGGAGATTACAAATGACGAGCTTAACTCTTATGATGGAGTTGTTACTGTGGTATGCATCTTTTGAAGATATGTATGTCCAGGAGCTTGAATTTGTAGTTGTACCATAAGGCTTGGATGGTTGTGTCAAAGGCTTTGATATTCAATATTCAGTACAGACAACAAAAAATTGATTTGGCAGCAATATTAATGCTATTCATTTAGTCAAACACTAATTATGATATTATTGCAATGAATGGCAATCAAACAAACAAAAAAACAGGTCTTGATATACCTTGGTGATTTCGCACAGTCAATAAATGATGTCCAACATTTAAAGCACAAAATACAATAAACAGGTCGCTGATGTCATGCAGCTTTTATTACATACCCACCACAGAATAACATAAATGTAAAAAATATTTAAATATTGAATTTAAATATATAATGTAGATCAAAATAAATACTAGATAGATTGGTGAGTAGGAAAGATAGGGTTACTATATATATATATATAGTACATCATTATTGATCATAACGACCTTTAATAACTAATGATGGGTAATCTATAAGCCTATAAATACATGCATATGGACCAAGAAGGACATAAGATAGGTTGTCTTCCTTCAAGGTAATAGATTGTGATCAACCATAGCGACCTTTGATAACTAATGATGGTTAAGTCTATACATATATAGACCAGGGAGGATATAAGATAGGTTCTCTTTTTTCAAGGTAATAGATTGTGACCAATCATAAAGAACTTTGATAACTAATGATGGTTAAGTCTTTCTCTCCCTCACTCTCTCTCTCGATAACTAAAAATGGTTTAGTAGGTACACAACACATTCTCTGAAGTAAAATTTTTTGTTCTCAAACCACAATTAGAATATGAGACAATAAGATTTCAGTAAGGTTTCACCAAAGTTACAGACATGGGTTTGGCTATGGGGGTTTGCCTTTGTTTTTTTGGATGTTAGGTACGGTATGGATTTGGTATGCTTGTTAAAGAATAATAAAAAACTAAACTCAATAGACAAGATTTACCATAAATACAGTGAACCGCGAGTGATTTTGTAAATTTTTATAGCACTCTAAATTTTGGATTTCTTTCATGATGTCCTCCTCCGAAGAATCTATCCGTGATTTGTTGCTGTCCGCTTTGGTTCATGCTCCATCTACTCATGGTGAAGCGACTACCCAGGTTGATAGCAGTAAATGTCGTGATATAGTCACTTGAACTAGGGCCTCTAACGAGGGCTCTCGTCCTGAGAATCATTCTTTAAATGATCATCTATATATGGACTTGGCTAAATCCACTGTTGATACCTCTCGTCAACAAGATAAGTTTTTGCGGCAATTGAATCAATTTATGTCAAACTTCTGTGAGAATACCAATGATTTCCATAATAAGTTTTCAGATTTTTTGGCTGATGCTCATCGTGCACAAGAATCTATGTGTGCTAGTGTGAATAAAGTGACCGAAGATCAGAAAATATTGAAGCCGCTTCTAGATCTCAGTCCAATGCTACTGCTTCTTTGCTTCATGACTCTTTAATACGTTTCTCTTCTTTCGAGAAATCTATGAGGTCATTCTTAACCGCTTGGCTGCTCTTGAGGCTCATACAACGGATGCCCCTGTTGCTCCTAATGTTTGTGATGCTCCTCGAGCTGTTGATGCTTCTGTGATCCCTAACGTTTCAAAGGGTTCCACTCCTCCAAAGGTTCCTCTTGTGATGTGTAGTCGAAGGTATCTTGATTAGATCCACTCCTTCGTGAGTAAGGCTTTTTCGGGATACAAACGTCTTTGCATGACTGTCGAACATTCTAAAGACTACCTCAGCAAACTAGAAGGCTTCAGATCCTTCGGCACTCTTCCCAAGAACTTGCAAGTTTAGCCACCTAAGATCTCCATCAATGATTCAGAGGCTCATTCTTTGCTCTCTTCCAAGCTAGAGTCTATTCAAGCAGACGCTAATAAGCTTTTCTTGGGTGCTTATATAAAGGCCATCTCTAAAGCCTTCTCTAATCATGACGCCAAGATCACTCAAGCCATCGATGATTTTGATTATGCCCTTAAAGGCACCTGTGTCTCTCTACAAAACCTTCCTTTTTTGGGCATCTATACTATTTCTCCTAATGAATGGCATTCAAAAGCCCCTAAAGAGTTTCATTCCCTCCGTAATAAGTTCACTATTGATTGGGCCATCGAAAGAACAACCAAGGATCTTGCTGACTCCAATTGACAAGCTCGTGATGCTGCTATGGCTGAGGCTAACCAGCTCCCACCTGATCCCACTATTGGAGAGATGGTTAATGATTAAGTCAATCAGAGACTGGGTAATATCTCTAAGGAGCTTAGGGACATGAAAGCCCTTTTGGCTAAATTCGGCTCCTCTGAGAAGTCTAATCTGAATTAGAATCTGAGTTAGAATAAGAATAATAATAAGAAGAAAAAGAATAACAACAAGAAGAAGAATAACTTGTCAGCTGATCCCTTTGCTCCAAAAAATGGGGCATCGACAGTCGAGAAGAATACCACCTTGAGTGCCTCTGGTCAATTGCACTCAAGACCAAAGTTTGCCCCCAAAACAAGACAAATGCCCAATCTACAGGACATTTAAATCCATCCGGAGACAGAAAAATGGGTCAGAACCAAGGTCAAAACAAAGGACGAAACTAAGGTCAGAACCTAGATCAATGCAGAAATCAGAACAAAGGCAACAATGGCACTTCTCGAAGACGAAAGGGTCGCGGCAAGGGTTCGTTCTCGCATAAACTTTTGGGGTCTTGCTATTGATAATGCCTTCATGGTTTGTTGCTTCTTCTTTAAGAAGACTACTCTTGAGGTTGATAACCGCATCTCCAATGCTACCATTCACAACCACTCTTCTCGGCGTCTTTCATTTGAAGAATGTAAGCTTCTCAGGCTCGGTATCAAATTTATCCCAAGCCCACCTCCTATGTCTAATGAAGATATGCACAAGGAACTCAGGGCTTTTGGTAGACTCTTGCGACTTCATGCTTTCTTTGGGCCTGAAGACTCTTCAAATCTTCGTCCTACTCACATCTCTCCTCTTGCTATGGTGTTTCCTCATCGTTTCCATCATTTTTGGCACCTTGATGAACCTAATTTCTATCTCGAAGAGATTATTCAAAATGTTTAAGCTGTTTTTCAAGCCCGTATTGCGTCATGTTCCTTCTCTAGGCATTCCCCTCTTCCTACTAGACTCCTCAAGAGTCTTAAAGATCTCAGGGGTGATCATTCTATCATCATCAAACACGCTGATAAGAATCTTGGTCTTGTGGTTCTTGATTCCTCCTAGTACAGTTGTGAAGGTCGCCGACAACTTTCTGATTCCCTTGTGTATCTTCAGGTTGACAGTGTTCCTTGGAAACTCATTTGGAGCAAGCTCAATTTTATCATTGATAAGTTCCTGTTCTTTTTGAATCCTGTTTCCAAATTTCTTAAGAATCCTGTTTCTTTTGCCAGAGCTTGTGCATTCTACTTGCTTCCCAAGCTTCATAAGCCTGTTCTTGTGGGAAGACCTATTTGTAGTTTATTTGTAGTTACACTGGCTATATGTTGGAACCTGCCTCAAAGCTTCTTCATTTTCTTTTGTTTCTGATTCTGCTGCAACAATAGTCTCACCTTCCTGAATGTCTCTCAGTAGATCTTTTCCACCTGACTATTTACTCTTTACTTTCGACGTGGAATCTCTCTATCCGAGTATTCCTACTACCGAGGGCCTGTCCGCTCTCAAAGTGATGGTTGTTGAATACTTCTATATTCAGAATTTGAATGTGAGGCTTATTGACATGATCTTGGAGCTTGTTCTTCGTGTGCACTACCTGGGGTTTGACGACATTTTCTATAAGAAACTTAGAGGCACTGCCATGGGTAGTAATTTTGCTATGGTGTATGCTTGTCTTTTCCTTTGTCATTTGGAAATGTGTCTCTTCTCTCAATTCGATTGCTCCAATCTTGTCTTCTTTAAGAGGTACATTGATGATGCAATGGGTATTTGGACAGGAGATGAATCTTCTCTATCTACCTTTTTCTTGCAGTATCAGAGTTTCCATCCTGAGATCAAGAGTACTCCTTTAGTGTCCTCTTCAATGAATCTTCTTGACATTACTTTTTTCAAGGGAGATCATTTCAGTGCCTGCAATGTTCTGGACACTAAATGCTATCATAAACCTCTTAATGCCTATCCGTACATTTCGTATTATTCCTGGCATCCTTATCAGAAGAAATCTTTCATTGTGAGTGAGCTCAAGAGATATCTCCTTAGAAAATCAAAGCTTTTCAACTTCATGCAGCTTCAGAAACAATTCTATTCCAGATTGTGTGCTCGTGGCTATCCCAAGAAGTTTCTTCTTTTCCTGCTTCAGAAAAGCCTATCAGCTTGATAAGACAGTGCTTCTCTCTCATCTTCGTGATGGTTCCTCTCAAAGAAAAGGGCCCCCCCTCGTTCTTAAGCTTGATTATATCCATTTGATTGAAGCTTTAAACTTGAGGGCCACCCTAAACCCTATACTTCATCGGCTATGCCAAGAAGTCCCTGCAGTGTGTCGAGTCTATTGGTGAAATCCAAAAAAGTTGGGTTCCTTCCTTTCATGGAGTAGGTTCTACTACGAGTCTAAGTCCGTGCTGATCCATGAGGGCTTATTGTTCTTCTTCGAGATCAATATATCCCCCGCCTTTTTATATTAATTAAATTTTATTAATGTTTGGCGGGGATCACCTTTTCGGGTTGGCCCCACCCTTTTGCCACGCATCCTTTTGGATGCAACCCACTTAAGCGAGCGCTCCACATAGTGAAGCGTTCCCACTCAAGGGGGCCACATTCCAAAGGTCGCAACCCTTTCTTATTCCCTCCTGCCTACCCTCTTGGTGGCGGTTGAGTGTGTAGGGGTGGCTTTTCATGGGTCGAGGCGTGGGTATTTATAACCCTCCCCATTTCACTTTTCCACCTCAACATTGCTTGTTTTCTCCGGTCTCCTTTGATTTCATCAATACAACTGATGAGGGCCAAGTGCCCGAAACTAGCTTTTGGATATTTATCTTGGAGATATTGTAATTTTTGTGGAATAAAATTCTGGATTATTTCTATCTTTCTATCTTTTTGTCTACTATTCTTCTTTTGGAGCTGCGAGTGATTTTGTAAATTTTTATAACACTCGAAATTCATGTGAGTGTTGTAAAATTTTACAGAATCACTTGTAGCTCCAAAAGAAGAATAGTAGACAAAAAGATAGAAAGATTGAAATAATCTAGAATTTTATTCCACAAAAATTACAATATCTCCATTATAGAATCTCCAAGATAAATATCCAAAAACTAGTTTTGGGCACTCGACCCTCATCAGTTGTATTGATGATATCAAAGGAGACAGGAGAAAACGAGCAATGTTGATGTCGAAAAGTGAAATGGGGAGGGGGTATAAATACCCACTCCTCGACCCATAAAAAGCCACCCCTACACACTCAACCGACACCAAAAGGGTCAGCGGGAGGGAATAAGAAAGGGCCGTGACCTTTGGAATGTGGCCCCCTTGAGTGGGAACACTACACTATGTGTAACGCTTGCTTAAGTGGGTTGCATCCAAAAGGATGTGTGGCAAAAGGGTGTGGCCGGCCCGAAAAGGGAATCCCCATCAAACATTAATATAAAAAGGCAGGGGATATATTGATCTAGAAGAAGAGTAGTAAGCCTTAATGGATCGACGCATACTTACACTCGTAGTAGAAATTGCTCCATAGAAGGAAGGAACCCAACTTTCTTGGGTTTCACCAATAGATTCTCGCGAAGGGGATGTGTTGTAGTGCGTGGACTTCTTGGCATAGCCAATGGAGTATAGGGTTTAGGGTGGCCCCCAAGTTTAAAGCTTTAGCTAAATGGCTATAATCAAGCTTAAGAATGAGGGGGGTCCCTTTTCTCTGGCAGGAACCATCACAAAGAAGAGAGAGAAGCAGTTTCTTATCAAGCCGAGAGACTTTTTTGAAGCTGGAAAAAAGAAACTTCTTGGGATAGCCACGAGCATGCAATTTGGAATAGAGTTGTTCCCGAAGTTGCATGAAGCTGAAAGGATTTGATTCTAAGGGGAGATATCTCTTAAGCTCATTAACAATAAAGGATTTCTTTTGATGAGGAGGATGCCAGGAATAATACGGAATGTACTGATAGTCATTAAGAGGTAGTACCAAGAACACCACAGGCACTGAAACGATCTCCCTTGAAGAAAGTAAGGTCTAGAAGATCCATTGAAGAGGACACTGAAGAAGTAATCTTGATCTCAAGATAGAAACTCTGGTACTACAAGAATAAGGTAGATAGAGAAGTTTCATCTCCTGTACAAATACCCATCACATCATCAATGTACCTCTTGAAGAAGACAAGATTGGAGCAATCGAACTGAGAGAAGAGATGCTTTTCCAAATGACAAAGGAAAAGACAAGCATACACCACAACAAAATTACTACCCATGGCAGTGCCTCTGAGTTGCTTATAGAAAAGGCCGTCAAACTCCAGGTAGTGCTCACGAAGAACAAGCTCCAAGATCATGTCAATAAGCCTCACATCCAAATTTTGAATATAGAAGCATTCCACAACCATCTCTTTGAGAGCAGAAAGGCCCTCAGTAGTAGGAATACTTGGATATAGAGATTCCGCGTCAAAAGTAAAGAGTAAACAATCAGGTGGAAAAGATCTATCGTCGAGCTCCCGAAGCAAGGAGAGAGAGTCAGGAAGGTGAGACTGTTACTGCAGAAGAAAATGAAGAAGCTTTGAGGCAGGTTCCAACATATAGCCAGTGTAACTGCAAATAGGTCTTCCCACAAGAACAAGCTTATGAAGCTTGGGAAGCAAGTAGAATGCACAAGCTTTGGTGGAAGAAACAAGATTCTTCTTAAGAAATTTGGAAACGGGATTCAAAAAGAACAAGAACTTATCAATGATAAAATTGAGCTTGCTTCAAATGAGCTTCCAAGAAACATTGTCAACCCAAAGATACACAAGGGAATCGGAAAGCTACCAAAGACCTTCACATCTATACCAGGAGGAATCAAGAACCACAAGACCAAGATTCTTGTCAGTCGGTTTGATGATGCTAGAATGATCACCCCTGAGATCCTTAAGACTCTTGAGGAGTCTAACAGGAAGAGGGGGATGCCTAGAGAAGGAAGATGAGGCAATATGGGCTTGAAAAATGGCTTCTACCATTTGAATGATCTCTTCGAGTTGGAAGTTAGGTTCATCAGGGTGCCAAAAATGATTCTTTTGATGGAAACAATGAAGAAACACGTGACTAGCAAGAGGAGAGATGTGAGCAGGAGGGAGACTGGAAGAGTCTTCAGGCCAAAGAAAGCATGAAGCTACAAGAGTCTAACAAAAATTCTGAATTCCTTGTGCATATCTTCAACAGACATAGGAGGTGGGCGAGGGATAAATTTGATACCAAGCTCGAGAAGCTTACATTCTTCAAAAGGAAGACGCCGAGAAGAGCAATTGTGAATGGTAGCATTGGAGATGTGGTTATCAACCTCAAGAGCAGTCTTCCTAAAGAAGAAGCAGCAAGCCATGGAGGCCTTATCAATAGCAGAACCCCAGAAGTTTATGCGGGAGTGGACCCTTGACCACTACCCCTTCGTTTTCGAGAAGTGCCATTGTTGCCTCTGTTTAGATTTTTGCGCTGAGCTTTGTTCCGTCCTTTGTTTTGACCTTGGTTTTGACCCATGTTTTCTGTCTACAGACGGATTTGAACATCTTTCAGATTGGGCATTCGTCTTGTTCTTGGGGGCAGACTTTGGTCTTGGGTGCAATTGACTAGAGGCAGTCGAGGTGGTATTCTTTTCGACTGTCGGTGCCTCGTTTTTTGGAGCAGAGGGATCAACTGACAAGTTATTCTTGTTGTTGTTATTCTTATTCTTCTTCTTATTCTTATTCTGATGCAGATTAGACGTCTCAGAGGAGTTGGATTTAGCCAATAGAGCTTTCAAGTCCTTAAGCTCCTTAGAGATGTTGCCCAGTCTTTGATTGACTTTCTCATTAACAATCTCGACAATATTGGGATCAAGCGGGAGCTGGTCAACCTCAACCATAGTAGCATCATGAACTTCTTGTCGGTTGGAGTCGATAATATCCTTGGCTACTCTTTTGATGGCCCAATCAATAATGAACTTATTACAGAGGGAATGAAACTCTTTAAGGGCTTATGAATGCCATTCATTAGGAGAAATAGTATAGACGCCCAAAAGAGGAAGGTTTTGTACAGAGACACAGGTGCCTTTAAGGGCGGAATCAAAATCATTGATGGCTTGAGCGATCTTGGCGTCATGATTAGAGGAGGCTTTAGAGATAGCCTCGATATAAGCACCCAAGAAAAGCTTGTTAGTGTTCGCTTGAATGGACTTTAACTCGGAAAAGAGCAAAGTATTAGCCTCCAGATCATTGATGGAGATCTTAGGCAGCTTGACTTGCAGGTTCTTGGGAAGAGTGTCGGAGGATCTGAAGCCTTCGAGTTTGTTGAGGTACTCTTTAGAACGTCTGACAGTCATGTAGAGACGTTTGTATCCCGAAAAAGCCTTACTAACCAAGGAGTGGATCTGATCAGGATACCTTCAACTACACATCTTAGGAGGAACCTTTGGAGTGGAACCCTCGGGAATGTAAGGGGTTACAGAAGCATCAGCAACGTGTGGAGGATCACAAACATTGGGGACAACAAGGGCATCCATTGTACGAGCCTCAAGAGCATCTAGACAATTAAGAACGACCTCCATAGATTTCTCAAAAGAAGAAGAAAGACACATGAAAGAGTCATGAAGCAAAGAATCAGTAGCATTGGTCTGAGTTTTGGAAGTAGCTTTAGCATTTTCCGCATGAGCAATGACGTGTTCGGCCACTTTATTGGCATGAGCACAAAAAGATTCTTGTGCACGATGAGCATCAGCCAAAAAATCTGAAAACTTATTATGGAAGTCATTGGTATTGTCACAAAAGTTTGACATAAACTGATTCAATTGCCGCAAAAACTTATCTTGTTGACGAGAGGTATCAGCAGTGAATTTAGCCAAGTTCAGAAATAGACGATCATTCAAAGAATGATTCTTAGGATGGGAGCCCTCATCAGAGGCCCTAGTTCGAGTGACTATATGACGACACTGACTACTATCAACCCGTCGCCTCTTTTTTTCCAAGTTGGATTGTGAACTATCTTGGGTAGGCGCTTCATCATGAGCCAGATGAAGTGTGGTCAGGAGCGGATGGCAACGAATCACGGACAGATTCTTCTTCGGAGGACATCGTGAAAGAAATAGTGTGGCCAGGAGCAGATAGCAACGAATCACAGACAAATTCTTCTTCGGAGGACATCGTGAAAGAAATCCCAAATTTAGAGTGTTATAAAAATTTACAGAATCACTTGCGGTTCACTGTATTTATTGTAAATCTTGTCTATTAATTTTAGATTTTTATTACTTTTTAACAAGCATACCAAATGAAGTATTTCTGAATGTTGAAATGCTATATTTAAGAAGAATGAGACAATGCATGTTATGACTTATTTAACACTTGGAGATAATGAAGATCTCATAACCAAGCCTCCACTATTAGGAGACCGAGTGATTGATCCGATGTGATTGATGGTTAACTGTCAAAGAAACTAGTGGTGGTGCACATGGAGATCCTTGGAAGGAATCTCACTAATATAATTGTTGATGGCAAGTCTGCCATATATCCCCCAAATTTTGAATTGGGTGGTGCAGATCAACAGGGAATCAAGGTACTCGGATTTTTAACTCCCCAGAAAGTATTTTGGAACTAAAACATTTTTATCAAATTGTGTGGTCACCTCATTACAAAATAAAGCATACGATACATTGTTGGGTTGATGTTTTTTGCTAGCAACTAACACTGATCACAAATTGAAAAGGAACACTCTCTCCATTGTAAACTAGGGAAAGAAATGTATAATGGATTTGAAGATCCAAGTAGTAGTGATGAAGCAGCTTCCTCATATTTGTTAGAATTGGACTCTGAAGAAGAGTGAACAGAGAAGTATGATTAGGTTCCAATGGAGCTGAATGTTGAAGGAATTTTAGAATTGCAGTTACGTTTGGAAGATGAAACATTCTCTTTGTGTTCTATTTCATTGGCAAATGGACTATGAAATATTTTTGTTGAATTTTAATTTTATTGAAGCTATGGAGATTAATGAAGAGGAATAAGGATTGTGCAATGACAAGCACCCAATAAAAGATGACTTTGAAAAGATGGACAATTTATGTCTTGGATGCAATTCAAGGTTTGTAAAAGTTGACTGTTTTGGTTCTAGCACATGCACCTAACTTTATTGAAGATTCCAAAATTAATGAATTTATGCCTCAAAATAATAATATTAAAAGAAATTATTTGTACCCTAGGGATATGTGTTGTCCTCATGAATTTATGGAAAACGAAAATATTGCATAGTGGGTTGGATAGAAAAATAAGGAAGGAAAATAAAAGTGGATCCCACAGGGAAAAGACTGAAAAAATAATAGAGGAAAAAAACCTTTGACTTGTGAACAAAAGAAGAAAAATTAAATTCAAATGATAAAATGAAAGGTTTATTGGCTGTATGACACCCTGAGGAGAAATTAAATTACATTATATGGCTCTTATTTTTCATTTAACTTTTTCTGACCATATGACCCTTGCTATCTTTGTTTGCCATATGATCAATAGTCTCCATGCACGGCCTCTTGCTATACTACCCTTTTTTGTAGTATGGTTCTTTGTACAACCTTCTGTTTCTGCCATACCAATTTTTGTTGCTCTTGTTGTAAAGTCGATTGCTGTATGTTCTCTTGTTGATTTTTCTATTTTTGCCATCCTCATTGCTGCATTTCCCATTTTACGATTAGCAACCATTTGCCTCTCAATTGCAGTAGTTTGAACATCATTGCTGTTGTAGGTCGCCCTCATCATTCTGCATTTGTTGTATGGTTTGGTTAATTGCACTCTTCTTCTAATGTTGTACAACCCTTTGTATTCTGAAATGATGAAATATACTCTCACCTTTTGCTGCACAATTTGGTGCCATTATTGCTGCACCTATCTAGCCCTTTGCAATTGGCTTTTTCTCATCTTTTGATTTTTGTAGATATACCAATTCCCAGGGTTAATTAATCAGCTTGCTAAAATAAGTGTGGGAATAATGGTTGACGAAGAGAATCATTCTTACTAGCTGGCATGTTGGACGAATGTATATTCAGGTAATATGGGGATATTAAATAATATTTTCCTAACGAGGAATTTCATGACATGGATAATTTAGAAGGCCCTGCAGTATCATCCAGGTTCAGTGATTGATTGGGTGAAGTAATTAGTGTACAATGCCATTATTAAAGTAGTTATAAGAGCTAGCAGACAGTTGTCTTTTACTTGGCAACCATCAGGTTCTTAAATAGCCTTTGCACAGTCAGAGAAAACAGTATGATCCTTGTTTGATCATCCTTAGTCTACTTTTCTAATAACATAATGTGTTAATTAAGATATATTTTATTGCTCGATTTGTTCATTATTTCAAATATTAGTTCTATGAAAAATAAGGGTAGACAAACAATATCAAAATTATGCTATTATTATGTCTGAATAAGGTTATCATACTGGACTCATGGATTTTCAAAAGTTTAGTTTGTGCTATGTCTATAAACATGATCCGAATTAAATTGTAATTTAAAGGACAATGGACTAGTTAAGGAACGTAATGTGTTATGAGCAGCAATTGAACAAACTCAAACAAGTAAGATTGACAATTGCTAAGCAACCAAACAAAATGGATTCTTTTTTTTTTTTTTGGATTGGTAATAGGCCGAAGCTGATAGGATGTACATACCCTACCCCCTATGGGATTTGAACTTGTGACCTCTCTTTCAAGAGCACAAGTTCTCCACCACTAGGCCAACTCAGGCTATACAATCAAAATGGATTCTTGTTTCAATTGATAGATTATTAAATAACTGAACAAGATATTTTTGTTTCAACTGAGAGCTTATACAAAATAAGCAAACTCTGTTGGAGAGTTGTATGCCTTATATTCCAATTGCATGCCTCAAATCCAGCTGTTATATAGCTTTCCAATGCAAGAAATAGAAAATTTACTAAATAGTAATCTAGGATTCTTGGTGAGAATTGAAGAGTCACCATTCTAGGTAGTGACCTGTGTCCTCGTTAAAAGTTGAGGTGGACAGTCGGACAAACTTATTGGATAGATAAGTATGTGTTGGAAAGCTCACGTCATTAACTAATCCATTTGGGCTGATTTATAACATAAGCATGATCTAGTGGTCTTATTGCCAAATTCTGCTTTACAAGGCCTAAAAAATATAAAGTAATACAAAATTAAAAGGTTTTCAGAAATCTTCAGAATGCTGTCTGAAACTGTCATTTAGGCAATCTGAGACGTTTTTTGGATCAAAACAGCCTTCACAAATTTAAAGCAGAGTGTAATACTGATATAGCTGTAATAACATTTGCCTGCCGACTCTTGTTTTCCTTAATATGTTATGGTTACCATACAATGAAGAAAGCATTTAACAATGCATTGTATGGCATGGGAGCAGGTAGGTTAGTTTTCTCATGCATCAGTATAAATATGTACAAGAATGAAATATCATAACTGATTTCTTTGTAACGGTAGATTTATATATACATTACCAAAGAAGAAATAGTTGACTAATGTTTTTTCATTATACTTTTTGGTAATAGGAATTACTGATGATAGTATGGCTTCGAAGTTGCTTGAATTTTTTCAAATGCAATTCTACAATCAAATTGTAGTATACTGATTGTAAATGCATTTACTAGCAAAATGGATGAATTTGGAATTGATGCATGGTCACTTATTTCCAGGGTGGGGATGGTTTCTTTAATGAAGTTTTGAATGGTCTTCTTATGGGGAGACATAAAGCTCCTTATCCACCAACTCCCTCTGAAGTTCAATATTACATTCAAGAAGATGCCAGCACTATACATGGACACTCTAAAGATCTCAAACTTAAAGAACATGCGGTTCAACCAGTTCAATCAGTAGAAGAGCAGAGTGAACTTGATTCTCTTCCACCCTCACATCCTCTTCTTCAGGAATCTGTTGCCTCTAGAATGGAAACTTCTCATTCCAGCTGTAGCTTAGCATCTGAGTACAATGCCTTTCCTGATACAATTGCTGAGGGTGAGGACTTTGTAGATCAGGCTTCTGAAAGTTCTGCTACAAATCTCAGAACACAATATAGAATGATCCGTCTGGGCGCAGCACAGGATAGAGTGCAAGGTGATTTTCTCTTCCCTTTGAGGGATGTGTGGTTTCAGCTCAAATATTTTCTTAGGTGTAATCAATTTACTGTAGATTCCTGTTACAAGTATATTGTTGAGTTCAATACTTGATAGTACAGGGTCTTGTGTAAAAGAAGAGGCAACTACTTTGTTTCCTCTCCCAAATCCATCATTCAGAATTGGAATTATACCTGCAGGCTCAACTGATGCCATAGTGATTAGGTATAATCTAACTTCTCCACTCTCTTTAGATATGACATTCAAGTATTGCAACATATATTTGGCATCACATTATATATTTATAATAGACTATCTTTAATTGCTATAAATTAAGATGAAAGTATGTTATAAACATGTAGGGTTTTTGGTTGAATGTTAAAATGGGTTTTCAGTGTTTGACTTGCTATTATGCCAAATATTTGAGTCAAAATAGTCAGTGTTTGTGTTCCATTTATATATTTTGTTTCAGAAGTGGATGCCAATTTTTTTTGGGTTACAAACACTTGCAAGTCAATGCCAAGTATGTTCCCTGCCAAGTTGAGTCACAGATTCTCAGAAGTGGATGTTGAGGTGACTGACTTCATTAATTTGCACCATTTCTATTTTTGGCACCATTTCACTTATTTCAACTGCTGTTTCTTTCCTTAAGAATGAATTCATGCTTTCAATAACTGATGTTCAGCTACTATTTGAATTTTTGAATTTTTCGATCTGGGGAATCTTTTTCAGTTTGGGAAATGGAATTTTCATCTTTTTTTATGAATTTTTAGACTATGATGTTTGACAAATTTATCAGTGATTGATATATCATATGATCAGTAGTTCTATTTACCTATTTATAGATTAGCATGGTCTCTATAGGTTGATGTCTCAATGATGGGAATGAGTTGCATCAATTTATAAATTTTTGGATATGGTATATATTTTTGGGTTTTATATGTTTTATGAAGTTATTACCAATTTGTGATCCGAACTTTGACCCTTTTATTTGTCAAATTGAAATCATGTGACATTGATTGAATTAGCTTATTGAATTTGTAGAAACGATTTAAGAAATGTGTTCTGGTGTGCATTACCCATTTTTCTTTTACACATGGGTTGCATAAAATGTATTGACAATTGAACAGAAACCCTTTCTGGTCACCTTTCGCTCTTGCAGCCAGTTCAGTCCATTTATCAGGAGCCCTTGATAGAAAGGATGGAGTATGCATTTGTGAAGATGATCAATTCAGTGGGTCTTCCTAGTATTTGAAGCCATTCAGCCCTTTTTTCAGGAGCCTTTGATAGAAAGGATGTGGTATGCCTTAAGATAAAATATCAATATCAGTGTTTGTTTGGTTCCTTCATGGATTATGAACTTGTGTACACAACCCATTTTGGTTTACAAGCCAAGATTGTTATTTTGTAGGTTCTATGGATTTCATCAATACATAAATTGGCTCTTCTGTACTTGTTTTTTTGCTCTTCCTATAAGAGATTGCCTTGTATGTGGTAATTGAAATATGATAGGGAGGCACTTTTGTTACATACATAGCGATTCATCAAAATATAATCTCATTGACCATCTTTTATTTGTTAATTTTCCTAATTATTTTATTTTTTGGTGGTCATGATAGCACTACTGGTGCTCGGGATCCTGTTACTTCTGCAATGCAGATAATTCTTGGTAAAAGAATAGCACTTGATATTACTCAAGTAGTAAGCTGGAAAAGCAATTCCAAGTCACCTGAGGAGGCACCCCGTGTTCGCTATGTAGCCTCTTTCGCAGGGTAAGTATCTTGCCTGGATAAGTATTTTTCCTGGGCTCTTGCAATCTGTGAAAAGATAATAGAAATCCAAAATGATATGGTAAATAAAGTGAAGATTACTATTACTTAGGCATGTCATGTGGTGCCTTGATATGAATGCAGGAACAAGGACAGATGCAAAGAATATATATATATATTATATATTGCTAATTGTTTACAAATATTTTGCTCATATGAACATCAACATTAAACCAGTACAAGCCCTTGTGAGTACAATAATGAAACCAATATCGGTTCCTTCTGAGCAACCACACTAGAAACTACCTATTGAAGACCAAGAGTCAACTTAGAAATCCCCTTATTTAGAAACCACCTCCACACTCAACTGTGGAAGACCAAGAAACACAACTTGGAATTCCATATTAGATGTCCATTTGGGATTTGATCTTGGGCCTCCACAATAAAAGCTCAATGCTCTAGCCAAATAAGCGCAATTCCTTGGACTGATGCAAAGAATTATAAATTTTAAGGCGTAAAGATATTGCAAACTTAGAGTTTTGAATGATAATTAATGTATCATTCTAAAAACAGACAATAATACTCTGGTTAGTGTGTTTAGGCCATTTTTAGAGTTTCGTAGGTGCTTGGGGACCAAATATGGGGATCAATAAGGTCCTAGGTCCATGATTTTCTAGGTTGACTTTTATATGTATTTGGAGTTAGGCATATTCATATTGAATTGTGTGGCTGTGACGTTTCTGTGAATTCTGATATGGGTACAAAACAGTGCAGAGTGCCCTAGCCGGAGTCTTTTACCATCTTTATTTTAGAATGAATGACCTTAAGGAATCTCAACAAACTTCAAACGTTTTAAAGTCCTAAGATAGGATTATGAGAGGATAAAAAAGGGAAAATAACAACAGAGATAAACAAGATGGATAAAGCATAGGTAACTTTAAAGTATACTTCTGATGTGCTTACTTTTTTCCTTTTGCATTGTTCTTGGACAATGTTTTGCTTGCTTGGAACATGTTTTGTGTGTCCAAAAAAATGCTGATTCGCTTTTGAACTTGAGGACAGAGTTACAGGATACTCCCTAGAAGACCTCGCGTATTCAAGTATCTGATATGGAGAAAAAAATGAAATGATAATGATAATTGAATGAGTGTTTCTTTTCTGCAGCTGCATGGATGTGGTTTTTCTTTGGCTACTAGCTACACACCTTCCCTGTTGGCTATAGGTTTTGTATTTTAATGGTATAAAAAAACACCAAGTTAAAACTTGTGCTTTTTTGCAAATAAGTTCTCTTTCCTGTTGAAATTTTTAGAACTTTCACATTTGCATCATTTATCGCAATTCACATTTTCAGAGGTCTTCAGCGAAGACTCTCTGAGTTCTATAGATGCATGGCATCTACTCTGTTACAATGCAAAACCAAAAACTTACTAAAATGGTAAACCGGGGTTCCCACAAAGACCAAACAGTCACAGTGCTTTGTGATGACCTTTGTCCTCTTTGGAAATTGAAATGGACAGCTAGATGAGGTCAAATTTATTAAAATGTTTAAAAACAGAAAAATTGTGGGAGTTATTTAATTTTAGCAATCCAACTTGTTGGGGATAACTCCTAGCTTGTTGGGGAAAAACTAAACTAGTTTATCACATTGTAAAGGTCTCAAAGAGACTAGTTTGTGATGCTTGGCAGGTAGTAGCCTTTGGCTTCTTTGCCATTGTTTGGCTGATTATTCAAAATTCAAATTACTATGACCATTGACAACCGAATGGGGAGGAGAGCAATGAACAAGATCATGAGGATGCTTTGAGTTTGAACCATTCCCATGCTTCTCTTCTAAAATTGGATCTACCACCACAAGGTGCTTGACAAGATTAAAATCAGCATTGTCTTACCTAAATTTAGATGGCCTCCATAATTAATGGTTCTATATCCACAATGGATGCAGGTGGCATGGACAGAGGCTGCACCAAGAAGTGAGAGTTGCTGCAATTGTAGAGGAGAATTCAGGTCAGAAAGAGAAGCTGGAGAATGAGAGATTGTGGAACGAAGGTGAGAGGGGCAACAACAGACAAGAGGAGAGGTGAAGCAGGAGGCTGCTGAGGTGGACAGGAAGACAAAGGAGTTGGGGGGAGCCAATCTTCATTATTTGAAGAAATAAATACCAACATTTGTCCTCTGATGGCTCAGACATGATTTCAAAAGAAGAGTTAGGGATCACGACAACGAGGTGCAAAAGGGGCAGGCAATACTTAATGTTGGGGAAACAACACCACAATCTAGATGTTAAGAGAAAACATAGAGGTCAAAATGGAAAGGCCCAGGTCCATACACTCTGAGCAAGAACCTGTTTAAAACATTTGTTGTACCTCCTTTGGGTTGCCTTAGATTTTTATACTTTAACAGTATTACTGCTTTTTTTTTAAGAAATAGACAGTTAAGCTCCTAAATAATTTTAGCCAAACATTGAGCTAAGAAGTGCAAATCCATAGAGTCTTGATTTCGATAGTCAATCAGTCTTTTTAGAGCCTTCACAGCAAGAACCTGCAAAAAAACGTTTGTGGTACACCCTTTGTGTTGCCTTGGATTTTTTATATTTTAAAATTATTATTTCTTTATTTAAAAAGAAACTAGATGATTAAATTACTAAATAACTAAGTTGCCGGTTCGGGTTTGGGCACCGGTTTGGGTTCATTAGTATGTGTGTGTGTGGGCGCGCGCGTGCAGCCTAGAAGCATGAATTAAGATTAGAATGTCACATAGCATCATATTAACAACAAATCACCATAAACTTGTAATCATAGCATCATGATCATACCATCATAGCATCATATACATCAAGTTAATATCAAAATAATAATATTGAGTTCAAGTATCGTTGTTTCAACAATTAAATATCTTCTCTAAGCTGCAATTAATAATGTTTATATTAGAGGAAGACCTAGCAAACTGGAGCTCTTAGAGGAAACCACTGCTACTTACCAACTTTACTCTGGTTGATTGTGTTGACACCTCCTATGCCTTGTGTTATAGCCTTTTCTATGGTCATCTAGCTCTACCATTCTGATTTGAATGTTCTTCTCCCCAATTTTGTTCTCTGATCATTAAACCAGTAGATCTGATGCCCATTCGCATTGATTAATAATGCTCCAGTTTGGGATCTTGAGGATATTTTGAAGCCTTTGGTGGTACTCTTTTAACATTTTGGTGTCTCCTTTGTCACTTTTTGGTATATAGTAAGGAAAAACAAACTTTTGGAGGATTGAGGGTATACAAGATTAACTGTAAACCCTGTGGTAAGGAGCAATAAGGTTGTTTTTATATAAGAGTGCTTGTTGGTTGTATTTAACACCTTGATCAAACTGGGTGTGTTTTGTAACTTGAAAATGGGTCCTTTGCACTTGAACATGGTTATGCCTGCATCCTTCACAATCCAATCCGCACCACAAATTTAATGCTCACAGTCAAGTCAGAGACATATTTGTAAGATTTTGAGGTACCTGCAGATTTCAAGTGGCTGATTGCAAAAAAAAAAAATGTTTTTGGGCGCCCAAGCGTCTGGGTTCAACCTGGGTTCGCCCCAGACAAACCAGCTCGCCTGGGCACGAACCCTGGCTGAACCCACAAGCGAACCGGACTAGGACCAGTACCAGAACCGAACCGGACCAGTACCAGGCCCTCAGACCAGCAAACCCTGCAATTTTAGCCAAACTTTGTGCTAAATAATTTAATTTTTTTAATTTGTATATTAATTTAGTTTACTTTTAAGCTATTTTTCTTTAATTTATCATTTAGACAATTATAATAAATTTATTTATAATGTTTTTTGAGATTTTAGTATCTGTCTTTACATTTGTATATTCGGTTGTCTTGATTTTTTTCTTGGTTTGTATTTTATTTGTGAGACATGCACACGCTGTACTTGTATTGGATTCCTTGAAAATTTGCTGTTTCCAATACTTCATCCTTATCCATGCAACTCTTCTTTTGGAAACTGTTCTTCCGAACAGCTGACTACTTTGACTGTGGGGAAACATAACTCTTAATGGCAATATTAGATTTCCTCATTATGTATGCCGATCTTTACAGATAAACAGATGTTGACAATCTGAAGTAAAGTGTTTTTTTCTTACAGGGAAGTAATTTGTGGATTTAAGTAAATTTTTATTATTGTTTGAGACATCTTTCTTGTTTAGGAATTTTGTGAAGTAATTTGTTTCAGACAACTTTTATTTTGGCAGGTATGGGTTTTATGGCGATGTCATCAAGGAGAGTGAGTCATATAGGTGGATGGGACCTGCTCGATATGATTATTCTGGAACCAGTGTGTTTATGAGACATAGGTACTATCTGTTTCCAAAGCTATAAGGTTGATAGAAAAACAATTCATTCTTTAGGAAGCCTATTCAAGATGATTATGTTGTTTAATAATTTCTGATCTTTAAAGTTGCAATGGTCAGCAGATCATATGAAGCTGAAGTAGCTTTTGTTAAAGTACCAGACCATACTGCTCCTTATGCAACCAAAAGTGGGCTATCTGGTGGCCAAACAAATGTAGGTGGAAAGCGAAAAGAAGAGATATGTCGTGTAAACTGTACTGTTTGTGCTGATGGGATAAATTCTGAACCTTCAGTGTCTACTGGTGGGCTAGAAATGTTATCTCACACTAGATCGCAGATTCCAAGGTGGTTGAAAGCAAAAGGACTCTTTCTTAGTGTGGGTGCTGCTGTGATGTCTTGTCGGAATGAGAAAGCACCAGACGGGGTTGTGGCTAATGCTCATCTGGCTGATGGATTTTTGCACCTTGTACTTATAAGAGAATGCTCACGTGCTTCATATCTTTGGTAATGCAGATAATTTATCTGTTTTTGTCCTTCGTACTTTATTTTTCTTATGAGAAGGATTTTCTAATTGTACTGATTTGGTTAGCAGGATTCATGAATAACTCTAAGGGCCTCAAATATAAATCATTGAACAAATGCTTTTTTATGTGGTGTAAGCTTATTGTTTATAAATTACTTCTTTTTCCTGTTATGGCTGGCAAACATATTTCTTGAACATCCTGAAAAAGGGATTACCGTGTTAATCAACATGTATAGCATTTCTGAAGCATATTATATTCCTCAATACCACAGCTTAAATTTTCTATGGAGTTTTTATATTTGAAACAGAAAGTAATGATAATGAGACACCATTACTCCTTATATAGTGACATCCACCATGAGCAAAGGATGGTAGGTTTTGAACCTGTTGTTGATTTTTATCGATCATATCCAGAACATGTTCTGACCAACAACCAAATGTGAAATTAGACATATAGACAGCAACCATATGCTCATAAGTACAATATTAGTCTTTGAAACTATAGTTATTTCCAGATTAAATATGGTTCTTGTTTAGGATGTTGAAAAGTTTTGTGGTATTCTTTGAAGTTTTTCGGTTCTTATCTTCAATTTTTTTGTTGTACTGAGAGAAGTGTTGATGCGGGAAATGTCGCACGCTTATCTCTCTGTCAACACAGAATAGAGTACCGAGATAATCCCATTCTCTCTAGCGTAAGGAAGTTTCAACCTCAAGGTTTATACTGTCAGGTCTTGACTACGGGATAACTCAATAGTGATGTGTTTGCAAGTAACGTTAAAGGGACTTACAGATACAACAAGCTGGCCTGCATCTGACGATGCCTTGGTCTTCAAACTGGGGAAAATAAAAGCAAAAGGGATAGGGTTCAGAAGTGTTAAGGACAATGACAATAACAGTTGGTGTTGCAGATAGACAGATTTCACATAAACTAACCCCTACTTAACCAGAGTGCAGCCCGAGACAAACACCTACGGTTGGACTAAGTGTTGACTTGGTGGTTAGCACCTCCTTTGGGGTTTGCGACATGGCGTAACAACCTCCTATGGATCTGGGTAAGTATTTGGCATTTGTAGTGGGCGTTGATAGCTCGATGTTTTGGCACAACGACAAACATACCTACAATTTGTATCGAAGCCTTGGGTCATGGGTCGGGTTTGAATCTCGGGAAGTCTCCTTCATTCCGTCGGTGTGGAACCCTCAGTCGATTCTAAGGGGGAGATTGTTGACTTGGTGGTCAGCACCTCCTTCGGGCTTCGCGACATGGCTTAACCGCCTCCCATGAATCTGGGTAAGTCTGGCGTTTGTAGTGGGCGTTGATAGGTCGAGCTTTTGGTGCAACAACAAACATACCTACACTAAGAACATCATTGGGTTCAGACTAATCATACACGGAGACCTACAATCAGCAAGCCCCCAATGGAATGAACATGAAATCAAATTAGATACCGTCACACTTCACTTTTAAAATCATTGAACACTAACTAACTAATTTGATGAGAAGAAACCATGCAAACAGAAGAGAACAAAATGACAAACACCATACTTCAATGTTTATTGATTTGTTTCAACTGCAATTACAACAATTTTTGTCCAGCAGCTCTATTCCATTCTACTACTACTCTTAATCTACTAACTGTCTAACTGTTCTAACTCCTAAATTCTAACTTCTAAAAGAAATCTAACCCTTATAAATTTCTAACCCTTTACAAAAGAGAGGCACTGACCTTTTATAGGTTTTACAGTTTTGAGTCAAAGGCCAGGATTTAACCCATCCAATGGCTGAGATCTGTCTTCTAGAAGCTTGATAACTTTAGTCCATGCCTAGTAATTCTCATAACTTCCCAACTGCCCCTTTCAACCACTCCTTTAGCTACCGGCAACTGTTTGACATCAATTTTGCAAATCAAGTAGTTGGGAAACAATTGACTAGTGTCCCTTTTGTTTTAAATGCATTAATGGGGACCCACAGGTAGTTATTTTACAATAAGGCAATTCTATTTTACAAACTGTTTTTCCATTGTGCATTTATGAGTCTACATATTTGGGGTAGTATCCTATGTGTTTTGTCCATTATTTTTCAGCATCATCAGCCTGCAATCTTGTGCTCTGGACTTCAACTTGTTATCTTGTCGGTGGTTGTATCTCTCTTCTCATTCTCCACGATGGGCCTCCTTCGAGTATCTTCCATCCTGCGTGAACACATAGGTTGTGAATTAATTATTATCTTGCCTAACAAGTCAAAGGTTTTGAAAATGCCGAAGTTTTAGTAGACCAGAATACCGAACTTTAAAGATGAAAACACCAATCTTTGTTTTAGGCTGAATGAATTTTGAAATATTCCTTGGGGTTCATAAGGTGGGAATAACTTACGATTTCGCCATTTTTATCCAAACACACCCAAAACTCTTTATTTCTTTCTCTCTCTATTTGCCTTAAGTGCTCAATTTTCGGTATATTTTTTTTTTGTCGATATTGACAAGGCAAAGAGGACTCGTGATTTCATTATATCCTTTGCGTCTTGCTTTGAACTTTGGCCTATTTGGTGTTTTGCTTGGAACTGGAGGGCGATGTAAAAAAAAAGGCTTTTTAAAAAAAAACTTCAAATTTTCACTTTGGCATTTGGTCTTTACTTTACTTCGACGTTGCGAAGGGCAATATGCAAACGACTTTTCATTTTCAGATCTTTGACTTTTGCACTAAGCACTTGCCTACTTCAGTGTTTTGGTTGGCATATTTATTGGTTTGATGAAGATGATTATTTTTTATTTTGACCTGGTTTTAAGCACTTTGTCGCTTGCCAAACTTGGTTCGATATTTTCTTTGGTATATGTAGGGGCGATATGAAAAGCGCTTGGGTTTTAAAACATACAGACTCATTTAATTTGCCCCTACTTTCATTACCTCATTAGCATCTTAAAAAGTTTCGGGCCTCTTGAAGGTGAACGTGAAGGCACTTTAGTTATTTGGAACCTACGAACTTGTGTTTTTTTTTAATTCACCTTAGTTGGAAATTTCAGGCTTTCATTGACCTTTTTGAAGGGCGAAAATAAAAATAAAAATGAAAATGCTCTCCCCTTTTAAAACACATGAACTCTAGCTATTCGACCCCCTTTGACTTGGCCAAATAGCTTTTCGGTATTTTTATCGGCCCCTTTTTAGCACGATACTTGGATTGATTGGAAGGCGTTTTAACTTGAAATGGCTTGAACTTGTTCCTCCTTTTGCCCTAAGCATTTGATTTTCAGCATATTTTGCGGAGATAGAAGGCGCGAAGACAAAAGCGATGGCGATTTCTAAGACTATCCCGTTGAACTTCATTTTGTTCCATTTATTTTGGTCATTACTTTGCTTCGAATCCCGCAGGATTTTTATCGGCATTGACAGGCACAAGAATGAGTGTGGTGAATGGAAAATAGGTTCGTTCAAAGTTTGTTGGCCAAATTTGTTTGACTCGCTTTTCTTGGGATTTTTCTTAGGTTTTCTAATTAGCATGATTACAAGAAACGACTTCACCTTGAACTTTATTTTATAGATTTTGCTTGGCTCGTGGAAAAAAAAAAGGATTTCAATGCCCTTGTTAAGGCGTAAAATCCATTCTTAATAGAATATTAAAATAATGTTATTTTAGTATTAATGCTCAATAGTGTATATTCTATTATAGTTAGATCGTCTTCGATCTTCTCAGTAGTTTCTTATTAGAAACTTGCTATTCTTGTAAATATCCTTGTATTATTTATGAGCGTCTTGCTCATTCTGTTAATACATCAATTCTTTGAAATCCGTATGCTTTTGCATTTGTTTTATGGTATTAGAGCTATAGGAGAAATTTTTTCAAAGTTTTTTTAATCCTAACTTCCAATTAGTGGAAATTTTCAAAATTATTTCTGTTTTTTTTAAAAAAAATAAAATAAAAAATCCATCAAAGTTTTTTTTCTGTTGCCTAGCTCCTGTGACCTACCTCGGGGTTGTACAGTCGCGTTTTTCTTTCGCGACCTGTGTTCGCGCGACCTGCAGGGTCGTCGTGACCGGTGTTTCCTTTGTCTGCAACCTCCCGTGCGTCTGCAATCTCCGATGTCGCGACCTGCAATCTCCGATGCGTCTGCAACCTCCGGCGTCGCGACTTGCAACCTCCGGCGTCGTGCGTCTGCAACCTTCGGCGTCGTGTGTCTGCAACCTCCGGCGTCGCGCGTCTGCAAACTTCGGAGTCGCCACCTCCAAGCGTCGCGACCTACAACCCTCTGCAATGCGTGACCTGCACCTTCGGCGATGCCATTTTTTCTGAAGCAAATCATGGATTCCACGACCCTCTGCAATTTTCGATTAAGGTGTTAACCTTCCAGTTTTTTATCGAAAATCAATTTTTCTTGCAGATTCTTGGTGGGTTTTTCGAACACCAATCTGGGTAGTTGTCCGTTTTTTCTGGGTGCCTCGATTTTTGAGCCCACGGATCCAGATTTTGACAGCAGATTCCTTTTGGGTTTTTCGCACAAATTTGTGGGTTGTCTTTGGATTTTTTTGGGTCAGCCGGGAATTGTTTTTTGGGAAACGTGCAAATGGCTTCTCTAACCAACCTGATGTTAGAAGGCAGTCAACGCTTTAATGGCAACAATTACAACATCTGGAAACAGTGTATGTTGACCATTTTTGAATATAGGCGTCTTGACTAGCTTGTTTTGGGAAAAGAGCTCAGTCCTGGTACACCTGATGCAGATCAAGATAAGTTTGATGAACGCAATCGAGAGGCAGTTATGCTTCTCAAACTCTCAGTTACTGATGATCAGTTACCGCAGATTCCTTCCGGCAAGACAGCTTCTGACATTTGGAAGCATCTGAAGGAATTGCATGAGACATCCGACAAGAGCCGAGCAATCTTTCTAAAGAATCAACTGTTCTCCCTTATGATGGATGAACGTATGTCCTTACAGGAACACTTCACAAGGATTAAGGACATTCGAGATCAGCTCGAAGCTATTGGTCGGACTATGGAGGAAGAAGACATGGTAGTAATCACTCTGAAAAGTCTTCCGAAATCGTATGAACACTTCATTGAGACCCTCAATATTACTTCCACTAATGTTGATCTGAAGTTTTCAGAATTGTGCACCAAACTTCTACAGCAGGATCGTTGGAAACAACAGTTTGGTAGTGGTACTACATCAGCCTCCTCGGAAAATGCCTTCACAGCCCAATTTTTCACAAGGATAAAGGCAAATTTCAGTCCTCTCAGTCTTCTCAGTAGAAAGGCTCTTCTCAGACACAGGATGGAGCTAAGAAGAAGAATGTGCAGTGCAATTACTGTCACAAGTACGGCCATATGAAGAAAGATTGCCGTCAGAGGCTCGCTTCTGAACAAAAGAAGCAGGGAGGGTCACACCAGAAGGCGCATGTTGCTGAACATTCCGAGCAGAAGGAGTCTACCTTTTATGCCTTTATGGCTAAGAGGTCTTCAGATCATGCCAGGTCTTCTGCTTGGTACATCGACTCTGGTGCATCACGTCACTTTTCTCATCGACGTGACTGGTTTACAGACTTCTCACCTTTCAGTGATTCCGTTGTATTTGGTGGAGGTGAGGAGTATACAGTTGTTGCCAAAGGCACTGTTCAGATACAGTCTGGTGGCAGGACTCTCTTTTTTCTGAATGTGTACTATGTTCCTAGAATGGAACTTAATCTGCTCTCTGTCAGCCAGATTATGAGGAATTCTCCTCAACTAGATGTGGTGTTCAGTGCTCACAAGTGTTCCATCATTGATCGGGAGACTCGTCTTATTGTTGCTGTTGGTCTAGAGGATCATGGCCTATATAGGCTTCTTGACATTGGTGATTCTCCTGAAGTGGCTCTGGCAGCTCGTGTTTCTCCTCTCAGCACTTTGTGGCATCAGAGATATGGACATCTCAACATTCAGTATCTCTCTCAGCTATCTCGGGAGGGACTTGTTTCAGGGTTACCTGATATTCAGACTCAGCATCTTGGAGTATGTGGCGCCTGTCAAGCTGGCAAACAGCATCGGACTTCATTTACACATGGAAAGTCTTGGCGCGCATCTAAGGTACTTCAATTACTTCATGCTGATATTTGTGGTCCTATGAATACATCTTCTGTTACTGGTTGCAAATACTTTTTGCTTATTGTAGATGATTTTAGTAGAAAGATGTGGGTGTACTTTCTTAAACATAAATCAGATGTATTTAGTATCTTTCAGAAGTTTAAGTCCTTTGTTGAAAAAGAGTCTGGACATAGTATCATTACTCTTAGGACAGATAACAGGGGGGAATTTTGTTCTTCTTCATTCTCCAACTTCTGTGATACCCATGGCATCAAACGCCAATTGACTACACCCTACACTCCTCAGCAAAACAGTGTTGTCGAGCGTTGCAATCGTACGGTTGTTGAGATGGCTCGCTCTATGTTACAACACAGGAGTGTTCCGCATAAGTATTGGGCTGAAGCAGTGTTTATTGCTGTCTACCTACTTAACCGTTCTCCTACTCAGGCTGTTAAGGGGAAGACTCCAGAAGAGGTTTGGTTTGGTCGGAAGCCTAAGATCAGCCACCTGAAGATTTTTGGCTCTGTTGCCTATGTTTGGATTCCAGATGCTAAGCGCTCCAAGTTGGATTCCAAAAGTCAGAAACTCATGATGACAGGATACAGTGATCACCATAAGGCCTACAGACTGATAGATATAGACACTGAACGTCTTATCTTCAGTCGTGATGTTGTATTTGATGAAGATAGAGGATTCTTTCAGCCCCCGTCTTCTGAGCAGAGTTTTGAGGATCAGCCTCACAGTGTTCTTATTCCATTAGGTTCGCCTGATGGGAGGGATGATGCAGAATCTATTTTCGATGATGCACTACCTGAGTTCCCTCCGGAGAATAATCCTCCTCTTGCTACTCCTGTTCCTGATCCTAAGTCTCTTCCAGCTCCTCCAGATGTTCGCACTTCTACTCTCCGGCCTAAATGGTGGGCCAAGACCATTGGTGATCTCAGGGATACTGAGCTCATTGAGGGTAGAACTTCCCGTAATAAGAGCAAACAACAGCATACAGTCAATTTTGCTCTCATGGCTAACATACACAGTGTTTTTGAGCCTCAGACATACTCAGAGGCTAAAGGTATACCTAAGTGGGAACAGGCTATGGAAGCTGAGTTCCAGAGTCTTCAGAAGAATCACACTTGGGCCCTTTCTGATCTTCCTTCAGGGAAGAAGCCCATTAGTTGCAAATGGGTGTACAAAGTAAAATACAAAGTTGATGGAACCCTAGACAAGTATAAGGCTCGTCTTGTTGCTCGTGGGTTCTCACAGAAAGAAGGCATTGACTACAAGGAGACTTTTGCTCCTACAGCCAAAATGAGTACCATACAGCTCGTTCTTGCCTTGGCAGCCCAGTTCAGTTGGAAAGTCCATCAGATGGACATCAAGAGTGCCTTTTTGAATGGTGACTTACAGGGAGAAGTCTACATGACGCAACCCCCAAGATTCAAGGTTGCTGGTCAAGAACAGAAGGTCTGTAGACTAGTCAAAGCACTCTATGGTCTGAAACAAGCTCCTCGGGCTTGGTACATGAAAATTGATAAGTACCTGACAGATCATGGTTTTCAGCGGAGTCCATCTGATGCAAACCTGTATATCAAGCATACTAGTAATGATATTCTGTTTGTGGTTGTCTATGTGGATGACTTAATCATTACTGGCAGTTCAGCACATTTGATCATTGGGATCAAACAGGGTTTGTGCCGCACCTTTGATATGACAAATTTGGGACTTCTACATTACTGCTTAGGAATTGAAGTCTGGCAGACTGAGAACAGTATCTTTCTCTCTCAGTCCAAGTATGCCAGAAGTCTTGTGGACAGGTTCAGAATGCAGGATTGCAAACTTGCCTCTACTCCTATGGAACCCGGGCTCAAACTTTCAGCTCAGTCATCTTCACCAGCTGTGGATGAATCTCTGTTCAGGCAAA
Organism: Cryptomeria japonica; assembly: GCF_030272615.1. Taxonomy (NCBI): domain Eukaryota; kingdom Viridiplantae; phylum Streptophyta; class Pinopsida; order Cupressales; family Cupressaceae; genus Cryptomeria; species Cryptomeria japonica. The sequence continues at coordinate 10,732,263 of NC_081410.1, forward strand.
CTAGTGGGCAGCCTCATCTATCTTACTGCCACTAGACCTAACATCAGTTTTGTAGTGAGCTACATTTCACGCTTCATGACAGCTCCCAAGGCTGATCATTGGATAGCAGCGAAGCGTGTGCTGCGTTATGTGAGTGGCACTCCTAATTATGGACTTCTGTACACTCGGAGTTCTGATCCTATACTCCGTGGCTACACAGATTCTGACTGGGCAGGTTCGGTTGATGACCGTAAGTCTACAGCAGGGTATGTGTTTAGTTTGGGATCTGGTGCTGTCACATGGACTAGTAAGAAGCAGCAGGCAGTGGCTCTCTCCTCGACAGAAGCAGAGTATCGGGGAGCAGTTAAGGCATCTTGTGAGGCGGTTTGGCTTCGAAGAATGCTTGCGGATATGCATGTCTCCCAGGCAAGTCCTACTCCCTTGTTCTGTGATAATCAGGGAGTGCTCAAACTCGCCAAGAATCCAGTCTTTCATGAAAGAACCAAGCATGTGGAAACTCATTGTCACTATATTCGACAGCTGGTTGAAGACGGATCCATCCAGTTGCTGTATGTTCCTACCTCGGAGCAGCCAACAGACATCTTCACCAAGCCCCTTGGTCCTGATAAATTTGTAAAATTCAGGGGGTCTATAGGTGTAGTTAATAGATTGAGCATTAAGGGAGGGTAATAGAATATTAAAATAATGTTATTTTAGTATTAATGCTCAATAGTGTATTTTCTATTATAGTTAGATCGTCTTCGATCTTCTCAGCAGTTTCTTATTAGAAACTTGCCATTCTTGTAAATATCCTTGTATTATTTATGAGCGTCTTGCTCATTCTGTTAATACATCAATTCTTTGAAATCCATATGCTTTTGCATTTGTTTTAATTCTTGGCACTTTTTACTAGTGGGGAACAAAAGTTCGGCAGTTTGATCGAGGCTTTCTTCAGTTGGAGGGAGGCCACAAAAACTCGACTATGCCCACAAACATCTCTCTCTCTTATACGTGGGCAGGCTGGAGGTGGGGGTCCCTTGTCCAAGACGGGGTGGGGATCTGCAAAGCACAACAAGGAGGAGGAAAGTTAACCCTTTCCTAGCATTGATCAAATCGTAAAATTGTTTTTGAGATCTTATTCTTAAAATGGTATCTTTCTAGGGACTTTGAGAAAGCATAAACTCATTCAAGAGAGTGAATGCTACTTTTATTTTCATCATCAAGATTTAAAAAAATGACTTTGCCAAATGGATATCCTTTAAGGTTGCTAAAGTAGTGAAAAATTGGGGTAATAGGTAATTCCAATTCTCTACTCTTACATTTATTAGGGTTGGAGGTTTTTTAGAATCACCATTCAATCTCTCTAAGTACGTGACTAATAAATCGTTGTTATTGGAGTTGTGTAGAAAGCTAGAAATTGTACAAAAGGTCTTTTCAAAAAGAAAATTGAAAGGGATTTCTATCTCTATTTCTATTGGCAGGTACACTTGCTGTACACTTCATTTTGCAAAAGCTAAAGAAACAGAAATGACTTAAGTGCCCCTATGTGCATTTGAAGCAAGGGACTCATTTAACCCCAAGTTGTGGATAAGGGTTGTTAGGGATTTCCTACAAGCACAAACTAAGGCTGGAAGATATATGAGCTAATTGGGCAAATGAATATGAAGTCTAATGAAGTTATTCAGGCCTTGATGCTCTCAAATGAAGATCTACCGGATTGCAAAAATGCCATATGAAGTGATAGATGATGGCAAAGTTCTTGAGCTTGCCTATGATCAAAACAAGATTTAAAAAAAAAATCAATCCCCAAAATGGATTGGAAAACTAAAGCATTCGAGACTACAAATAATAGAATGAAGAAAGTAATTGAGAGGAGTCAAAGATAGCTAGAGGAAATGAAGAAAAATAAGCTTAATCTAAAAATGGGGTGATCTTCAAAGGGCAAGGCAAAGGAAGAAGAGAAGCAGCAAGAACAAGCACAAGAAGCACCTCAAAAAGCAATAAACATAGTGTAATACGATGAACTTGAAGAAGAAACATCTAATAGAGAAAGGAAGAAGAAGCCAAAAATTGATTTTTTGCATTCAAGGTTGACTCACAAAGAAGGTCCCTCGCAAGGCCCAATAATCTCTCTTGTCCCAAGTCATCCTCATGCCACACAAACTGGACTCAAGTAGGTAAGCCCATTTCTTCCTCTTTTGAAGAATCTCTTCCATCACCTTAGGGCTCTTTTGTCCCTCTTGCTCTATCACCACCACATTCTCCTCTTCCAATTCCTTCTCCTGCACATTCACCTCCCAAGTCTCTTCCACCAAGTTCTCCAACTAGAAACATTCTTCTACCAGTGGATTCCCGAAGACAACTCTTGTCCCCTCTCCAACCAGCTCACCTGCTTGTCTCCCAAGAAAACCCTTGCTGATTCTCCTGTTACTTCTCCTAAAAGGACACCTACTTCTCCCTAAAGTCCTCCTAAGGATCATACGAGCAATAGTAGAAGGGTAAGGCACAGCAAGGTGGGCCAACCTCTCAAGACACCTTAATGTGGTTTGCTCAAATCATTATGAAAAGGAGAGAGTAATCAAACCTGTAGTGGATGATCCTTCATAGTTGGCCTCCATGTTTATTTAGCCTATTCCTCCCAAGAAGGCTAAGGTAAGATCTACAACTACAACAATTGCTTAGGGAATGAGACAAGCTTAGATTATCATTCCTCTATCAAATAATCCAAAAGAAGAAATGCAACCCACTAATTACATGGTGACCACATTCTCCTTTGGCAATCAATCACTGGAAGGGGTAAAATAGGCTGCAAAGCCTTCCATTGATTTGATAATCCAAAAGATGGATATGGACAAGGCTACAAAGGACGAATTGAAAGATAAGCATCCTATATTGAGTATCTGGTGGGTCCCATCGCCTCTTCAATCACAACCCCAACTCAATTCGTTCAAATAACAAAAAGGAATATCCCTGTTGCAAGAGAGTTGGGTAATTTTGTTAGGGCTCCCAAAGCACTTTAGATTGTGAAGAAAAATAATAAAAGATCATTCAAGGGCAAATTCGTGAAGGAGAATGTGTGTGTGAAGATTAGAAGACATATCTTATGTACACCAGCAACCTTGTGTAAAGAAAAGAATTAATATAGTCAAGGCATATTTGCGAGGAAGATTATATATATATATATATATATATATATATAAAATCAAGGAAGATTTGTGAGAAAGAAATACATAATTATCATATATTGAAGGAGCAACATCTAAGAAGATGGAACTTTGTTTTGGAAGTTGGTGCTTCCTAAAGAAGAGATTGGTGTCTCTCGCTAAGCTGGTGCCTATTTGTGGTGGTTGGTGCCTCCAGTAGGTTGGTGCCTAAGAATTGTGGAGATTGGTGTCTCCAGTCAGTTGGTGCCGATGAAATTTGTAAGAAAGTTCTATATAATGAATGTTCTATATTATTGTTAGATCTTATGTGGATGATATTGTGCAATTGATATTATTGTGGTTAGTTTGAAAATGTAGAAGATTGTCTTCTACTGATTCACCATGGTGGCCATGTGATATAACAAGCTATCCATGATCCTTTCCATGGGAGCTGAACTCTTTAAACCCTCTTTGATGCATTTCCAGTTGAAAGTTGCAAGGAGTTAATCAAGGAAGAGTGAAATGAAAGTTTAAGGTCTGGAAGCAGTTTCATTTCGGAAAAAATGTATATGTAGCCATTATTCAATTGAAGAAGCTCACTGTTCTTATCTCAAATTTTCTCTAGTTTTTGAATATGATTTTCTGTGTTCTTATATTTTTAAGGAAAAACTATGTACAGATCGTGAAGACCCAGGAATGCTGAAATCTGAATTGGGAGTCCTAGTCATTCAAAATTTCAAAGAACTGAAACATAATAAAAAAAACATAGCCTCAGTCAGGGTTTTCAGAGTCCAGCTGGGAAAATGGACAGGCTCCATTGAAAGTAGGGATTTGATGATCCTTTAGATATTGAACAGACAACCACCAGTTTGCTAAATTTCAACTTATGCCAATCCATATTCTTATGGAGGCAATCATATTCCTTTCACAAAGAAAACCTTTTTGCGTCTTTACAACTGGAGGAGTAAATGACAAGGGGCCTAAAACTTAAATGGTTCTTTGTTTTATCCCACATTGCTACTTGGTTGAAAAATATTCAATGTGCTTTTGAGATTGATGGCATTGTTTAAGGCTTGAATAACATACTCGCTTTGATGGATTGGGTAATAGCAGATGCCATGAAATATACCCATGACTCTACAATGTGGATGGCTTTGTGCAGGCATCTCTTGAAACTTACCAGAAAGGGTGCAAATCCTCTAGACTTCAAATTTGTTGAGCACTATAAGGTATGGTTTAATTACAACTATAAAATTGTTATTGATCCAAACATTATTCGTTATCTTTTGAACATTTTTCATGTTGTTTCAATATGTCCTTGTGAAGCCAACTTGAAACTCTTCCAAATTCTTGTGGCGACAGACATCAGCATTCACCTTTGTATCTCATGGTCAAGAAAGTATATGGAATGTGGATGGAGAGCTCTTTCCTGCACACCAGCTTTCTGCACAAGTATTTCGAGGGCTGATTACCTTATTTGCTTCTGGTCCTGAAGTTTAATTTGCATTCACCAAATGAATATAAGTCTTGTTTATTTATGGTTTCACCTGCTGCTAGAATTTGAACCATATGCAGTCATTCTTTCAACTATACAATAAAATATCTATTGCAGAAGCAATACATAATCAGGAATATATTTTAAATGTGTAATTATAGTGATTAGTTTTTGCAGAAGCATCGGAAGTTTATGAAGAAAATTATTCTGACCCCAATTACTAGTCCCCACATTAATACTTCGTCATTTACTTTATCTGAAATAAAAGAAGCACACAAGAATCTGTGGTTCTTTTTGAGTTGTCGATAAATAAATTTCTGCCCACTAGCGAATAGTTTTGTTTTGTCTTCTACAGATATGTAGTGGGAAGAATGCCTACCCTATGTCAAAACAGTTGTCGTAAGGTAGATTCCATTTAAAAGTCAATTTAATATTTAACAGATGTAAGTCACTGTTTCTGCATATACGGGTGCAGTACTCCTGGAAACGGCATGGATATCGTATCCAGATGTATCCATCTATAACCGCATATGGGCTGCATCCAATATGTCTTGATTCGGCACCATACTCTATTGTGAGGTATCCAGTTTAGGGTTTATGAAAAAACATTTAAATTTGCAAAAAAATAGATCAAAAAAAAATTGTACACACACACTGAATTTGAATCACTTCAAATAAACATAATATAGTATAATTAATGTTGTCTACTAGCAATTGCACCTTGGTGTGCAATGGGTACGCTGAATAGGTGTGGAAGGTCTATAGGAAGAGATAGGGATAGAAAGGGGGAGAGTTAGAGTGGGGTAGAGCATGAGAGGGGGGAGGTAAGGAAATAGAGATAGAGAGGATGATAAAGATAGTGATAGAGATGGAGATGGAGATGGAGATGGAGGAGATAAATATATTGAGACGAAGAGAATGTTAGAGGGAGAGAATACTATAGATAAAGATAGATATAAGAATTGACATACAAAGAGGGAGAGAGGGAGAGATATAGGGGTATAATAGTTAAACAGATGGAGATGGAAGAGATAAATATATTTAGAGGAAGAGAATGTAAGAGGGAGAGAATAATCTAGATAAAGATAGATATAGGAAGTGATATATAGTAAGGACATTGAATAGATGGAATAGAGGTGAAGATAAAGATAGAGATGGAGATGGAAATGAAAAAAGAGAGGAGAGGGAGACAATGAAATAGGGAGATATAAAAAGATAAAAATAGATATGGGAGGTGATTTATACAAAAGAGGTAGAGAGGGGAAGATATAGAGGTAGAGAGGGAGTGATAGATATTTAGGAAGAGGAAGAGAAGTAGATAGAGATATATGGGAATATAACCTAGGAGAGATGTAGAGATAGAGAGATGGGGAAAGATGGAGAGGGAGGAGATAAAGGTGGTGAGAAAAAGTGAGAGAGAAGAGGGGGGGAAGGGGAAGAGAGGGGGAAAGAGGGTGAGAGCTATAGATGGTGATATAAAGTGATAGATATGAATAGAGATATATATAGAGAAATATAATGATGGGGATAGAGGTAGAGGAAGACTTGGATAAAAAGAAAGAAGATTGAGGGAGATCAAGGAAGAGAGAAATAAAAATATGATATAATGTAAGATAGATAGAGGGTGAGATGGAATGAATCATAGATGTAGAGATAATGAGATATAGATTGAAAGATGTGAGGAGAGGGGGCAAGCGTAAGAGAGAGAGAGAGGAGGTGATAGTAACAAGTAATAGAGACACAAGGAGAGAGAGATGGAGATGGAGATGGAGATGGAGATGGAGATAAGAAATAGATATAAAGATAGGGTGTGAGAAGCATGGAGTATGTGTGTGAGAGAATGAGATAGATGGAGATAAGTAGAGAGTGGATAGAGGAGAATTAGAGAGATGCAGAAAGAGGGAGTGATAGGGAGATAGGAAGAGATGGAAGGATATAAGGAGAGGGAGAGGGAGAGGGAGAGGGAGAGGGGGAGAAGGATATTTATAAAGAGGGAGACAATGAGAGAGGGGGAGATGGATAGATAGGATAAACATAGAAGAAGTGATATATAGAGAGAGGTATGGAGGGATATATAGAGAGAGTGTGGGTGGGGGTAGAGAAATAGAGAGGAAATAGAGAGGGGATAGTCGTGGAGTAGAGAAATATAAACTAAAATAATAAAATAAAATTAATCCAAAGTCTAAATATATCAAAATTTAAATATCAATAATAAATAATAAACAGATTAACTAAATAAAAAGTAAAACTATTTTTTTATTTATCAAATTGAAATGTTAATAAAATTATAACTAAATTTTTTAATTAATGTACTAGAAAACAATATTAGTTAAATAAAAGTTAAACTCAATATTAACAATTAGTTTTTGTGTTTATAAAATCTAGTGTACAAAAGTTAAAATATTAAACAAATTAAAATACAATTTTTAAAATAAAAATAAACTATATTAAAATTGTGCAGGCTTATAAAATTTACAAGTAAAATCAAATTTAAAAGAGTTAAAAGTAAAATAAAACCTATTAAAAAAAATAAAATTAGATTTATTATTTTATTCAAATAGTAACATTAATACTAAGAAACTTCTGGAACAGAGACATTCTTGCTCACGAATCTTGATCAATACAACTCGCTTACAAAAGTAACAATTCAACTCGCTTACGAAGGTCTGGATCTAGTTATCTAAAGACAGAATCTTGCTTACGAAGGTTAGAATCTTGATCTCGAAGCTGCAGAATCTGCTACATACTTATGCTGTTGGGTCAACTTAATCTACCGGATCTCCATAACATAGTAGGGGATGCTTCACCGACATCTGAAACTACTGCTACGATAAAGTCTGGATCTTATGGATGTGTTCCTGCCTTCGCTACTAGATCAATAAGGTAAACTGATCCTGCTGCTTATGGTGCTGATATGAACCGTAAAAAAGATTGCTTTGTAAAGATATACATAAGAAAAAGTCAACAATAACAGCATAAATATTGCAAACACTTAGAAAAGGAAAAGGCAGCATACGAGTAGAAGGCAGGATACAGACGACATTGAGCCGGTTGCGTGGTGTCCACGATTCCATGCAGATTTTGGTGAGAAGAGCAGCAATACGGCAATGGATGAAACAGAAAAAAGTTAGAAGATAGCGTGAAACTTTTTTTCGAATATCCGCCATATAGAATGAATGGGTGTATTGATTTGATTATACAAGTACTCCAACAGACTTCGAATTATTCGGCAATATTACGCAGCAGCAATATAAACTAATAACAAAATGAAAGACGTGGCGGTAAAAGTCCAGTCACAAATAAAGTACAACCAAAATAAAACCTTACTGCAGAACCGACGCAGAAACATGTAAACCAGCGCGTAGTTTCGAGGAAGACGCGATTCGAACTCGGAACGTGCTGGGATGACCATTTCCTTCATTAACTGTGATGACGCGATTCGAACTCGGAACGTGCTGGGATGACCATTTCCTTCATTAACTGTGATGACGCGATTCGAACTCGGAACGTGCTGGGATGACCATTTCCTTCATTAACTGTGATGTTGCGTGCTACTCGTACCTTTTCAGTCCCGCCAACTTGTCTCTCGAGTCCTGCACCATTCTGTCCTGAGCGGCCAAAATCCAACGGTGAAAATTCAGGCAATCGTCTTGCAGTGCCTCACTACGATTTTCAATCGTTGATGGGAAAAAACAGGTAGTCCATTTCATATTAGGAGACCCAATATAAATAAAATTATATAAATAAATATAAAAAGTTAAAAGTATACTTGATAGTAATTAGTTAAAGAGAAGCAAATATCGATTGTTGCAAATATTTATGGTTTAGCTTTGTAAAAAAATTTGGAATAATATACTTTAATATATGGCTAAAGATTGTGTGCTATGCAACATTTGCTATTGCCAACATATTCCTTATGTAGACTATACAAGTAGTAAATATATATTGTATGTGTTTGGATGTATTTGCATGAATTGTAAGTTTGGAGGTTGTTTGCATTTATTGTTGTATTTGTTATCAATTTGATTTAGTATAATTTTGAATTTGTTAAAAAATGTAAATGTAAATGTTCCAAGCTAGCTCTACTAAGCATGCTCCTAACCTTTTTTCATTATTGTCATGTTCATGTTTTTTGTAACTCAAATTTTTCTATGGAGAATACAAAATTGTCTTCTATCTCTTAAATACCACAATCCTTACAAAATTGGTCAATACAATTAGATTTAATTTTTAGAAAATAAATAAATGTCCTTATGTGATAACCATCTTTAAATAAAACATAATATACATTTTTTATTTTATAACCTAAGGAGCATCAATAAAACCAAACATGTGTAAATGAATATGATTCAAAATAATGCAAGATTTATGAGACTCAAGTAAAATTAAATGTGATTTTTATTTTTATAAACATAATACTAACAAAAATCAAACTCAATAGTATCAAACCTTCAACACATTTTTTTTATTATTTAAGTTTTGTAGACTCTTTTCTCCTATGTGGCTTAATATGTGGTACCATAACATAGTCTTTTCTATATTTGACACCATATCTTTAATCAAGGAGTAGCCACATATTTACTTTTTATAGAAGTAATATTGCAGTTAATAGTGCATGCATCGAGCTGAAATATTTTTTTGTCTATTGCCTCTAGCAATTAAATTTTAACACCTCTTACCATTTTACCACCTACTTTTGAAAACTTCACTTGCACACTTGCAATTAATAGTTTTCTCATACAATAGATTATGTGTTAATCTTAGGATATGCAAGACAATATCAAATCTCTTAACTCTATCATCAATATATTACCAACAATAGCTAAATAAAAATTATCACCCAAGTGCACCATACTTGTATTGTGCTTTTACTTATAGAACTAGTGTTTATTTGAATCATATGAAGGATATAGTTGCAATATACATTTGTTTGTATCTTTTCTCTCTTTTGGAGATGAGTTTTATCCCATTGGGTTTTCTCCTTTACTCCATTTGTGAGAGATTGCATTTGTACATGGGTACCTAGCATGATATTGTAGCCAAGAGTCATAATCAATAGTCATCTTCCTCATTGCATAATTTGCATATGTTTACATTCTCCCTAAGTTGTACTTAAGGGGTGTGTTTGTGTGAAGATGGGTTTTTTTCTAACCAATTTCGTCTTTTCTAGTATGAACAAGGTACATTATCTAACTAGACATTACTTGGGACCTTTTCACACATTTTCACATGTTAAGTTTACTTAAGGAGTCAGGAACCTTTCTAGAAGGTCTTAGGCGTCATGTTATCTTATCCTCTCTTATCACTAGTTTTTTTGTTGCATAGGATTAAGACACTTGTCATGACCATTGCTAGTCTTATCTTTTAACCTTCCCTATATAAGAAAGAAATCATGTGTACATCTTATAAGTCCAAGTCAATGCAATCCATTGTTCTCATAATTAGACAATACTTTGCTCTTGATGCTCTCTTATGAAAGGAATGTTTTGGTTTTACAAGTGATCGTGGAAGTTGTTTCCATTGGTGATGCAATGATGATGTGAGAAAGGTATGAAATTCAAGGTTTTTTAAGTGAACCAACTTATGAGCAACTTATAATAATCTTGTTTGGATGGATGCTAAAGTTCCACAAAATGATGTAACAATGATATCAACTATGTACAAAGTATGGGATTTTTAAGTGAACCAACTAGTGAACAAGTTATAACAATCATATTCATATGTATGTACTTTTGCAAGATAATGTAATAATGATGTACAAAGTGCATTATTTTTTTAAGTGAACCAGCTATTGAACAAGTTATAAAATTCTTGTTTAGATGGATGTTAAACTTTTGAAGGATGATGCCAACAATGTACAAAGTGTAGGATTTTTCAAGTGAACTTAACTAAAAAAAAAGTTATAAAAACTTCGTTCGAATGGACACTAAACCTTTGAAAAATGGATATTTGTGGAATCTTTCCAATGAACTAGACATATAGAGTTTCTTGCTTGAAGTGAATTCTCTTCTTTGTACAACAATTTACTTGTAATTCTCAATCTTATAATGAATTAACTTCATCTTAGCTCAAAGTATAAGGGGAAGTTGTAAGCATGCACATAATATATTCTCTTCAAAAGAGGACTCATCTAAGGAGAAGCCTACTTGTGCATATTGCAATATAACAAAACGTGAAGAAAATTCTTATTATATTTAACATATTGATGAGTTAAAATAGTTTTTAAGAAGATTAAAATCATTCTAATTTCTAGAATGTTTGAGTCAACTTCTTCTTCTTCCCATTCAAAACAATCAAATATCTAGTAAGGAAAAATTCCATGCAATTTTTTTCTTTTGAGACTTCTAAAAATAAAGTTAAAGATCTTTGTGCTTCTACAAGTCTTGATTCAAGGATATGGCTTCTAGATTCTTGAGATTCTCACCATATGATTTCTTTATGGTTCATGTTCTCTTCTTTTGAGCCTAATGTTATGAAACCTATTTTGAATGGAAATTATACTTCAATGAATGTATTTTGGAGCAGATTTTTTGCTATTGGGGATGACATAATATTTGTGTTCCTCATTTGTCAAATAATATTATTTCCATTTATTAGGTTACCCATGGTGGAGCAATGAAGATTATGTAATTCACACCTAATTTAGTTATCATTCAAGACTTGGAGAGGAGATAGGTATTTTTATTGGGATAGTTGATTGTGCATCTTAGTTATACACCTTTTTAGACTTCTCTCCTCATGATGGATTTGATCATTTAGTTTTATAGACATCTCATCATTATTGACAGAGTCTGGCATTCTAGATTTGGGAGATAGTGTCAATTGTATTCATCTTTTCTTTAATGGAGTTGATTCTTCTTCAAATATTTTTAGGAAAAATTTAGACTCCCATGTTGTTTATTTCCTACACTACTTCTACAATGACAATCTATAGATGTTCGTGAGTCATATCTGACTTAGTCATCATTCATGTTGACACTTTTAGTAGCAGTACAAGATTCTCATTTCTCCATTTTTCTTTCCTATGATGAGCACTATACATCCATGCTTAATGTACTTGAATTTTGAATGGTACTTGATTCATCTTATGGCATATGCTCAAATATTCTTAAGAAACATTTGGAGAAGGAATCTTTAGATTCAAATGATATATTTATCTTTGGATCTCATTCTACTTGTCTCTACTAGATTGTCACTTTCATTAGTGGAGTATTGAATTCCTGATTTATTTTTGGCACCCTTCAACATCAACATGGCGGCACGTGAACAATTTTCATAGACTTCATATATTTTGAGCTTTCTTTCTTCACATTCCTTCTAAGAATTCTTTCTTCATATTCCTTTTAAGAATGAGAAGATATTTTTCATATACTTTTGATTTTGTTTCTTCCTATGTGGAGAAATATTTTTTGATGATCATGGACCATCTTCTACATCCAATTTCAAGAAAAAGCCATTGCTACAATTGACTACTTGGGGGTAGGTTGCATGGTATCTCTCCTCCTCTAGTTTGAAGAGGAATTTTTCCTTGCATGGGACTATTTCTTATGGGGAAATTTATTTGCTTTTCTCTTTTTTTTCAGGAGGAGTTTTGTCTTGTTGAGATTTCTTCTTTTCTACATTTGTCAAATTTTGTTTTGTACATGGGTACCTAGCATAGCCTTGTAGTTGGGACCCATCTTTACATCTTTATGACTTTTCATCCACCTAAGCTATGCTTAAGTGGGGGTGTTAGTGTATTTTTTTTCTCCCTTATATTAGGGATATATTTATTTTTCTTGCACATATTATTAAGTTTATTTATGTTATATTAGATTTGGTTAATATAAGGAGACATGCTTAATCCACCAATTACATGTGTTTTTCTCATGCATCTTTGGGTAGTTGAGTCTCATATATTCTTTAGGATTTATTTGCTACCTCTCATAGCCAGTTGTTTATCTTTACCTAAGTAGTTGCAACCATGTAATATGAAATTTACTAAGTTGGTAAAACTCTCACCCAATTCAGTTAGTTGAGAGTTATTACTCATTTTGGAAGCATTTTCTCTTATTTTACTATATATGTTGAGAAAATTGTTGTCATTGATGTCAAAGGTACAACCAACATTATCATTGATGTCAAGGTTTCTAGAAGTTTTTTGAAGCATTGAATTATTGTTGTATCATGTTAGAGAATTTATGGTCTAGAAGGATAGTACCAAGCTATGCTAGATATCTCTCATGTATAATGTCATTTGTATCAGCATGTAGTAGTTTCAATTGATTGTAGAAGTCTAAAAGTGTTTGCAGTATGTTTTTGAGGTTTGTTCCTTAGAAACAATATGTGCATCCAATTGCACTATCTTGGTGTTTTGCTCCACATTTTGTTGCATTTGACACTTATGTCTTGTGGTTTGGAATTAAAGTAAATATGTGTATGAAGATTGATATTCCAGAATTTTAGAGGATTTGGTCAAGTAGATAGAAAGTTAGAAGTGACAAAGTTTTCACTATTCTAGTTGGATGACTATGCTAATGTTTCGGTTTGATGCACCAAAGAAAGATAATGTGCCTAGTTGGAGGGTGTGTGAAGGTTGTTTAGGACCAATTGAGTATTTGTTACGATAATGCATAGCATGTTATTACTAATCATGTAATGTGTGGGCTTAGGACCAAGTCGACTACATGTTTGGCTAAGGAATTTGTTTGTGATCAACTTGCAGATATTATAATTATGTGCTAGCCCAACTTGTGAATGTAATTATCATTGGAATGCATATATATTGTTGATCCAGGTTCATTTCTAGTCTGTGTGTTAAGTGGGTGTGGTGAAAGAATTGTGCAAGTTGTTTATTTAATTAGTAGATATGAATTAAGTTGTAGATCCTATACACATTGAGAGCGTGTTTAGTAACAAATCAGATCTGGCTGATAGTGCAATCTAAATTTGGAATGTCCACATAATTCATATTGTGTTGTATTTGAGGTTGGTGCCTCATAATTTGAGTTGGTTCTCAGATCTTGTATTAGGGGATTGGTGTCTCCTATAGGATGGTGCCTACGAATTTAGTGTAAGGGTATTGTTGTCTCTAATGGGTTGGTTCCCACAAACATTTGTAAGTTTTATACTTCTTTGTGAGGCTAGATCTGGATAATAGATCCAAGCAACTATTCTCACCATAGTTTGTCCCTTTCGGTTTTTCATGTATATTTGGTATTCTCTTGTGTGGACGTGTGTTTATATTTATCATTTGCATAGTTGCTTCATTGATAAAATAAGATCCAAAAATACTTCTAATGATAAATTGGATTTGAAATCAATGTATGCAACACTCACCTCCCCCCCTTGCCACTTTAGTGAAAATGATTTCTAATTCATATAATCTCTAGATTTCTTTTCTTTCTTTCTTTCAATCATTTTGATTTCATGATGTAGAGGCTTGGGTTCAACTCACAACAACATTTAACATCTCAATGTCAATTCAGACATATTTTACAACAATGGGCTCAACTCCCTTTATATCAGGGCTAAGACACATACTCCAACTTTGTTTGGTATCAACACTCACCTAAGGATAACTCAAACACATAGGTTCTCACAAGCCACCTCCAAAGTAAACAATAACTTCACAGTTTCCATCCAAATACTCAGGCACCATCAATAACCCTTAGTCTATCACTTACTTGACACCAACCCTCAATTAGGACTTTGATCTTCTTTTCACCTTGACACCTTACAAAATCCCACAAGACTCACACACAAATACATCCTTGTCATTCCTCAAAGGGCTTCCAAACACATACCCTCATGACTCTTTACCCTCCCAACCAACCCAACAAGGTTTCTACTAACTAACTGCTAACTTATTGTTCGTTTGGAGAGTCAATCAAACTAGGACAATCATCAATTTCAGATTCATACTTACCCCAAGGAACCCAAACATTATCAAGGAAGATGAACAACTTTCCCACTCTTCCCTCTTACTCCAAACTCATTGACAAACCCTATTCAACTTGCAAAATGAAGATGAACAATACCCTGTCAAAATTCTGATAGTCACAAACAATATTAGGACAGTCTTGAACATTTATGAATCTGAAGTGGTTTCTTGGTCTCTAACCCATTGGGACCCTTGTGGATCATGTTCACTCTCTCCTCAACACTTCCGGCCACCTCTCTTTGATCAAACTTGCATTCAAAACTCTTATACACCATCCTCTCATTGTTGTTCTCAGACTATGACACTGGGACAGTCACATTATCATCCTTAGCACGTGCCAAATCAAAGCATGGAACCTTGCAACCAAGTAGGAATAAAATACATGATTATATCCCCCCATTCCACCAATATTTGGCAATTGATCATCGTGGAATGGAGGTGTAACGCATTTTATTTTCTCACTACTTACCTTAGGAAGGGTTTCAACAGTTTGTAGAAAAATCATTATATCCCACTCAAAATGTAATGAAATCAAATGAGACAAAGAACAAATTAGAGAATATTCACCCCTCAACAATATCCAATGAAATTCAAGAGAGATTGAATGAGTTTCAACAAACAAAAATAAGTAATTTCAAACTATCGCGTTGGAAACTTCATGAAAATGTAGGGAACTTACAACTTTTATTGATATTCTTCTCAATATATCACATCCTCTCACATTTCCATGATGGAATCATGATTATATACCCTCATACACTTTATGGAGCAGTTACAACCAATCTAAACTACCCCAAAAACCATAAACCCACTTTTGACAACTTTATGCAATTTTGCAATAATGCAACTTGACAACTTTTGGTGCAACTTTTGCACTTTTGATCTAACCTTCACAAAAATTTGCAAGGACCCTTAAAATATATCAAAAATGACTTTAAAACATCATCTACACCATTTTACCATATTTTAGACATTTTCCAAACCCTTTGACCATGGTTGACCAACTCAAGACCTAATTGGCCTAGAGGTTACAAAATGCCACAATGGCCTTACATATTTGATCCAAATGAACATTATAATTTTAGACACACTAAAATAGGCTAAATAAGCCTAATTACATCATTTTCAACCATCCTTGAGCATTTTCTATTCTTTGACCACATTTGACCTTCTTAGGACCTTATAGGTCTACATTGAACAAAAATGGCTTAAATGCCTTACAATATGATTTATAATGATTGAAAATGGTCTCTTGGACCTTATACATCATTAAAACAACCTTGGAAACAAAAATAAACATAAAAACTTTCATGAGGCTTTTAAGGGCCTAGGTGCTCCTGCACCATACAACTCCCCTAAAAGAATTTCAAGCCTCTTGGAAAGGGAGGTGTAATAGATCTGCATGTTGCACATAATCTCTCACATCCTCAAATGTTTCTCCATCTGGTTTCCCCTTCCATTTAGTTAGGTACTTGAAGAATACACCCGGTCTTGATCCTTCACCACCTCTAGCCTTCATCTTTACTCTTGGCCTTCCTACCCTCTTGCTCAAGCATATGAACTTGTGAAGAAATTTTTTGTACCTTTTCCAACTTATTCCCCTTGATTCCTGCATTACAATGAACATGACAACAACTTCATGAACAAAAATCAATGGATTGGTATCAAAATCATGCATGGAAACAATGTTCTCTTTCTTAAGCCTTCTTGGTAACTCTTTCCATCTACCATCAACCTCTTCAAACACTTGATTACTCTCTGCCTTTTGTTCATCTGCAACTTTGATGTCACCAACACAATCACCATACACATATACTTCTTCTTCTACTATCATCATCACCTCTACTTGTTCAACTCCACCTTTACTTTTCCATTCTTCCTCAATGGTTGCATACATTTACCACAAATTGTGTTCCTCATCTTTGTTTGCTACTTCTGCATCCTCTTATTTACCTTCTTTGGCTTGCTCACTAACCTCTTCTACCAAGGGTTCTTGTGCATCTAGTTCCACTACCTTCATCATTCTTCTCCATTTGATTAGCATTTGAATAGGCCATACCACTTTCCTTTTAACTGCCAAGTGCCAACTTGGTTGTTGTTGCATTCTTGTCTCTAACTCTTCTATCTCTTTCTTGATTTGTTCCAACTCTTGCCTGAACTCTCTATCCTCTTTTTGTCTCACCTCTTCTTCTCTCCTCTTTCTCTCTTCCTCTTTCTTCTTCCATGAACCCTCACCTCTCAAGTATTCCCTTAATGCACTCACCAACTCTCTATCTTCTAGACTCATCTTGTCCTTGCCTCACCTAGGTGCCTCCTTTGTGCCCTCCTAGTCTTTTGGCAACCACTCACCAGGTTATCCTCTCAACCTAAACCAACACACAACTACCAACCACACAACAACACACAACCACCACAAACTTTATCTACCCAGATCTTATGGGCTCGGATACCAATTTGATGCAGAGGCTTGGGTTCAACTCACAACAACATGTAACATCTCAATGCCAATTCAAGCATATTTCACAACAATGGGCTCAACTCCCTTCATATTAGGGTTAAGACACATACTCCAACTTTTTTTGGTAACAACACTCACCTAAGGATAACTCAAACACATAGGTTCTCACAAGCCACCCCCAAAGTAAACAATAACTTCACAACTTCCATCCAGCCTTCCAATGTTTAGGCACCATCAATAACCCTTAGTCTAACACTTACTTGACACCAACCATCAATTAGGACTTTAATCTTCTTTTCACCTTAACACCTTAAAAACTCCCACAAGACACACACAAATGCATCCTTTTCATTCCTTAAAGGGCTTCCAAACACATACCCTCATGACTCTTTACCCTCCCAACCAACCCAACAAGGTTTCTACTAACTCACTGCTGACTTATTGTTCTTTTGGACAGTCAATAAAACTAGGACAGTCATCAATTTCATATTCATACTTACCACAAGGAACCCAAACATTATCAAGGAAGATGAACAACACTCCCACTCTTCCCTCTTACTCCAAACTCATTGACAAACCCTATTCAACTTGCAAAATGAAGATGAACAATACCCTATCAAAACTGTGACAGTCACAAACAATATTAGGACAGTCATGAACATTTATGAATCTGAAGTGGTTTCTTGGTCTCTAACCTATTGGGACCCTTGTGGATCATGTTCACTCTCTCCTCAACACTTCCAGCCACCTCTCTTTGATCAAACTTGCATTCAAAACTCTTATACACCATCCTCTCACTGTTGTTCTCGGACTGTGACACTGGGACAGTCACATTATCATCCTTAGCATGTGCCAAATCAAAGAATGGAACCCTACAACCAAGTATGAATGAAATACATGATTATATCCCCCCATTCCACCAAGATTTGGCAATTTATCATCGTGGAATGGAGGTGTAACACATTTTATTTTCTCATTGCTTACCCTAGGAAGGGTTTCAACAGTTTGTACACAAATCCTTATATCTCACTCAAAATGTAATGAAATCAAATGAGACAAAGAAAAAATTAGAGCATATTCACCCCTCAACAATATCCAATGAACTTCAAGAGAGTTTGAATGAGTTTCAACAAAGAAAAATAAGTAATTTCAAACTATTACGTTGGAAACTTCATGAAAATGCAGGGAACTTACAACTTTTATTGATATTCTTTGCAGTACATCATATCCTCTCCCATTTCCATGATGGAATCATGATTATATACCCTCACACACTTTATGGAGCAGTTACAACCGATCTAAACTACCCCTAAAACCATAAACCCACTTTTGACAACTTAGAGGAAATGATGGTGATGCTAGAAAAAATTGATAGTTTGAAAAATGTTGTAAATGTGCTGGCAAAATCTAGTGAGCATAAAAAAATAGGTGATGCTATGAGTCTATAGGTCTCTCAACCCCTTGAAATTAGATAGTGTCAATATAATGTGAGAATGTTGGTAAATGTGTCCCAGCCTTCCTCTTAAAGATAATATTACAAAAGGTGCAATTTTGGGGTATAAAATGAAAACTAATAATTTTTTAGGCTACGGAATTTGTTTCTGGCTAAAACATAAACTCTTGATTAATCAAACACCACTTATGGTGGTGTTGATTACATAAATTTATTGGATTACTTAAAAAAATTAAATTAAATTTTATGATATTTTTTGGAAATAAATATAAATATCTATAAAACAGTAGAGCAATTGGAGGGGGTGACCTCCAATAATCAGATAATAATATATAAATTAAATATTTAATGACATAATATAAGAGAGAGTTATTTTCCTTATTTATAGGGATAACTATATAGGGACACATCCATTCATTATATTTAAGAGGGAGTAAGGTATTAACTAAGACTAATGTTAAGGTTACACATATGCCACAAGTGCTTATCCTTATTATAATTGGAAATATTTAATATATATTTAAAAATATATGATATTAGAGTTATAACAAAATGAACCAATTGGTCCATTCAAGGAAGCTCAACACAATATTAAAGCAAAGAAAGCATTGCTTAGTTCCTTGACTAATTCCGAGATGACAAATGTGATGGGACTTCAGACCACACATGAGATCTAGGAGAAGCTTGAGATCTTGTATGAAGGAGACAAATAGGTGAAAGTTGCTAAGTTGCAGAGTTTAAAAGGAAAGTATGAGACATTGAAGATCTCGACTTAAGGAGTGAACTCTTTAGGCCACTATTGTTATTGTTGTATCAATTATTGTTTATTCACCTATTGCTGTATCCGCCATGCAATGTGTTAGAATTATTTATGGTTTTAGAGGTGTGGTCGGTGGGATTGTTTGTTCTCCTTTAGTGAAGAGCACTAAATAACCCCTGACCTTATGCTGACCTCCTACATAATGGGGGAACATGGTAAGGACCTGTGTGGAAGATACATCCCTATTGAGGGTTTTCCATCCCATTGTGCCTATCACACTATGAGAAAGGGAGGCATAGAAAGAATCAATAGACATATCATCATATGGATTATACGATCGTATAGTGTCAATCATATACATGTTGACCAACTTATGATGCCTATTATGACACATCATAAGGCATCTTTGGTTGGGAAGATAATTATGGCCTTCAAAAGTTTGCATTGAAAATGTAAAAATTTGTCAAATGCACAAAATATTTGTAAAAGGTAATTATACATGTTGACCAACTTATGATGCATATTATGACACATTATAAGGCATCTTTGGTTGGGAAGATAATTTAGGGGTAATTCTTGTTCATCAAACTTTCTTGTCAAGGCTTGGAGAATCAAGGGAACCTCTGAGGTGGTCCAAGTGTGTAGTCAATGAGTTGTAATGTCAATTGCATCATTTTGTGTGAGTATATTAATAGGAAGGCGATTGTCGTACCTAGGATCGAGGATAAAGCCTAGTTTGCCAAGTGAGGTCTTGTAACTTTTTGCCAAGTCTTGTAAGGGTCAAAAACCCTTATTGAACATCCTTAAAGTTTCCTAAGCCTTCCCCTGTGATTGGTTGGCATTAGTTAGTCTTTTGCTTGTGTGTAATTAAGTTGCAACAAGATGTTGTATTCTTGCAGTAGAGCTAGTGAAATCTAGCACATGTTGAGAGTGTTTGGGCTTGAGTTATTCAACCTATTCACATGTGGATTAGAGGTTGATGATTCCCTCATCCCATCCTAGTATCTTTTTGTGACTGTGATTTTTGTATGCCCAATTGGCATCAAGGAGTCATCTTTCCTCTCTCTTTCTCCTGCCATTTTTATTGTGGTGAGTGGTTCTATCGCTAGTCTTCCACTATTGTCAGCTTGCTTGTGTGATGGTGTGATCTTGTGTAGATGTTCATGTGTGTTATGGTTCCTTGCAACACTTGTGTGCACATTGTCATGCAAGTGCAACATGTGTCATATCTTTGGCATTGAAATTATTTTTATTTGGAATTTTTCAAAAAAAGTTATTGCAAGTTTCATGGATTGTTTCCTCGCGGTTCCTTGAAATGGAATTACAACCACTCAACTCATTTCTCACCACCTTCTTTGACCCAAGGTCCTCTCAGTTGCTTTCACAATCACACGAGCTCTTAATGGCCTAGCAGACAATAGTCTTCTTCTCCTCTCCCTTGCGATGCCCCTTTTTGGTGGCTTGATAGGAGAGTAGGCATGTTCTTGGATGGGTTGCTCTTGATTCTTCCAAGTGGTTTCCTCAACTAGGCTTGGTGATTTCTTCAAATCATTGAAGACAAAGACAAGGATATAGGTTGGGATACCCCCGATGTCACTCCATACTCCACTAATGTATGCGGAAAGTCGAGCGATTAGGACCCTCCTCCTCCTCCAACTATTGTTGCTCTTTTTGTTTAGTGTCTTTAGTTTTTGTTGCTTTTCTTTATTTTGGGTTGTTCCATGTATGAGTCTCGAGGTGCAATACTGTATCCACCCACCCTTTTTTGTGAGTATTTGTATTATGTTTTTCTAATTAATAGACACTTATTTATAAAAGAAATAGAAACCATATAACAAGTAATAAAGTTTGTCTTAATATGTCATGATTCCACTAACTCCCCCCATTTTAAACTCTTATACATCATAAGATCTCATAGAATACCATAAAAGAGGGTCACTCCAAATCTAATATATTTTCAACCTTATGATGACTTACAACTTATCAACATTGACACTTGGCATTAGATACCGTATACAAATTTTAATGCCCCAATACAAATATTAAATAAAATACACTTAAAATATAATGTGTTATCATGAGAAAAAACAATTAAAATTGGGTACTTGCAAAGGTTAATACATATTAATTCAGGGCGATATTTACATGTTAGATTGCAAACTTGTGAACACTTGTTCATATTAAAAATCACTCATCAAATAAAAGACATAAATTTTAACATAGTGATAAATCAATTATACGCATGAACATTATTTTCTACCATCAATATTAAAATTATCTATTAAATCAACTTTAAATTTAAGTTAAATAAATTGTGATTAATTATTTAAATAGGTGTTTTATTCTCTTACATTTATAATTTATCATTTTTTTAAAAAAAAAATTAATTTTTTTAAAAGGTAATGCAAGGGATTTGATAATGTGTTTGGTTAGTATTGGCATGATTCTTTCTCATTAGGACTACATATACCAAACATAATTCTCTATTTGCTTTCCTTTTCATTATTTATCTTATAACCAAAATGTCTAATCTTTTACCAAGAAGTAAACATAATTTCCATTTACCAACCATAAAATATTGAATGTTATGGAAAAGTGTTTAATTTTGCTCGACTTTAAGGTTGCAATGTTTGATAATACTTTATTGTCTCTTCTTTCTACATATAATTATTATTATCCATGTTTCCTTGTCAAAAGAGACATTTCCAAATAGCTTTACAACGTAATAAGCATTATAAGAAAACTTTACATCTATAAAAGGCACTTTCTTGTTGGGGGGGCACACATATGTCTTAACTTTAACCATGTTTAATTATGATAATCTCATATTTTATAATATATTCTCTTTTTTGGGATGTTTTATCATTTCAAGTGAGCTTATCTCTTTGGTCCCACAAAAAGATTTTATTTAGAATATAGTATCTTTTTCTATTATTTATATGCATTAATTTAACAATATTTGTTGTATTAAACATTTAATAATTATAATTATTGATTGTCTATGATATAATAATTTTTTTAATAAAAAATTAAATGATATCAATTTTATTTTATTATAAAAAATATGGACATGTTTATTTTTGTTGTGCATGCTTCATTAAAAGTAAAAGATTTATATATTTTTGTTATTCTTCTCCAACCTATATCATACATATCACATGTTTGTAATGATTGTTTCTTATTTACAATCAATATGTTAGTTTTATCTTTATTGACTTATATTTCAACCTTCTATATTATATACATACATAAATATATTTGCTCCGTTGAAAGGCAAACTATAGTTCTGGGTCGTGATTGTATCCCATTCCCAGGTCGGTTATAGTGATTTTTTTCTACCATTACAAGAGTGATGCGCTTTATATCTTTATATTTTGGAGATTATTTTACAAGACTTTTAAAAATTGTTACAAAGTGATTATTGTTAGTACATTTACGTACAAAGAAGACCTTGTGTTTTTATAATTTTTATAAAAAAAAAATGATAGTCATCCTACAATTATGCTCATGCTACAATGGTGACAAAGGTCAAACCCATCATTTTTATATCCTTGGCTATCAATTACTTGCCTCATACAAGTGGTATTGCATTTTGTAACAATTCACTTAGAACATACATGTTTCCAACGAGGGAAAACACTTTTCCTACAAATTGTTCATGTGCTTATTTTGCTTACATTGTGAGAATGCATATTCTCATGCAATAAGCCTTTACACTTATCCTAATATTTTTATCTAATAAGTGAAATTTGAAAGCTTATCAGTAATGTAATGAATCTAAAGGTTTTGATCAACCTATTACTTCATACATTTTCTTTCTTGTTTGGCATATTGACTCTTAATGAATGCAACATTCTATTTACTTGTTCTATAGTTGAGTTAGATACATGAACACTATTCAATCCAGCGGGAAAACTTGGAGTGCTAAATAAGTGATCTATATCTAAGTATGAAATCTCTTTTTTCAAAAGTATGAAATAAAAAAGATTTAAATTATTACAGATAGATTTAATTATCTAGTAAATTGTATAATTATTACTAGAGCTCAAAAGATTGACAATGCATTATTTCCAAAACTTGAGAAAGATGTAATAGTAAGGAAAACTATGTAATTAATATCTTGTGAACATATGTATTAGGGCTTGTAGTAGATTTATTTCAGAATGAGAATTATTGTATAAGATCGTTGTAATGGATATTCAATGTGTATGTAATTCTAGATTAGAAAGGAATTAATTGACTTAGTGATATGATTGGATTATCTTGTGTATATCTTGTGGATGGTAGTGGATGTGTTAATGATCATGTATGTCTTGATTCAAAAGATATTAATCCTTAATGTTAGTTGTAGACACATAAATTTTTCTATTAATTAAATGAATATTAAATATTTATTTAATGACTAAATATTCCTCTATTAATTAAATTGACATTTAATTAATTTACCCTAGCCTGTTTTGCTATTCTAGTTAAATAAATTTAATCAATTTATTTAATTACTAACTATAGTCCAAGTTATTAAATAAATCAAATTTATTTAATTCACTCCCCTTCTTCCTATTTAAATAAATTTAACATTTATTTTTAAAAAATCAAATCCCCAAATCAAATTCCCTTTTTAAATAAATCAATATCTATTTAAAAATAACTCATCCACTTGCATTCTCCTACAAATGCAAGTTGCACACTTAAATAAATTTTTATTTAAATAAAAACCTATTTACCCACACCCACCTCTTTCTAGATTCTTCTAGATTTCTCTAAACCCCTTCTAGAATCTTCTAACCCCTTCTAATTTAGCCTAATCCTTCTTCTAAACATTTGCACAACCGTAATCCAAGATTAACCCTCAACCCATCATCTCACCCATTTAAGACTCTTACAGAGTGATAATTGTTTCCCTTCTCCAACACTCCAACCCACATGGGTCTTGACCCTTTGGTCAAGGCTTAACCATGGGTAAAATTTGCACAAAATTTTACCCATTGAATGATAACCTTACCCTTGGATAAAAGCTTTATCCAATAACCCAACCCACATGAGGTTACCCTCATGTCTTCTCAGGCATTAAATGTTATTTACCTCTCCTCTCAAGCCATCTCATGTTGACACTTGTCATCATGGGATTGGGTTGAAAACCATCACATGGATCAAGAATCAGGGATTCCTAGCCCTCCACAAACTCACTCAATCTTGGTCATTCAATCAACATTTTTGCTTGTAAAAGGAGCCCTTGCCCTCAATCAAAAGGGAGGGGAAGCATCTTAAGCATTGTTACTATACCTGCATAGATACATACACTTAAGGTTTTTCATAGTAATCTTGTTTTAGGCATTTGCATAGTAATAGGAAGTTTAGTTCATTCAACCATTTTGAATCTCCATTGGCATCCCTGCTTTAGTGCTAAAGCTGAGAGCTACATACGCTCTGTAGTCACATAAATCTGTCAATTTTAATTAAATGAATATTTCGTATTTATTTGATTAAAAATCCACTAGCCATTAGTTAATTAAATTAATATTTAATTAATTCATCTTCAAACATTCTCCTATTAATTAAATTAATTATTCAATTTATTTTAATTAATTAATTCAACCAAATTCACAAATCAATTAAATGAATAAATCATATTTATTTCATTTAATCCCCTTTTCCTCTTTTAAATAAATTAAATAAAACATTTATTTAAATCATTTATCCCCCCACTTGCATTTTCCTACAAATGCAAGTTGCACACATTTATTGAAATAAATTAATTTTATTTTAAATAAAAATCCTATTTTCCCTCACCCACTAAATCCACTTGCACTCCTAAACCCCCTTCTAGATTCTTCTAAACCCTTCATAATTAACCTAATCCATCCCCTAATTATTGTCACATTCCTAAGCAACTTGGAGTCACTTCTCAAAGACTTCAAAGTCTTTGAAAAGTATTTAATGCTTTGTGTGTTCAACAATCTAATCTCTAAAGTCTTCCAAAACCACTAATGGCTCTTACATGACCATTAATGGCTCTTACATAACCATTTATGGTTAATTCAACTTGCACTCATGTGTCTCCTCAAGCATTTATTGCTTTGACCATGGTTATCCCTTTTGGCCTTTGCACAAGAGTTTATCCATTGGATAAAAGCTTTATTCTTTGAATAAAGAATTTATTCATTCAACCTAACCTTGACCTTAACTCCCAAGTTAACTCTCAGGTCATGTCAAACATTTAATGCTTATTCCCTCTCCTCTCAACCTATCTCATATGGACACTTGTCATCCTGGGATTGGGTTGAAAGTTCTCACATGGATTGAGTATCATTCAATCTTGACCCTTGTTGAGATTACTCAATCTCAACCATCCATTGCTCCATTTTTCCTATAAATAGAGCCCATTTCTTCATAATCCAGATCTAGAAAACTTGTATGCATCTAAGTTATAGAGAATTTTAGAGAGCATTTAGCATAAATCACTAATATCTTGTTATTTTGGCCTAAAATAAATCATTTTAGCATCATAGCATCTAATATTAGCTTTTGTTCACATTTGCATATCATTTTGAGTAATCATCTACAATCTTGAACCTCCATAAGCATCCATAGTGCAAAAAGCTTCTGAGAGCTACACTAGTTTGGAAGTTGGAGAGAAGAGGAACAAAAGAGAAGGAGTTAAGAACATGTTAGAAGGCATTTGGAGATGCCTTGTGATATTTGTTTCTATGGTTAAATATTTTAGCATGTTTTCTTTTGATATGCCTACTTAGATTAGTTTTTGGTTGATTAACACTAACAGTTTGTTGTGTTTTTGTGTGTTATACTACCACATGCTTTTACTCTAACACCATGTCCTTTTTGCAGAGCATCACACTCATTTGGATCTTGTGGAGGAGAGAGGCAAGGGAGAAGAAACAAAGGCATCATGGGAGCATCTTAGGGAGACTACTCTTCCTTCTCTTCTTTTATCTTGCTTTCTTTGCAAAATTTTTAATGTTTCTTGATATGTATGTGAAGGGTTTTGTTTCATTTGTCTTAGTTTTGGTTGGAAACTAACATGCTAACATTTGAACCTTGTTTGAGGCTTGTGTCCCCTTTCATGTGCATCATTTTGGCACCCACTGTGGGGATCTTGTCCCATTTTCATTCTAACAAGTTAAGATTTTTTTTAAAAAATTAGAAACTTGCCGGTTTTCTTCACGCACAGGTAGCGCTTTAGCACCTTCGTCACGCGGATTGGTGCTTTTGTTTTGGGTTTTTTTGCCTGGTTTTTATCTACAGAATAGTTCTTGGTGCCTTCGTTGTCCATTATAGCACTTTTGCAGTAAATTAGCGCTATTGTTGTCTGTTGTAGCGCTTTTGTCCTAATATTGTGATTTTGTTGTAAGTCTAGCGCCTTTGGTATTCTATTAGTGCTTTTGGTTTTCACCAGAGTAGCGCTATTGTATTTGGAAAAGAGCTCAAAATTGTAATAAAAATGAAGTTTTAGGCTTGTAAAGCCCACCATATGAACTAACTTTTTGAGAGTTTTTTTTTGCAGGTCTAACATTTTGTTACGGGTTCCAAGGAGTTAAAGTAGATTTTGATTTCTTTTCTCAAAATTTTCTTTTACAAAAGGATTTAAAAAAAGAACTCACTTTTATTTTGCAAGGACCTAAAAAGAACCTCATCATTTCTTTGGTGTTTAAAAGAAGACCTCACTTTCTATTTTGCAAAAGGATTTAAAACAACACCTGTCTTTCTATTTTGCAAAAGGTTTTTAAAACAAGACCTCACTTTCATTTTGGTGCAAGATACAAAGAATCTCATTGACAATTGGCTACTTGATTTTGATTTTGTTGACCAATATACGATTTTATTTTTGGTTGACCAAGTTTTATTTCCAAAGTTTTGAAACCCACATTTTGCTATAAAGGGATAAAAAGAACACATTGATTATTGGAGCAACATCTCCAAATAGAAAATAAATCACATTTCAATGAAAGGATAAAAGGAACCACTTGTATATTGTGTTTGGAGTGATTGGTATATGCTCTCCCCTTAATTGTGTGATCAAAAAGGAAAAATCACTTTTTACTTGCTTTATTTTCTTTTTTGCAATTAAGATACAACCTATAGTAGGCCTACCCTCCTGAGAAGCTCATAGGGTCGGTGAGAGGGGAACGACCTAATTGGGGAATGGCTAACGCCAAGTATTCCAACCCACTGTAATCAAATATGGATGTGATGAAAATCATGTTCAATGGTTTTTCTCAGCAATTAGCCTTTCCCTAATGTCCTTGAGATACATAAAGCCTTTGTTCTAAAGATTGGGAACCCCCCTGAGGAAGGTTATCACTGAAGACCGAACGAGAGCCTAATTAAAAAATTTAGAAATAGAAACCTCTCCGAGTCAATTAGCCAAACATTTTTAATATCATAGTGCAAGGGTGGGGAATAATCTGCCCCCAAAACACTCACCATATATCTCCCAAGAAAACAATCCAATGGAGGAGCAATTCTCTTTGGTTCAAATTTTGCACAAAGGCAAAAAAAACGGGCGCACCTTAGGATGTGACGGGACTGTTTGAGCTAACAGAGTATCAAGTGTGGGCTATTGATATTAGGAATGACCTTTTTGACCATAGTAGAGTCTATCTAATTTGCCTTTTGTTTATTCAAAACCTGTGAAAACAAAACAAGATTTGAAAATATCCTTGATCGGATTTGAAAAGATCCTAAACATACATCAAACAATTTTCAAGAGAAAAGAAGTGTTTCTATGTGCTTGTCGTGTCTTCTAGTCAAAGAAATCATCGACCATTTGAAACAAGTTACATCCCAAAAACAAAATTCTTGAAAAATCCATCAATGCTTCCTGTTTTGAAATCTCTCAAATACACCAAGAAGTCAATTTATTAACAAACCAAGAAGAAACAAAGTGAAAAGAAAATCCAAAAGAAAAGAAGTTTCTTGTACAAAAACTGTAAGCTGTTGTTGAAGAATCACACCTTCATCCATGACTATCATGATTTTAGTTACGGTTTCATCGACGATTTTGAATTAGAACCCCTCATATCACAAGCTTTCTTTCAAAGAAGAGCTTTATCATATAG
Source organism: Cryptomeria japonica (assembly GCF_030272615.1). Taxonomy (NCBI): domain Eukaryota; kingdom Viridiplantae; phylum Streptophyta; class Pinopsida; order Cupressales; family Cupressaceae; genus Cryptomeria; species Cryptomeria japonica. Next base: position 10,760,550 of record NC_081410.1, read on the forward strand.
ACACAATCATGTTCAACACATTCCTCCATCATACATTCCACAACCCGCAATCACCTATTAGAAATCCTTAAATCATATATCTTCATTCTTCATTTTCAAATCATATCTCCTTTTCACACATCATTTGCAAAAACATACTTCTCATTCACATATCTTTCATCTTTCATAAATCATTCATTTTTTCATAAATCAAAATTCCAAATCATTTTCAAAATCTTCTATATTCGACATCTTCACTCATCCATTTAAAAACTTTTTTTCAAAAATCATCCATCCTTCATAAATCAAAAATCATTTTCTAAATCTTTCATTTCAAATCTTTTTCCCATCATTTTAAAAATCAAACATTTTTCAAATCGTATTCTCAAATCATTTTCTAAATCTTCCATATTTCATCTTAAATCATTTTTTAAAAAAACCAACATCTGCACATCAAACTCAAATCATTTTCAAATATCCTCCATATCTCATACACATTTAAATAACATGGGACGGAGAAGACTTTCGTCGAACTCCCGGGAGGCAGGGAAAGCTACCCAGGGAAAGCAACTGGATCAAGCGAGAACCCGCGATGAGAATAAAGCATGCTCATCCATCCAAATGAGTTAGTAACGAGTTGACAACCGGAGGACCATCGCTCCTCGTTAATTCAGTAATCGATGGGAGGGAGGGAAGGTAGCTCGAGTAACGTTTCCAGCCTGAACCGGTGGTGTAGGGGCAAGAGGCAAGACATCCAGTTTCTCCGGAAGGCCTTCATTCACCGATAGGATAGTTGGATGGATGGATAGAGAGCTGACGTTGGCTGGCTGGTTGGTGCTAACAGAGTAGAGCTTCCCGGTTGGATTGTTCAGTTAAGAGACTAGAATATTGTATGGTTGCCGGTTCAGGATGGACTATAGTAGGGTTACTTTCTCGCCACCAAGCTCCTGTCCAGAGAAGTTCCCTTCATTGCTACACCCCCCGGTCAAGGGAAGGGTTAAATTCCCATATCTTCCATACTTCATCAAATTCATAAAGTCATATTCTAAATTCACCCATCATTCTCCCATTTCTCACAAATTATTTCCACATTTTTCATTTTCAAATTATATTTCCTTTTTCACACATCATTTCCAAAAACATACTTCTCATTCACATATCTTTCATCTTTTCATAAATCATTCATTTTCCTTCATCAAATTCAAAATATTTCAAAAACATATTTCATTTCCACATCACTCATCAAAGTCCTCCAAATTAAATTCATCCCAAATTACTCATCATTTTCATAAACATTTCCAAAACATACTCCATTTGTCAAAACCATATTTCATTTCCAAATCACTTATCCCATTTACAAATTACCTTTTCTAAAGGTTTTACATCTTCCATAATTCATCTTATGAATTCACACATCTTCCACATTTTCCACTAAATCATTCATCAAACTCATAGTCACCTAGTAGAAATTCCAAGATTTCCACATTAATTTCAAAGCTCACTCTAGAAACATAAAAAATCCATTCTACTCTCAACAAACAAAAGTTTTGTCCTTCGTTCTTTTTGATATTGCTAAAATCACAAAACAAAAATACTCTAGTGTGTATCTACATCTAGGATCAATCATCATCTAGATAGGTTAAAACTAGCTTTTGAATGCATCCCCTCAAAACTAGGTAGCTTATGCTTTTGAAGCCTTGCTACACCTCATCTCACAATTATTGGAAAACATGCACACAATTTCAAAAAGAACTTTGTTGATATCCACCCTGTTGAAAACAAGATTACTTATCCATAAAAATTTCATCATCCACTCTTAGAATCATAAGAAAGGAATCAAACACCCACTTTTTTACTTTCACGAATGCGCGCTTCAAACATGGAAAGAACTAGGTCTCAGAGTTAGAGGAAAAACAAAATATGGGAAGACGAATAAGAGACCGTTAACCCCTTTTCAAGAAGAGGAGACTCAACTACCTCTACACAAGCACAAATAGAAGACAGAATTAGCAACCCCAGATTTAACAGACTTTTTGAGGAAAATCTCAAGGGAAATGTTGACGCCCATTTTCTAAAACTTTCTCAAGAAGGAGCCATGCTTCCCACAAAATTTGATGTATCACAACTTAGGGATATACTAGAACAAGCCCAACATAGCCATCAACAAGAAAAAAATCAATATGACAGAAGGGCAAGGAATACCCAAAACTATGACAATAACTATCAACATAGCTACATCCCACCCCCTCTTACAGAAATGGATATGTTGAGACAATAGATGCAAGAGCTCATCCAACAAGTACACTCAGGAAGGTCACAAAAGCAATATTCTCTCAAAGATATTTCTCTATATCCTTTTGATAGAAATATATTCATGCCTCCTTTCCCATGCAACTTCGAAACCTCAAAGTTTGATAAATACAAAGGAAAAGGAGATCCTTGAGATCATGTGCGAGAATTTTACTCCACCTACTTAGAGGTTGCATATGAGGACACATTTAATGCACCTTTTTCCCCAAAGTTTGGGAGGCTCGGCCATGCAATGGTTCTCATGCCTACCTGGTGGGATCATGACCTTTGAGGACCTGATACAAAAATTTATTACTCATCATGCGTATAACATAGAACGAGATGTCTCCATGGATGATCTATGCAATACAAAAATAAAAGAATAGTGAGATATTATCAACATTCTTACAAATATGGAAACACCTTTCTAGTAGATGTTCCTTCCCCATTCCTGAAGAACAATTAGTTGAAATTTTTATTTCAAACTTAAATGAGGTAATAGAATTATGCTTAGACATAAAATGTTTAGACACTTTCAAAGACATGATAGCCCAAGGGCTTAAAATCAAGAAAGCCCTTATAAAAAAGGGACTTGTCAAATTATACAATGACAACAAGGAAGGCCCACAACCCGCTTACAATAGTGGCAAACCAAAGTTTTGGGTCCAAAACAAAAACATTGTTAATAATGGTGTCGTGGATGCATGAACTGTCAAAATTACAAGGTAAACAGATAATCACAACAACCCCACTACCAATCAAGGTAATCCCCCAAAAAATCAAGGAAATCAAACTCCAAATACACAGCAAGAGGAACCTAAAAACAAGTACCCTACCTACAAACCCAATCACACATATACACCCTTGGGAGAACCTCTTGAAAAGATCTTAGAACAACTCATCTCTTTTGATCTTATCACATTGCCTAAAATGTCAAACTATGAACCATAGATTAAACCTTCATGGTGGAGAGATAACGAGTATTATGAATTTCACAAGGGAAAGGGACACAAAATAAACAACTACCATCGGTTAAAAGATATCATTCAAGACCTCATTGATTGAGGTGACATAGAAGTGGATGGTCACAATGCAAAAACTTCCAATACTGATCATACCATGTTCAAGAATCCACTACCATCATATGAGAAAGGAGGTCCCTCCCATCAAGGTAAGAACCAACATAATACGGTGAATTATAACTGCGCACCATATACTTATACTGTCAACTGCCTTTATGATTCCAATGGACAAGTTGGAACCATTACAATCAAAGGTAAACATGTCGCGTGCAAGATTGTTACTTGCCATAGCAAGATTACTGTACAAGGAGCACCATCAAGAGAGACATACGTGCCCAAACATTATAACCTGTGGACCAATTAGATAAGATGCCATCACTCATTTCCATACTATAGCTTTTGTACTTATCACCCACATATAAAACTATCTTAGGTCAAGATCTCTAAGAAGCTTTAGTTCCACCTGACCTCAATACAGATCAATTTCAAGCCATGGTTAGTAGTCTCAAATCATCACCATGTCTCACTTTTGTAGAGAACGATGACACATCGTTTTAACAATCCCATAACTCCCCTCTTCACATTGAGGGGTTCATACATAAACACAAAATCAAGCGAGCCTTGGTTGACAATGGAGTTAGCCTTCACATTTGCACATTACAGTTAATCACAACAATGGGATATGCAGAAGATGTAGTAGATGCTAGAAAGAGGATCACAATCAAGGCCTATGATGATGCAGAACGCTCCTCTAAAGGGTGTGTTAGCCTCCCGTCAGGGTAGGACCTATGGTAAAGAATATGGTTTGCCAATTCCTAGACCTCCCTCTTCCATACAATCCCCAATTAGGTAGACCATGGATTCATGTCATGCAAGCAATACCATCAACTTACCATTAATGCATCAAGTTTACACATAATAGGGTAGAGATTACTATCCATGGTGATGCTAACCCATTCACTTTTTGCAATAATATAAGGCATCAACCTGATATCATAGTCCCTAGCATTAGAGAAGCCATCGTCTCATAATCTTACATCCACCTAGCAAACCTCACCAGTCCACTGATCCCTACACCCAAACAAGAAAAGCTGAAAATGAAAGTAAAGGATGAAGGCCCATGAGAGTATATTATTAGTCATCTTTTTTGTGTTGGCCAACTACCCCTTTCACCTAGGACTCATAGAATACCACACAGTCACTCAAGCCACTTGTTGCACCTAGAACTACTACACTTGATGGATTCATCCCAGGTAGATCACAAGAACAAGAAACTATTGATGAAGATTTGATAGGATGGATCAATAATGACTCTTTTGATACAGCTAGACATCAGGTCAAGATCCCTACAAAGAGGTATGGTAAAGGTTTTACCCTAATGCAAAAGATGGGCTATGATGGCCATAGTGCATTGGGATTGCACAAACAAGGTGTACAAGAACTATTGCAACCATTGTTACAACCACAGGATACAACTGGACTCAGGTTCAACCCTAGTTCAGGAGGCTCTTCTAAGCTTAGGATTCCATGCAAACAAAAGCAGATCACTTCCAATTTCCTCCCTTCCAGAAGAAAAACAGTGTCCATTGCAAATCAACCTACAAGATCCAAAGATTCCAATCACGAAAGAACTTCTTATTGAACACAAAGTACCACTGAGAGGGGGGTGAATTAGTGGTTCCTAACTCTAAATCTTTACCAATCTAATTTTAGACAATCAACTATTTACTTAACCACTAAACAGTCATACCGGTAATGCAAGAGAGAAGAACAAAGAGATCATACACACTCAAGAGATTCACAACACCATATTTACGAGGAAAACCCAATATGGGAAAAACCACAGTGAGAAAAGTTGTTGGAGACTATTGCTCCAATCCAGCCTCACAGGTAAACTACCCACTTACAAAGATTTAGGGCACCAACCCCTGCACCTAGCTTCAACTAGGCGATGTATATTGAAATAATATTTGAATACAATTAAGGCTTCTTGTTGCAAATGAATTCTGCAACTCTTGAATCAAATAACTCTCTGCTATCTTTCTCTCCCTTTCACACATAGTCTCTCCACCCATTGTATCACACTTGGATGCTGCCTGCTCTACCTCACCTTGCCAGTTAGATTCAGCTGTCTGACTATGATACTAACGGTAGAATCCTCTCAGCGGTTTTCTTGCTTTCTCTCACTGCAACTTGCTCATATTGCCTTCATAATTTTTTCTTCTCGCTCACTCTCCCCTCTCTTATCCTTTGAATCTTCACAACATCAACAACATTTTTGTCCAGAGATCACATCTCTTATCAGGTGATTTCCCGCCAAAATGCAATTCAAAATTTTGATGGTTAGGGTTTCCTCACCATCTACGAGGCAAAACCAAATCCAATCAGATCTTGCACGATCTGATCTTTCTTGATGTCCATCTATTCATCTCTACCATTTTCGCACCTTCTAAAACACGTTTTCCAGATAAGGAAAACACGATCCATTATATCAACCTACATCTATCAAACCGCTATTAATACCTTTGTTGTTTCCTTCTTGAGGTATTCTTTCAATCCGATCTTCTTGCTTCGATCCTGGCGCCAACTTCTCCCTGATCTTCCTCTGTCATTCCTTCTTCCTTGAGCCGCAATCAGTTTGATGCAATCCTATGATTTGTGGCTCCTTCATTAATGGCGATTATATGTTTCATCAACCCTGTTGATGAGGCTTCATCAACCACAACACACTTGCCACCTCAACTCCATATGGCATCACACCAATCAAGACACGGCCTACCAACACGCAGTTTTTCTGACAAACACATACCGGTAAAACCCTTTGCTAGTAGACTGTTCTTCTTTTGTTAACCGGTATAGCATCCTGTACTGGTTGCACATCTTCACCTCTGGTGGTGTGAGAAAACTTTTAACATTCTTCCTCTTCATCATAAACAAGAAACCATCTTTTAGACTGATTTGTCCGATAGACCTTCATTCTTTATGCTCACCCTTATGTGGATCTCCATCATGACGGTTGACATTAATGACAACTTAGTGCCAAAATGCCAACAATCTCCCCCTTTGGTATTGATGTCAACTTTTCACAATTTACTTCATACTCCCCCTTTGACACAATGACAAAGGGTACTTGTGCACTCCCCCTTTGATCCATACCATGCTCCCCCTAAGCCACATAAAACCTTCCTAAGCAGATGATACAATGCCCAACTTGTGTCGGAGGTACTCAAAAGTGCTGACCAGTAATGGTTTGGTGAAAATCTCTGCTACTTGTTCACCAGTAGGAACATAATCCATTCTTACCTCCTATCCTTCAACCTTCTTTCTGAGGAAGTGATATTTGATTGCAATGTGTTTTGTTCTGGAATGCATGACCAGATTCTTTGCTATGTTGATTGCACTCGAATTGCACATCGGATGAGAATAGGTTTAGTGATGTTTAGGTTTAGAATATTTACCATTTCCTTTCAAATGGACAATTGGCCTCATCATTACCATTCGTGGGATCTTTAATATCCATTCCACATCTTGGTCGACTTTTATTTTTGAAAGCACTATTGAAGTTGATGCCATGGGAGCCGATAGAGTCAGTGTTGAGCCTCCTCTTATGAAGACATTAAATCACAGATGATGGATCATCCTTGAGCTTTCTATCATCTTGATGATGTATCATAGAGTGTGATATGAAACGTTGATGCAAATAAACACACACAATCAAAACCAGAAGCATACTAAATTACTAACATGGATTATGGAGAACTAATATCTTTACATTAAATCAAATCAAGAATAATGGGGTGTTTTCTATAATTGTAGTGTGGCTTCATATTTTGAGTCCATGTGGGGTTTTGAACCTTTTCTTTTAATCAAATTTTCATAGACTCAAGGACCACAAGGAAAGTGAAAATTGGCTTTAAAAGGGAGGATCTCCCCCTAATAGAGTGATGGTAGTTTATATTTAATCAAATATTCCACACTTCAAGGGAGTTTCTAGTTTGTTTACACCTTCCACATCCCTCTGCTATGCCTCCTTCAACATAGTTTGCAGTTAAGTATTGCTTATTATCGTTTATCCTTTATAGAAGTTTTTGTTAAGGATGTGAAGTGTAACAAAGCAATCCTATCTCTACACCAAAATCTAATATATAACCTCTATCATTATTGTCTTCTCAATTATCCTACTATAGTGGTGGTCTTCATGCTTTTGAGAAGAGAGCCAACTTTATGAGAAAGGGGAATGAAAAGGATAATCCAAAAATTATTCCCAAGTATGCCATTAAAAACTCCTCTTCTATTAAAAACCATCAGCTATAGTAGGGTCTCAAAAGGAACCTCAAGTGTTTCTTGTCCCCTAACCTCGATCTTAGTCTTGTTGGAAAGAGTGGAGTTGATAGTAAAAGAGAAAAGAAGAATAATGTGGCTATTGGTAGGTCCAGAACATAGGATCCTAGGAAGAAATTTGGTGAGAGCTCTATTGCTGCTAGGAAGTCTTCCCACTTTACTACCCATTAGCCACTTATTGCCCCTATTGAAGAAGTTAGTGTTGTCAAATCAAATGAAAATGAGGATGAGTTGTATGTGCCTTTTGAAATTGTGAACATCATGTTAGATGATTATTTTAGTTTGTGTAGTAGCAAACCTTCCCTAGACCTAGTATGAAGGAGAAGAAAAATTCTCCACCAATGTTCAAGTAAAAAATAAAAGAGGGTCATCCTAAAAAAGATAAGAATAATATTGGCAGTCCCCTCAAAACAACAATAATGAAGAGAGAAATGAAATAGAGATGAATAAGAATGATCGAGCAACCATTGCTATTAAAGAAAAGGTTAGCAATATTTATAGATCCAAACAATAATGGGAAGTTTTCCATAATTGTAGTGTGGCTTCATATATTGAGTCCATCTGGGGTTTTCAACCTTCTCTTTTGCCCAAATTTGCATAGACTTAAGGACCATAAGGAAAGTGAAAATTGTCTTTGAAATGGAGGGCCTCCCCCCATTAGAATGATGGTAGTTTATATTTAATCAAATATTCCACACTTCAAGTGAGATTCTAGTTTATCTACACCTACCACTTCCCTCTATTATGCCTCATTCAACATAGTTTGCAAGTAAGTAATCCTCATTATCTTTTATCCTCAATAGAAGTTTTTGTTAAGGATGTGAAGTGTAACAAAGAAAACATATCTCTACACCAAGATCTAAAATATGGCCTCTATCATTATTGTCTTCTCAATTATCCTATTATAGTGGTGGTCTTCATTCTTTTGAGAAGAGAGGTAGTTTTATGAGAAAGGGGAGTGAAATGGATAGTCCAACAATTATCATGAAGTCTTCCATTGAAAACCCGTCTTCTATTTAAAATCCTTAACTATGGTAGGGTCTCAAAAAGAACCCCAAGTGTGTCTTGTCCCCTAACCTTGATCTTGGTCTTGTTAGAAAGAGTGAAGTTGATAGTAACAGATAAAAGAAGAAGAATGTAACTATTGTTTGGCCTAAAACTTAGGATCCCATGAAGAAAGTTGGTGAAATCTCTATTGTTGCTAGGAAGTCCTCCCATATTGCTACCCAGTAGCCACTTACTACCCCTGTTGAAGAATTTAGTGTTGTTGAATCAAGTGAAAATGAGGATGAGTTGTATGTGCCTTCTAAAACTAATAACATTGTGTTAGAGTGATTGTTTTAGTGTGTAGTAGAAAACCTTCCCTAGACCCAATGGGAAGGAGAAAAAAAATTGCCACCACTGCTAAAGTAAAAAATAAAAGAGGGTCATCCTAAAAAAGATAAGAATAATATTGACAACCCCCTCAAAACAGCAATAATGAGGAGAGAAATGAGATAGAGATGAAGAAGTATGATCAAGCAACTAGTGCTATTGAAGAAAAGGTTAGTAATGTTTATAGAAAAATAACAATAGACACCATGCTTGTTCTACTTGTTACTTCAACCATAAAATGATCAATGTTATACAAAACAAGATGGTCTTACTCAAAAGAAAGACCAAGGATTTAGTTATATCAATAGCCAATGCTCTTAATCTAAGAAAATAATTCATGTTGAACACTACATCAAGCATGAGATTTCTTGAGGAATAGTTCTCCAAAACCAAAGGGGACTATGTAAAGAAATCAGTTGTTCATGATTCCAATAGTGAGATAGTTCTCTTAAAGATTTTGTGTACTAGCTCTCTAAGTAAAGGAGGTGGTTCCCAATCTTCAAGGGCCGATTTGTTCTTCCTATGAGTAGTTTTTGTTGGGTATGCTAATGTTTAGTTTTGGTGATGGATTATTTGTTGTGTTGTGTATTGTTTGTCTTGTCTCCTTTTTGCTATTTGTGTTAGTTATGATCTTTTCGATGGTCTTTGTCTTATAGACCTTTTCTAACTTTTTCATTAGGATTCTCTAAAGGGTGCAAATCCATTCTCCCCCTTTTTTTAATAAAAATAATTTAAAATGTTTAAGAATGTTAAAATTAAATATTATGATTCATTTGCACTAGAACATGTAATTATAGTATAAATTCTAAAGTAAATATTTAATAAAGTATAATAAAAAGGATATATGTACACAATTTTCATTCGATTAATGCTAGAATGATATATTAAATTTCTACTTTTGTCCAATAATAATAGATCAAATATTTATTTATATTAAGCACTAGAATGATTACTCTTACCCCAAGAATATGTTAGTGATTATTTTCCTCTTAGCCATAACACACTCTAAAATGAATAATTTTAAACCAAGCACAATACACAAAACATGTTAAATGAGAAAATTATCAAAATTCATGCCTTGGATAGGACAATCCCAAGGTGTTCCCTATATCCTAAGTTGGACACACCCTATACGTCCATTTTTCAATGCTCACAATCCAACAAACCACTTTTAGTCTTTGACTGAATCTCAAATCTATATTTCCAGACCTCACAAAATTTATATATTTTTTCCAAGAGTGGTTTCAACTAATACACCCATTCAAAATGGTTGATTTGATAATGATTTATTTAATAATTACAATTATTTCTTACCTTTTCAAAAGTGCTTTATTTTTAAGTCCCTCAAAAATGTCTTTACAGATAAATTTTATTGTATCTCCTCTTTAACTAGAGGGTCAAATAGTATTAAAACATTTTATCCTCCTTTTAATTTCAAAGGGATATTTACATGGAAAATAAACTTTCTTTTTCACTTTGAAGAAAAATTTCAATAACTTTTGTCCTTTGTAATTAGTCACCACGGTCAATAGTATGAGGCATATTTGCGTCATCTCACAAAACATAGTCAATAAATGAAAATATTGACTATAAATATAGTTGTGTGTTTCTCTTTAAGACTATTAACATTATTTTGAATCCATATAAGATTTATTTTACCTATAGTTTTATTTCTCAAATTTTTAGACATCTTCTTAACAATATTTTTTTGTTCAATTTTAAGGTCATAATCATATCCAACAATAATATTTTACCAATCAATAACATGATAAAAAATGCATATAAATTTTTAAGGAACTCACATAAAAAATATTATGTCTTCTATTAAATTTGTGAAGATAATGTAAATTTGTAAACTATAATGTGGCTATAGTAAATATTTTTCAAAAAATTCTCAAAAACAAGAATTTTTCTTTACATATCTATCAAGCTTTTAATGAACCCCTCTTAGGTTTGACCAAAGAAATACTTAGCCATATCTTTTACACAATGTCAAATTTTATGTCTACTTTCTTTTGATATGTTTTATTTTATGAATCATTTATTCCATTTTATTGTAGAATGATACTCTTGACTATTTATGAAAAAGATCTACTAATTGTAAATAATCATCTTATGATTTTGATTTGACTAAAATATGCATCCACAACATGTACTCTAGGATTCAATCAATTCCCTTGGTTTTTAATCCAACTTGATACGATACATGGTAGTAAAACTCAATATTTTGTTTGTGATAATCTAATGCTTTATATTGTTCAACCTTAACTTTAGATCTCAATGTTATATTATGTATGTGTCAAGATAACTAGATGATATTCAGTCCCTAGTACTAAAATGTTCTAAAGTCACTTCATCATATTTTTTAGATAAGTCACATCTAAAATTTACATATGATCATCATATATAAACACACACATACATAAACTTAAAAATACATGAACATTTATGTACACAAGCACACACATAAACACATATGAAATGACACATGTGGATACAAATATGATCATAAAAAAATTAACACACATGTAAGTACATATACAAATAGACACCACTTTACCAAATGTAGTTCATTTAATTTAAACCATGCACTAATTGTTTCAATTGTAAGTGTTTTCTTTCCCTTTATGAAAAATCAAATTTCTCCATTTGGTTACCAAAATCAAATTCATTTATTTTGTACGCCCTATTTAGACATCCAAAAATATCATATCATATAGTTATATTTATCAACACATATCTCTTGTAAGGTTTGGTCAAATATAATTTTGCAATTGTTCTTAAAACTTAGTATAAATGGTTTTGTTCATATAATATGTTGTAATTGTGATTATCATCTCTCCATATGTGGTGATACTCGTAGATTATTAATCTTTTGTTGACTGCACCTTCCTTTGGTGCCTTGATACTCGCCATATCCAGATAGTTCTGGTTTTTCTGTATTAAGTCTTTGATATATAATCCAAAAAAAAACTTAGTAGAAATTGTCAAGTCAAGGATTATTGTAGCTTTATTTACTCTTCATATTATTCAATCTCCATAAATATTACTTAGGATAAACAATTTTAAAATTAAAATTTTAGTTTCTATGTTAGGACTTAATTTTTCTCATAAATTGTATAAGCAGTTGTAGCATTTCTTAAAATTATTGTCATGCTTCTTGATTATAAATTCTTATAATTTTATCATGATTTTATTAAAAAGGAAAGACAAACCTAGAAATCTAAGAACTAGTATGCACCTTCAGTATCCTACATTTTTCTTTTAATCAAGGACATAATACTGAGCTATTTAAGTGGAAACATGCATAGTATATTTTCCATTCATTAACCCTTAGAGGAAAGACAATGTAGTTAGTAGATCTAATTAAATTTTGGCGGCATAACAACGTGCAAATCAACACTTCAAGAACATGAAAGAAGAATCTGTCATACAATGATGAATTACATAGGTTTGTAAGATGTTGACAAATGGAAAAATATATCTACCAAAGTGGGATGCCTGCTTTCTCATAGAAGGACAAAATGCATTCTTGTCATCTTCCATGTCACCTCCCAGTATAACACAACTCATCATGCCTTGTCACACTAGATGACAAAATGTGATGAGAAAGAAATTATAATTTAGGCATTAAATAAATGAATGAATATAATGCTATGAATGCCTAAGGTCGAAACACCTTAATTTCCAACACTCTCCCACTTATTGAACATCTCATCATGACCAATCTGAACAAGATTTAACTACAAAGGACCAAATAAAGAGATGTTGATAAACCTAGAGGATATGGTTAATACTAAGAGGGGGTGAATCAGTATTGACAAAAACTAAAACTTTCAACACCAAAATAGACTTATCTCAGATCTGAAAACATTCAACACTTAATCCAAATCTTCATGGCCAATTTCTTTATCAGATCTAGATAATCATTTCTTCTTATGCAATCTTATTGATCAGATCAGTCATCAAAACAATATCAGATCAACAAACACAGTTACCAGCTTATTAGCTGATCAAAATGCTTCATCAATCATATAATCATCAATATCAGTAATCACTTTAAGATCTCTAATAAACAAACATAAATTGTCTTTACCAGTTAACATAAATAAAACATGAACATCACAAGAAAAGCATACCACACATGAACCCCATGTTTTTCACATGGAAACCCAAATAGGGAAAAACCACAATGGGAATTGGTACCCACAAATATTTTGCACTCTTTTGAAATGCACCTTGTTAGGAACCAAGCCCGGTTAGAAGCTTACAATGATGCCCTGTTAGGAGTCACTCGGTTAAGGGATTTACCTCATCCCTGTTAGAAGCTTTGATCTATTAGGATCAACCTCGCAAGAGGATTTAGAACTCAGATATTGAGTCACCCTATTAGGGGATTTTACAATGTGGCCTATTAGGACCTACTCGGTTAGGGGATTTTAGCTATTGTAATTGTTAGAGACCAACAGTGAATAATTTGTGTATAGCACTCTACTACTTGGTTGATTAGGTCCAATTAAGTTCTAAGTCTGCATCTCTCTGGCAAATCTTCTCACACAAAATAGTTTGGCTTCTCAAACTTCTCAAAATCACTGACACTCCAAAACATCAACCTTGCCGACATAAATAACTTTTACAACTAGGTCAACATCAAAACCCTAAGACTTACTACATAGATCATTGCAGATCTTTACAACTCATTACAGATCATCATAGGGATCATTATAATCAATAAAAAATAAATATCGATCGTTGAATGATCATAAATCATCACAGCAAGTTGATCTGGTACAATTTCAAACCCTTAGCATATTTCACTAAGCAGTTTGCACATTCCCAAGAAATTTGTTCTCCAAACGCGCCAAAACATCTTTCAAACTCATCACGCGGTTTGTGTCGCGTTATCATCAACACCTTAACTTGATGTAGATCACCGCCAAACCAAAAATCATTACTGGTTAAGAGAATTATTTGCTGGTCCTTAAACCTTTCTTAAACCCTGGCAAAACTTCATCAGAAATTCAAAACATGCCTTCTGGTAATCAACATAGGATGTGGTTCCGGTTACATACTCAAATCCATCATAAAAGCTTATGTATCAAACCACAAGTCACCAAACATTGCCAATCACCTGATTCCATCAAAACTTATATGCTTTATCGATTAAGGTCCTAATTCATAGTCTTGTCGGTAAACTCTGTCAAACTATCAAACTCTTACTCCGATAGACCAAATCACTTAGCCAGAAAGTCAATCACCAAAAACCAACTGTAAACATCATCAAACATCAGTTGAACCTGGTTGAAATCAATGACAATATAAATAATTGATCATGTCATCTTCCTCTACTAGTAGAGTCATCCACCATCATATCATCTCATCAGTTATGCTAAACATACCAGCAGATGCATCATCATGGCTATCCATTAAGGCACATGAATACCAATATACTCTCGTGCTCCAACAAGATATCTACAATAACATCTAAGATGTCCACCATATTAAGCATGAACTCCTCGCATCCTCCAACATACCACCTATGGAAGAAAAGAAACAAGCCAAGGGTTAAATGCACCAATCCAAAGAAAACAAGCATCAAATCCAAGTGATAACAAAGGGCTACAAACTATTGTCACAACTCCACTCTACTTATGAGATTTACAGGAGCATCAATATATCCAAATTCAAACCCCTTACTAGAACACAACTTTGAAGTTCAAACTTCCTCCAAGAACAAGATCAAACACTAATGTTCCAAAATATTTAGAACAACAACCACAACTAATTTTTAACATCCAACTAAAAAATACACATGACTGGGAATAGTAAGCACATAAACCGCTAATCCATCTAGTCATCCATGCCTTAAAGATATCTTAAACATTAATATAGCTCATGCCAATGATATTTTAGCCCATAAATTGCAATTACAAGCTCCTTGCAAAAAAATTATCAATGAAGAACACACATCTAATAATTCCTACATAGGTGGTGTAAAATATTAAAATAAATCATGGCATGCCAAGTCTACCACTAAAAAATTATACGAAAGATGTGACAAAGCCATGTAGTAACAAAGAACAACCACAATGATCCATACATTCAACACAAATTATTGCATAGTCTTTGATAACATGTCACCATAATTCTCCCAAGTCCACCACACTAAACCATGTGATCAAAAATCTCCAAGAATAAGTCATAAAACAAATAGATAAGTTGTAAATCATATCACAATCATGTCCTTCTGCCAACACCTCAAAGTGCTAAGTTGTCTCAAGTAGGATCACCTTCACAACCCAAGTGAAAAGCCTCAACAACACCCAAACATTCAATCTCATTAGATCAAACAATATATATATCATCATCATCATGGATGTAATCTTCTCCAAATAAGGAAGAACAAACTCAAAATAAATATTTTTAAAGAAGGAAATTAGCCTAATAAACCATCCCCTAAAATCCTCATTATGATATCATAATATCAAATTATATGCACAAGGAGATAACCATGATATTCAACCCTCAAAACTAATCCTCTAGAACTAACCATCTATCCATAACTCAAGATTCATATATATGCAAGATAAAGCATAAAACATAATGTACCTAAAAGAAGCAATAAAAATTACCTCTCAAGTGATAAACCACCAAGTAGACTATGAGTGGGGAATGAGAATTATCCTCCAAAGTATCAAATTCATCATGAATCATCAAATAAAAATATTCTTAGGTCCATGTTGATCTCACATCCAACCAAGGTGTAGGCTCCTCAGGCATCCTTCTAAAATCTCATCAAGAGTATCCATCTCTAATAACAAGAGAACTACAAGCCTCACCTAATATCTCCTAGTATCCATGAGCATCATTAATCTATCAGTCCATGCTAAACATCAAATAAAATGACTAATGTACCCAATACCAAGAGAACCAATTAGATCAGTGTCAAAGCTCCAACAATAGAATCAGAAACATAAATATGACATCATGATCTAACATCTCCTAAAAGAAGATCATATGCTCCAATGAACATATCATGCTCCCAAGAGCACACATATCATGCCAATGCTCTAATCGGTAATTAAAATTACATCATGAAATAATAGCAAACCATCATATAAGTAAGGATCGCCTATCAAAACCAACAAGTCATTAAATGACACATCAACCAAATACTTCAAAAGTCCTCCATGGCTAACCAAGATGTCAACATCTTAAATCACATGAATATGACCACCTCCTAACAATGTAATTGTAAATGTGAAAGAACTCTTCTTCAACAATAGGATCCAAGAGCTCCTCCAAGACATCCACAAACATTAAGGAAGATCATCCATCACCAATGATGAATCCACGTTACTATTGATAACTCCTAGTGAATCAAGATACTAAGATACACACAGAATCATAACAATCATATCCTAAATGAAAATCAAACATGGCTCTAACATAATCAAATACTTCACCTACAATATTAGTAACAATAAGTATAACCAAAATCTCTAACTCTAGAAGATAAACAACATGCTACAAGTACTAGTAATTGACTATCTAGGTACTCAATATCATCCATCCTCTCCTATCAAAATGTCATACAATGTACAAATGACCATAAATAAGGGCAACTAAGAAATTCTTGTGTTAACACTAAATCAACTTGGTGGATATAGATAGTCCATGTCTTATTCATCTCACTACAATAAAATGTGTGGCCTACCCATGTAAGTGCATAACTCGTAGATCCAAACATTGAAACATGCAAACTCATCATTAGATTAGTAACATGTAAAATTATAATAACAAAGGGGATAACATGTATATTTTAAGACAATAGTATTAAATCACCAATAGATCCAATTTTACCAACAAATCCATATTTGAGCCCCATGGTCAAGGAACTAAGCTAGCATTCATGCTAGGTTATCTTATACATGGTCCAACAAGTTTAGTCATAACCCAGAGTATGTAGATATGATTATGATGATTACTCTTTGCATATACCCACCAAGTCTTTACCAAAGGCTTGTGTGCACAAGGATATCCACATATTTTCATACCTCATATGTCCCACTAGGTTATGTTTGAACTTGTGTGTGTCAATATAACCTTTTGTTTGAGAGTCTAGAGTCCATGCAAAGGAAACCATGTCATCTTGGTTTTTATAACTCGGGGTGCATAATCTCCCTTTCTATATTAAAATTAAGATTTCTCTCTAGATAAAAGCATAACAATACCCCATCCCCTATACACACCTAAGCCTTTCACCCCCACTTAATCCAACCTATCCTACCATCTCCCTACGTACATACCTACACCATTTATTTTAACCAAGACTCCAATTTATTCACCTTCTTTTTCTCCTTCCTCTCACTTTGTACTGTGACTTGCACCAAAAATAATTTCCTTACCTACATATCCATGTATTTATGCATACACCAGTCTATTCCATTAGGTCCATTAGTTCATCACATTTGCATTTCATTGGGGCATAATATAGAATTTTTAGTCTTAAGAAAACCCCTTTCACTCGTTAGTCTTTCATTTCATTTGTTTTCGTCCATTTAGACTAGTTATCATTTGCATTCATTTTTTTAGAATCATTCCCATCTAGATTCACAACAACTAGTTGCATATTAAATTAAACCCCTTTCAAGAATTAGTATCTCCTCACCACCACCACCCCCTCTTTAGTTACACTCACCTATGGTTGTCCATTGTTCAAATTGAATCTCTTTCCAAAATTAGTATTCCCCATTCCCCTTAGGTACATTGATATAATTGAATTCCTTTCAAATATTAGTATCCCCATCCCAGCTACACACATTACTTTCACATCATTTATTCACTTAGAATTAAATCTTTTTAGATTCATAAGGAGCATTTTATCCTTTAGGTACATAACCATTGATTTCATTAAACACACAAGCATATCATGAATATCTCATACATTAGTCATATACATCCTGCATCATACATCTAAGCATATCCACCCTACATCATATAATGTTAGCACCATATAGATAACATCCATATGCATATAGCACATGCATACATATCATAACATATAGAAATATCCATTGGCATCATGTCACCTGCATCAAATCATGTCAGTCACATCATAAGCATAATACATCATAATCATTCATAGTCATATAATTTATAATGCATAATCATCAATCATCATAATGTGTGTGTGTGTGTGTGTGTGTATACACACACACACATATATAACTAAAGGAAAAAATGTTCCTAATGAATCTAAAAATATTTAAATCTAAGTGAATAAATGATGTGATTCATAGTACATATGTCATCAAAAATACCCCATAGGTTCCAAAATGGTTGTGTCCATAGAAAATCTATGGGTATATCACTTAGCCTGTTCTCCTACCCTCTAACTGAGAGGTTCATGCTTCTGTTGATCCTGATGCTATTGATGGTGGTTGAGGTTCCCTCATCCCCACTAATGCACCTAACACCCCTAATTTGCTTCATCTTAATTTGCCACAAGAGAATACAAGATATCCTCTATGAGCTCTCTTATCAGGGAGTATAGCATATTGATATAATAATATATACTATTGGAACTCTCGACCTACCTAATCTGCCTCCCTACGTGCCACCAATGCCTTTGTGAAAACCTGTGCCAATCCTTGACTTGATAATATCTCCCTAGCTATATCTCACTCTACTCCCAACTAAGTTGCCTCTACCTCTGCCCAAGCCTGTAAAACCTAAGCTGTCTCTACCTCCCTTCTTGCACCCTTTATCTCCTCATTTATCTCCCCTCCCCCCATATCCTTTAGCTACTCCTGCACTAGGTCCTGCTCAAATCTGTGAGCATCTCTATTTGCAATAGTTGTATCTAGGGTTGTCTATAGACTATTATCTTAGACTCTTTATGCATCTCTCTCCAAAACCAACAAGTCATGGGTTTTCTAAAGACTACTCGCTCGATCCCTCTCCATACCCTCTTCTCTTCCAACCCTACCACTTTGGCTCTCTCCTCATCTCTTGATCTAGCTAATAAGTCCATCTCCCATTGTAGGGCATCATACATCTCCTACGTGATTTTTCCTCTTGCTAACCTCTATCTAGGCCCCTATGACCACCCCTCTATCCTACTAACGATGCTTGTTGTTTCCTAGGTCTCTGTGGTTGTTGCACTTGTGGTGGTGGCTACACCTATCCTTGTACCTAGCATCTTTGTGGTGGTGGTTGTACCTAGGCTACCTATGCTTACTCTTGTACAACTCCCTCCTCCTACCTAACTACCTCCTTCGCCCTATCCCCCTCTACCATCTCAACATCATGTGTTGATCCTCCATCTACTATGTCTCCCTCAACTATATGATCCTCTTTTCCCTCATCATCTCCTATAAACTTGGGTATCCTCAAATGCACTAGTCGGTGTTGTACCCAATCCTCTACATCTGGCCTATGGTCCCATGGTACTACCACTATACTTAGCCAACTAGATATCACCCACAAGGGATCTATAGATGCATCTCATGACTCCACCTCTTGTGTCACTCTTGAATGTATCATATCTATCCCAACCACATCATGTTGTACCCAAATTATCTCTACACTCGATGTGGCAGATATCGCTCAATGGCATGCATAGTATACCCTATCAACCAACAAGACCTCTAGGTAAATTATGCTAAATAATACCTCTCCTCCTCCCACTCCTTGCACGCCATCAATGGTCTCCATGGGAAGTCAACCATCTCATCTAGTACCCGCCACCAATAACCAAGGCTCTTACCATAGTATAATTTAGGAATCCCCAATATCAACACACATAAGGATGTTTGATTGCCTGCTCACTTACTCCCACTAGTTGGCATACAACTATGTGCTTAGATTCCCATATATGCAACAACGTCACCTTGCACCCAAGGTTCTAATAACTTCAGTACACGCACATGTGGAGATCCTTATACAACTATCCCAAAATAAAATAACCCCAAGCAAAAATTGTGTAGTCTTCCAACATACTATATAGTACCCTCGCCCATCCAATAAACAAAACATGTCCCCCCCCAGGTCAGGACATAGGTGTTCGTTGATCAGCCCTACTAGGTATAGAGGCACCCTAAGAAGGCCCCCTCGCATCACAATATCTAGTATCACCCGAGTCTGATCCATAGGTAGCCTCACCCCATGGGAGATCCTCTATTTATAGTATTCTACCCTATCCAGGTTGTACTCTAGGATCAACCCCTTGAATTAGAATTTGCAAGATCATCCATTAGTCCTCTAGTTTAATCATTGCCTCCCATGTAGGTAGACATAAGCTACTAGGCTCGATCTACCACTGCTTCATGAGTTTTGTTATCATAACATTATGTACACACATGTGTGGCCATTTGTCTACCCACTCTAGCCCAACTTCTATGATAAACTCTTGGTCCATGTCATCCAATGGTACCTTCAAGTGCATGGTTGTCAAATAATGCTCTTGCAACTCTATTGGCAGCAACTATATATGTATGATAGGTGTTAGCAATTAGATTTGTTTCTCTAAATACCCCTTCCATTCCCTTATCTCCAGTCCATGCATTGATTTTAACCCTCCCATGTGTCAAACAACACATGGGCCCTTCCATAAGTGCATGTGTCATTCCCTAGTCTCATCTGTTGAATAGTGCATGCACTACTTTACCCTCACCCACCACGCTACCCTAACCTAACCACAGACAATCTTTTAAGCCCATGTGCCAATGGACTCTTTAGCATGAGTGCATGCACCCCTTCCAAGTTGCATGTGTCAAATATTAAGTGCATGTTTTAGCCCCCAAGTTTAGCCACTGAAATGGTGATTGATATTTGTGTCTCAATTCATTCCCCCCCCTCGCTAACCTAGTAATAAATGCACTAAAATGGAAAATGTAAAGTTGGGATAGGTCACTTACTGGTGCCCCTCAGTCTAGTAGCGATGGTACAACAAAATGCACTCTCCACGATGCTCATGACGCAAAATGTTCACCATCTTCACTCCTCTTTCTTCTCCTAGGACTCCTAATTCTTCAAAATATGAGAGTGCAAATAACCCCTAATAGGTCCCTCATAGCCTATTTATAGTTCTTGACACCCTTCATAATGTCCATTATCCCCTTTATGTTCATCTACCATTCGCAATTTTTTCCACCTTTTCACGTTGTTCCTTTTCCTAATTACTTCATTTGTGTTCCTTCTTCCTTCCTTAATTTTCCCCTATTTTTTTAAGAACTTGGCCCAAAAATTCCTTTTCTGGCCACTTTCTTGAGGGGGCTTAACCCTTTCTTATTTATTACCACAATATCTGAGAAAGATATACTTGTATACCAATTAATGCTTGGAACAAGTGTCAGAGATTAATATGGTATTTTCCCATCAGGGCATACTTGGTCTTTGACTCTGATGTTATTTAACACCATGTCAAAGAGTGACAAAATGTAGACACCTAAATTCAACTACTTGAATTTATCATTAATTCAAGTTCATTTTAACCTTTATTCTTCTTGTTGCAATAATCAATTATATTTAATTAATTATCTAATTAATTATTACCTCCTTTCATAGATAATTTTACAATTAATTATGTGTCTAGTCATTCTTCTAAGGTTTGATTATTTTTTATTAATCAAACCCAACCTTAGCCTAAATTCCTAAATTCTTCTAATCTCAATTAGTTAATTAATTTTTTGATTAATTAACTAATTCTTTAATTTCAACGCTCGTTAACATTTCTTCTAATTTTTAATTCACCGCAACCCCCTAAATCCACATGTGACCAACCCTCATAAATGACTTGCATTCACAAGTCACTTTCCCACTTTCAATTAATCTTTTGACCAAATATTTTATTTGGTGCTCTCACATGTGTGAGATTGTTCTTCCCAAAACACTTTCCCTATTTCCTCCACTTGTCATCTCTCCCCTCTTACACCTCTTCCACTTTGCCACTTTTGCTTGCACTTGTCATACCCATGTTCTTCTCAAGATGCACTCACACATGTGTGAGCACACCATGCCCTCTTCCCAATGACAAGTGTTCTTCCCAATGCCTCCACCTTATGATAGTTGTCACAATACTAAGCCTTCAATCCAACTCAACCCCTTCCATGCAATCTCAACCCTTCATGCCACTTTGCATCCTAACCCTTCATTCTTCCACCCAAAAATCTATAAATTGGGGCCTTCTTCCCTCACAAATCATCATTTGCAATCATACCATCCTTATGCCAAAATTATCATCTCAATCCTCGTACTGCTATGATGTTCAGAGAAATCCACATATCCCCAAATCAAAAGATTAAATCAAATGGAATAGGGTGCATCCATTTTGGCTCATCAAGAAGATGTGAAGGTATAAACAAGCTCCTTCTGTGTTTAAATTTGTGTTTAATGTATTAGTGTTCTTATCATTTTCACTCCTTCCATTGTTGTACACCTTGCATAATGTTTATAATGTATTATTTATTATTATAGGTGTTGCACCTAGGGGAACCTAGATGGATGTGCATCACTGGGAGTTAACATTCTTGGGGTCACTTTATGTGTTGTATTGTAACATTGGAAACTATATTAATGTGGGTTTCACATTGAGATATTCTATTTTGTTTATTTAATATTGGGGAAAGATATTAATAAATTGAAAACTTAGTACCCAATATTAAATAATGGATCAATGGTATTTTGTTCACATGGTTTTGTGGCACGTGCTTTTACTTTACCAGATTTTTGTATGTGTGAGCTTGATTCTATATAAAAAAAAAACACATGCTAGTGGTTTAGGTTGGTTGGTGGTTTGGGTTGTCATTATTGAGTCTTTTTAAGGAGTGTGCATTTAAAGCATGCCATGAGATGTGTGGATTCATGCTTGGACACATGGAGAACACATTGGAGGGATAGATTTTTCAGGAGTATTCATTATCTCTATGAGTTCTTTGTATTGCTTTGTGGTTGAATAATACATGGAAAATGGATGCTTTTGGATGTTGGGTTTTTCCCTCATGAGGGTTTTTGTAGGGATATCTTGTGTTATCTCATGGCTTATCTATTTGATCTTTGCATAATGGTTATTTTGCAAGCTTGTATGCATCCTTTTCTCTCATGGATTATGTAGGAAATGGATTAAGCGTAATTGGGCATGAAGCATTAATTCCTAACAAGTTTTGCAATTCTTAGGAAAGAGTATATGATATTATTACTATCAAATGAATCTTTGTATATGGAAATAATTTTTGAAATAAATGAATGTGGGAGAAGATTTAAAGTTTTTTGTGCAACTATTATAAGTGTGTCCTTAGTGGATCTAGCTTTTATTTGTAGTATTTTCTTCTCTAATAGCTTTGAGGTACTTTGTTTGATGGAAATGAGGGATTATGATTAGTGAGGAAGATAACATTAGCTTATTGTCTTATGTGGGTGAGGGAAGAACCTACATATGAGGATTTGGAATTTGAATTTGTGGTAAGGTGTGCATTATTCTAAAAATGATTTTATTCTAAATAGTGGCTTAGAGTTTCTCACAAAGAGTTGCAAAGGTAGCCTAACAATCCTTCTATCCTATGGGAGAAAAGATCATCTGAAATGGCTCAAAGATTGTGTATGAAAAAAAATTTCTCCCTTATGAATAAGATAAGGGAGGGGGATTCATATAGGGAAAGCAAAGAGGAAAAAAGGAAAAATCAAGTAAAAAAAAGAATAAAACCTTATTTTTAAAGTAGGAAAGAAAACATACTATCTCATACCAAAAAGTTATGTTTTGGGAAGGAAAATGGAGAAAACAAGTAAATTTGAATGACTCGTGACCATATCAAAAGATAGGAACATCACTTTTCCCATTGTATTAGTCATCCTTCTTACTAGTGTCAGTTGCCAAGTGACCCTATTTTGCAAAATGGGTCACTTGAGCAACCCATGGGTCTCCCAACCACCCCTACAACAAAAGGCAAACGTCGAGAATCCTGAATGATAAAAAGGCCTAGTACACTAGAAGAATGAGAAACAAGGGGAAGGACATTAGAGAAAGCATGTATTAAGAGAGATTCCAACAAGGCAAAAAAAAATTGAGGATAAATGAGCACACCATGTGGGTTGTGAGCTAGACCATCAAATCATTATTAGACATGTGTGTTGACCATACAATTTTGGGTGCTTACAAGATCTTCTAGTGTATAAGAAATGATCCCAATAAATATGTAAGGGCATGGAGAAGTTGGATTGCTTTAGTAGAGGATTATGTGTGTGTTGTAATGATTGAATTGAGGGGAACTCAATTATAGGACTAAAGAGAGGAGATATTGGAGACTGTGAGATTTTGCCAAGATCAAGAGCTCAATGAAAAGTACAAAATAGAGAGACAAAATATAGGACAAGAATAAACTGTATTCTCATCAATAGATAAATGATCAATTGTTACATACAAAGAATATGAGCCTGCTTATATAGAGAAGGCTATATGGATATGTGAGCACACAAACATGACATGTGGCTCAATAAGAAACAAGGGTAGGTAGGGATAAGTAGGGGTAGGTAGGAGAAACAATATAATATTCCACATGAGGTGGATCACCCACCGAATGTGGAATGTAACAAAAAGATAAGACCACAAAAGGTGTAAATTCTCCTACACACACTATCCCAATGTGGCACAAACACCCAAGTGTCTCATACCCAAACTACTATGAAATGCATTATCCTAAGTAAACTTAAGTAAAGTGTAATTATATCCAAGACGAATAAATAATTACACCAACAGAGACTTGGCATTAGAGTAGCTAGAAGTTATGTTTACTCTATATACTTAATTATTTTCTAATTAATAATATTTTGATAACATGCAACTGTTACAAATAATTAATTTCTCCCCTTTTTTAATTTTCTAAGATAAAATTATAAATTTGTTTGTTGAAATCTTTTTGTTTCTACACTTAATTTTTAAAATTACACAACATTATATCTTTTAAGATTATCTATTAACTTGAATAAATAAGAAAATAATTTAGATTACTAATTTTTAAAACTATAAATTATTTATATTCATTAAAATAAATTATATGTCAATAAAAATTGATTCAAATTTATACAAATAAATTATAGCATATTATCATATTACATAATGAATACACTTTGAAAATGCCAATTATATAAGAATTCATTGTCATAATATCTTGAAAATGAAAAGATGTTAACAATGATGGTTGAATTCTTGCCAAACTCACCTCAAAGTTATTTCAGTCCACTAATTACTTACACAATAAAAATCCACTAATTACATATTGAAAACGTATGTCTATAGAAAGATGGCCTTTTGATCATTAGACCTTTCTAATTATTGTATCATGTTGTTCTAAATGTATGATGAAAAACCATGAAAACTTTTCTATGGAAATTTCTAACCAATAGGGGTTTTTATTTATCTATTTCTTAAAAAAGCTTAGAGAGATATGACACATAGGAGTAAGGTATCTGTCTCTAAGAAATCTAGTTGTGCATCTAAGAAAGCAAACACTATAATTGTAGTTTATCAAAGATATTTGACCAACCCATCAATTATTCACAAAAGAATAAACCATGGGGGGGCCCAATTGGAAAGTTTAGTTAACTGGGATCCACAATAAACTAACCATTCAAAGTTGGTACTTGTTCAACTTAATTTTTTTGGTTGGATTTTTTATTGGGTTAAAAAATGGCGGACTCCAAAACACATTCAGATCCAATTAAGTAGTGGGCCATGGGCCTCAAAGGTGGCAAAGGAGAAGAGAGACTTAAATAGGCAACAAACTTCCTTCCGCTCAATGAGAGAAGAAAAATAGCGATCAGCAGTAGGAACAGTCACAGCAACAACCCTGTGCAATTGTTTGTGTTTGTGTAAGATTAGCATCATGTCTTGGCAGACATATGTTGATGATCACTTGATGTGCGAAATCTCTAATGGTAATCGGCTATCTGCAGCTGCCATCTATGGCCATGATGGAAGCCCCTGGGCTGCTAGTGCTTCTTTCCCTCAGGTAGGATTGAAAACTCCGGATTTTGGATTTGTCTCTTTCTGATTCGTTATGAGGATCAAAGTTCTGATTTTGAATTTACAGTTTGTGTTATTCATCATTAGATCATGAATCTGGATTTTGGAATTACCCTTGTCTTATCCATCATCAAAGATCAAAAGTGTAGGTTTTGGTATTGCCCATATGATTCATCATCGGGATAAGAAGTCTAGATTTTAGGTTGCAATTTCTAAAACTGACTAGCTTTAGGTTCAATTAAATTTTATGTGTTTTATTCTGATTGAGGTTTGTGGAGGTTTTGCAGCTTAAGGTCGATGAGGCGACCGCCATAATGAATGATTTTGCTGAACCCGGATCCCTTGCACCTACTGGCCTGCACATCGGGGGAATTAAGTACATGGTCATTCAAGGGGAGTCTGGTGCTGTCATTAGAGGAAAGAAGGTGGGTACCCTATAATGCGGTAGTCTTGAATCCTTTTGAAATTTCTTTTTATTGGTAAACTTTCCTTTAGGAACAACATCAGTATAGGGGAAAAGAAGGTGATTAGTCATTAATGCAGCAAGTCTGAGATCTTTCGAGTTTCTTTTTCAGTAGTGGATTTTCCTTTTGGAACAGCCTTGGTATAGGGGGCATTGGATGCGGTGTCTTGCACAATTTAATTGCAAACTCTTCTAGCTAATGGAAACCATTCAAATTGTACTTGTTCATTTTTTATTTCTGATCGATGATGAATCAATAAAATTCTTTTGGTTTTTAAAATTCAAAATCCGAGCTATAGACAACTATATTTTATTTATGGCAAAGGAGTAAATCAATGAATTTGTTGGGCTTTTAATAGTTTATTTCTAGTTGTATTCATAGCTATGATCGTTTAGCTTGTTCCGTGGAAATTCGGTGGTGATACGCTGTGAAATTCTGACCCCTGTGAAAGAAAGAAAGAAGAATTCAATTACCACTATTAGTGGTTAGGATCTTTAAGATGATGAACAATTTTTGCTGAGTGTTGCTATTATGCTTTTATGGTGCATCAGATCAATAAGGATCATTTAGTTTCATGGCTGTGTTGTGTG
Organism: Cryptomeria japonica; assembly: GCF_030272615.1. NCBI lineage: Eukaryota > Viridiplantae > Streptophyta > Pinopsida > Cupressales > Cupressaceae > Cryptomeria > Cryptomeria japonica. The sequence goes on from NC_081410.1 coordinate 10,787,629, forward strand.
ACTGTGAATCACAGGGTACCGTTGTTAGGATGTAAAGTTGTATTTAGTCATGATTAAGATTATGTTTCTCAGAGAATTGATAGGAAGAGAAGAAGGGAATTGATCTGTCTTTGGATATGGAATTATCTATTTGCAGCCAAAAGCTTCGGTAGATCCATGGTCCATCAATGTTGTTAGATATTAGGATATATGCTAGCAATAGGATCATCATAGAACATTGCATTATTAGAAACTCAAGGCTCTAATTTTAACTTACCCTTTATGGTGCTCTAGTTTAAGGCTCAACTACATGAACATTATTTAGCAGGGTGCATGCACCAATTGTCAGAGGCCAGGTGATTCTGATCACTGGATATAGACCTAATGATAGGAACAATCAATCTATCCCCATGAACAGAGCCCAAGGGTCTCACCTCTGATACCACCTTGATTGAGTGATAGCTCAAAAGGAAAAAACTCTGGTGTAGATCGACTAAGCGGACAGAATGCAAAATCCAATGGACATTCAAGTGGTAACATTAGCAATTCCCTGACCATGATCTGGGTTCAAATGTCCAAAGTGGTAAGTTGGGAGCACTTCACTCTGTTACGGCTGTTTTAAGGGTATACAAGATGTGTACCCCTGAGTGAGAACTAAATTGTCATACAAACCCTCTCGTTACTGAAAAAACATGTAACTAGCATGTGTTCTCTATTCTTAAGCGGAGGGGGAAGAGAGCTCACTATCTAATGTATGCTCCTGAGGAAATACTGTATATAATATGCATTAATAATGCAGTTTTGCAACTCATAGAAATTCACTTCCAGCATCGAATTAGTGGAGTTTGCTTCCCAGGTATTATATTCTAACCACTTTGGGGTATAAGCAAGTTTTCTTGGGAAGAACTATTAGCTTTTGATATTGATGAAGATAGTAAGATGCTATGGTAACATTAAGAAATGTGGAAAAAAATACTCCTGCAGGTGAATCTAGAAGTCTTCACAAATATATGTCACTGTGAACTCAACCTCAGAAGAAAAATTTACATGCAGATGAATCTGGAAGTCTCCACAAATATGTTTCAATGTCAAATCACCATCAGAACTCACAAATGTGGACCAAAACTCCTCTATATAGCTGCCACGAACGAGTTTTAATGACAAGGATATTTAACTTTTAATGCTAACAAGTAGTTTAAATGGTTCTGTGAGATTGTGACTATTTTGCTTCCATAATGGTCTTTGTCCTGCATGTCTCTCAAGAGATCAAATTTGGCTGAACATAAATGGGTTTTGAATCTTTTGATGGGATAAGATAATAATGAGTAGGAAAATTAACATGCTACTGTTAATTCAATCCTGGAAGGTATTTGTGACTTAAAAAATATGTTTATCTTGACATTTTGGTATCCATGGACTGAAAATTTCTGTCTCCTTTCATGTCCTTCCCATATGCTCTCTCATTGAATTGAAAGCTATGACCTGATCTATTTTCATAACTGGCAGGGAGCTGGAGGAGTGACCATAAAGAAAACCAACTGTGCCCTGGTCTTTGGCATTTATGATGACCCTGTAACTCCGGGCGAATGCAATATGATTGTGGAGAGGCTTGGCGACTACCTTATCGATCAGAACTTCTGAGAGCCTTCTGCTCTTGATCTATGATCTATGATACTGGATATTGCAGTGATATTTATCTCCAGTCGTCTGTAAAAATCAGTGGAATTTTTGCTGTCAATAACTAAGAAATACTGAGGAGAAACTACTTAGCAATGTGAGGTTAATTGTGCTTTTCTAGAATTTTCCCTTTGGGTTATGGTTTTCAAGTCACGGGTATATGGTAATGAAAGATTCTTCTGGCCGTTATTTTTATAATGAATTATTCTTTGTAGCGTGATTCTTATATCAGTTCTGAACATGTATGATCTTTTCTATTGAATCTTTGATATTAGCAGGATCCAGTTATATTAAATGGTCCTTTTTTCCTTTTTCGTTCTCTTAATTGATATTACTTTTTTAGCAGAACTCACACTATTCTACATAAGCACTAATCCCATTGCTAAAATGCGCCTTGAATCAAGAAAGATGGACCTCTAGATGCTAATTATGTTTACGAATATTTCCTTCATTTGCTATTTTGATTAGTTGAGGAACACTACTTCTAGTTTGTGGAAATTAAACTTTGATTGGAACTTTATCCTTTTGTTATACTAGCATTCTGACAGTCTATGTGATAAGAAAGAAAGCTTCTGGACAAAGCTCTCTCAAAAGTTTTTTGATCAACATTTTGGATTGCACTCTATGATATGTCATCAAGATGAAATGATTTTCTGAGGAATCAGCTGTAATAAAATATGTTCCTCGTTGCAATAAATAGACTCAGGGGTTCCTAGAACTTTGTAATCAGGGATCTCTCAAGTAATTTTCCTCCTTGGTTTTCAAGTTCCAAATTTCTGCTTTGCAGTCATTTGGCATCATCCTGTAATATAATCACCGAAACATTATTGTCAGCCTACTCAGGACAAGAAGTCTTAATCCAGATCTATTATGAAAACCTTTTTGGAGATAAAAGTGCTAGAGCAAATGGGCTTGATGCATTGAATTATGCCAAGGCAGGCTTTACCACTGAGCAGTATATCTATCAGTTTACTGCAGCCTTGGAATAAACAATTGCAGGTAGCTGCTTAGCTGCTCCAGCCTGTTCACCTCCAGAGTGCATTTTTAAAAATATATGGCAATGTGTCAACCATAAACTAACAGTAAGACAATGGTAAATGTCAGCAACTAAGAGAAACAACACAACACTTTGTTTCCTAGAAACGGTAAAACAATGCAGTATGTAGTTTCCCTTGTGTCAAAACAATAAATGCAAGAATGTGGAAACCTAAGTTGACTTGACAAGGAAGAATTCAATGAATATAAATGGTTGCACATGAAGGTTTTGAGTGTCGTTTGGGGTGGTATGTGCCCGATTATGTCTGAAACAGTAAAGTGCTAGGAAATCTCATGATCAATGTCAAAAAGCAGGTACAAATTGGAAATGAGAAAAAGGTTTGGAAGCCTGAAAGTCAAAATGGTACCAAATGTCAATACCAAGTTCAGCAAAGAATAGTGGACATTCTGAAGTTGTGGTTGGGGTTTGGTGGGTGGTTCTTTTGGGTTCATTGTGCTGTTTTCAATCGTGGGTACCATAGAGTGTTAGGTCGTGATTTCATTTCGAATATATAAAGTGTGAAAAATCCATTGACACCTCTATTGTCATTTTTTTCTTATGAATAATGTTATATTATATTAGTTTATAAAAAACTGATGGAGATTCAAATTGTATAAGAAGATTAAATGATATAGACAAAATGGCAAAAGCATACAAAGTGATAACAACATGCATAGGTTCACAACTATCCCTCGTTTAAAATAAAAAACAATTGTATTCTGATTTTCAATTTAATTTATAAATATAAAAAAGTACAATCTGACCCCTGAATAGATAGTGTGACATCACACTTTCAGTATACTTTGACAAAAGCATATCAAAGTGCCAAATGCATGCATATCATACCAAAACAAGAACACAAAACACAAAATAAAAAAGAAAATACATGAGACAAGGACAAGTTGACATGTTTGGCAAAGGAAGGTTATTTAAAGCTTTTCTCTTCCATTTGTCTCTCCATCCAATGATTAATTAAATCTAACAATCTCTGGTAGAAGTTTTCATTTCATTTACATCCATAAAGGTCAAGTTTTCTTGGAGGAATTCAGCCAAGGTGCATAGAGAGGGGCACACAAGAATCATTTTGAGTGTAATTGCACCTTAGGTATGTTTCTCCTTAGACATGCCATCCTCATCTCCTCATTGTGCTGAATCACCCTTTCTTTAGTTTCCATTTTTTTCAATATTAAAACCTTGGTGCATGGAGAGGGGCACACAAGAATCATTTTGAGTGTAATTGCACCTTAGGTATGTTTCTCCTTAGACATGCCATCCTCATCTCCTCATTGTGCTAAATCACCCTTTCTTTAGTTTCCATTTTTTTCAATATTAAAACCTTGGTGATAAAGGGATGGTTTGTGTATTCTTTTTATAAAAAAATAAGGAGCTCTAGCATTTTCTAATGCTATTGAAATGAAATATCAATATCTTAATGTCCATCTTTCAATTATCTACAAATTTACTAGCTAGCAATATGGGAATAAAGATATGTCATGTTTATATATAAGGAAATGACCTGATAGAAAAGGCCTAAAGGAAGTTATTTGGCTAAAAACTTGGCTTCGTTCAATATGTTAGTTGTTTCATTCCCTAACTCCTTTTAATATCATGAGCTTACACTCATAGCTAGAAAAATTTATAACCATGACATCAAGGAAATCATGAGATATGAAGGATAAGTATTTGCTCGACTCTCCTTGGAAATCTTTAACAACTTGTTGGCCACTCTCACTTTTGAAATATTTGTCATCTTTTCTCACTTTTGAGAGTACACTGATATTAAAATAAAGAAGTACACCTTAAACAAGTTTCAATTTATTGGTCGATGTATAAGAAGATTATTCCAAGTTATACATAGGTCTATTAGAAAGTATGAATTTTCATGTTGTCCTAAGGGACATGATCACATTGTTGAATATAATAATAGGCAAGACATTCATAGTTACATATAATGAGTTTTCATCCATGGATGTTCTATGTAATGAACATGGTTAGTTCTACCACTTCCAATGTTGATTGGAATTGCATCTTCAATGAGAGCATTCATCAATAGTCATTCATAGGGACACAGCTATTTTGGCTCAAAAAAAAAACATAAAAAACACATTTTGTCAATAACACTAAGGTTATACACATGTTATTGACCGTTGATTTCATGATTTATGATTGTGATTTTTTTAGTTGTCAATATCACGGTGTACGTTTTGATCATTTTGGAGATAGAATAGCTGCAGGCCATTCATAGTTGCATAGGCATGTGAGAGATCTACGTGGCGTTATGCTTAGTATATAATTTAGCATGTGCTATAACATTCTTAGGAATGAACAAGGTGGACCCACAAATCTTATTTATAAGTACCTAACCAAGATCAAATTTGGTATTTCTTTATTTCATTATAGGAGAGTAATTTAAGAATTATAGAGAATTTGACCATGTCTATGGGCAATCAATATGAAAAATGTCTTTCACATAAGGTTAAGATATTTATCTTCAAGTATGGGGATAAGTAGGAATTTTCAGCATTCACTTATATCAAGGTCAAAGGCTACAATGAAAGGCCTCTAATGTTTCTCAATTAATTAAACTAGCATTTGCACCAAAAGGAAGTGCAAGGCCTATGCCGATAGATAAATACATTTATGTTAATATATTAAGGAGACAACATTTATTTTTTATTTGATTAGGAAATCTTGTCACAACATTTTAACTAACAAATAGGCCTTGGTAATGGCATGCAAGTAGGAGAAATTAAAGTTAATCCACAATTTCTCTGAAAAGACGATGAGATTTATTGGAGAGCTAAAGGGGGAGGGCATGATTGTCATGGTGAGTGATGGAGTTAATGATGTCCTGAAATTAACAACAATAGATGTGGGAATAGCTATGGGTATGGAGAGCTTTGTAGTAGCCATGGAATTTGAGACATAGCTCTCATGTATTACATAATAAAGATAGTTGGTACAGTAAAAACTAGGGTGAAGATCAATGAGGAGAATTTACATAAATGTTGTATTCTTCTTATTGAGGATAATATTTCAACTCCGAGATGTTTGTGTGTCTCAGAGTGAGAAGGTGCATGCCTTCACTTAATAGAAGACAACATAATTATTTTAGAATGAAATAAAACATAACAAAAAAATGAACTTATTGCATACAAATTTGCAAGAAAACTCATTGAGACCATGGCAAGTGATTTACTTTAAGATTTTGCGCAAATTGTGCCTTGCTATAAAAAATATTGATAAGAAAATGATTGAGTTTGCAAATATTTAAGAAACCCTACCACAATAGAATTTTAAAAAAATGAGACAAACCAAAACCAATCTTTGTACAGTCGTTTCTTCAATCTATTCACAATAAACTAAAAGTGGATTTGATTTAAATATCAATACCATTCCCAATGGTGATCCAGGGTCATTTAGGGATTTTGTTTTCTATTTTATTTGGTTGAGAATGAAGCACCATGGAATAGTGTTTTTTGTGTAATATAGCTAAAAATCAAATCAGATTTAGCATTTAAAGGGTGGCTAGCAAATCAAATTAGATTTAGCTTTTATATTTGTAGACTTTGAAGTAATGCTACTGATATTAAGTGTATCCTAAAAGTACATAAATTAATACCTTATTCATATTTGTAGTGTCATAAAATTGCGACCCTTGCAATTTTAACCACATTTGGGGTCCTCACCTTGGCAACGACATATCCTTCCTTAATTAGGACCTATTTCTGCATTTCTAACCCTTCCCTTTTCCTCCTTCATGTCTTGTGTCTGCTTTAGACTCTATCCAGGCCCCAAAATAGGGCAGGACAGGGGCGCGGCGCCCCTGTTACCACCTCCTAGGGTGGCCCTATGTTAGGTTTGCTTGGTCTCCTATGCATTTCTTGTCTTCGGGGTTTGCAATTCCTCTTTGTCAGCCTTCGATGGTTGAAAATTAATCCTTGAGGCATGTATAAAAGGGAATTCAATACCCTCATTCATGGACAACAAAAGGGACAAATAGAGGGCATAAGGAGAAGATACAAGATTTCAAGGTCATCATCAAGCATTCAAGAATTCAAGTCTTCTTCATTCATCCATTGGAGCAACATTACAGCATTCATTTGCAAGCATGTGTGTGTTAGGGTTTTGTCATGTTACATGCCATTTCATACAACATTTGTGATTACATTCAAGAAGCAAAGCAATCATCATCAACAAGTTGCAGATCTACAAGGTATACATCTCCATTGTTTACATTCAAGCATTTGTAATTAGTTTCTTTCAAGGTTGATTCCTCAACCGGGGTTTGATTGAGGCAAACCCCTATCCACACCCCCTCTTTCTTCTCTTTTTTGTGTGTAGGTTGCAGGTGTGCAACTGTAATTGCAGGTTTGGGCTTCATTTGCAGAGATGGAAGAACCCTTTTCGTTTCGTGGATTTTGTGGGGACATTCCCACCACGGTCCTGATGACTTTTCTCCAAATTTGCAAGGCAGATCCACGTTGGTCTAATTAGCTCAAATCTGAAGTTACAACGTGATCCCGAATCGGTAGCTCTTCATTTCACTCATTTTCTCTCTCTTTTCCACATAGTCAACAAGTCAACTTTCTCATTTACAAAAGAGGGTAAATCACACTTCAACCACTTGCAGTCCACTCAAAATTCACATCCTTGTTTCCCTCAGATTTTGATCTAGCAGATTCAACCCCTCTTTTGAATGTAAAGTTCTTCCCAAGTGAAAATCATTCTAGTGGCTTCCTTTCTCTCTCCTAGGTGGGGAGTCACTAGGATTCAATTTTACACTTAAAAATATCTTGACAAGTGCTAAACCTAAAGAAGATTAATTCTTTTACTCATAACATTATTTATATAAAATCATGTATTAACTTCTTTATATACTATTATTTTTCTTTTACAGGAGAGTAATTTAAGAATTATAGAGAATATGAACATGTGCATGGGCAATCTATATGAAAAATGACTTTCACGTAAGGTTAAGATATTTATCTTCAAGTATGGGGTAGGTAGGAATTTTCAACATTCACTTATATTAAGGTCAAGGCTACAATGAAAGGCCTCTAATGTTTCTCTAGTAATTAAATTTTAAGATCATTTTGTTGGATTTGAATCAATAGTTATTTTTTATATACCCTATTTTTAAACATGACCATAAAGTAGTATTACAATAACATCTCACATTTGATCATTACTCGTGTTAATCAAAGGAAGATGTAAGCAATGATGACAAATATTTTCATTTATGATTTCAAGGCATTTGAGGCTAAACCACCATTTGACACAAGATTTTATGGAGGAAAAACTTGTGAAAAAGTATGCATGTGTACCTTAGTTATAAGATTTTGTGCAAACTATAAATCAAATAAAAACATATTTGTTTTTTAGTGCTTAAGGAGCTTGAAGAAGATGATGAAAATGTGAGATTGCCATCATATGACCAGAAAGAGCTAGCAACAACCCCATTCCCAATTATAAGTAAGGTTGACTTATCAATTGTTTCATTAAATAAAATGGGCAAAACATGATTTCGAGATCATTTATCTAGATCAAGATGAGAATGAGAGAATATAAAGAGAGAAAAAAAAGACTCAATGTCTTTTTCTTCAAAGGCCCCAAGACAAACCAAATATCAAGCACCTAAGTGATAACCAATGGTTCATGCACAACAATAAGCAAGTTGCAAAAAAAAAGTTGTAACTCAACCACCAATATAGGCTAAACTCTTAAGTGTGCTAGAGGAGAGACATAGCAAGGTTGTTAGTGAGGCACAAACTAAGACATGACCTAAAAGTAAGATAGATATTACTATGAAGAAGAGAATGCAACCCCCTCTATAGATGAAGCTTAATGTGTCTTTCACAAATAGCCTACTATCAATCACTTCCAAATCACCAAGTAAAGGGAGACAATCATAATTAAGTACTACAATTTCAACTAATATGAAAAAATTGCCTTCTTCAATTTCTATCCCAATTCAACAAATGTTGAACTTGAAAATATTGAAGGTGACCAAGAAAGTGAAATAGAATATTCGACTTGATTTATGGTAAGCCAACCAAATAAATGTTGTGAGTTACAAATCATAAGAGAATCTTTATAGATAGAAAATAGGAACAATACCACTATTGATTGGCCAAACATTAGTTCAACCCCCATAAATGAGTACACTACTAAGGGTCTATTTGACATGGCATTTCCCACTCTTTTCCCAAATAGAAATGCACTACCCATGCAGTCTCGAGCTAGGGAATTCCAGCTCAATGACTATGCATTTTATGCAATTCCAAGACAATAGATTTGGACATCATCCATTCTTTAGATACTTTCTTCTAAATCTTATGGTGCACCATCGTAGCCAATCTCTGGCAGTGGTATTCGTCAAAATAAAAGTAGAAGACAATATACCAACCTCTATTGAAGACCTTTGGTCCCACTTAAGTAAACTACCAGACGATCAATTAGCAGAAGAACTAATACAATTTGACTTTACATTATGAGGGACATGATCATATTGGAACAAATGGCATACTAATCTAACAACTATGATGAACCAAATAGGTTCCTTAACAGTGTTCTTCACATTAAGTGTAATAGACACATAGTGCCTTGATTTACACAATATTTTTTCTATAATCAATACACCTGCATTAGCCTCTAACAATCAGCACACATATAATGTGATTTTTATCCCACACACCACATCCCTTGTCTACATCAACAATTCACTATCTTTTGTGAAGGGGTTATTAAGAAGTTCATGCATGCAAAAAATCATCGGTACCAATATGAATGGAAACATCGAGGTTCAATTCCTATGGCTAGATGATGCACCAAACATGGATGCACTAGATTGGAAAAATCCTATAGAAGTGACCAAATAAAAATAGTTCTTTGATAACTAAATCGCTGCATGAAACCCTCGTTCTAAATTTGAAGGAGAAAACATGATACATAGAGCTCCAATAGATGGCCCATGCATACTATTTACAGATGAGATATTCTCTACCAACCCCTACACTAATTATGAAGATTTAGTTAATCATGTACAAAGACACTCTGTGGTTATTGAGAAGTTCATGCATGCAAAAAATTATCACTACCAATATGAATGGCAACATCGAGGTTCGATTCCTATGGCTAGATGATGAACCAAACATGGATGCACTAGATTGGAAAAATCCTATAGAAGTGACCAAATAAAAATAGTTCTTTGACAACTACATCACTGCATGGAACCCTCATTCTAAATTTGAAGGAAAATAGAGCTCCAACATATGGTCCATACATACTAAACACATATGAGATATTCTCTACCAACCCCTACACTAATTATGAAGATTTAGTTAATTGTGTACAAAGACACACTAAATGTACTCAAAGGAACTTCCCATGCAACAAAGGGAAACATTTAGAAAGTAGATATGAAGCTCCATCTAAAGAATTCTTGGAATCTACTTTATTGTGCGATTAATCGAGACACAAATCTTGTGAACCATCAAGATATGGTGAAAGGATGAACATCCATAACCCAAAGATGCTCTCAATATGGATAGCTATTATAGATTATCAACCTATCATCTTGTGACTTCATGTTCTTAAATACATTACCAAGTATGCATCAAAGCTGAACAAAAATCAAAGAGATGTGCTAATATGTTGGCAAGAATTTTTTCAACTGAAAGATTAGAAGTTGTCTTGATGGCTTCTGGATATAATTGCATAATCAATTGTTTTCATCAATGTTTCATGTCATGCTCCATGATCCATCATCAAGATGAGAACCATGATGATGGATCATGAAGCATGATCCAAAATGTTGACGAAAAAAATTATGATGATGGATCATGGAGGATGATCCGAAATGTTGACGAAAAAACTGATTACATGATTATATCTAGAATCCATCAAGACAATTTATCATGGACTATATAAATTTCATACATTTAATTGAATGCTTAGAAGATTGAGCCTTAAAAGCATACCAAAGTTCATGGTTGAGATTGTTGCAGAAAGAGATGTAGGAGCACAAGAAACATGTCATATGCTACAAAAATTACCTCTCGTGATATGTAATTGTCATTTATATCATTGAATGTAGGTAAAAAGTGTTTCATTTCCTTAAGACAACAATCAATGTTAGTGAGATAACAATCAAACTACATACAATCCTAAATGCATCGCCCATGTCACCTAGAAATGGTAACATTAATGGACTCAACAAGATCTTTCACATATGTTGCTTGTTACAAAGGATGCAAATGGTCAAATGGAAAAGAAAAAGCATGATTCCAAGTCTTCCCACAATTTTATACCATTCCAAAAGAAGACTCCAAATATTTTGAGACATTTTGTTGGATTGATTTACTTCTATCTAAACATTTTAGACAAATCGACAATGATATAGACCTGACCAGAGAACAATTCATTAGTAATTGGAAGCACATGAATGAACAAAAATACAATGCATGGCATGTTGATTGCACACCCCAAATTGAAGATGATCTTGAAGAGGAAAGTGAATTCGATGAAGAGATGGATAATTAAGATACTCTACAAATGAATGAATGGGAGTTACAATCTTAAATGAGCCTTGCTAATAGTCTCAACTTAAATGACCTTCAAATGTTAGGCCAGTGTGATTTTGGAAACAATAACAAATGGGAAAACCACAATATTTGTACAGATTTACATGAAGTTGCGATTCAATTTGTAAACACAAACAAGATGTCCCCACAAGATATTTGTTCCCCTTTAAATTTTAACAACCAAAAATACACATTATCACCTAAATAACAACTAGCACTTACTATCATTACAAATCACTCAATAGATAATTGTTCTAAACAACCATTATATATGGTCATGCAAGGAACAACAAGAACTAGAAAATCCTATCTAATTAGATGCATAATAGATACACTTCAAAATTATATACCAAAAAGAGTAAACCCACTCCTTGTTCTTGCGCCAACAGGAATCACAACACTTAGTATACAAGCCATGACTATGCATGCAACCCCCAAGATTCCAATTAGAGATAAGAAACCATTACAATGGCAAACATTGACAACATTCCAATTAGAAGACATGAAAAATATACAATACATTATCATCGATGAGATGAGTTTCATTGGGCCAAAAATACTATTGAAATTCGATAACAAACCATGTGAAACTATACCCCAAAAATAAAATATTTGCTTTGGTGGCATTTCTATGATTCTTGTAGGAGATTTCACCCAACTGCCACTGGTTATGGATAAACCTATCTATGCATCACACACAACTGCAAAATATCTATGGAACAAATTTAATATAGTTGTAACATTACAAACAATATTTAGACAAGATGGTGATGATTCACACCAAATACAATCCCATCATATACTATAAAACATGTACAACGCATAACCAATACAAAATGATTGGGAATTGCTAATGAATTGCACAAACAAGCAAGTAACAACTAGACAAAAGATTTTGACGAATCAATACATTTATTCGCTACTAATGCTTTAGTAATATTACATAATAAGAAATGTTACAACAACTAAATGTGCTTGTTGCACTTAGTATTGTAGTAAATACACAACATAAATTAGTTGTCATGGATGATGAAGACCAACTTTTCCAAGAGGTGTTACTAAGTAGATCTCAACATGTAATGCTTACAACAAACCTATGGATCGAAGCTAGTCTTGTAAATGGATCTCTTGGAGAGGTCAAAGATATTGTATATTCCTTGGGATCAAAACCACCACAATTGCTAGCATATATTAAAATGAACATTTGAAAACTCTAATGGTTCACCATGGAATGAAACAAACCCAAAAACTATATCAATATAATCAATATCTTGAGGAAAACATACACAAATATCACTACCCATAGCATGGGCGATCACTATACATAAATAACCACGAACTAACACTAAATAAATCCACAATTGATATTGGTAAAACTGGAAGACAAGGCCTCACATTTACAACAATCTGTAGAGTCAAAACGATAGAAGGCCTACACATAGAATTTGCATTCTCTTTTGAGTGCTACTCAAAAATAAAAAAGAATCCATATGTAACATTATTGGAAAGAAATAATATCACCTACAATTTCTCTTACAATAGAATGTTCAGGTATGTACAATTACTTATACACTCATAAAGTTATACACCTTTAATAGATAAAAATTACTTACAAATAGAAAGTTCAAGTATGTGCAATTACTTGTACACTCTCATAAAGTTATATACTTCTAATTATTTTCTTCTTTGATAGAGGTTATATTCTCTTTGGAGAACTATTCCAAAATTAAAAACAATCCATACAACATTACTACAAATAAAGAACAAGCTTACCCACAATTGCTCTTGCAATAGTAAGTTTATTCCAATCCTTCCAAAATAATCCCCTTCCATCTCAATGGCAAAGCATCCTTCCAAATCCCATTCATAATCCACTCTCTCAAAAAGGTAATGGTATACCTTCCACCTTATTCAATAATCCCATTCAAGAGAAAAGAACCCTTAAAATGGAATCCAATGATCCTCTCCCATGTCAAGATCAAACTATTACATCACCTCCATGTCCACCTCAATATCTCATCTCTCTAGATGTGTAGACACCTAAATTTGTCTCAGCCTAATCAAATAAATGTTTTATTTGTTTAATTATTTTATCCCAAGACTTATATTAATTAAAAATTTATTTATTTATTTAATTAATTCATCAAGCCTCTTCTAGCGTATTTGATACATTTTGACATGTTTGTGGTTTCTTACTACATCTGTGGTCACAAAGATTTTGAAGAGATTCTAAGGTTGATTCCTTAGGATTCCCTATCATTCCACCGAAAATTTCTCATTTCTTATCTTCCATTTTCAATCCTCCACTTACACATCATAAACATATTCCAAAAAGAGTGAAATAGTATTTTTGTTATCCTCACACATCTTGCAATACATCTTAAACATCACTAGTAGGTTCCTAAATCAAATTTATCATCTTGGGTGTCATCTTAGTCTCTTGAGTTAAGGTCAACTTCCTATTAGAATTTATAATCTCCTAGGAAGCCATACCTTGCTTAAGTTATCATACCACTTGAAACAACATTTTGGGATTTTGCATGACAACTTTAGATTCTTTCCTCTATCACCATCATTATCTTAGCTTCCATTATCAACCTTATCATTTCTTTCCATTCCATCCTATTCAAGTCCTTTCATGGTTGAATCTTGAGCCCAAAGATCTAGAAAACAAGTTGAAGAAGATCCAAGATCTAAACATGAACACATATGAGTATGAGAAGAAGAGTTTTACAACACATGATCTTTTGAGAATTGCAACAATACAAAAGAATTTGATAATGAGTCCTTAAAAACTATAAAATTTCAAGATCACATTTTTTATGCTAGATTCAATAGATTGCTTGATGCGGTCTTGAAAAAGGATTCCCGACAATATTTATACATGTTTCTTCTAGATGGTACAATACTACCTTATGATTTTGATGTTTCACAAATTTTGGAAGAAGACCCAAATCACCTTAATAGCAACAATGGTTGACAAGGAAGTTGAATATCCTTGTGCTTGAGTCACCTTCATCCCTTTTGTAGAAACTGCACATGCCTAACACATGTACTCATTCGACATACACTCGACAAAATCATGAACAACCTCATGCTAATACTCTTCATGGCCGAAGAAACACTTATGCATATACTTAATAACAAGATGCTAACCAAGGCTATAATCATGATAATGCATATGCCAAACAACCTTGTTTTATGTTTGATGAGCAGACTCAAGAACATGCCTACGATACCAACTATTCTTATAGTCTTGATGCCTACACTTGTCCAAGACCTAGTGCACCACATTGAAATCACATGCCAGGTGATTCATATAACAATTACATTTACCTCCTCCCCCACCACCTAAAGATACATATGATTAATATCACCCTTACATGCACTACATTCCTCCTCCTCCTAGTAGCTTAGGCATAGGGATAAATTCAAAGGAATATAGTACCACATAGTGGTGATTTGCAACAACAGATCAAAGAATTTCAAAAACAAATGGCTAGTATGCGAACTCCTACTAAGAATTACATGATTTAGGACATTAATCCTTATCCTTTTGATAGGAGCATACCTAGGCCACATTTTCCTCCACACTTTGTTGTGCCTAAATTTGACAAATATAAAGGAAAGAGAGATCCTAAGGAAAACATTAGAGAATTTTTCAGGGCTTGTATAGAGTTGGCTCAAGAAGTCTCCTAATGCGTCTATTTCCACAAAGTTTGGGTGGACAAGCCATGTAATGGTTTTCACAATTATTGTTTGGGATTAAGTCAAGGGGAAAGTTGGCTAAAGTATTTAGCTAACACTTTTCCTACAATATTGAATGTGAGGTTTCGGTGATAACTTTTTGTAATAGCAAATAGGGAAATGGGGAATCCTTTGTGTCATTTTTACCATGATGGAGAAGTTTGTCTAGTCGATGCCCTTGTCACATTCCATAAAAACAAATGGTTAAAATGTTCACACAAAATGTAAATTGGTAGATTGAAAATGACCTTTGTAAAGCATGTTTATCCACACTTCAAGAAGTCATTGAAAAAGTTCTATCTATTGAAAAGGTTCTCATTGAGAAAGGTATTATCAATATTTTTAAGGAAAACAAAGATGATGCTAGTACAAAAAAAAAACCCCGATTTTGGAACAAGAATAAGAACATAGTGAATCATGGGGTTGTTAATGCAAATGTAGTTAAACCTATGATAAGTTTCCTCAGGGCTAGCTGGTACAGGAGCACCCTTCAAAGGGCTCCCACCATTTTCTTTTGATTGTGTTAATGCTTCTTTATGAAGCCATTGTACATACAATAAGAGCCATGTGCTCATTGGTCCTAGTTAGGGTCCTAATTGAGGGCTTAGGGTCATGAGTCAAAAAGTTGAGGATTTCTTGGAAATAGAGGGTATGTGTGCATTTGAGGTGTTTAGGGGTCCTTCATAGCATGGTGGTGTTCTTAGGTTGGCCTAATGTGGGTCTAGGAGTCAAGAAAAGCAACATTGGGAAAATTGCTCAAAAGTTGCAAAGGTTGCATGACAACTTTTAAAAGTTGTCAAGCAACTTTTCCACCATGGAGTCAAAATATTTAGGTTAGCATGGACAACCCTAGTATGGGCACATAGACCAAGGAGAGGGTGGTATAAGTATTTGCAAAACCTAGTTGAATGGGTTGGATGTCAGACATTGTACGACCCAAGCAAAGTGACCTGACTATGACTGCAATTTTGTTGCCAGTCGACACAAATGGAGTAAAGAGAGATCATGAATGGATTGATTTGCATACAAAACTATGTGGAGTGTCTTCTATGGTGTAAATAATTTCATTGTGAGCAGTTAGATTAGGTTTTTATTTGCAGGTTGTGTGTGTTTGTAATTAGTTTGTAAATTACCTCCTCACTATCCAGTTTAGGACTGGTTTGGGTAAATGGATGCATAACTCCATTCCCCATTGTGGAACCACCATGAATCCATGTGGAATGAGAGTGAAGACCTTTTACTATAGTCCAATGCAAGTAGGGCCCTTGAAAATGCAAGGAATCCATTTGAAGACCCATTCCTAGGCAAGACTGGACAGTGCCCGGTTAGGAATGTTTGTTGGTGCAGAGGTCTTGGAGAGCAAGGTTGGTCAGAGGAGAGTGCACCCTTTGGAGGAGGTGTAGAGGAGTGTGTGAAGCACCATTGGTGTGAAGGAGGAGCCCCCAAAAATCCAAACAAAGTGGCTAAAACTCAAAACATTCACTGTGACCCAGGCAGACCATAAAACCCTCACAAAAACCCTTAAAAACCCCAAAATTCGCCAAAGGCAATGTACGGCCACTTGGAGGCCCAAAAATAGAGAAATCCTTGAGCCCTCGCCAAATGAATGGTAGTCCATTTTGGGAGTTTGGGTGGTTTGTCCATTGTTTGCAAGAGAGATCCCTAAAAGTCTGGGTTGGAGGCCTAATAGGGGCTTTTCCTTGTAGCCCTATTTTGTAGGAAATGAGCAAAATGGTGGAATCGGTAGGAGGGATGAAGGTTGCAACTTCTTGGGGGCACATGGTGGAAAGACCATGAATTAAACCTGATATAACCTTTCTAAGACCTAGGAATGTGTGGAGCAAGCCAAGCCCTTATTAGCCATAGTAAGGGGTTTTAGAGTCTCATGAGTAGGTGAGACCTTAGGAGCAGCATTGCAACTCATTGGTGGGTGGATTGGGCAAGGTCAGGGGATTCCTCAAGCAAGGGAAGTCCTAGAGACCCTAGGGTGTGAAGAGAACACCAGGTGATCCAAGGGAAGGATCCAAGAGCATAGACTAGGCTAGTCTATCCCAAACACCATCCCATCATATTGGTATCAGAGCAAGTCAAAGATTTGGTGGTCTGTGCATGTCTTTATATATTGGTGAATCAATAGGGGAGAGAAGGATGGTCACTAATGCAGAGCTGGCTAGGGAGGTAGAAGAGCAGAAGGAGAAGAATAGACTCCTTGAAGAAGCTATGAATGAGATAAGGGATAAACTGCAGGAAGTGGTGGACCAGAGGACAATAGGACCTTGGGGTGAAGACACCAAAGATAAAGGCAAGAAAACTATAGCCTTAGATGACATTATACCTGAACTAGATCCCTTGATCAATGAAGAACCTTTTGTGAAGGCTATAAAGGCCTTGAACACTAAAGCTTTTGAAGGATTGCCACTTTTCAGTGGAAGGATGGACATTGACACTGTCATGGAATGGATTGAGGGCATGGAAAACCACTTTGAGTGTGAGAGAGTGACAGAGGCTCAGAAGGTTAAAGATGCCAAATCAAGATTAAGGGGAGCAGCTTTGACATGGTGGAAGTACCTGCAAGAAGAAAGAGTTAGCGTGGGGAAGCTACCTATTGCCAATTGGAAGGCCATGGTGAGTAAGGTCAAGGAGAAATACTTGCCAGAGGATCATGAAGTTCAACTTCATAAGAAAAGACAGGGATTGAAGAAAAAAGACCTTGATGTGACCTCCTACACGGAAGAATTTCAAAAACTTTGTCTTAGATCCAAAGTCCAAGAAGATGAATCTATTAAGGTGGCAAGGTATATAAGCAGCCTAAAGTGGAACATTCAAGAGGAGATAAGCCTATGGACTCCTACTACTGTTCAAAAGTGTCATCAGCTTGCTGTCAAGGTGGAAGAGAGGAATAAGAGGAAAGGAGACTCTAATAACAAGAGTAGAGGCAGAGGTAGAGAATAAATGAATCACCAAGGTGGTTACCAAAGCAAGGCAAATGAGCCAAGGAACCAAGGAGAAGCCAAGTTGACTGAGCACAGCAGTGAAGCCAGTCTCAGAGGGGACCATTCTAGAGGAAGAGGTGCACAAGGTGGTCGAAGTAGGGGTAGAGGTACTAGCAAAGGTAACTCCTACTTTGTAACTATGAAGTGTTACAACTGTGGACAATTGGGACACCCGGCCTATAGGTGCCCTGACAAGCCTACCTCATCAACCAGTGGAAAGAGGGTTGCTTATGCTCATGAAGACTCATCAAGCAACAAAACACCAGATGTGGACCAGATTGAATCAGAGATTGGTGAGAATCTAATGTTCAATAGGATTTTGATCAGACAGTCGGTTAAGGAGGAACCCAAACATAGGAGAGCATTGTTTAGGGTGAGATGCAAAATTCTTGGTAAAGTGTGCAAGGTGATAGTTGATTCAGGCTCAACTGACAAAATCATATCGGAAGAGGCAGTTAGGAAGTTGAAACTCACAAGAATACCCCACACTAGCCCTTACAAGGTGACCTGGTTGAACAAAGGACAAAGTGTACTTGTCAATGAACAGACTTGGGTAGAGTTTTCTATTAGAGGATATAAGGATAAGATCCTTTGTGATGTGTTGCCCATGGATGCTTGTCACCTATTACTAGGTAGACCCTAGCAATTTGATAGGAAGGTGATCTATGATGGAGAGGAGAACTCCATTTCCTTCAAGAAGGACAGCAAAACTTTCAAGATTCAGTCTTTGACAGAGGATGAAGAAGGAACTTCAAAGACACCTAGTGTTTTATTGGCTACTGGTAAAGAATTCTTAAACCTGCTACATGAGGAGGAGATAGTGAAGTGTGCCATCTTTGTGAAACCAAAGGAGGAAGAAGATAAGTTGCAGACAGAGGTACCCAAGGAGGTCAAATAGATGTTGCAAAAGTATAAGGATATAGTGAGTGATGGAGCACCTGCAACACTCCCACCAAGAAGGTCTATAAGCCATCAAATAGACTTTGTTCCTGGTGCATCCCTACCTAAAAAAGTTGCATACAAGCTCACACCTGATCAAAACAAGGAGGTAGCAAGGCAAGTGCAGGGGTTAATGGAACAAGGACTGATTAAGCAGAGCATTAGCCCATGTGCAGTCCCAGTAGTGCTAGTATCAAAGAAAGGAGGTAAGTGGAGACTTTGCACTGACTCAAGGGAAATCAATAGGATCACCATAAGGTATAGGTTCCCTATTCCTAGGATAGAGGATTTGATGGACTGTCTATTAGGTGCTATCTATTTCACCAAATTGGACCTTAAAAGTGGTTATCACCATATTAGAATCAAGGAGGGAGATGAGTGGAAGACTGCTTTCAAGACCACAGAAGGAATGTATGAATGGCTTGTGATGCCATTTGCACTCACTAATGCTCCAAGCACCTTCATGAGGTTGATGAATGAGGTGTTGAAAGACTTCACAGGCAAGTTTGTGGTGGTGTACCTAGATGACATTCTCATCTATAGCATTACCAAAGAGGAGCACCTTGAGCATTTGAGGTTAATTTTAGAGAGGTTGCATGAGGAGAAGTTATCCATCAACCTAGAGAAGTGTGACTTCTTGAAGCAAGAGCTAGTCTACTTAGGATTTGTGGTGTCTAAGGGAACCTTGAAGATGGATCCAAGCAAAGTGGAGGTATTCTTGAATTGGCCTGCACCTAGAACAGGGACTGAAGTTAGGAGTTTCCATGGTTTAGCCCAATTCTATAGAAAGTTTGTGAGGAACTTTAGTGGTGTATGTGCACGAGTCCTTAACACCATTAAAGGAGGCCTTAAAACTAATTTTAAATGGACTGAGTAGGCTGACAAAGCATTTCAATTGTTGAAGCAAGAAGTAGCCACAAAACCTATCCTACTCCTTCCTACTTTTGACAAGCTATTCACATTAGAGTGTGATGCAAGTGGAACTGCAGTAGGGGGTGTATTGAGTCAAGAAGGAAGACCTGTGGCATTTTTCAGTGAGAATCTCAATGAAGCAAAGAAGAAGTACTCAGCCTATGACCTTGAGCTATATGCATTGGTTCAATCTCTAAAAAAATGGAGGCATTACCTACTCCCAAAGGAATTTGTGGTGTTCACAGACAACCAGGCATTGAGTTACATTAACACTCAAGAGAAGCTTAGCAATAGGCACTTGAAATGGATGGAATACCTCCAATCCTTCACCTTCACCATCAAGCATAAGAAGGGGCAACTCAACAAGGTGGTGGATGCCTTAAGCAGGAAGTTGTTGACAGTCCAAGAGTTACAGTTGCAGAGAATAGGCATAGAAGGTTTCAAGGACCTCTATGAAGGAGATGAAGACTTCTCATCAGCTTACAAGGTTTGCAAGGAGTTTGAGAACCATTTCCATGGTGAGTATGCAGATTACACTCTCCAAAATGGTCTCTTGTTCAAAGGTAACCAGTTGTGTGTACCAAGAGGATCCATGAGGGAGAACCTCATCCAAGAGAAACACAATGGCAGTTTAAGTGGACACTTTGGGATCAAAAAAACCTTGGATTTAGTACAGAGGTACTACTATTGGCCCAAGTTGCCAAGAGATGTGAAAAGATATGTAGAACAATGTGGTGTGTGCCAAAGAGAAAAAGGAGGATCAAGCAATGTTGGTCTCTATCAACCATTGCCGGTCCCAAATAGGCCTTGGGAATGCATAAGCATGGACTTCGTAGTAGGACTTCCCAAGACAAAGACAGGTATGGACAGCATCTATGTGGTAGTAGATAGATTTTCCAAGATGAGCCATTTCATTCCATGCAAAACTACACATGATGCCAGCTATGTTGCACATCTCTTCTTTAAGGAGATTGTTAGAATTCATGGACTCCCTTTAAGCATTGTTTCAGACAGGGATAGCAAGTTCATGGGCCATTTTTGGCAAACATTATGGAGGAGACTAGGAACTAACTTGTCATTTAGCTCAGCTTACC
Source organism: Cryptomeria japonica (assembly GCF_030272615.1). Lineage (NCBI taxonomy): Eukaryota > Viridiplantae > Streptophyta > Pinopsida > Cupressales > Cupressaceae > Cryptomeria > Cryptomeria japonica. Next base: position 10,808,591 of record NC_081410.1, read on the forward strand.
ATCCACAAACAGATGGTCAAACTGAAGTCATCAATAGGGTGTTAGGCAATTTGTTGAGGTGTTTAACTAAGGAGTATGGGTAGACATGGGACCTAATCATTCCTTAAGTAGAGTATGCATATAATGACAGTGTGAATAGGACTACTGGTAGAAGTCCTTTTGAGGTTGCGTATGGCAGACATCCAAGGGGAGTATGTGAGTTGAGGGACCTTGGTACTTTGGAAATGAAGAGTGGGCAAGAAGAGGACTTCACTCAAACCATCAAGGAAGTTCAAGAGTAAGTCAAGAAAGCCATCCTTAAATCCACTCTAAAACTGAAGGCCAAAATGGATGAGAAAAGGAGAGAGGTTCAGTTCAAGGTGGGTGACCATGTGATGGTCCATTTGAGCAAAGCTAGGATGCAAAGTGGCGAGCCTACCAAACTGCAAAAGAAGAGGGTAGGACCTTGTAGAATTCTGGCAAAATATGGTGAGAACACCTATAAGGTTGATCTTCCTCCAGACTTAGCCATTTCTCTAGTCTTCAATGTTGTTGATCTGATCATGTACAAGGGTGAGATAGAAGGACAGACTGAGAACCAAGCCAAGGTACTCCAAGATTTGGATGTGAATGTCTTACCTCAAATGAAGCAGCCTATAGTAGAGGAGATCTTGAAGTCAAGGGTGAAGAAGTCCACTAGACATTAGGTCTACATGGAGCACTTGGTGAAATGGGCAGATCAACCAGTATCTGAAGCTACTTGGGTGGAGGAGAGCAAGTTCAAGACACTCGGCATAGACCCGGATCTCATCTCTTCTTCTATTTCTTAGTTTGTTGCAAAGGGGGATTATGGTGTAGGAGCTCCCTTCAAAGGGCTCCCACCATTTTCTTTTGATTGTGTTCATGCTTCTTTATGAAGCCATTGTACATACAATAAGAGCCATGTGCTCATTGGTCCTAGTTAGGGTCCTAGTTGAGGGCTTAGGGTCATGAGTCAAAAAGTTGATGATTTCTTGGAAATAGAGGGTATGTGTGCATTTGAGGTGTTTAGGGGTCCTTCATAGCATTATGGTGTTCTTAGGTTGGCCTAATGTGGGTCTAGGAGTCAAGAAAAGCAACATTGGGAAAATTGCTCAAAAGTTGCAAAAGTTGCATGACAACTTTTAAAAGTTGTCAAGCAACTTTTCCACCATGGAGTCAAAATATTTAGGTTAGCATGGAAAACCCTAGTATGGGCACACAGACCAAGGAGAGGGTGGTATAATTATTTGCAAACCCTAGTTGAATGGGTTGGATGTCAGACATTGTACGGCCCAAGCAAAGTGACCTGACTGTGACTGCAATTTTGTTGCCAGTCAACACAAATGGAGTAAAGAGAGATCATGAATGGATTGATTTGCATACAAAACTATGTGGAGTGTCTTCTATGGTGTAAATAATTTCATTGTGAGCAGTTAGATTAGGTTTTTATTTGCAGGTTGTGTATGTTTGTAATTAGTTTGTAAATTGCCTCCTCACTGTCCAGTTTAGGACTGGTTTGTGTAAATGGATGCATAACTCCATTCCCCATTGTGGAACCACCATGAAGCCATGCGGAATGAAAGTGAAGACCTTGTACTATAGTCCAATGCAAGCAGGGCCCTTGAAAATGCAAGGAATCCATTTGAAGACCCATTCCTAGGCGAGACTGGATAGTGCCCGGTTAGGAATGGTTGTTGGTGCGGAGGTCTTGGAGAGCAAGGTTGGTCAGAGGAGAGTGCACCCTTTGGAGGTGGTGTAGAGGAGTGTGTGAAGCACCATTTGTGTGAAGGAGGAGCTCCCACCAATCCAAACAAGGTGGCTAAAACTCAAAACATTCACTGTGACCCAAGCAGACCATAAAACCCTCACAAAAACCCTTAAAACCCCAAAATTCGCCCAAGGCAATGTACAACCACTTGGAGGCCCTAAACTAGATAAATCCTTGAGCCCTTGCCAAATTAATGGTAGTCCATTTTTGGATTTTGGGTGGTTTGTGCATCGTTTTCAAGAGAGAGCCCTAAAAGTTCGGGTTGGAGGCCTAATAGGGGCTTTTCCTTGTAGCCCTATTTTGTAGGAAATGAGAAAAATGGTGGAATCGGTAGGAGGGATGAAGGTTGCAACTTCTTTGGGGCACATGAACGGGTGGAAAGACCATGAATTAAACCTGATATAACCTTTCTAAGACCTAGGAAGGTGTGGAGCAAGCCAAGCCCTTATTAGCCATAGTAAGGGGTTTTAGAGTCTCATGAGTAGGTGAGACCTTAGGAGCAGCATTGCAACTCATTGGTGGGTGGATTGGGCAAGGTCAGGGGATTCCTCAAGCAAGGGAAGTCCTAGAGACCCTAGGGTGTGAAGAGAACACGAGGTGATCCAAGGGAAGGATCCAAGAGCATAGACTAGGCTAGTCTATCCCAAACACCATCCCATCACTACCTCATCTAATAATCAAGTCAATACACAAAGGGCACCAAGGCCACCAAGGAAATATACACCCTTAGAATCTGCATTGAAGAAACTTGTTGCTAGAAAGCTTATTACATTACCCGATAATCAACCATTTGAACAAAGAGTAAAACCATCATGGTGGAATGACAATGATTCTTGTGAATATCATAAGAGAAAAGGGCATAAGACTAGCAATTGTCCTAAGTTGAAAAACATCATTCAAGATCTTATTGATAATGGAACAATCAAAGTCAAAGGTCATGCTTCCAATGAAGAACAAGCGATGTTTAAGGACCCATTTTAAAAACATGATAAGGGAAAATCCCCTAAAATAGATAATAATGCCAACTATACCAATGCAGCTTATGAATACACCATGAATCACATTATTGAAGTGGACACTGATGTGTCTACCATAACCATAAAGGATAAAACCCATGAATGCAATGTTACTACTTGTTGGGGTAAAATCACCCTATAAGGTGCTACATCCAAAATGACTTCATCAACTAATCAATATGACCTTGTAGATCAATTAAGTAAGACACCAACTCTCATATGCATCCTCAAGCTATTGCACATGTCACCTTCTCATAAATCTATTCTAAACAAGACCTTGCAAGAAAATTTTGTGCCTATCAATCTAAATGTGGACCAGTTTCAAGCCATGGTGGGACACCTTTCCACCCATCATAGTCTTACATTCACTAAAGTCGACGATTCATCCCCACAACAACCACACAATGCACCACTCCATATTGAGGCATTCATCCATAAACACCAAATAAAATGAGTCTTGATAGACGAAGAAGTAGGTCTTAGCATTTGTACCTTAAAAGTAGTCTTAGCATTGGGATTCTCTAGAAAGGTTGTGGATTCTAGAAAGAAGATAACCATAAAATCATATGGTGTTGAAGAGCACTCTTCTAAAGGAACAATAACCTTTCCACTTAGGGTGGGGCCAATAGTCAGACATGTGGTTTTCCAAGTTCTAGACCTTGATCTCACATATAACATACTTTTGAGATGCCATGGATACATGTTATGAGAGTAGTTCCTTCTACCTATCATCAATACATTAAATTCCCACACAATGGAATAGAGGTCACAGTTTAGGGTAATCTGAATCCCTACCTATATTGCAACAACATCCATCCTAGACTTGAAGCAACAATACCTATTAATCGGTAGGCTAATTCATCTTCATCATATGTTGATCCTAAATCATAAAAGGCTTCCACTTCAAAGAAAACTAAGATCAAGGGTAAAATACAAATGAATAAGAGAGTATAGCTTGAATCAAACCATGTATTTTTTACAATTAATGGACTCTCTATGTCTTATTGCATACTATAACCATCACAATATATATTGAAAGTAACCATCAAATGGGATTCTACTACTTTTACAAAATAGGGTGAAATAGAAGAAGAAGACCTTTACAAAATGTTATACAAAGATCCGGAAGAACCATCCAATCAAGATCACATCAGAATACTAGTTGATAATTATGGAAAAGGCTTTAAGTTCTTACAAAAGATGGGATATGATGATAAAGGTGTTGGCATTAAGTTGTCATTGATGTCAACAATTGAGAAAAACAACTGAGAAGATGCAGCAAATGATGCGTGTTCCTGAATGAGGATCTAACTGGATAGAGGTTCTAATTGGACCAAGATGCAAAGACTTGGTGATGGCATAAATATCTAGTGTTACTACCGCATCATATAACACACCGTGTTAGTCACTCAAGGGAAAGAAGGACGTGAAAAACGGACAAGGAAGACACGGGCAATTGAGTTGGAAATGCATTTGTGCAATCTGGTTTGACTGAGAAAAAGTATAGTTGTAGTTGTGTATAACGCACCATTTTAGTCACATGTAATTACAAGAAGTATCATTCATAGTTGTATATAACATGTCGTCTTAGCTACACAAATGTTATAGGTAGTATGCATAACACATGGGTTATCACAATCTATGAAACTACAGAAAGTGATCGAAGATTTCAATAACACGATTGTTATGCGATAGGAGAAGTCAATAACATGATGAGTTAGTCACATCATCATCTCGCAGTGTGTAAAAGATGAAGTCAAGAATGACTTGAGGGGAAATAAAAGAGGTATAGCATATGGTGCATCTTTCTATCTCGCACCATGCAAGAAGGTAGTGTGATGGTCTTGCAGGGAGGCTGAAGATGAAGGAAAACAATGTATCTCGCTATCCCATGCCAATTAACATGGATGAGAGACAACTGCGTGGGGAAACATAAGCATGTGGGATGAGGTGGTCCCCGCTATCCTACGCTTTGAAAAACTTAAGGGAGATGACCATGCGGGGTAGAAAGAACAAGAGATGTCTAAGGCTCCTCCACTACCCCATGGGGCTTAAAGAACGAAGAAGAAAGTCTTCACGATGTAACATAGCATCCCATCAGCTCACGACTGGGAAGAGTGGAGGTAAAGGAATTTGTTGGGCATCAAGAAGAGAGTTGTTTGATGCATCCCACCATCTTGCAATGATGTTGACCAAAGTAGTTTGGTCCCGCGAGGTGATGAGATGAAGTGAAGGATGAATAGTCCTGCCATCTCACAGTGCAAAATACGAATGACAAATAAACTTGTGGGGTGAGTTAAGAAGATGAAGATGAGCTATCCCATCAGCCCACAGGAAGGAAATATTTTCATGAAATGCACATAACGTGAAGTGTCATTCAAACTGCAGAATATGCTAGTTCAGTACACCGCCATAATGACATATTTGACCAAGTCTTTTTGGTCATATCTAGAAGATTGATGGTTTGTATTTTAAGTCTTTGAATAATACAGGGTGGCACAATTTTGTGCATCTGGAAACTTGAATTGCCGGCTGGAGAAAATGTAAATTGACTAAATGAATGAATCTAGCGTAGCATAGGAAATTGCATAGATCATGTTGCATGATAACGATGCAACCCGTCTATGGTGATCTATGATTGGCTGACCTTATGGAGGTGTATGCAAGTTGTATAAAGATATGGTATGTCGACTGACCAAGCTAATAAAAAAAATGTGCATGATGAGATTATTGTTGACCTAGGCAGAGAGAGAGAATTACATAGTTGTGCTAGACTAAGGAGAAGAAAGAGTTCCAAAGGTGAACCAGAGTGAAGAAGTCAGAGAGATAGTTGCTGAGGACAAAAGGCAGAGAACAAGGCAGAAAACAAAGAGTTGTTTGCAGAGGCAAACAGAAGACAAGTGCAAAGATCAGAGTGGAGAGGATCAAGCTTATGAGAAGAAGATAATCAATAAGGTGTTACAAAACCTCATTTGTAACAAGGTGCATAAATTATTATTTTTTACATGTTTATTGTAAATCTCTAAGTGGGTGCCAAGAACTAGTGGTCGTTGCTCCTTTGGGTTGGTGCTCATTGGGTTCGTGCCCTAAATTTTGCAATTAGTTTTCATTGTGAGGCTGGATTGGAGTAGGAGACTCCAACATCTATTCTCACTAAGGTTTTTCCCACATTGGGTTTTCCTTGTAAATACTTGTGTTATGTGGTGTGTCTTATGTGGGTATGATTCTTAATATATTTGCATTTGCACTCATTAGCTTAAAGTTTTAGAATATCATTGATTCACCCCCCTCTCAGTGACCTATTGTGTTCCTTAAAAAGGTCCTCTTGGATTGCAAAAACAAGGTATCATGGAACCATTACAACTTGAATTAGTTCTAAAGAAGAAAAGAACGAAAGGACTTGGTTTTGCACCTTTGCAATTGCATGCTATTAAGTCTCAAGCAACAATCCTTCAGGTCCTATTAATGATAAACCTGAGAAACATTGTTAGTTTATAGATTCAAATGAATGCGAATGGACCTTCAACAAATCATCTAGTGATTATAATCTTGAACAGAATTTTAGAGAACCAAGTGAACCTACAACAAATGAAAATTTTAGAGAAATAGTCAGAGTTGGTCAAAAATTGTCAAACCCAACACCCCAAGATAAGAAAGATAGTGGTGAAGCATGGATCAAAACCTTTTGGGATTCTGAACCCTCTACATCTTGAGGCTCTAAGTCAAAATCACGAAAGGTGAGAACTCTTGTTATCGAGTGTCCTAGTGACAATGATTTAACTAATCTTATAATCAAAACTAATGAGGAAAGTACCAACAATAACCTTGATAACTTCATAGACATATGAAAAGACTCGTAGGTATTTACCCTTATGCCTTCTAATTCCTATCATTCTGATGTCCTTTCACTCAAGCACCCTCAACTCATAGATCAGGACCAACAAGGGCCTCCACAACTTGACACCTTTCAAAATGATGAGGCCTTTATAGACTCTCTTGGCATGAGAGATGATCTTCCTCTCGGGAACCATAAAGTAATATTCACCATTGAACTCAATAGTGTGGCCTACTTTGGAGAGGGTGCCAAACCATCAATTCACAAAAATATAAAAATAAAAACAAATGAAGGGTATTCTAGTGAAAACCCCTTTGTAGCACTTTTAGACCACAAAAAAATTTTAAAAAAGAAGGATGTATCTGATGGTAAAAACCTCCATGCGGTGCCAGAGGATGGAATGTTTGAAACTCTCCCTATAACATCATATCAAGAGAAATCATCCATGTTGGTTGAAGAAACAATAAAGACAAATATTGGGACAAAAGAAGAACATCATAATATCTATTTGGCAAAATCATTCACAGAAAAATAATAGCCCAATTTAATGAAGTTCTTTAAGGAACACCAAATCAATTTTGCATGGTCATACGTTGATATGCTCGGATTGGATCCCAATCTTGTCATGAATCATTTGACAGTAACACTAAGTGCCAAACCAGAAAAATGAAAGTTGAGGAAGATGCATTTGCATGTGGAATTGATACTCAAACTTGAACTTGAGAAGTTGTTGGATGTTGGTTTTATCAGACCTATCGACTATCTTGAATAGATCTCCAATCATGTACCTATTGACAAACTAGATAGTATCATTAGAATATGCATAAATTTTAGAGACATGAACAATGGATTTTCCCAAAGATGACTTTCCTTTTCCTAACATCTATTTAATTGTCGATCTCATAGCTGGACATGCAATGTTATCCCTAATGGATGGAATTTCTAAATATACCCATATTAAAATTGCACTTAAGGATCAACACAAGACTGCTTTCACATGTCCTTGGGGAACCTTCTATTGGAACATCATGCCCTTTGGATTAAAGAATGTAGGTGCTACATATCAAAGAGCTATGACAATAATTTTCCATTATATCCTGCATATTTTGATGGAAGACTATGTAGATGACCTCTTGGGAAAATCAATCACCAAATAAGATCATTTGAATGCCCTGGCCAAAATCTATGATCAATTGGAGAAATACAAAGTCAAATTGAATCTCAAGAAATGTGTCTTCGGGGTTTCCTCCAAGCAGCTCCTATGATACATAGTGTCACAACAAGGCATTGAAGTGGATCTAGATAAATTCAAAGCAGTCTTAGAAATGCCTCCTCCAAAGAACACTAATCAACTAAGGTCATTGTGGGGAAAACTCCAATCAATCCATAGGTTCATGTTGGCATTCTGATGCAATCTTTTATGACTGGTAAATGATATGGTTGTCATTGTTGGAAACTGTTGGTGTAAATAAATATTCATTTTGGATATTATTACACTTACTTAAGTTAACTTAGGATAATGCATCTCTTCATAGTTTGGATTTGAGACACTTGGGGAAGTGTGCACTTAGGGATAGAGCTTGTAGGAGAAATTCCACCTTTTGTGGTCTTATTTTGCTGTTACACTCCACATTCGGTGGGTCATCCACCTCTTGTGGAATATTATATTATTTCTCCTACCTACCCTTAGTATTTCTTACCTACCCTTGTTTCTCATTGAGCCACATGTCATATTTGTGTGCTCATACATCCATATGGCCTTGCCTATATAAGCAGACCTCTATTCATTGTATTGGTTAATCCAGTTGATTATTTTGCATATTGATGAGAATATAGTTTGTTCTTGTCATTCTATTGTCTCTTTTATGCTTTTCATTGTGCCCTTGATCTTGGCAAAATCCTACACGGTATCAGAGCTATTGGGGCTTCATTGATCAGTTTGTGGAGACATCGTGGAAGGCTTCTATTTTTGGATTTGGTGATCTTCATTTTTTGGAGGCATCATACAGCAATTTGGACATCACCGTTGAATCCGGGAGGCCATTTCCATAAATTTCGACTATAAAGTCGACCTATTTTGGTGTTGCAGGTGCCACCGTACTCTGTCCGCCATCGATGCGCCACGCAGGTCCACCCACCGAGACACGCCGCCCATCTTATGCCTCCGGCCGCTCCCTCCGCTGGTCTCTTCCACCTTCCGCAGCCGTCGGATACTTCCGCAGGCCGCCGACGGCAACAGACCAGTCACCGCCTCCGGCAACCGACCAGTAAACCCTGACCGCCACATGGAGCCCAGTTAGCCACCAGGAACCCGCCACATGGCACACACATAGGCTTCCATATGTCACGTCACTCGCACGATGCAATTTGTTCGTACAGTGTCACATCAGCATCCGTACGACATCCAGTCATCTACCCAGTCGGCAGAGAGGCAAAGTTTTTGCGATGGTCATACGGCCATCAAATTTAACACAGTGACTTGCTAACGTCAATGTCACATCAGCATTTTTTGAATTTTTTTTAACCCCTCTCCATTGGGCTTTTTATTTTTGCAGTCCAACTTTGAAAGGCCATATCTTGCTCATTTTTGCTCCTTTTTTGGTGCAATTTTTTTTTGAAATGGGCTAAAATTTCATGATCTTCACAGTGGTGTGGTTATTTTCTGATTTTGGTGCATAGGTTTTCTAGAATTTTTGGATTCTCTCAACTGTACCTGTCCAATCCTCAATTCTACAACTTCAAAGGCCTCGTTTGAGCTCATACGACCTCCTTTTCAGGTGCCATTTTTTTTTTTAAGTGCTTATTTTTTCATCTACTTTCATAATTTATGATCAAATTTTAGAGATTTTGAGTGGAAATTGTACTTTCAGATATTGGTCTTATTTGGCCTATTAGGTACTTGTAAATTGCTTGGATCTTAGTTAGATCTCTTGCATTATCAGTTTGAGACTCTTTTGGCCTTATTGAGGCAATTGTAAAATTGTAAATCAGAAGTCCACTTTGCTATTTTTTGCAAGTGGCCCATTATATACGCACTACTTATAAAGTGCCAAAATCATCACATTTGGGGGGGGTTCTTTGATTGAGTGAATTTGGGGGGGTGTCTTGTGTGATTGTGCCTCTCTTTGTGCTCTTTCCATTCTTGTTGCAATGAGTCCTAACAAATTTCCACCTTTAACTCCACATAATTATGCATCATGGAAAATTAAAGTATGGAGTAAATTAATGGAAAAGGGTCTCACACATTACATAGATGGAACAATAATAGCACCACCTGATCCTAAGGTTGATCCAAATGCTCAATTACAATGGCTCACAAAGAATTGCATGGCTCTTGGAACCTTACGCAAGTATGTATCAGATGACCTCATTTTTCACATTGAGAAGTGTAAAACAATCAAAGAGGCTTGGGATATGTTTTAGAAATTATATGGACAAGTTGATGAAATCAGAGGCTATCAGATTGACAATGAGCTCACCAACTTGGATCCCAAGAATTTTGATACAATCCAAGATTATGTCACCAAAGCAAATGAGCTAAGAGCAAAGCTTAAGGATTGTGGAATTGACAAAAAGGATACTCAATTGATATTCAACTTGTTGGATAAGCTTGCACCAGAATATGCAGCATTTGTGTCTAGCTTCCAAACTCATCGTTTGACAGTGGAGAGTTCTTATGTTATGCCTTCATTTGATGCTTTCACAGAAATGTTGATATTGGAACAAACTAAGTTGTTGAACATGGGGTTTCTCAAGTCTTCAAAGTCCAAGGCTTTGGTAGCAAATCAAGGAAATCAAGGAAGTCAAGGCAAAGACTCCAACAAGAAGAAGAAGCAATCCAAGTCTAAGCCACATCAAGAAAAAGGGCAATCATCCTCTCCATCACAAAGCGATTTTTCATCCTCTTCCAAGAAGGGGACACCACCTAAGAAGGATAAACCAACTTGTGCATATTGCAAAAAGTATGGTCATGATGAGCATCGATGCCACGCAAAGCAAGTTGATGAGTTAACCAATCTTCTTAAGAAAAACAACATCAACTTGCCATTCGCCTACACAAAGAAGGATTCATCTCCTTCCTCTTCCTCACAGTCTAAGGGAAAAGGGCAAGCATTTGTGGCTACAACAGGTTCTTCACAGCAATGGATACTTGACTCGAGTGCCTCATATCACATGGGTTCTACAAAGGAGCAGTTTTCTTCATTGGAACCATCTAAGGTACCTCACATTTACATAGGTGATGACACACAAGTAGAGGTTGAAGGGAAAGGTTCAGTTGACATGGATGATGGAACATTTGAGAATGTTCTCTATGTTCCTAACTTTTCTACCAACCTTCTCTCCATCTACCAAATCACTCACTATGGGAATGGGAAAAAGGTTGAGTTTACACAAGATTCAGTTGTGGTAAAGGAACTTGATGATGATGCCTTGGTAGCAGTGGGACAAGTCAATGACAACTCAAGGCTTTATTCATTTTCCCACTTTGTGCCAAGTTCACCTTCTAGGGCCTTGCTTACTCATTCAAATTCAGAAAGTAAGCTATGGCATGAGCGGTTTGGTCACCTCAACTACCGATATCTTTAGCAACTCAGCACTAAAGACATGGTCACAGGTCTACCTCGAATCAGTTTTTCAAAGGGTGTATGTTTAGGTTGTTCCATGGGCAAGCATCCCAAAGAGAAGTTTGATAAAGGGAAAACTTGGAGAGCTTTGGAAGTTCTTCAACTTGTTCACAGTGATGTAGCAGGTCCATTTCCAGCACCTTCATTTAGTAAGGCCCGCTATGTTCTTACCTTCATTGATGACTACTCCCGCTTCACTTGGGTCTACTTTCTCATTCATAAGAGTGAAGTATTTGACAGATTTCAGGACTTCAAGACTCATGTGGAGAAGCAATCAGGGAAAGTGGTCAAGATTCTTCGCACAGATAATGGCAGGGAATATGTGAACAAGAGACTTGAGGATTTTTGTACATTTGAGGGGATTGATCTTCAACATTCTATCGCTTATACTCCACAGCAGAACGGGGTTGCAGAACGCAAGAATCGAACTCTCAAAGAAATGGCTAGCTGTATGATACATGCATGTTCTCTTGATCCCGCCTTTTGGGTAGAGGCTATCAGTTGTGCCACACACATCCAGAATGGGGTTCCTCACAAATCTTTGCAAGGTATTACTCCTTTTGAAGCTTGGGCTGGTAGGAAACCGATTGTGAGACATTTCAGAGTCTTTGGGTGTCCAGCATGGGCTCACATACCTCCACAGAAACGCAAGGCATTGGAACCACAGAGTCGACCTTGCATATTTGTTGGATATCCTGAGGGTGTTAAGGCATACAAATTGATGGATCCAAAGACACATGAGGTATTCATTGAGAGGAGTGTTCACTTTGAGGAAAGCTCTCCTAGCTTAGCCTCTCTACCTCCTCCACCTTCCTCCATTGTGGATAGTGATGTTAATGATTCAGATGATGAGACTCCCTCAACTCTGACTCGCAGGGTTACACCTCCACAGGGTCCACTTGCAGTTGAGGAGCCTCGTTCTCCACCTCCACCTAGACCTCATTGGGCTCGACAGACACTTGAGTTCATGGGTTCTCTTGTTGGGGATCCTTCGGATACACAGAGAACTCGATCACAACATCAGGATCTTCCACATGCATTCATTGCTACCGCTTCCGATCCATAGAAATTTAAGGAAGCATCAGGGGTTCCTAAGTGGGACCAAGTTATGGAGGAAGAGTATAGTTCCTTGATGAGGAACAACACATGGGATCTAGTCCATCTCTCTAAGGGGAGAAAGATGGTTCGATGTAAGTGGATCTATCGAACCAAGTTTGCAGCGGATGGTAGTGTGGATAAGTATAAGGCTCAGCTTGTTGCAAAAGGTTTCTCGTAGGTTGCAAGTGTTGACTATACTGAGACCTTTGCACCCGTAGCCAAGATGAACTCCATTTGTTTGACACTTGCTATTGCTGCAGCTCATGGTTGGGTTGTACATCAGATGGATGTGAAGAGTGCTTTTCTTCATGGTGATCTTGATGAGGAGATTTATATGGAGCAGCCAGAGGGTTTCATCCAGGATACTTCCTTGGTTTGTAGACTAAGGAAATCTCTCTATGGCCTTAAGTAGGCCCCCATGGCTTGGTACGCCAAGATGGATTCCTTTCTTCTCTCCACAGACCAGATGCCATTCCGATCCGAATGTCTACATTTTGCAACAGGATGACTCTCACTTAATACTTGTGCTCTATGTTGATGACTTGATCATTACAAGGAGTACTTCATCCATCATTAGCAGGGTCAAATCTGCTTTGCATGACAGATTTTCTATGACTGACTTGGGTCTTTTGCACTACTTTCTCAGGATAGAGATTTCACAATCACCTTCCAGGATTACACTTTCGCAGCCCAAGTATGCTCTTGATCTACTTGCACGCTTTCATATGGCTGATTGTCAGCCTGCCTTGACTCCCTTTCTTTTAGGAGTCAAGCTTGAGGCTAAGTGTTCTTCTGCACTAGTTGATGCCACTTTGTATCGTCAGCTTGTGGATAGTCTCATCTACTTGACTCATACATGCCCTGATATTTCATTTGCAGTTGGCATGGTTTCTTGCTTCATGCAGGATCCACATGAGCTTCATTGGAAAGCCGCCAAATGCATCCTTCATTACATCCAAGGTACACATCACTATGGGATTCACTATGCAGCATGCACAGGACTTCGCTTGGTTGGTTACAGAGACTCCGATTGGGCTGGTGATCTTGTTGATCGTAAGTCTACTTCTGGTTATAGTTTTCACCTTGGTTTGGGCCCCATTTGTTGGCAGAGCAAGAAGCAACATGCTATTGCTCTCTCTTCGACTGAGGCTGAGTATCAAGGCGCTGTTAACGCAGCGACTAAGACCATTTGGCTCCAGCAGATTCTCATAGAGTTTGGATTCACCACTCCATGGCCGACAGTTCTACATTGCGACAATCAGAGTGCTATTTCCATCTCGAAGAACCCGGTCCAGCACCAGCGGACCAAACACATCAAGATTCATATGCACTATATCCGAGAGCTCACCCAGGAGCAGGTCATTGATTTGCAGTATTGTCCTACAGCAGAGCAGGTTGCTGACATATTCACCAAACCTTTCACCGAGAGTAAGTTCCAGCAGTTGCGAGCTCTCTTGGGGGTGCGGGATGTGTCATTAGGGGGGGTCAGCTGACTTCTCCTTCCTCTCTTATGGGGGGGACTTTTTCCTCTTTGAGGTTTTGTCCTTCTTCTTTGAGAGTCTTTTGTACATTCATCTCTCTTTTGGGGGGGAGTTTTTTTCCCACTGGGTTTTCTCCCTTTCTCCATTTGCGAGAGATTGCATTGCATAGTTTTGCTTGCATTTTCATATTGTACATGGGTACCTATCATGGCCTAGTAGCCGGGACCCATCTTGCATTGTTGACTTGAGTCTTCATTCCCCTGAGTTGCACTTAAGGGGGGGTGTTGGTGTAAATAAATATTCATTTTGGATAGTATTACACTTACTTAAGTTAACTTAGGATAATGCATCTCTTCATAGTTTGGATTTGAGACACTTAGGGAACTGTGCACGTAGGGATAGAGCTTGTAGGAGAAATTCCACCTTTTGTGGTCTTATTTTGCTGTTACACTCCACATTCGGTGGGTCATCCACCTCTTGTGGAATATTATATTATTTCTCCTACCTACCCTTAGTATTTCTTACCTACCCTTGTTTCTCATTGAGCCACATGTCATATTTGTGTGCTCATACATCCATATGGCCTTGCCTATATAAGCAGGCCTCTATTTATTGTATTGGTTAATCCAGTTGATCATTTTGCATATTGATGAGAATATAGTTTGTTCTTGTCATTCTATTGTCTCTTTTATGCTTTTCATTGTGCCCTTGATCTTGGCAAAATCCTACAGAAACATCATCTCCTTAGTCTTTGTAGTCCATAGCTAGTGAGTAAACTGGGTAGTGAGTAAACTGGCAGGTCGTGAGTGAATCGGAAAGTAGTAGACCAGCAGGCAGTAAGTAAACCGATAGGTAGTAAGTAAACTAACAAGTAGTAGACCGGCAAGCAATGAGAAGACCGGAAAGCAGTAAGGAGACTGGATAGCAATGAGTAAATCGGCAAGGAAGATGTCCACCGGCTAAGCAAAGAGCAAATCGGTATATAGGAAGAAATCAGCTAGACAGGTTTTGATCGGTACACTGGAAGAGTCAGTAATCGACAGACTGGTAACGTTCAGTTACAACCAGCTAAATCGGGAGTCTTCTCTTAGTCAACCAGTGGACTTATCGACATGTTCAACTATATTGATAGAGATTCCTGCATGATTTCAAAAGCACAATTTAAGGCCTGACAACGGAATTTTGAAAGGTATGTTTTGGAGGGAAAAGTTGGTGATAGACTAAAGGGTCTATAAATACACATATCTCATTCTTCATATGGGTGTTGTCAAGGTGAATTAAGTCAATGTGAAAGTGGACACAGGGGGGTTTTAGAGTTTGCAGAGCTGAGTGACAGAGGACTGGTAGCGTGGGGGTTTCATCGAGCACTGACTCAGGTGACAGAGGACCGATAGTGTAGAATTCAAGTACTAGCAAAACGACAAAAGGTAGAGTTGTGGAGAACAACCACAACCAATGCAGACCTAGTGTGATACTTAATTGTGATATGATCAGGCTAATGTGTAGCTTTTTGTATTTGATCATCCATCTATTTCTTTCTAATAACTGCAACATAAATCCCTTAACTAGGTGGACTTTAACAGGTCCCATTGTATAAATCCCTTAACCAGGTAACATCTTTATTGATGTTCTAAGTCCTTTAACCAGGCTACCTTTAACAGGGTGTTAGTCCCCCCCGTAATTTTTCTCTTTTAAATATTCATTCTCGCCAGTTGCCTTTTGTGCCTTTACTTTCGTTGGGTCATTTGTTTTCCCTCGTACTTGAACCGTTGAACTCTTTCTAAAAAGTTCAAATGGTTCAAGGTTCAAAGCACATTTTAAAAGAGTCTTTTTTTTGGTCTTTGTCTTCGTGTGAACAAGTGCGCTTTTGTTTGTGGTCTTTGAAGTTTTGAACCCATTGAACCAATTTCAAGTGGTTCAAGGCTCAAAATGCCTTTTGTGAGTCGCGACAATGTATCATTATATAACGAGCATGAGTCCTTATGTTTTGAGTTGATATGCAGTCTTGAACCTTGAACCAAATCTCATGCAGTTCAAAAGGTTCAAGGTTCATGTTAAATATTCCTTCTTTTTTTTGTCGCTCGTTCCCGATGTTGTTGTGCATGCCGCCCACTCACTGTTATATTTCTTAAGTGGACTTGAATCGATGAACCTTTTGTCAAATGGTTCAAGGTTCATAGGTTCATTTCAAAACTTACTCTAAGGCTTTTTGGTGGAAATAAAAGCGGCACGACAAGAAGGAATATTCCCTTATTCGACAATTTAAAACTCTAAATGTGGAAAGTAATCATGAGAACATCAAATTACTTGTGCGGAAGTGATGGATAATTAAGAAGGTGTCAGTTTTTGTCATTTCACCGTTACTTCGCACGCTTGGGTCAATCATGATGAAGTGTGTGTGGCTTTATAGATATTTTCCCATCTAATTGAAGGAAATGTGTATGAATTTATTTCCATATTTGAGAAGGTTGCAGCTGCCATACTTGAGCAAATTGGAGGTGCTGAAGGTAAAACCAGCTCTAATTGCCTTAGGAATTTCCAATTTTCATGGTGGTAACGGTTAAGTTCAGTTAATCCTTCCTGAGTTGTGTTTCTTTAAGTTCTGAGGATTTATCAGTATAGAAAAGGAAAATCTCTAAATTGTTGGGGTAGGATACTATCTTGTTTTTAGAATTTCCTGGTTGAGGGTATAGATAGGCAGTATGAGGCCAATGCTACCAAAGCTTGGTCGGACCTCGTGTCTAGTGAGTATTTTGCCAGAATTAGAAGACACCTCCTTGGTTCATGTAGATTTAGGGGATTTCCTAGAAAGAACTAGGAACCCTCAGACTAGTTCATTAATGGAGAAAATAGTTAAGAGTGGTCTTGTGGAAGCTGTTACGTTCCCGCTTGTCGCACCATGCCCAAATTTAGTGATGGCTTGCATGAACCGATATGACACAGAGAATTGATGCATCAGAACTAGTAATGGTGAGCTACTGGTCAAAATCAACAGAGAAACAGTAATGGTGACAATGGGAATTCCACACAAGGACGAATATGAGGACTGGACTATTGGGAACTCGTATGCCTACTTCTCAGAAAAGAAGAATAAGTACATGAGTGTGGTTGCTAAGAATTGGCTCCTAAAAGTTCAAAAAGGAGGGTCACGGCTACCAAAACCCCTGACCAGAGAGCACTTCATCACAGAAGTTTGAGATATTGTGATATTTCTAAACAGGGTGAAGGGAAACTCACATTCTTTCTATTGGGAAGATTGGATGTACTTTTTCATCCAAGTGGTGTTATCTAGTGATAGGTATCTTGATTGGTCTTAGGTAATTGTAGAGAGACTTCATGAAGGGTTGAGTAATTTTGTGGGAATGACAGGTTTTTATATGTCTTCTTATCTTTTCTACATACTAGCTTGTACAAGGGATTGGCCTGGTCTGCCTAATTAACCTTGGATAGATGGGATGAGGGTGTATAATTTTTATCCTCTATTACAACAACAGAGACACGTTGAGCAGTTTGATAGATGGAATGCAGTCTTTGCTGGGAGACTTGTTTCTGAGCTTCAGTGGAATGTGAACATGAGGATGTCTGTTGAAGCTATGGAATTTGTGAGTATATATGGAAGTTTCTTTATTCAATTTCCTCGGTTTACTTACATACGGGTAGGTGGCTTTGAGGGCCAACCATTCAAGCTGCCCAGGTACGCTTTTGACAGCTATGTGCTTATAGAGGTGAGCAGGTAGTTGGCCCACATTGATAAAAGATTAGGAGAAAAGGGTGAGTCTGGAGTTGTATTCTCAGTTGAACTCATATACTATAGTTGTAAGTCTGTATCAGACACCTTGAACCTGGAACTAGAGTTCCAAAGGATGAACCTGCAACCATATGTGGCAAGGGAAAAATTTGACAACAGGGGTTATGCAATGGAGAACCTGAATGTAGATAGTCATTTTTGTCATGAACCTCAATTAGAGGATTATTGGGAGAACTGCAGTGATGAGTATGAAGTAAGAAAGAGACCGTTGTCCAGATTCACTCTGCAACAGATAACTACCATGAGGCTTCCAATTAACATCTCTGGAGTATCAGAAGATACAGAGGAGGATGTTTTAGACCCTGAGTTTGATACAGAAGTCCAAGGGAAACCGATTCCAGAAATTGACTAGAACAAAAAGGAAGATGATAGTATCCAAACCAGAACCTTCAATGTTGTGAGGAGAACAGAGAGATGGTTGAGGAACCAAAAGTTTAAGGAGGGACCTCACATGTCCTCACATGAATCAAGTATTGATTCACACATTGTGGTTCAATCTCCTGTTTCTGCCACTAACGAGATTGCTGATGTTGCAGGTGTTTCAAAGCCCGTTGAAGAGAAAATTCAACCTAGAAGGTCGAGAAGGTCACTATCTTCCGGTCTCATACTTTCTCGAGTAACTCAATCCAGAAGCAAAAAGAAGAGTAGGGAGCCCATCTTGAGACAGGTTATTGTAGACTTGGACCCTAGTGAGGAGCTTGAGGAAACAATGGATCCACATAATCAAGATGAGCCCGAGATGCAGGAAATGGACACAAGCAAAGGAGAAGAAAGCCAACACGACCCCATGAACACCATGGTCATTGTCACTTCACCAAACTACAGACAACCCCACCACCTAAGGGACTTGCAAATGCACCAAGATGGTTGGAAGCTGCCATTGGAAAGAAACGGAGTGTGGTGCTGGTTACAATCCCAATGGAGGACATGGTTAGCAGATGTTTGGGAAAGGCGTCAAAGCCGAAGAAACTAAAAACATAGGCAATGTTCGATGTAGATGAAACAACAGGTCACTAGACGGCCAAAGTAGCCAAACCAATCCCAGGAAAGGATGCAGACAAAGCTACTGAGGAGGATTTTATTGTAGAAAAGATAGATTTGGGGGTTGCTTCATGGGCTATAGATGTTAGGCATTTGGAATCATCCACGAAAAGGATAATTTCAAGAACGTGGAAGGATGAAAAAGACAAAAGAGAATTGAAACAAGTTGTTACTTTGATGGCCGAGTATATCAATGCCATCCATGATCCAAACCCTCAACCTTTGTCATAGATAGCAATGTCATTCGACCCTAAATCTCCAGCCAACTAGAAAATGCTAGATCAGGTTCAAAGGAACATGGTAGTGACAGATATGTGCAATAAATGGTTGGACCTGATAATACAACAGGAGTTAGATTATATTATTAATCTAGTTAAAGTTTATAAAGATACCGAAACCATGAGTAAAGAGCTACAACTGGAAACGGTCGCCTGGGAGAAAGAAAGGACCAAGTGGGTAGCAGTCCTTGCACAGATGAACGATGTTCAGAAATATGGAGTGATGAGATTCCTGGCTGAAAAACCGGTGGATAATTTGGATGATAATGTATTGTACGTGTCAAAGAAAAATGTGGAATGGCACAATTTGATCATCAAACAAGGTCATGAAGAATCCACCAAGCTGCTCAAAGAATTGACCGACTTGATCGATACAATGCAAAAAGACCTCAAGTGTATAGATATCTAGCTCATGAAGGAGGGCGCCAGGACAATTGAAGAGGTTGTAGACATGACCAAGATTTTTCAAGAGAGGATCTAGTTCATTTAGATGACAAAATCCTTGACTGCGGATGACTTTTCAAAGGTGGCAAGGATTGAATCGATGCTCATCATCTGTTCAAACCATTTAGAGGTTCACTAGGCAAAAGTTGCACAGGTAAACATGGACAAAGAAGTGTGGAAGCAGAGAATCCTCCACATTGGTCTGCCTTATTTCCAAGTCATCCTAAACTTCTTAGCAGCGCACCTGGAATGGCGTGGTTCTGCGGCAAAGAAGGACAAATCTGTAACCTCCTCTGCCACGGTGGAAGCCTAGCTAATCCGAAGATGAAATATCAACCTCTTAGTGGTTGTTAATTTAGTTTTCTTTTATGTTGTTTCAAATGGTTTCTTTCACTTGGATGAAAGTAAATGTAATTTGATTATGTAAGACCTATGAGCCTCGTGGCTATTTAAGCTGGAAAGCTTGTCTTTGTAGGGGTTCCGAAAACTGTGATTTTTTAGGAGTAGTACACAATATTTTGATTTCTCAAATGAATTGTTTGGAAAATATAATGACTGATTATCAATGAAATATCATGTTATGCAATCTTTGAATCTGTGCGTTCTGAGATTCATAATATTTCTTGAGAAAGTTATTATGGGCATGATATAATTTTGTGATTAGTTATCTTTGAATTTTTCCCTCGGTTCATGGTTATTATTAGTTGTTGGACGACTCACATTGTATTGATTTGCTTGATCCCCCTTGCCCTGTGAGGCATGAGAGAGTATCGGTCAGCCATCAGTATTTGTTGAGCCTCTATTTTGTTTTGAATTAATACAACAAGTATGTTTGTAAATCAGAGTTTGTGAACTCTCTTTGAGTATTCTTTCAGAAAATTTCCTATGTTTACAGTTTTGAAGGCATTTATTTGTGTTGATGAATGAATGTTGAAGCCTTTCAATGCTTTATGGTAAAAAGTATTAGCATATCATTTGTATAATAAATTCATTGCAAATTATTTGAGAAGCTGCCCTCTAATGCAGAGGTTGAATTTTTATTAATTCATCCAACTGTTGGTAGTTTGTTTCCTTTTAAAAGGGTGAAACAGAGTCATATTTCTCTTAAAGAATATAATTGTTAAGGTTTCAAGAAAGGGACAAATATGTTTACCAACACAGGGTAAAGGCACTAACCAACCTTGATCAAAATCCCTTAACTGGGTGGCACCTAACCAGTGTCTTTGTAATCTCCTAACAGGGATGGCTCTTCATTGGGCATACTCCAGAAGAGTACAAATTTTATGAGTTCCAACTCACACCGTGGTTTTCTCCCTATTAGGTTTCCATGAGATAAATCTGTGTGTTATTGTGTATGTTTTCATGCTTGGTTATTCTTCTGCAATAGTTATTGTAGACGTATAAAAATGACCACTTTCCTAAGTGAATATTTAATATTCATTTTAACCTCATTCCTCTATTTAATTGAATGAATTACTTAATTTATTTAATTAAGTTCACCTAAGCCTTTCATAACCTTTAATTAAAATAATCAATTTATTTAATTAATCTCCCCTTTTAATTAAATTTATATTTAATTAAATTGATGCTTGCAAGTAAATAAATCTAACTTATTTATTTTCCCCACTTGTATTTAAGCAAGTTGCATCTATTTTTGTTGAAATAAAGTAATTTATTTTAATTAAAATTCCCCTCCATCCACTTGCAAAATCCTACATCTCCCACTTGCCTTTCTAAACCCCCTTCTAGATTCTTCTAATCACTTCTAATTTAGCCTAATCCATCTCCTAAATATTGTCACATCCCTAAGCAAAGGGAAGTCACTACTCAAACCCTCAAAATCTTCAATAACCATTAAAGGCTTTATATCTTCAACAAGTTAACCTTCAAGGTCTTCATAACCATTAATGGTTAACTCAACCTTCTTGCATGATTAGAGACTTTCTCTCTAACTCAACCCCCATCTAACCCAAGGGTCTCGTCAAGCATTCATGGCTTTAACCTTTGTTATCCCTTTAACCCTTGCACAAGAGTTTACCTCTTGGGCAAAAGCTTTATCCATTGGATAACCCTAACCTAACCTTAACCCTTACTTCCTAAGGTAACCATCATGTCTTCTCAAGCATTTAATGCTTCTTTCATCTCCTCTCAAGCAACCTCTTGTTGACAATTGTCACCATTTCATTGGTGAGAATTGTAAACATGGATTGATAACTTTCAATCCTAGCCCTTGTTAAGATTATCCAATCTTGACCATCCATTGCCCTATTTTTCCTATAAATAGATCTCTCATTCTCACATTTGGGATATCCAAGTTTCATGCATCTAATATATAGTCAAATCACTAAGCATTTAGCCTCTCTTTGATAAAATCATCTTAAATAGCATTTTAGAAATAATTTTAAATATCATAGTGATGCTCTGCAAAAAGGATTAGAAAATCTGTTTGATGGCAACACACACAAGAGCACAAGAAACAAACGTTAGTGTTAGCAACAAAAGATTATCCTAAACAGGCATATCAAGAGAGATATTAAGCATGAAATAGAAAGCATATAAACATAGAATGAAATAGCTAATCAAGATGCTCATAGTTGCTCCTCCCTTGTTCCTCTCCTCTCCAAGTCCCAAATGAGTGTAGCTCTCAGCTTTTAGCACTAGCCATGGATGCCATATGGAGATTCAAGATGGTTGAATATGATAAGCAAATACTATGCAAGAGTAGATAGTGATGCTATGAAAAAGCTCTATGCTAATGCCAGTATAACAACAATACTCTAAATGCTTCCTTTTGCTTGAGGAGAAGGGTTCTATTTATAGAAGAAATGGGGAAATGAAGGGTTAAGATTGAATGGTTTAATCAAGGGCCAAGTTTGAAAGTTGGGGATCCATGTGCACAATTGGCACCAATAAAATGGTGACAAGTGTCAACATAGGATTGGGTTGAGAGAAGAGGTTGGAGGCATTAAAGGCCTGAGAAGACTTCATGGTTATCTAGAAGGTAAGGGTCAAGCCTAAATTAGGATTACCCACTGGATTAGGAGTTAATGCAAGGATAAACCTTTGTGCAAATGATTAAGAGATAATCATGGTCAAAGCATTAAAGGCTTGATGAGACCCTTGGGTTGGGTAGAGGTTGAGTCAAAACAAATGTTTTAACCATGTGGGAGGGTTTGAGGTAACCATTAATGGTTATTGGAGACTTTGGGGATTAAGTGGTTGAAGGTTGAAAGCCTTCAATGGTTATCAAAGACTTTGAGGGTTAATTTGTTGAACACACAAAGCATTAATTGCTTTTCAAAGACTTTGGAGTCTTTGAGAAGTGACTCCAATTTGCTTAGGAATGTGACAATATTTAGGGGATGGATTAGGCTAATTAGGAAGGGTTTAGAAGAATCTAGAAGGGGTTTAGGCATACAAGTGGATTTTGTAGGAAAATGCAAGTGGGAGAAATTTTGGTATTTTCAATTAAAATAAAATCATTTATTTCAATTAAATGGTGTAAGTTGAATTTGGATAAATATTTAAATAAATATTAATTTATTTAAATGAGAAAAAGAAGATAAAGCATTAAAAATGCTTGAAGACTTTGAGGGAAACCATTAAAGGCTTGAAGACTTTAAGGAAAACCATTAAAGTCTTTAAGAAGACTATAGAAGGAAGCCATCAAGTTTGAATACTTTAAGGGAAACCATTAAAGGTTTCAAGTGGGTGAGGATAAATAGGATTTTAAATAAATAATTTATTTAAAATAGTTGTGCAACTTGCTTTTGTAGGAAAATACAAGTGGGTGGAGGATAAAGGTGATTTAAATAAATTATTTATTTAAAATAATTGTGCAACTTGTATTTGTAGGAAAATGCAAGTGGGTGGAGGATAAAGGTGATTTTAAATAAATGATTTATTTATTTAAATGTGAGAAGTGGGATTTTGGGGGATTTAAATAAATATTAATTTATTTAAATGTGAGAGGTGGGATTTTGGTTAAGTGAATTAAATCAAATAAATTGAATAATTTATTTAATTAATAGGAGAATAGGGTTAAGATGAATTAATTAAATATTAATTTAATTAATTATTAATTGATGGTTAAATAATCAAATAAATACTAAGTATTCATTTAATTAAGTGGACAGATTTATGTGACTACACATAGCATATCCATGTTAGACTAGTATATATTGTTAGGATAGAATTACTAATCTCCGTCATAACATCATATTCATGCTAGTTTAAATCATCATAGATTCAATATCATACATATCTAGGAATGCATTCATGCTAAATTAATCAAACATCACTCATTCTTGGAGTTGTCATTCCTAAGTCACTTTGCTCAGTGATCTGAGAGCAAAGGCATTGGCTTGAGGGATCCTGTAAGATAGAAACAATGGAACACCCCTTGAGAAGTTGAGCTATTCAATATAGCTCCATAACTTGCACCACGAGTCTCATTGGTGTGTGGATCTTTTGGAGACCAAATTTTACATTTCTTTACCCCATATTTCCCGCACACGATTATTTATATTGATGAATGTTGAGTTAGCAACAACTTCAGTTAAAAGGCTTAATTGAGTAAGAATCGGTAATGTGTTGATTCACCCCTCCCCTCTCAGCACTAGTTGAGTCTAACAAGTGGTATCAAAGCTCAGTTCCTCTGGAGAGAAGCTTGACAACTTGAGGATAAATATCATGGAAGAGTACCGGTATCAGAAGCAGATTGATGAAGCTAATGAGATTATTGCTTAGTTGAAAGAGAGACTGAGAAAATCTCGTGCTAAAAGGAAGGAATTGGCACAATAGCTAAATGAGAGCCAAGATATCATAGATCAACTCTTTGAACAAAGTGGATCTGAAGAAGCTGAAGAAATGGTCTCAGAAATCATGGAAAAGAACAAGAAGCTGACCGAAGAAATCACACATCTCAAAAGCATGAAGGTCAGGCCCTGAGAATGACTGAGATATTGGAAGCTGGCAGAAGTGCTGATGAAAGAAAGAGAGGCTGAAGAAGATTTTTCAAAAGCTGAAAGAGCCAGGAGGCTTGTTGAAGATGCCCTGAGAGAAAATGATGCAATCATGATTGAGAAAGATGAAGAGATCCGAGTTCTCACTCAGAAAAATGAATACATACATAAACAACTGAATGACAATGAAGAAGAAAGGGAGAGGATGATGAAAGAGATTGAACAACTCAAGAGAGTTGAAAACTAAAAAATGAGAGAAATGAGAAGCTAAGAAACTTTAATGAAAGCTCTGAGAAGGTAGATAGACAGTTGAAGGCTCAGTGAAGGACAAAAGATACAACCGGTCTTGGTTACCCCAGTTCAGGTCCTATGGAAACTGGAGAATCATCTAAATCCAAAAGGATGAAGGATGATAAAAGAAATCACTCGGAAGCAAGAGGTATGAAGTCTTCCAAATTCTCTTGTAATCATTATGGAAAATCGGGTCATAAGACCAATGACTATAGGAATAAACCAGTTAATCAAAAGAAGACTTTCACTTTTGATGGTTATTGCCACAATTGTCATAAGTATGGTCACACTGCTTATGAGTGAAGATCTCAATCAAGCAGACTGTCAAGTACAAAAATATTTAATGGACATTGCTTCACTTTCAATAAGTTTGGACACAGATCAAAAGAATATAGGTTCAAGACAAAGGTATCAAGGTCGTCGTTCAAACCGGTTAGTCCTAACAAAAGGAGTAATCAGTTGAATGCCACATGTTCCATGTGTGGTAATTTTGGTCATGTTGGTGAAACATGCAGAATGAGGATGGGTCAGAGAAACAATCCAGGACCATGGAGGACAACTGGTATGGCATGCTTTAACTGCCATAAGATCGACCATCTATCTAGAGAATGCAGAAGTCAATCCTACAACTGATCTACAAACAAGAATCAGTTTAGCAAGAAAAAGGAGCAAAATGACCTGAAAGGAAAGAAGACAACTGAAGAAATAAGAGATGGAATGAAAAAGACATGGATCAAGAAGGATGAAGGAAAAGAAGGACAAGGACATTCTGAAATGAAGTCATCATCTATCGATGATGAGAGTTCCACTTCTAACTAGGCATACAGATGCCCAGGGGGAGCACATATGGTAAGATTACTCTTGAATCCCCTCAACAAATGTAAGGATGTGTTTATCTGCATAGTTGTGATACATAAAATTTGGTCTAAAAGTTCTTAATTGAATTTTTTCCTATGAGCTATTTATTTGAGTATCGGTATTGACAACTAATAACCGGTGAAGTCAAATCGGTGTACCCTAAGTTGTGAGCTTCAAATCTAACCATTGGATCCTAGCGCCAATAAATCTTAATGGATAAATAAGGCAATGGTAGCGCATTTTCATTTACCTAACTACTTGTGAATTTTCTTGAGCTCCTGTGCTTTCAAAGGCGATTTGAAAATTTCTAAGCTTTGTTTGTGCGAAAAAGAAATTCAAGCAAAGCGATAGTGGTGTTTGGTATTCCCTAGGAAAGGGTTTTCAACTGCATCTGAGAAAATCTTGATTGAAGGTCGTCATGGCAGCGCAGATATCAACTCCTGTGTTGGTTGAAGCTATCAAGGAACCCCAACCCGAGTTCAAGTTGCACCCAATGAAAGCCAAGGAAATTGACAAGACCTGTGCCTTATCATTTGTGCCCTCTGCTGTATTGTTGGTAGAAGATATCCGCTCCTATATTCATTGCAAGCTTGAAGAACTTGGAGATAATTTCATTTGAAGTGAGTTTAAAGGGTTCTATGACAATGATCAGTTGAAACCAGGCTTCCTACATCTGAAGACCAAGGGTTTGGCATATGTTGTAGACTTTCTTGATTAGTTTCATGGTGATTAGGTTAGATATGTATTGAGAAGGGTTCATGATCAATTTTTGTGGTTGGAAGATCATGTATCAATCAAGATCACAAAGGAGATGATTCGAAGAGTGATAGGGTTCAGTGCAATCAGTAAAGCATTAACCCTAAGAATGATTTCATCAACTGAAGTCACCCGGTTAACTAAATCCTGGTGTGATAGTAGAGAAATCACTATCACTCATATTGAGGATGTTGAAGTAAGATTTGCCTCTGTGGTGTTGGGATACAGGGTTTAACAATCAAGTCGAATGAATAGTGTGTCGAGCGATGCCATCCATGTTGGATATCGAATTATCAAAGAAGATGCAATATATGATATATGTGAGATGATTCAAAGTCAGTTCATGGTGAACATGGAAAGAATAAAGAAGGATAAGAAGAAATCCTTCAAATATGGCTCTCTACTGCTATGTATATTTTTCTATGTGCTAAAATATTTTCCCGGTAAGGGTAATGTAGTATGGTCTCAGGAGAAACCTATCATGGTTCAGATAGGTGAAATGATTAGAGATATGGGAAATAAATTTAGGGAAGCAATATGGGGATATTTCAAGGAATTCCAAACTAGAATGCACAGGAGGGAAATAATTCCAACCGGAATAGTGCAGAAATACAAGAACAACATTTGATTTCTTGTAGATACAGATTGTTGTATTATCCAAGTAGTTGAACCCAGAAATTTTTGGGTTCCACCTATGGGGTATGAGGTTGCAACAGATCTAGTTAAAATTCATATCAATATGCTTCTATCTAAACCAGTAGACTTGAAGGCAAAGAGGTTCTAAAATAAAACAAGAACTGTAGGTGCCTATCATTAAAAGAAAAGCAAAGAAAATGATAGATACCCTTGACAAGAAATATGGAGGCTAAGCATCCAGTGCCACTACCTCCACCGGTGCGAGTGAGAAAATAGGGGTCACACCTGCCAAAGATGAAGAACTGACCGGTGGAAAGAAGAAAGTGATAAAAATAAAACCAAAGGGGCCTGGAGCAACTAAATCGACAACATACTCAAAGGAAAAGAATCTTGGTACTCTGGTATCTTCACCAAGCAAAGATAGACCGGTATGAGTAACTTACACTAGAAAGAGGAAGAGTGATCCAAAGCTTAAAGAGGATAAGAAAGAAGGTGACACTATATCAGATGTGGAAATAAAGGAGGTTAGAAGAAGTCAAAGGAACAAAGCTCCAACAATTGATGAGATGGTGCAAGGCATCAAAGAATTTGGAGGTTTGTCTGATGTTGGAAGAAGATATTCTCTCAGTAACGATGAAGACAAGAGGAAAATTGAGGAAGCTCTAATCTGGAACTTGTGCAACTTTTGTAGAACTCCTAGTGAATTTTATGGCATAATCCCATCAGATTTGCTAGATCAAATTAAAGGAAGATGGAAGACTTCTCTAGCTACTGAAAATGAACTCAGAATAAAAGCACTCATGGATGTGCATCACGAATTAGATCTTGATCAAGCTTCACTGGTGGCTGAAGCATGCATTCAACATTTCAAAATAAGGAACAAAACTGGAAGAGTGGCAGTAGGGGAAGTTAGAGAAGTGCACACTGAAGGTGTTTCCTTGTGGAAGGAAATTATGGACCAACAAAAGAAGCTTGAAGAAGAAATTGAACAGGAAATAAAACAGGACAAAGGTGCAGCTATCCTTGATAAAGGAAAAACTAAGGAAAAAGACTCCACTGAAGGATTTGATACGTTCACCATTGAGGACATCATAGGAAATGTTGTGTCAGACATCCCCAATCTAATAAAGGGTATTGAACAACTAGTTCATACTTCATCGGTGGAGGAAGATGATAAAACTAAACTTTCCAGTCAAGATGAAGTGTTAGTTGAAGACATTCCTTGTGAGGATACACCTCATAGAACCTTATTGTCACCAAATCCTAATCTCTCTTGAGAAGGAAACGAGGAAGAACAAAAGACAAAGGAAGAGAAGAGAACAAAGGAAGGAAATGAGGAAGAGAAGAAAACAGAGGAAGGAAAAGAGGAATAAAAGAAAGAAGAAGAAGGAAAAGAGGAAGAAAAGAAGACAGAAGAAGAGATGACAACAGAGGCAGGAAATGAGGAAGAGAAGAAAACAAAGGAAGGAAAAGAGGAAGGAAAGAAATCAGAGGAAGGAAAAGAGGAAGAGAAGAAAGCAGAGGAAGGAAAAGAGGAAGAGAAGAAAATAAAGGATAACACAGTAGTGATGGATACCCCTCTGGCAAAGAGGAAGTTAGTCTTAGACAATGAAAGTGAAAAGAAAAAGGTAAGAATCATCACATCAACTAGCTCAGAAGTTGAGACTTTAGAAATGGAAGAAGGAATAGAGGAGGAAGAAGAAGGTGACTTGGTCATTGATATAAATAAAATGACCCCTAAACAGTTGATGAAAGTCTCAAAAAAACTGAGAATCCAAGCTGAAAAGGTAAAACAGAGAGAGAAGAAAAAGAAGGCAAGAATCCTCACTTATGCCAAAACAAATCTCTCTGATCTCATCCCAGACATTATAGTTGATGATACTGCACCCATTATTTATTAGTTGGATACTCTAGTTAAAGCAATCAGTTCAGAGGTAACCGATTTGGAGAAGGTTGCAGTAAGGCAATATAAAATAAAGTGAGGAGATAACCTAATGGAGCAGATAATAGTTGGAAAAGTTTCTCTTTCAACCATAACAGAAGAAGTTAAGACCATACTGCAGCAAGTTGGTCAACTATGGATGAAATCTTCAAACTTTCTTGTTTTAATCAAAGATAGATGATAAAAGAAATCAGATTCAAAAGGAGATTCAGGATCTGGTAATCTCGTTTGATCCCCTTAGCAGTTCAACATCAACCTTTATTGGAAAAGTCAAAATGCTCAATCATCAAATTAGAAATTTGAAAGATGAAGAAGACAAAAGAAGTCTTAGTTTGTTAGATCTCTAGTGCTATTTAGCACCAATTATTGATTTCATGCAATTGAACATTAATGAGGCAGACCGCCTAATTCATGCACCTGACTGTAAGACAGTTGATGATATGGAGGTCTTCATTGCAGTATTACATGGCCACTTCACTACCATGAAACAAATTCAATCTTCATAGGAATCTTCTTTAAAAGTGGCTCAAGAAACTTTAAAGAGATTTTTGCTTTATTTTGACAAATCTTCTTGGATGGTCTTTGCCATTGATGGCAAAGGGGGGAATTTTGAAATTTCTGGAATCTTGTCAGGATCGGGAATAGGGGCCATGGAACCGGCACAACAATTTGTATAATTTGCCACCAATGCCAAAGGGGGAGTTTGTTGGCATTCTGATACAATTTTGTATGACTGGTAAATGATATAGTTGTCATTGTTGGCAACATCATCTCCTTAGTCTTCATAGTCCATAGGCAGTGAGTAAACCGACAGGCCATGAATGAATCGGCAAGCAGTAGATCGATAGGCAGTAAGTAAACCGACAGGCAGTAAGTAAACCAACAAGCAATAGACCGGCAAGCAATGAGAAGACCGGCAAGCAGTAAGGAGATCAGATAGTGGTGAGTAAATCAGCAAGGAAGATGTCCACCAACTAAGCAAAGAGAAAACTGGTATATAGGAAGAAAACGACTAGATAGGTTTTGATCGGTACACCGGAAGAGTTGGTAACCGAAAGACTAGTAATGTTCAGTTACAACCAGCTAAATTGGGAGTCTTATCTCAATCAACTGACAAACTTATTGACATGTTCGACTATATTGACAGAGATTCCTACATGATTTCAAAAGCACAATTTAAGGCTTGACAACAGAATTTTGAAAGGTATGTTTTGGAGGGAAAAGTTGGCGATAGACTAAAGGGTCTATAAATACACATCTCATTCTTTAGATGGGTGTTGTTAAGGTGAATTAAGTCAATGTGAAAGTGGACATAGGGGGAGTTTTAGAGTTTGCAGAGCCGAGTGACAGAGGACCGGTAGCATGGGGGTTTCACCGAGCAGTGACTCAGGTGACAGAGGACCGACACTGTAGAAGTAAAGTACCAACAAACCGACAGAAGGCAGAGTTGTGGAGAAAAAGCACAACCGATGCAAAACTAGAGTGATACTTAATTGTAATCTGATCAGGCTAATGTGTATCTTTTTGTATCTGATCATCCATATATTTCTTTCTAATAAATGCAACATAAATCCCTTAACTGGGTGGACTCTAATAGGTCCCATTGTATAAGCCCCTTAACCGGCTAACATCTTTATTGATGTTCTAAGTCCTTTAACCAGGCTACCTTTAATAGGGTAAAGGCATTAACCGGCCTTGATCAAAATCCCTTAACTGGGTGGCACCTAACCAGTGTCTTTGTAATCTCCTAACAGGGATGGCTCTTCACTGGGCATACTCCATAAGAGCACAAATTTTTTGAGTTCCAACTCACATCGTGGTTTTCTTCCTATTGGGTTTCCATGAGATAAATCTGCATGTTATTGTGTATCTTTTCATGCTTGGTTATTCTTCTGCAATGGTTATTTATATTGATGAATGTTGAGTTAGCAACAACTTCAGTTAAAAGGCTTAATTGAGTAAGAATCGGTAATGTGTTGATTCACCCCTCCCCTCTCAGCACCGGTTGAGTCTAACAGTTCATTGCTCAACTTGCAGATAAATTTTACCTACTCACGTATTTGCTACACAAGAACATAAAGTATAGATGGGATGACAAGTGCCAAAAAGCATTTCAACTACTCAAATACTATCTCATGTATCCACCAGTTCTTATGGAACCAATAAAAGGAAAGGCCTTATTACTCTACATATTGGCAATAAAGACAACACTAAAGGCACTCTTGGCACAACAAGATTAAGATGGGAAAGAATGAGTTATCTATTAGATTAGTTGAACCTTAGTAGGTTATGAGCTTAATAATACTACTATTGAGCATGCATGTCTTGCCATAGTTTTTTCTTCATATAAATTGCAATATTATATGTTTACTCATAAGACCAAGCTTGTAGTAAGAATTGACCAACTCAAATACTTACTCAACAAGGCAGCTCTCATAGGAAGATTGGATAAATGGGTGATGATTTTAAGTGAATTTGATATTTGAGTATGTTGACAAAAAAGATATAAAGGGACAAGTCATTACAAACCAGCTAGTAAATGTACCCATGATCAATAATTCTACTCCCATTTTAGATTTTCCAGATGAATCCATCCTCATAGTGACATAATCTAAGTTATGGAAACTCTACTTTGATGGATAATTTGCACAACATGGAGTAGGTGCAAGCACACTTTTCATCACACCTCAAGGAGATTGTATCCCAAATTCATATCAATTGTCTTTCGCTTATACCAATAATATTGTAAAATATGAGACACTTACTATGAGTCTACGGGTTGCACTATAGTCGAAGATCCAGGAGCTTCATGTTTTCAGTGACTCCCACTGATAATCTGGAAAACAAATGATGACTATCAAACTAAAGATGAGAAATTGACGACTTACAAGAAAATGGTGGATGACTTTAAGAAATACATTGTAGAGATAGTCTTTGAGAAAATACCTAGAGAGAATAATTGAGCTGCAAATGTCATGGCTTCAACAACCTCCTTGATTGACATGCCACAAAATATAACCCATTGTGAGTTCTTGGTGGGTAATCTTTTGGTCTCTACATATGAGATCCCTCCATCTAAACTTATATGTGTTATTTGTCTTGATTCCCCTTGGTACTGTAATACCCTAAAAATGGTCATCTAAACCATGGGCCCCTAATCTCGACAACATCACCAAGGTCCTGACCAAAGGCAATTAAATCAACTTTGAGCATACAATTAATTAATTCTTCAATCATTAAATGTCACATGGAAAGTGAATTATTCTATATTAATTAAATATTTATTTAATTAATTAAATCATTCCAAGTAAATCATTTTTGATCAATTATCCTATTTAATTTATTAAATATCCTATCATATTTAATTAATAAATAAATTTGCCATTTAATCATAAAAAATGAATTAATTTATTACAAAAGAGGAATCAATATGCAAAGCAAGAGTTAAATTGAAAATAAAATAAAAGAATTGAATTGAGAGAGAAATCAAACTTGAGATGTTATTTCTTCTTCTAAATTGAGATAACTTGAAATCAGAAAAACAATTAATTGAATTATTAATCATTCTCTAAAATTGGAACTCAAAGCTTTTGAGAAAAGAAGTTCAGTTGCATTGAAAAGACTCTTTTCTTGAATAAATCAAAGAAATATGCATGGAATTACCTATTTTTATCTCAAGTGCATGGAGTTAATTGAATTTTGTCTCCAATGCAAACTCAAACTTATAATATGAATGCATTTGAATCAAACTATAATTCGAATCTATCCCAAGGTTAACTAAATATGATCTCTCAATTATTCAATCATCCTAAATTGTACTTTTTCTTGAATAATCTCAACCGCTCATTGCTAATTGATCTTGACCATTGGTCTCTCTTGTGATTATCTATAAATTCAGCTTTCATCTCTCATTCAAATCATTCTGGAGATTTATTGTTATTATACAGTTTTTGCTCTAGAGTCATTGAAGATATTGTGCTTGTTTTTTTGAGATTATTGCATCTTAGTTTATCTTTTTGCATATTTAGTTCAATTATAATTGTTTGAATTCATATAGCTTACTATTCATCCATCTAGCATAATTTTGCATTCATTTAGCTTAATATCATGCTCATATAGATTAAATCCTTCATCTTGGTGTAGTCTAGTCACTGATATTGCTTATACAAATCTGAGAGCAAGTCTATACTCGCATATTTTAGAAGGCAATTGGTCGATTTGTTATGGTTTTATTATGCATGCTTATATCTGTCTAACCATACATGTAATTGTTAAAGCACAAATTTGCACCCTACTAAACTATAAGTTTAGCAATCTGGCCTAACATGGGATTCACTTCTGCATGTGGGCAATGCATATCCTGAAATGAAACCTCCGGTTCCTATTGGATAATCGCCTAATACTCTCTAATATTGAACTAACTTTGCAGGGTAAAGTATAAGAATTGCAGAAATGAAACTTAAAACTGAAACTAAACTTAACTAGAACCTGGTGATACACCAAAATGTGAGAGATAAATGATAAAAACTGATCTCAGTCTACAATATTCTACTTTAATTGATAAACACTTCTTTCTTGTTATACGTTTGCATAAGTGTTTCATAATAAGGTCCTGAGATGAACCAATGAGGAAGAGTAATTCTTCACTCAAAAGTTTTGAACTCTTAAACACATACTATGACCTGCAAACATACACACGTTCCTATATTAAGGTACTATCTGAGACAAGTAAACAAGGAGCAATATAAATCACAAATTTAACTTCATTAATCATGCTTGTACACAAAAAAAATTGTAAGGAAAACGAGGTTTGATTCCATAGAATACCGCTCCAAAAGATGCTGTCACATATATAATATCTCTAAATCTGAGTTACAGAATCCATGTAAAAGAAATGCTAAGGACAAGAAGCTGTCTCCGAAAACACTGTTCTTGCATAAATTCGAACTAACATTTCAAGTGTCCCAAGACACTAAGTACAAAACCTCCCAACTGATTGGGTCGGATGCAAGAAAAGGGCCTCAAAAAGAGGAGTCTAGAAGGCACCAAAAAGGGCTACAAACATGGAAAAGTCTTCTTTAATCAATAACCAACCCAACAGATCACTAGAAACGGCCTCAAAAAGCTCAACCAAGTAATAAAAGCTCCCTAAACTGATGAAAAAGTCCAAACTCGACCCTTTGCCTAAAAGTGCTCCAACCTCCCTAAATTTACTCCATTTGATTTCAAACAACCTCATGTTCCTATTAAAATGTCCTTATCTCCAAAATTATCTCAACTCCTTTTGAATATTTCCCAAGTGGTTATGAATACTCCTATATGCTCTCCTTATGTCTCCAAACCGAAAAGACTTCTTCAATGGTAGCCTTATCTCTCCAAAATTAACTCATCCTTCAAAATTAAGTCAAAAGACTTAGTCTCCTTTTAGCACATGGATACACCTTTTACACTTTAAATAAAAATAATACTTAATTACAATTTATAATTATATTGTAATTAAATACTTTTTACAAAATGATACAAACTTTGGACAAAGAAAGAAAACAAAATATAAAAATAAAACATACTTGACAATATCAATGCTTAATGAAACATTTAAACATTGATATCACCAAATATATTTTATTATTGCTTTTCTTTTTGTTTTTCTATGTTTGCAAAGCCTAACGGACTTGAAGGAAAAAATAAAAATTACAAAGGGCTTTGTGATAACCCTAAAAGCTTATACTCCTTTCGCAATGACTTAGCCTCTCATTTTGCAAAATGAAAACAACTGGAGAAGCTTTTCGAGGGTTTGAGACCCTAAGGTGCCACCATTGCTGTTTGGATTTCCGTCGCTTTGTGAAGTCTTTGATGAAGAATATGTATTTGCTACTGGTGCTGCCGCCCAAGATAAATTTGATTGCAGTTTTCGAACAATCCAGGTCGCGACTGTGCATTAAGAGTTAGACTTTTTTCTGAAGGCATGCTGAAGTTTTCTGAATCTTCTCTTAAATACAAGTCCCATTTTCTACAGGTATGAAATGGCTTCTTCTTGCTTTATTTTCTATTAATATGCCATTTCTGGAAGTACGAAGAGGGTTTTTACTATGATACATCTGCAAATATTCCTCGACATTTCAAATCTGTGTAAAGCTTTTTAAACAAACCCATTTTGTGCGTAGCCTACAATCATTGCATTCCATGAGAAGACATCTTTATTAGGAATACTGTCAAACAATTCATGTGCTCTGTCTATTTTTCCACATTTTGCATACATGTCTGCCAGGGCAGTTGCAACTACAACATCTGACAAAACTTTCTTTATCTTTTATGCTTTGATGGATGTCCATACCCTGTTCTAAATTTCCTATTTTGGCATTCTGAGATTACGCTAGCAAATGTGAAACAAGCGTGAAATGCGATCTTTTCTTAACGCTTTACAAGCTGGTGATTTTCTGCTCTGAATGTGACGCACTGGGATCTGAATGTGGCATGTTGACTAACCATGTACTTGATTTTATCGTTAGGAGAAAGGATCTTCCATATCTTGTGACCAATAATCTACAAAATCCTGAGCTTAGCCGGTTGATCAGACATCTCCACCTTTTCCCTTATGTGTCCCATGACATCGTTCACAGTACATTCGTGGTGAAGCGTTATGGTATTAGAAGATACCTCCTGTACTTTCGAGTTGTAAAAGGACACTTCAATGACTTTCAATTTTTTCAACTCAGAAAGAGGCACGTCGAGTATTTCATAGTACAGTATATTTGACATCTGATTGTGATAAAGAAGCATCTCCTTGAGAGATTCTACACTCAGACGCTTTATAGGTTGATTTCCAGGTTGCTCAGTAAAAACGTTGTGTGGGGTAAATCTGCTCTTTGATAGATCATCTAGTTTCAAATGTGAAACTAAAACCCTCACAAGTTCATCATATGTAATCAAAGTATTCAATTCCAAGCAAGCCACATCTTTTTCTGAATTCTCCAATTTCCGGAAGTGCACGTCCTTGTAATATTTGACATGGTGAAAATACTTCTCAATGGAATGAAGCTCATCCTTGTCATCCTCCATTACAGATCTTTGTAGGCATATAATATCTCCATCTTGAAGCTCATTTTCCTTATAAGTTTTCAATATGTTAACCTGTACACACTGAACTTTAGGAATAAAGCTACGCTCCTCAAGTAAAAAATCTCCTTTCATCCCTGCCACCTCTGCAGCCTCAAAGTAGTTCCCATTTGCCTCTTCAATTCCCAGAAGTTCATCAAAGTAATCTTTACTTGAAAGAAAAGATCTAATTAAGTCCATTGTAGGAAAGGCTTTGACAAATTTCATCATAGACATGGAATCCTTTTCCTGATGAAAATGAGTCGCACACATTTTAAGATATTCAGTTTCAAGTTTTACACCTTCACAAATCTCACATTTTCCACACATATTCTGCCTGATCTTTCCTTTCGATATAGTTTTGATATTTGACAAAAGAAACAACTAGCCGCAATCTTTGGTGGACAAAACTTCTGTTTGAACATGCATTCCTTATGTCTCCTGACTGTTCATTTTGATCTTATATAAAATGAAGTTCGAGCACGGACTCGTGACACTCATTTTATTACCAGTTGATTCTGATTTCATTGAAGTTTGTTGTTTAAACATGCATTAAAATACTTCAGATGGTCTGTTTCTATACCAACCTGTTGCATTGAATCATTTATCTTCACTATGTAGCATTGACCTTTTAAAATACTGTAAGGTTTCACATTGAAACAATATGTCCCTTAAAACAGTTTATCCATTAATGCTTTCTTTTTATATATATCATGAATAGTAAAGTAAAAGGTTTCATATTTAAAACAAATATGTCCCTTTGATACTTCAGTTGGTTTCTTCATCATTCCATTTTGATATTCTGAGATTAGTTACTCTAAAGGGTATGTCGGGCTCATACCCGAAGGGAGCCTCGGTCAGGGGCACATGCCAATTAGAGTAACTAATTATCTGCACATGAAACAAACACATTAGCATAAACATTTCTTTCTCCTGAAGCAGTGATTTGTGTCTTTATCTTTCCTGCCCTTTCAAAACAGAAATAAGATAGGATATGATAAATGATATATTGTAGGATAATCTTTCATTTCTTAGATCTGTTGGATCTGACACCTTTTCTCTTTTGTGCAGGAAAGCAGGGTTTGTTCAGAATTTGAAGACCGAGAAAATAGTCATAAGGGCAATGAGACAGCCAATAACCAGTCAAAGCAACCCAAGGCAATGACTGGTTATCCTTACACTCACTATTTAATTCTATCCTTTTCTATTTTGGATATGTAGGAAAGATAGAAATGCTAAGCTCACGGCTTGTGTGAGGTTTTAAGGAATTCAGTGCATGTATAAATATGCTTCAAATGCATGAACTCAATTTGTAATCTATCATTGTTCAATACAAATGAAAATACTTTTTTAAAAACACTGCAATGTACCTTCTGTAAATGCAATCATTTGATAAAAATGCATCCTTTGGCTAAAATTACATGAGTAATGAAATTTTAGATAACAGTAATGACTTAATTGAAGTGTTGTGTCTTATATCTTGCAGATACTTATACTTATTCCACTTTTCACACACACCAGGTATGATGACATATTCTCTTACCTTGGTGACAATACCCTTCCACCCAACCTCTCCGACAAGCAACTGCTGGAAGATGAATTACTCTAAGAGGGGGGGGGGGGGGGTGAATCAGAGTAATGTGCAATTTTAAATTTTTAACTGGATATGCAATGTAAATGATAACCTTGAGGCAACTTAGTGAAATGTTTGGTTGCAATGAGAATCTTTAGCAACATTGAACTTTAAAGTAAAATAACAGATTAAACCATATTAAAGCATGACATTAACTGTTCATATTAGATTGATTGAACAATTCCTTTGAATGCTTTTTTTTCACAAGGCTTCATGCAAACACTTGAGTATTCAATAACAATAGTTTATAATAGAATGTAATGAATAAAGAAAGTATCAAAGCATCACATTAATGAACATATGAAAATGAACTTTTGAGCACATAGACTGAAAAAGATGCACACAAAATCACCACATAACACATTATTTTCTTAGTGGAAAAACCCTCATGGGGTATTAAAAAACCACTCGTAAAATTGTCCTTTTATTCATTCAAATAACACCAACTCAATAACAATGGTGGAGCACCAACTCAACACCTAAACTCAGAAGCACCAACTCAGTAATAATGGTGGAGCACCAAATCAACACCTGAACTCATAAGCACCAACTTCTATAGGAGCACCAACCCCTTACAATAGTTTCTCAATGATAAATGTAGACTATTAGGATCTTGTAACTGCAATTGTTTTTGCAATCAAAAAACCTTAACAATATATAATAAAATAATTTGCATTATAGCCCATTACAACATGTACCGTGTATGCCAGTAATAGATTAAAATATTTTGCAATTTGAAAGTATTGTTTGTAAAGAACCAGAGAAATAATGCAATCTCAAAACATTTAATTTACAATACAAAGATATCTTCTTCAAAAGAGCCTTATGAATTCCACAGACTCTGTTGTTTTTACATAAACCCTCATAACAGAATAATGGCAAAAAGCCATTCCTTTATAACCAAAAAAAAAGATGAAGACTCAGTTTGCAGTTTACAAACCCACATTGCAACCATTCGAAACCCTTGAGTAACCATGGTTGAATCAAACTGAAACAAAAATAGGGTTGATACAAAAACTGTAATTTTGAAACTACTTTTGAACAAAACTAACACTTTATCCTTTTTCACTATCAAAAGAAGAATTTTGTTTCCATTTTTACCTCAAAGAAACAAGAGAAAAATAGCCTAGATATTACCTTGTTCACAGCAGCTTAAGACTGAAATCAAATCTCATAGATTCTTGTTTTACCTTCGTTTCCATCTCATGCGTTAACCACTTCACCATTTTCCTAACTTCACTATCGTTGCTGGCTCGTGCAAAAAAAAAAAAAAATCACCAAAGATCTCAACAAAACAAGAGAAACTAAATACTGTAACAACAAAGCGGCTAGGGTTTTGTTCAAACAAAACAACATGATGAAACCATTGACTTCACCCTATTTACCCTTGCAATGTTTTGAGACCTTTGACAAAAACAATAATCATTTCAAGTCCAAGTGACTTAACATAATAATCACAAAACCAAATTTACATTATGTTCACTAGCTCACAAACCACGTGAGCTTATCAAGATGTCCAATAGACTATCCAAGTAAAACATGTAATCGACCAAATAATGCCACGATTGTCCAAAGCAAATAATAATCACCAAACTCATAATCATTATAAGCAATTCATTGTCCAGCCAAAGCACCATGTGCTAAGTAGAAGAAGACCCAATGTTTAAGTTTGATATTGATGCCAAACAATAATCAACTGTTCAATGTAGAGTGTCATGTGAAAAATAATTATGACCGACTGCCACATAAATCTGACTATCCCAATGTCACTTTGACTATCCAAGTCAAGTGTCAAGTAAATAATGAAACATGTGACAAGTCAAGTAAATGATCTTCCATTGTAATGTAACAATAGAGCCCAAAAGAATATAAATGAAGATAGACCAAGTATAAAACCCGATCATATAACAATATTGTGAGCTATATAAACCATCCCCTGTGAATCACACCTTTGTAATGACACCTTATAACCTGATACAAACTAGTTTTGTATCTCATTAGAACTTTAATAACTTATGAATTATGTTGATAATAAGACCTTAATAACCTAATAATGAAACTATGGTTCCAATGTTGATGATAAGACCTTAATGAGCTATATAAACCATCCCCTGTGAATCACACCTTTATAATGACACCTTATAACCTGATACAAACTAGTTTTGTATCTCATTAGAACTTTAATAACTTATGAATTATGTTGATAATAAGACCTTAATAACTTAACAATGAAATTATCTGCAAGGTGGGAACTCTGGTTCCAATGGTGGCAACGACCAGGACGATGGAGCTAGTCCTATGGGGGAGAAGGACAAGCCTCCATATATTCCACAGGCTGATGATATTTTGCAGGCTAATGGTACTCTACTAGAGAAGAATGTGGATTCTGGAAACATTGGTGGGGGGGGGGCGGTCCAGCCCATGTGAAGAGGTCTTGGAGAATGGAAAAGAATCTAGAAAGTGGTCATCCCTTTTTGGAACTAGACCATCTGGAAAATCCTCTTTACCTCCTGTCAAGAATATATCGGACCCTACTAGTGGTAAGTTCGCTATTTATATCCTTGATTTGGTTCTGGAACATAATATAAGAAGTATGTCGAACTCCCTGGTAGGTAAGTTTATGGGATTTCAGCACTACCCAAAGGCCTCCTCACCTTTGCTTTGTCATGTGAAGAAGATAAAATAAGGATCCTCTGTGGTAGTCCTTGGATGGTTGGAAAGACAACTCTGGTCCTTCGAAAATGGCACCCGAATCTAAACATGAGTGACTCACTTCTTGAGCAATTCCTAGTTTGGGTTAAGTTACCAGGTTTTCCTCTTGAGTATTGGGCAAAAAGCATTTTTTCAGGAATAGCAAGCTCTTTTGGTGAGCTCCTCTCAATAGACCCAGTCACAACTTCAAGAAGAAGGCTCACTCATGCTAGATTTTATGTAGGGATAGCTCATGATGCAGATATGCTAGAGCAGATAGACATAGTGTCAAAGTTGGGAATGTGGAAATAATAGATTAAATACGAATCCATCCCCTTTGCTTGCTTTCACTACAAAAAAGCAGGTCACTGGGCTAAACTTTGTCCTCTCAAGCTTAAAGGGGAGTACAAGCAAGCCAAACCTTCAGTTGAAAGTAAAAAGGCTCCAGAGAAAAAGGTATGGCAAGTCAAAAACTCAGAAAATAAGGAAATTGACTTTGTTGATACCAAATGCTTTAGACCCTTGGGGGAAAATAAGGAAGTGGTCTCCTCAACCTCAGTCTCTAATCTCCCCACCCAAGAAGCATTGAGGAAGGATCAAATGAATGTAGACAACCCCCTGGTAGGGCAGATCCGAATAGAGGAATTAAAAGAACAGTCTGAATCTTCAAAAGAAAACGTCAAGATGGTAATTACTGACACTTTGGTCAGTAAAGGAAGTGCCTAATACAGTGGATCAAAAGGATGCTGAACAACCTGAGGAATGGGAGATTATTGGCTCTCAAGAAGAAAAAACTGACTCTTCCCTGCTTATGATAAGGTCTGAAATGCAAGAAGCCCAGAAATGTGCCATATTGGGTATGAACCTCTCAGATTCAAACCAAACCTCTAAAATAGTCAGTAGTTCTTCACATGACTCCAGATCTCCTATCTAGGGTAATGAAGAAGAAATTTATACAATTCTCAGCAACCCTAAAGCGGTTCTTGAGAAAGAAGATGACTAGAAAATTCCAAAATACAGGAATAAAAAAGGATCCACTCCCTCGGCTTCCCAATTAAGGAAGTCTAGTATAATTGCTCAAGTTGATGTCGGGTATGTCTCATCATCCCCAGGACGACCTTCTAACCACAAATTTAGAGACAAGGAGGCCAGCAAGAACATAGCAGATGAGACTTAGAAGACTCTAAAGGAGTTAGGAATTGGTAAGTAACTATGAAGATTATCTCTTGGAACATTAGGGGACTAAATAATCCCCACAAGCATGATATTATTAGGAATATGATAAGGGATAGCAAACCTGGTATTTTTCTTATTCAAGAAACTAAGATGAGTAGAGAAAAGGTTGAATCTTTGAAAATTCTTTAAATCTGGGAGTATTAGTGGTGGTAGCTCAGAAGGTGCCTCTAGAGGCATTGCAACTATTTGGAATCTCAATAATGTTAAAGGTCATGTTCTTATTCGAGAAAACAATTTCTCTTGCATTAAATTTGAGCACTTAAAAGATGGAACATCGTGGGTCATCACTAATATATATGATCCTAATACCTTGAAAGCCAGAAGCATTTTTTGGAAAAAATTAATGGAAATAAGGGACAGCTTCAAGAACCTTAGTTGGTTGGTCATGGGAGACTTCAACACCCCTTTGAGAGGAGGAAAAATTTGGTGGAAGCCCCTCTCAGCTGGAAAGTAGACTGGCCTCATAGATTTTATAAACACTCAAGCTCTTAATGATGTGGAGATACAGGGATGCAATTACACTTGGACTAACATGAGGATTGGAAATGACCTTATTCAAGTTCGCCTTGATAGAGCTTTAATTTCAAATGATTGGTACAAACATTGTTTCTATTCTCTGTCTGCTCACATCCGGGCTGGGTCTGACCATTATCCTATAACTTTTTTTGCCGACCCCATAAATAGAAGAGGGCATTTTCCTTTTAGGTTTGAAAAAATGTGGACTCTTCATCCAGATCTCACCCATAAAATTCAAGATTGGTGGAACATTCAAGTTGAGGGCACTGCCATGTATAGAGTTGTGAAGAAACTCAAAAGCATCAAAGATAATATAAGGTCTTGGAACAAATCCAGCTTCAGGAATATTTTGAGGCCAAAGGTAAAATCCAGGAAGACCTCAATAAAATACAGGTCCAAATTCAGAAGGATGGTTTCTCTACTGTGTCTATAGCTGAAGAAAATGAGATTCTTAAAAAATACCTTGAAATCATTGCTAAAGAAGAATTTTTTTGGAAGCAGAGATCTAGATGTATATGGCTGAAGGAAGGAGATAAGAACACTAGATTCTTTCATATGTCGACTATCAAGCATAAAGTGGCAAACAGGATAAAAAAACTGGTAGTGGACAATGGGGAGCTGGTTAAGGAGGATGAGATAAGAGATGAGGCCAAAAGATTCTTCTCTGATCTTCTTTGTAGGGACCAAAGGCTGGATGTTAATGCTCAAATTTCTTTCCTTCAGAATATTCCTTGCCTCATTGATGAGCAGGAGAATGCCTCCCTTACTTCTATACCTTTGAACTTGGAGATCAGAAATGTTGTCTTTTCTTTTGATGGCAACAAAGCCCCCAGACCTGATGGCTTCCCCATGTTCTTCTTCCAAGAATTCTGGGATATTGTTGGGATAGATGTTTCCAATGGGGTTAAAGATTTTTTTGGGGCTAGAAGACTTCTAAAAGATATTAATGGC
This sequence comes from Cryptomeria japonica, assembly GCF_030272615.1. Taxonomy (NCBI): domain Eukaryota; kingdom Viridiplantae; phylum Streptophyta; class Pinopsida; order Cupressales; family Cupressaceae; genus Cryptomeria; species Cryptomeria japonica. The sequence goes on from NC_081410.1 coordinate 10,851,554, forward strand.
ACCTTCATTGCTTTAATTCCCAAAATTCAAGGTGTTGTCTCCATGGATAAGTTTAGGCCAATTAGCTTATGCAATTCTTTTTATAAGATAATCTCTAAGGTCCTTACTTCCAGACTCCTAACTGTCCTTCCTTCTCTGATTAATCATCAGCAAAATGGTTTTGTGCCAGGAAGAAAAATTCTTGATTCTATTATAACAGTCCATGAGAATATTCATTCTCTTGTTATAGCCAAGAAGCAGGGTTTCATCCTTAAGCTTGATCTCTCTAAGGCCTACGACCGAGTTGATTGGTCTTTCCTCATGAAGGTCCTATTGGCTTATGGCTTCTCTATCAAATGTGTAGATCTCTTCAAGCAGCTCATCACCTCTACCTCCTTTGTTGTCCTTGTCAATGGGTCTCCCTCTTCCTTCTTTCAAGCTTCTAGAGGACTAAGACAAGGGGATCCCATTTCTCCAATCCTCTTCATTATCATGGCTGAATGTTTTGGTAGGTCTATGGAAAGTATGCTGATGAGAGGAACTTTTAAGGGACTCCAACCTTCCTCAGCTGATCATATTTTCTCCCACCAATAGTTTGTGGATGACACCATTATCATGGAAGACTCAAGCATTTCCGAAGCCAGAATCTTGAAGGACACCCTTTGTAGGTTCGCTTTTGCTTCCGACCAGCTTATCAACTGGGTTAAAAGTGAAGTGTTTTTCATCAACACTCCTAAGAGAAGACAACATAGAATCAGCAGAATTTTGGAATGTCGGATTGCTGATCTTCCTACCACTTATCTTGGTCTCCCCTTGGAAATTGCTCCACCTGATTCCTTTTGGAGTTCTCTGGTGGAGAAATTTCAAAGAAAACTTGCTGGGTGGAAAGGTGCTCTTCTAAGTCAAGTTGGAAAGCTTCAACTTCTGAAAGCTTCTCTTCAAAGCATTCCTATTTATGCCCTTAGCCTCTTCAGAATTCCAATTAAGTATGCTAATGCAATTGAGAAAATTCAAAAAAAAATTCTTTGGTCAGGGGTTGAGGAAAAGAAAAGAATGGCTTTTGTGGCTTGGGATAAGGTGTGCGGATCCAAAAATAATGGAGGTTTGGGCCTTAGAAGAATCCAGACCCTCGATGAAGCTCTCTTATCTAAACAAGTTTGGAGATTGTTCCATTCTGATAGTGAATGGTGTAAAATTTGGAGAAGTAAGTATTCTCTTTTGACTTCTTCTCTTCCCTCTTTCATCAATTCTGATTTCAGTATTAATGGGTCCCATATCTGGAATCATGCCTCTAAGTGTAAAGATAGTATTGCTAGAGGGGTTAAATAGAGAGTTGGCAATGGTAGGAAAGTTAGATTCTGGGAGGATCCCTGGCTTTTTGATAAGTCTTTGATTGATATCCCTAAATGGGCCCCTTTTGCTTCCCCTTGTATTAGAGTCTTTGGCTCCTTGGTTGAGGGGTATTGGATAGGAGATAAATGGTAGAACATTGAATGTATTCACCCTGACCTAATCAATCTTAAGAATCATATTACTTATGCTTGGTTGAATAATGAGGAAGATTCCCTTATTTAGAAATATGAACCTAAAGGCAATATCACTGTCTCTTCAATGTATGGTGTTCTTTCCCCCGCCCCCTCTGAGAATCCTTTTTGGTCTAAAGCATAGATAAAGGGTCTTATCCCTAAAATCAATATTTTCTATTGGACAATCCTTCAAAATAAAATCTTGACCTTAGATAATCTTACGGGTAGAGGATTTTATTTCCCTAATAGATGTGCTTTATGTCTTGAGAAGGAAGAGTCTGTGGACCATTTGGCAATCCACTATTCCTTCACTGTTTCAATTTGGGAAAGATTTCTTAAGAATTTTTGCATTGATTGGGTGTTGGCTAACACTATCAGTGAATTGTTTCATTCTTGGAGTTTGTTGCCAGGAATAATCATTATGTTATGTTGTTATATTATGTTTATGTTGTCATCGGTAATAATGAGTTACGGCGGTCAGTAAGTTAGCCGACAGGTAGGTAGTTGGAGTCGCGACGGTTGTGTCGTACCCCTTCGGGTATTATATATTGTGTACCTTTTCTTCGAAGGAGGTTCATGTTAGTTGTGTCAGATGTAATGTTATAAGCACTTATTGTACATGGACTATGGAATTAATACAGAGGCTGGTTATTTAATATATTTCCATTATGTTCTGTGCATTTACTTTCTGCATTTAACCGTTTACCCGAGAGGGCAAATAGAGTTATCATTGGTCTAACCCCTTTTTGAGATCTTTGTGGCAGCTATCACTCCCTCGTATTTTGTGAGGGATTTAGAAAGAAAGGAACAACCGTATTTTCAGGGACACCTCTCTCACCTAGGCTGTTGTTTTCTAGAAAATCCAAAGGGCTATTATGGAGAACATTGGGATCATTGAGGATTCTCGCTACTCTGCCAACCCCTTGGAAGCTCACATTTCCAGTTCTTGGAATTTGAAGAGTGTTGGTAGTACTGATCCAAAACTAAACAAGAGACTTGCAGCCAGATGGCACACTCCCCCTCATGGTTGGCTCAAAATAAACTTCGATGGAGCTGCTAAAGGCAATCCTGGGCTTGCAGGATGTGGGGCAATTCTCAGAGATGAAAATGGTAGTTGTAAGGAAATGATTGTTGTTCCTATAGGTTGCCAAACTAACCATAAGGCGGAAGCTATGGTTGCACTCCAAGGTATTCTCCTAGCCAAAAGATGGAATTGTCCTTATCTATGGGTTGAAGGGGATTCTAATAACATCATCAAATGCCTAAAGGGGACCTCTAAGCCTTCATAGACTATCAATAACATAATAAAGGCTTCAAGAGATCTCATCAACACTTTTGAGAAATGCTTCATATCTCACATTTATCGTGAAGCTAATGGTTCAGCTGACTAGGCAGCCAATGTGGTGGTCAATCACAAAAATATGGTTACCTGGAAGGGGGAAGATGGCCTCCTCAATGACGTTAGATCGATCATATTTAAGGATCGATACAATAATACCCCAAAGATCATAAATGGACTTAATAGGAGTGCTACGAGTAATTATAATAATGTCAGTACCATTTATTACAAGACACATGCCACCTTTTCCCACGCTTTCTGGGTATATGTGGTAGTTTCAAGAAATTTCTTGCCTAAAGCTCTCTGCAATTCTCGACCTTTTGTTCTAAAAAGTGAAAAAATGAGAGGAAATAGACGTCGTTATGAACCCAGCAACTGTAAAGAGTGGAAGCAAAAGGAGGTTGTCTGAAACATTTTGTAGAAGGGTGGGTTTTCAAAGTTTATGGAGAGGCTCCATGGGAGGGACATCACAATTAGTAAATTCTTCTGCAAAAACTAGAGAAAGGGTACTCTGAAGATGGGAGATCAAACAATCTCCATTGGTGAAGACCTCATCGCTCAGGTCACCGGACTCCGCAGGGAAGGAAGTAATTACTACAGAGACAGAAAATTGAGCAAGGAGGCTATTGAGCGATATCCTGAAACGGCAAAGGAGAAAAGCGCCTGGTTAAGCTAAGTAAAACTTACTATCCACCTAGGGCATTTGTTAAGCCATGGAGAGAGGTTTTATTTGCTATTATGAGCTATGTTACCTTGGATGGAAGATTCACAAAGGTGTATGGCTATCATTTTGTTTTGATTAACCATTTTAGGTATGATGAAAAAGTTAATATCCCTTATTTCTTGTTGTGTTCTATGAATGCAACCATTAAGGCCCATAAAGAGAACCCTAAAGGTGATACAACCATGCATCAATGTCTAATGGTGTTAATTTATGACCACCTTAAAGCCAACCAAATTGCCCGCCCTCAGCCTTCAATCTCTGAGTTTGAGGAGGAAGGGTCAGATTTTTTTTTTCTATGGGTGAGGAGTTTGAAGGCAACTCGATGAGTGAGTCTGAGGAGAGTCTGGATGACTCTGAAGCTGAAATTAGTAAGAAAAGAAAACAAGTGAGTACCAGGCCTTCCTCCTTGAAGGGAAAGAAAAAATCTAAAGAAAAAAAAATTCAGATTCGTTCCTCCTCAGAGGAAGAGGTCTCTAAGGATTCTGAGAAGGATGAACCCTAGTCTTCTCGGAAAAAGAAAACCAAAGTTTCTATTCAGACAAGGAACAAACAAAAGAGATAGGAAGATAATATTATTGAGCTGGAGGAACAAGTGCAGAGAAAGGATGCTGAAGTTGACCAGAATTTGGTGGAGGTGACCACAGGGGAAGGTTTTGATCAGAGGATAGATGGAAAAGATGACAAATTCACTAGTGGTGACCCCCAAAAAAGGAATAGGATAATTCTGGTGAGAAAACTTCCCCCTCAAATCCTCCCCTTGAGGGTTTGAAAGGTTTTGTGGACACCATTGATTGGTTAATTAACAGTTACAAGAAAGTTGTGGAGGATAATAAGAAGCTTAACCACAAGGTTCAAAATCTGGAAACAAATAGTATTGGTGGAAGCAAATCTATGGCGGAATATGTTGAGGACTTGACTAAAAATGTTGCCAAAGCTGAAGAAATCAAAGATTCCTTCAACCCTAGGTTCAAGCAAATTGAGAAGGACCTGACAGAGAGAAAAACTAATGATATTGTTATGGACCAGAGAATGGTGGAAACTGATAACAAATTTAATAAAATTGAAAAGTGCCTCAAAAGTATTGTTGAACAAAGTTTTAATATTTCAAAGGCTTTAGCTGACAATACCAAAATCCTCATCAACAAATTGGAGGATGAGAAGGATTCCCTGGAGCTTGAACTAGACATTGAAGGTACGGGAGAAGTGCAAGGACCCAGAACTAGAACCAGAGGCAAAAAGAAGGAAAAGAAGCCAAACAAGGATATGGAAGAACTCAAAGTTGTTGCGGAAAACTATGACAAGTTGGTCAATAAGGTGGTGAACCTTCTTAAGTCCTTATAGTTGTTTTGTGTTTTCTTTGGTGGAACCGCTTTGTTGTTCCTTTCTTTTGTTGTCCGTTAGGTTTACTGGCCTTTTAGCTAGTCCTTTTGTACGTTGTTTCTAGAAGGATGCTTTTTGAACTATTTTATTCTCCTATGTTAAAGGTTTCGGGTCCTTAAAACCTATTTTTCATATTAATCAGAACCTAACAATGAAACCATTGATATAATATTAAGCCCTCATCAGAGACAAAATGCATAAGGCATTAAATTCTAATAAGGAACAAAACTAAGAAGTGATTCAACCAATAAGAGTGTAGAACAAAAGTATAAACCACAAGAGAGAAATAAATCACTGACATTGCACTATATTTATGCGTCAAGAAGATCATAGCATCACAAAGAACCAATTCAATCTGTTACTTGCACTATGAAACACCAAATATAGAACCTGTCACTTGCATGTGTCTTTTCAAAAAAACAAGTGCTGAAGGTCAACACTTGAAAAGAATGTAACCCTTGTTTGCACATGAACCAAACTTATCAGTACAACCAATACACATCAAATCTGAAAGTGAACCAAAACCAAAGCATTATATTGAAACCAAGTGTGTCATAATGAATTGAATATGCTGAGTATCACAAAGTGAACCAAATGTCAACCAATGTGTGAACCAAATCATGAGATCAATCAATTTTGAAATCAAGGACAAATATGCCACAAAGAGAAAGTCAACAAACTCCCCCTTTGTTCTTGAGGGAAAAAAATGAGCAATCTGAACATCTGAACCAACTGACTATGAACACACGGACATCCTATTTCTTCCCCTTTTTGTCACAAGGACAAAGGAAGAGCCTGTTAAATGCCATGAAATATAATGGAACCAGCTACAGATAGATTAGGGAAGCAGCAAAAAAAGTACCAAAGTAAGAAAACATCAAGTTAATAAGAGAGAAAAAAAGCTCCCCCTGAATCCATGATAGAACAATAATAAAGAAAGGATGGAGATATAACTCCCAATCAAAAATTAAGTCTTAAGATGTGATTGTTTAGGATCGGATTTGAAACGAGAAACCATACAAACTTCTTGCATCAAATCAGTTCTAGATGCAATCAAGTACAATAAGCTTCCTATCATAGACCGATACTCAGATTGATTTACATCACATGAATCATCAACTTTAGAAAGTTTACAACCTATAATCATGGGAGTGCTCACACCACAACAGTCATCCATCTTAATTTTTTAAAGCATTTCCTTAGCATACTTAGTTTGAAACAAAAAAATGTCATGTTCAAGTTGAGAAACTTCAAGGAAAGGAAAAAATGTCAACTCACCTAACATGAACATTTTAAATTTTGATTCCATGATTTTAGAAAACTCTTTAGATAAAGCATCATTATTGCAGCCAAAGATAATGTCATCAACATAAACTTCTACAACTGGGATACCATTACCTTCCATTTTAACATAGAGGTTGTTATCCATACCACCTCTTGTGAAGCCATTTGCTATCAAATGTGAGTCCAGACTTGAATACCAAGCTCTAGGAGCTTGGTTAGAACATACAAAGCCTTTTTCAACCTGTAAACATGAGTAGGCTTGTCTTGTGCAACAAACTCTTTAGGTTGTTCTATATAAACTTCCTCATCAAGATATCCATTTAAAAAAATAGTTTTGACATCCATTTGATAAACTTTAAAGTTATTAAAACACGAATATGCCAAAAAATATTCTATTAGATTCAATTATAGCAACAGGTGCATAAGTTTCACCAAAATCTATACCTTCCTATTGTGCATATACTGATAAACTCATAAGGCATTGAGAGGGGGGGTGAATCAATGCAAGCAAAAATAATATGAATCTGATCACCAACTTAAACAACTTAAAACTTAACAAGCATAAGAGGAATATCACAACATAAGCTAATTCCCAATAAAATAAATTCCACATAACACAAGAGATTTATATGTGGAAACCCAAAAGGGAAAAACCACGGTGGCAGTTAATACCCACAAGATTCACTATATGCAGAATAAAAATCTTGACTAGTTAAGGTCTTACAAATATGCCCTGTTAGGAGCAGACCCGATTAGGAGTCACCCAGTTAAGGGATTTAGATGATAAGCCCTATTAGGAGCTTTGACCTATTAGGATCAATCTTGCAAGAGGATTTAACACTTTGATATAAAGCTACCCTCTTAGGGGATTTACAAGTTAAGGCATGTCAGGACCTACCCGATTAGGGGATTTTACTGCTGCAAACTGTTAGGAAAACAACAGTCAAATGATCTTCATGTAACACCTCTATGTTTGATAAGATCCACTTCAAATCCTCAAAACATCAACAACACATCAATACAAAGCTTCACTAATCACCACACAATCAGAATCTCAATATTCGCCTTCAATCTCATTAACATACACATATCTATCTCATAACTCATTACACTTTTTATAGATATCAACTTAGTCAGCTAACAACCTTGGAACAATTTCCTAGGTTCAATGAATCTAGACAAAATAGCATTGCACGTCGAACTTATGTCGGCCCCCAACATAACAAACTAAAAATATAATAAAACCTATGTCGGTTTATCGATTTAAGTGATTGTATCACTATCGGTTAAGTGTTCATCAAAATACCTGCTCTATACATCAAATCTCGCTTGTCCAGTTGAATTTGCCAATGTGGTCATGAACATAGCTCCAAACACCTGTCTCCATCATTACTTTAAAACCACATAATTCAACTCTTCATCAATTGCCTTTACCGGTTGCATGAATGCAACTTTGTCTTTGTTTACCAGTTAAGAACCTATTTGCCGGTTCACTGGTAAACTATCATATGTACTGGTTATACCTTATTGGTTAGATTCCAAGACTTATATGACTACAAAAACATTGATTCCATCAATGATAACACAATATTTAGTCATCAAACATGAATCTCAATCTCTTCATCACATTCACCAATCAATCATTTACCGGTTCAGTCAAATGCCAACATAGCCTTTGCATAGAAATTGTGCCTTGTTTTTGACAACTTTGCCACATTCATCCAGTTTATTTTTGAACACCCACTTTCCACCAATGACATTCTTGTCATCAGCTCTTGGGACTAATTCCCAAGTCTTATTCTTTTCAATCTAGTTGATTTCTTCTTGCACTGCTTTCAATCAGCATTCATCATTCAATGTTTCACTGCATGTCTTGGGTTCAAACTCAATTACTAAATAGAAATATTCAACCATTTGAGCTTATTCCTCAAGTTTTGCTTTCCTTCTTGTTAAGATTCTTGCATTTCTATCCCCGATAATTTGATCTTGGGGATGATTCTTGGCAACAATCCTAGAGGGTGTTTTTTAAAGTGTTACTACTTTAGCGCTTGAAACATCCTCTTGTTGAGTATCATCTGCTTTAGCAGATTTAGGAGATCTGTCAAGATCTACTATAGGTTCCTCCTCAACATCCTGCACATGATCATCATCTAGAAGCAACTTTTCATCAAACTTGACATTAACATATTCAACAATCTTATTTAGCCTCTTATTGAAACATTTATAGGCTTTGCTATGTGTAGAGTATCCTAAAAAGATACCTTCATTTGATTTAGAATGAAAACTACTTAGATTTTCATCATTTCTTTTAATAAAGAATTTACAACCAAAAAAATTGAAGTATTTAATAGAGGCATATTTACCATACCATAGCTCATATGGAGTGAAATTGGATTTCACCCTTATTTGCACTCTGTTCAGAATATAAACAATTTTATGAACAACTTCTTTCCAATACATACCAGGTAGTTTGGCTTCATCTAGCATTGTTCTTGCCATTTCTTTTACTATTTTATTTTTCCTTTCAACAACCCCATTCTGTTGAGGTGTCCTAGCAGTAGCATGCTGCCTTTTTATGCCATGTTGCTCACAGTAATCAATGAATTCTTAAGAAGTAAACTCACCTCCTTTATTTGATATCAAACTCTTAATTTTTAAATCTGATTCTCTCAGCCATTTTATGAAAGATTTTAAACCTTTCAAAGGCCTCTGACTTATGTTTGAGAAATGTTACCCAAACCATCCTTGTGTAGTCATCTATAAATAACATGAAATACTTCTCACCATTTATTGACCTTGTCCTGGTAGGACCACATAAATCAGTGTGTACAAGTTGCAAAGGTTTAGTTGAAGAATGTTCCTTAGATTTGAATCTGACCTTTGTTTGCTTGCCTTTTAGACATTCCTTGCAAACAACATTTTTCAGGTTTTCTCAGCACAGGTAATCCTCTCACATTCTTGTTTTTATTGATTCTAACCAAATTGTCAAAGTTTACATGTCCTACTTGTTTGTTCCATAACCATTTTTCTTCAACTTGACCCATAAGGCACATCCCTTCATTGCTTTCATGATTAGAAGAGTCAAGTAGATTGTAAATATTGCCATGTGTTCTTAATCCAATTGTAACTATTTTCCAAGATTTATTCTTGATTGCACATGTCCTTGTGAATTGAATGAAACATTGTAACCATTATCACATATCTAAATAACACTTAAAATATTGTGTTTAAGGCCTTCTACATAATACACATCATGTATAGGTGTGTCATCATTTAGAAGCAAATAGCCTTTACCTTTTATCTGTATTCTCAAGTTATCACCAAACTTCACAAATCCACCAACATAATCTTCAAGTTTTAAAAACTTGTCCTTATCTCCTGTCATCTGGTTGGAGCAACCACTATCCACCACCCATAATGTCTTCTTATTGGAGAGAAAAGTAGTTTGCAAAAGCATGGATTGTTCTATGCTTGGAACAACCTTGGGTCTCCAAACCTTCTCTGTAATGTGTTTATTTTTTTTGCATTGTTTGGATGTGTGACCAATAGTATTGCATTTGAAACATTTGATTGAGCTTGGAAAGCCAAAGAATTGTTTGTGACCAAACCTTGGTGTTCTAGGCATCATAAATCTACAATTGCTCACTTTGTGTCCAGATTTATTGCAAAAGAAGCAATAGCCATTGAAAAATGCATTAAACCTGAAAATGTTTCATTTATGCTCAAATAATGCTTCTTACCATCTACCTTAAAGTTCTGATTTGAAGTTTGTGAATATTCACCAATGTTAAAACCTACACCAGTCATGTCTTTATGTTGTTTTTGTTTCCCAAGGATATCATTCAAGTGAATATTTCTTTCATATTCTTCAACTTGCTTTTTAAGAGAAGTAACTTGTTGTTCAAGTGTTTGAATCTCTTTATCTTTATCAACAAGAACTGATTTGAGATTATCCACAACACTTTTAGAGTCATCAAGTTCAATTTGCAAAGATGTAATCATCCTATTTGGACTTTACTCTTGAGAAGCAATTTGTTTCTTTAGTTTTTTTAATTTCTTGTAGGGCACGAAGCAATTTACCCTCAAGATTTATTTCACAATTGTCTAGATCATATTGATTATTTGCTTGACTATTTGTTTGATTGTTTGAAGTTTTTTAAATATTAACTTCAACCATGAACAAATATTCATCTTCGTCACCTAAGGAATCCTCTGATTCAACATCTGAGTCTTCTTTGCTGAATAGACTCTTTTTCTTTTTTAAGTTATTGAAGTTAAACTTCTTCTCAGGGTTAAAAAACTTTTTCTTATATTGTTTTTCTATTTTATCATCATCATTGACTTGATCAACATAAGGACAATGAGCTACAAAATGACCAGCCTTGCCATAGTTAAAACACTTGAGTGGCATTTTTCCTTTGTATTTCTTTTTGAGCTTTCTCACAAGAAGTGCTTCTAATGAATCAGACAATTCCAATTCACTATCTAAATCCTCTTTCTTTTCTGTCTTAAAGGCTGTTTCTTTCGATGTTGAACCAGTGTTTTCAATTTTGCTTGTTCTCATTTCAAATGCAGTTAATGTTCCTTGAAGATCATCTAAGGTAAGCTTGTTAAAGTTTTTCTTTTCTTCAAGGACTGAAACTTTGGTTTCATATTTAGGTAGTAAGGTTCTAGTGACCTTCTTAACAACTGTGAACTCATCCACTTCTTCACCTAATCCTCTCTTACCATTAACAACTTCATCTATTCTCAAGAAATATTCAACAACTTTTTCATTGTCTTTCATTTTGATTTCCTCAAACTGAGTTATGAGGGTAAGAATCTTTGACTGTTTAACCTTGTCATTTCCTTGATAGATATTTTCAAGTTTTTCCCAAATCTCCTTAGCAGATTTGCACTACATGAATTTAACAAAGATGTCTTTAGTTAGACCACACAAAAGAGCATGTTTAGCTCTAGCATTAGTTTCATATTTCTTCTTTTCAGTAGGATTAGTAGGTATAGTGTTTCGTACATTGTACCCATCTTGAACTATGCTCCAAACATCAAGATCTATTGAAACCAGATATGTTTCCATTCTAATTTTCCAGAGCACATTATATGTTTCATCAATTAGTGGAGCTCTAGTAATAGAGGTACCTTCTTGCACATGTGACATAATGACAGACTTCCAAGACTAGAATCAATCCTAGGTGGTTAAACCTAATGTAGTACCCTACGCTCTGATACCAATTGTTGGAAGATGAATTACTCTGAGAGGGGGAGGTGAATCAAAGTAATGTACAATTTTAAATTTTTAACTGGATATGCAATGTAAATGCTGACCTTGAGGAAACTTACTGAAATGTTTGGTTGCAATGAGAATCTTTAGCAACATTGAACTTTAAAATAAAATAACAGATTGAACCATGTTAAAGCATGTCATTAATTGTTCATATTAGACTGATTGAACAATTCATTTTAATGCTTTGATTTCGCAAGGCTTCATGCAAATACTTGAGTATTTAATAACAACAGTTTATAACAGAATGTAATGAATAAAGAAACATCAGAGCATCACATTAATGAACATATGAACATGAACTTTTGAGCACATAGACTGAAAAAGATGCACACAAAATCACCACATAACACATTATTTTCCCAAGTTGAAAAACCCTCATGGAGTATTAAAAAACACTCGTAAAATTGTCCTTTTATTCATTTGAAGAGCACCAACTCAGTAACAACGGTGGAGCACCAACTCAACGCCTAAACTTAGAAGCACCGACTTCTATAGGAGCACCAACCCCTTACAATAGTTTCTCAATGATCAATGTAGACTATTAGGATCTTGTTACTACAATTATTTTTGCAATCACAAAACCTTAACAATATATAATAGAATAATTTGTATTGTAGCCCATTACAACATGTATTATGTATGCTAGTACTAGATTAAAATATTCTCCAATTGAAAGCATTCTCTATAAAGAACCAGAGAAATAATGCAATCTCAATACATTTAATTTCTCTTCAAAAGACCCTTATGAATTTTGAAAACTTTGTTGTTTAAACATTAACCCTCGTAACATAATAATGGCAAAAAGTCATTCCTTTATAACCAAAAAAAAAGATGAAGGCCCAATTTGCAGTTTACAAACCCACATTGCAACCATTTGAAGCCCTTGAGTTAACCAGGGTTGAATCAAACTAAAACAAAACTAAAGTTGATACAAAAATTGTAATTTTAAAACTATTTTTGAACAAAACTAACACTTTATCCTTTTTCAATGTCAAAAGAAGAATTATGTTTCCATTTTTACCTCTAAGAAACAAGAGAAAAATAGCCTAGATATTACCTTATTCATGGTGGCTTAAGACTGAAATCAAATCTCATAGATTCTTGTTTTACCTTTGTTTCCATCTCATGCGGTAACCACTTCACCATTCTCCTAACTTCACTATCGTTGTTGGCTCATGCAAAAGAAAATAGAAAAAAATACCGAAGATCTCAACAAAACAAGAGAAACTAAACACTGTAACAACAAAGCGGCTAGGGTTTTGTTCAAACAAAACAACATGATAAAACCATTGACTTCACCCTATTTAACCTTGCAATGCTTTGAGACCTTTAACAAAAACAATAATCATTTCAAGTCCGAGTGACCCAACATAATAATCACAAAACCAAATTTACATTATGTTGTCTAGCTCACAAACCATGTGAGCTTATCAAGATGTCCAATAGACTATCCAAGTAAAACATGTAATTGACCAAATAACGCCATGATTGTCCAAAGCAAATAATAATCACCAAACACATAATCATTATAAGCAATTCATTGTCCATCCAAAGCACCATGTGCTAAGTAGAAGAAGACCCAATGTTTAAGTTCGATATTGATGCCAAACAATAACCAACTGTTCAATGTAGAGTGTCATGTGAAATATAATTATAATCGACTGCCACATAATGCCGACTATCCCAATGTCACTTTGACTATCCAAGTCAAGTGTCAAGTAAATAATGAAACATGTGACAAGTAAATCAAATGACCTTCCATTGTAATGTAACAATAGAGCCCAAAAGAATATAAATGACCTTCCATTGTAATGTAACAATAGAGCCCAAAAGAATATAAATGAAGATAGACCAAGTATGAAACCCGATCATATAACAGTATTGTGGACTATATAAACCATCCCCTATGAATCACACCTTTGTAATGACACCTTATAACTTGATACAAACTAGTTTTGTATTTCATTAGAACTTTAATAACTTATGAATTATGTTGATAATAAGACCTTAATAACCTAACAATGAAACCATTGATAGAATATTAAGCCCTCATCAGAAACAAAATTCATAAGGCATCACATTCTAATAAGAAACAAAACTAAGAAGTGTATCAACCAATAAGAGTACAGGAAAAAAAAAAAAAAGTATAAACCACAAGAGAAATAAATCACTGGCATTGCATTATATATATGTGTCAAGAAAATCATACCATCACAAAGAACCAATTCAATCTGTTAATTGCACTATGAAACAACAAATATAGAACTTATCACTTGCATGTCTCTTTTCAAAAAAACAAGTGTTGAAGGTCAACACCTGAAAAGAAAGTAACACTTGTCTGCACATGAACCAAACTGATCAATACAGCCAATACACATCAAATTTGAAAGTGAACCAAAACCAAAGCATTATACTGAAACCAAGTGTGTCACAATGAACTGAATATGGCAAGTATCACAAAGTGAAGCAAATGTCAACCAAGGTGTGAACCAAATCATGAGATAAATCAGTTTTGACATCAAGGAAAAATATGCCACAAAGAGAAATTCAACAAAAATGTTGTACTTTCATTTGAAAAACCTCCTCATACATCATTATTACCGACACAATTTATCGTCGGTGTCTAAGTGGTAATCTCCTTAGATGTCTATAAAGTGACAAAGTTTAGATTGCATTACAAGAGGCTCACAAAGGTATATGTGGGGCCCACTCTAGTAGTCCAACATTAGCAAATAAACTGATGAGGACCAATAAAAAATAGCCTACAACAGAAAAAGATGCTTATTAGTTTGTCAAGAAATGCAAGCAATGTCAAATTCATGAAGACATGATACACACACCAACATAGGAACTTCAAATGATCACTACACCATGGCCCTTTTGTCAATGGGGACTCGATCTCATGGGCAATATTCACCCTCCTCATCCAATGGCCACAAATTCATCATAACGACCATTAATTATTTCATAAAATTAATTGAAGTCATCCCCCTCACTCAAATCATTGGTAAAAATATCGCAACATTCATTCTCAATTACATCACCTACTGATACGATGTTCCCCTTTCCATTGTCACAGATAACAGGTGTCCTTTAAAGAATCAGGATGTCCATGAACTTTGTGAAAAATTCCATATCCAACGTCACTTTTCCACTCCACAATATCCCTAAGGTAACAGTCAAGCGAAGGTGTCTAATAAAATGTTTCTCAAAATCCTTTAAAAGATAGTCAACGACGCTAGCCATAATTGGCACACACAACTTAATCCCACCTTATGGGCCTATTGCATAAGTGTTCGTACACCTACTTGATCTACACCATACTCACTTATCTATGAAGTTGAATACATCTTTCCCATTGAGGTCGAGTTACCATCTTTATGACTCTCCTCACATTGATCTTATTAGTGATGAGGATTATAGAGTCTCCCACTTACAAGACTTGTAATTGCTAGATGAGCACAGATAGAATGCATTTAATCACCTCAAAGCATATAAATAATGCATGAGCTAAAGTTACAATCATAAGTTGAATCCATGCACATTTGAGGTTAGTGACTTGGTTCTTAGAGAAAACTCTAGGAACCAATAGAATCAAGAAATATGGGGTAAGTTTGAACCAAATTGGCTTGGCCTCTACATTGTCACAATAGTTTATGGCTCAGAAGCATATTGGTTATCTACCCCTGAAGATAAACCACTAGATGATCCTATCAATAGCATGCACTTTCATAGGTTATACACATAGTTTTCAAAGAATCCCTAAAAAATACAATTTTTTTTTGAAAAATATAAAAAATACAAAAAAAGGAAAAAAGAAAAAAGAAAAAAGAAATCGTCACCTTGATGAAAACCTGGAAAACAGGTGTCTTGTATGACATTAAAAATTAAAATTAAAAATAAAAAAAAGTAAAGAGAAATAAATTCATCTAATGGTGAAAACAACTTCGATGGTGCCCTAGGCAAATACCATGGTGAAAAACGGGTTACTAGAGCCATGTGTAGGGACTTTCATTATGCCTTCCTTCAGGACTAAACATCATCTTATCACTTTAAACACACTCACATACCATCACTCCATAATAAACTTGTCCATCCCCATCATGACGTATTATTGATCTAATAGGGTCGTTCCATCACATAATAACTTTTGTCACCTTTTGCTTCACCCATAATAATTAGGACCTATTTGTAACTAGGTGAATATCCTTGACCTAGTGATGTAAATGGTTCCTTGGCATAACATGTTGTGAGGAGCATCGCATTTCCATACCTTCCCTCTCTTTATGAACATTCCACAATAACATATCATTTGCATTGCCAATTTGTAATAAATTCATCGCTCTTCTTCGTAATAAGGTATCTATTTCATGGAGTAAATCAGATTCAGATGAGACACAACTAGTAATGGGCTTTCAACGAATCAATGTTTTGGCATGTTGGTTGCAAATTTTGCAAACTAGATGAGTTTACAAAAATTGTGGTTTTAGCCATAGTGTGTGAGATTAAATCTCTCCTAATTTAAAGGGAAGGCTCCCCTTTAACTTACTACTCTACCTTTCTAGAAATAAGATACAACTTTCAATGTCTAATCTAAACTTAGGTGGTGCATCATCCTCTCCTCTTTTTTGAAAATAGATGTTATTCTCTCCTCTTTCTTCAAGAAAGAATTTACAATATAGAGCAGTAATAATTCTTAAAATTTTA
Organism: Cryptomeria japonica; assembly: GCF_030272615.1. Lineage (NCBI taxonomy): Eukaryota > Viridiplantae > Streptophyta > Pinopsida > Cupressales > Cupressaceae > Cryptomeria > Cryptomeria japonica. The sequence continues at coordinate 10,867,777 of NC_081410.1, forward strand.
ATGTTACAAATTAACTCAAACTTGTAAGAATGATCAAATACAAATAAGTAAAGAAGCAAAGTTTCTATAAAGGCTCAAAGTCCTCCATTCCTTCTCTGAGACGGGAAAGATTACTTAAGCTCAAAGTCTTAAAAATAATTGTTGTCCTATCAACCTTTCTTCAAATAACTTCTTTTGTAACCCATGGTATCAAATTGAGATATTCAAAGTAAAGCTCAAAGTCTTTATCTTAATATCCTATTGTAACTTTTAAAAATATTTTTCCAAAATGATAAAATGAAGCTCAAAGTCTTCAAATTAAGATTTCTTTTCCAAGATGGCACAGTAAAACACAAAGTCTTCAAGATATTATCTTATTGTATTTCAGCTATCTTTTTCTTGAAAAATACCAATATGAAGCTCAAAGTCTTCAAAATAATATCACATTCACCAATTCCTAATTCTACTAACAAGAGCTGAAATAGGGCACAAAGTCCACAAACTAACAATTGCCTCTACTCTTTAACAATATCTGTTCAACCACACCTTTACTTTAGAAAAATAAGAATTTACAACAAGAATGACATAAGAACACTCTCACAGTCAACCATAAATGAATCCAACACAAAGTCTGGATGTCAAAGCTTTCTTCTTATTTGATCAAGTTTATTAAATAACAATAGGAACACAAAGATTCACTTTTGCTCTTCACTTGGGCAGAGTTTTGTTGCATATAGATTAAAGGTTCTAGATCCTTATTACAATAATCAACCTCATATATATAGGTGAGGTGCGTTGAGAAAATATAGGAAGAAATGTGACTAATTCAAAGAAGAGTCCTATTTGATTTTGGACTCGTACATTACCCAAGTGCAAAAACGTAAATACAAAATGACACTTGAAGTGTCAATGTCTTATTCAAAAATGCATCTACAAAATCTAAACTATGAAAAATACTAAGTGTCACTAGACACTCCATTTTGATCATGTTTCATAAACTCTTTCAACTTTTGTAGAAGTGCTTTCATATATTCTCTATCAGGTCCTTTGTATTTAATTGTGATGATCTTGACTCGAGTTATAAAGTCTTTGAGGTTTATGAAACATTTCTTGTGCTTTTTTCAAAAGAGAGGCTAGATCATCCAGATTTACTGGGATATCTATCAACTTATCAATTGAGGACAATTAAAAAACCTATTTATAGACCTCTTCACAAGTTAGCAAACTGAATTAATTGATGATGATGTCCTCATGAAGGGGCTTTTGATTCCCATCGAGGAAAGTGCAAGGCAGAACTAATATCATATCAATGATGTCCTTCCCTTTATCATTACATTCTTTCTGAGCTTTCCGCATATCTTTGACAAGTCTCTCCAATGTGTTCATTTGATGTTCCATTACTTCACTTTGTTCAATATACAAATCCCTTGAAGGGAGCACTCCATTATCAACTAGAACATCCTACTGAAAATCTTCTAACTTCAACCAAGACTCAAAGTCCTTCTCAAATATGTTCAATTCTTGTGAGAAAAGATCTAAATTTTTGTCAACTTTAGACCTCACACCTTCTAAATTATAAACCAAAGTAACAACAAAACTTATCAAATGAGTTCCTTGACTCATAATTCTATCCATCCACTTGCCAATTGTTCTTTCACAAGAATTAACCTATTCATCTTGTTTAATGATTTTTTCATCCACTAAAGAAGTGACAGGCTCAATTACCTCTGATGATTTGGTTATCTTGATCAAGACTTATGTGAGCTGATCAACCTGTCTTTCTTGACCTTTTCTCCATTAAACATTTTCACAAAATGCATAAAAGTGGTTCGATCATCTTCCGCTGCACTTTCATGTGTTTGATTTCCCAAATCAATTATGTTAATGACATAGTCAATTGGATGTACTTTATCCAAATATGTGTTTGGAGGAGGAATTGCCATTTCCACATGCTTATTCTTTGATTTGTCTATTCTCAATCTAGACAAAGTTTTAGCCTTCTTTGTACCCTTGGGCTTAACAGGCACCAATTGACTGAAATCAAAGTCATCTACTGAGATGGCTTGCTTCGTTCTCTTGGGAGTGTTGGATACTATCCAAGGTGGCAAAGGTGTTTTGTCATCCACTCCCACAGTCAACACTTGTGTTGCCAAATTTTGAGATTGAACATCTATAGTAACAATAGGTGGAGTAGAAGTAACATTGGCAGGTGGATTTTGAGCAATAGAAACCCTAGGAGGAACTTCGGTTTCTGACATAAACTTATCAAAATCTTCCAACATGGAAGAAGTAACCTTAAACAGATTGGGAAGGAATACAATATCAAGATTGTCATGAGGTGTATGAAGTGCATATTCACTAGTGGACATGGAAGGAATGACATGAATTTTAGGAGCTCGTGATGAAAATGAAATAGTGGAATCTATAGGAATAGTATTAGAAACTTAAATTGAAACTTAGTACCTATAACATCACATGATGCAAGAGGAATACCTTCTTCTATCTCTTGAGACTGGGAATTACTTGGAATTTCCAGTAATCTATCCTCATCAAATTCTCCTTCCTCTTGTTCTCCTTCCTTTTCAAGTTATTCTTCTTCTTCTTGCTCACCCTCATTTTCTTCATCTTCTTCATCAACCTCATCTCAAGTTTGAGTCTCTTGAGTTGAAGACTCGCCTTCACTCCCGCTTTTCCCAACTGTGAATTTGAACTTTTGACCTTTAGGAGCCATAGAATTCTGTCTATTTTTAGTCCTCAATTCAAAATTCTTTCCCTTTGGCCCCATAGTATCATCTTCAAATGCTTCAGTTTGAAAAGGCTTTAATTGAAAACCATGCAGATTCAACCAAACATTGGTATTGGCAAGGATGTTTTGGAATCTAGCCTTTACTGAGGTATTCTCCTTTTGAGACTACTAGATAAGAGGCAAAGGTGATCTGACAACTTTTTTATTCTCATACATAGGATCTAGGATATTCCATCCTTCTCAAGATCCTCAGGAAAATCAACCAGATCAAAGTTCCCAATTTTCTCTACTGTCAGAAGATGGTAGTCAAGTCTCTGGATGTCCGTGGGATGTCCTCTTCAGTTCTGCAATCAATCCATGCATCTTCATTTTAATGAAAATGGGTGTAGCTTTTCTTGAATTTATTCTTCATGCCCTTGTAGTCAAAATACTTTATGGCCTTGAAGAATTTCATGGTCACTCTTCTCATCTCCTCCACCATGGCACGAGCCTTGTAGATAGAATTGATGGAGTATCTCCCAATGGTAATGGATAACTTGAGACCTTTCTTATGAGCTCCATATTGACGCTCATGGATTCATATCATCTGATGATCCATTTCCATGAGGATGATCTTATTTGATAGATATTTTAGAAGCATGAAGGGTTCTCCATCAAAGCATCTGATCTTGAGATATGTGAATGTAGGAAAATGTAAGAAAATACAACCATATTCACTTACTACATTCCAAGACTCATCTAACACCCTCTTGTTCTAAAGATCCTTATCAAACAAGCACATATAATGGGCAAAGAAAGCATCATTGACTCTCCTAAAATGATGTAAACTCTCCTTGAGAGTTAACTGGGTGAAGTATTGATAAATAGGAACCTGGCTCTTATCACATATGGTAGATAAACCTAGAAAATGCCTCATTGAGGCAGCTGTATAGACAAGATATGAAGTCATGTAGAATTTCAAAGTGGTAGGCACCTTAATGAATTGCTCACACAAAGCATCTGCAATCTGCTTGCCCCAATAGTGATGAATACTAAGAGGGGGGGGTGAATTAGTATGCCAAAAATCTTTGCACTAAAACACTTACACAGTCTAAAGATAAACCAGTAAAGCAGTCTGACAATCAAACCGGTTATCACACATACAAACCAAAATGTGAATAAAACATTCACCCACAAAAGCAATACAACCATAACACAAGATATTTGACGTGGAAACCCAACTGGGAAAAACCACGGTGAGATGGAACTCACAAGTCACTATCTGCAGAATAGAAACCAGACCGGTTAAGGTCAGACTGGTTAAGGTCTTACAATGTTCTTCACCAGAACAGATCCTGTTAGGAATCTCAATCTCTGTTAGGAGATAAGTCCGATTAAAGACTACCTTGTTAGAGTATTTTAGATTCACATGTGTGAACCAACTTGTTAGAGGATTTTACAAAGGCTTTGAGGCCTACCCGGTTAAGGGCTACGGACTTGTCAAAGATGTGAGTAATCAACAAGTGTTTGATCTATCTAATAGCACAAACTGCTTGGTTAGATCTAGTATTGCTCATAGCTAATGCATTCTAGCATTACTTCAGTCTCCTCTATCTCTCTCTCAGTTACAACTCGATCTTCTCTGATAAGATCGGTCTACACTTCCACCTTAAACCCTAGCTCAACATAAACCCTATTCGCAACTTCTTCAACAACTCAAAAACCCTAGACATGATGTCCTTTTAAAGGAATCTGATTTCATGTCGGTCCAATAGGATTACATTACAATTTCCTAGGTTCAATGAATCTAGACATACTTAGTAACACGACACAAGAATCACCGTCAATGTGTCGGCACCGTCAAACAATCAGTGGATTGGTAACTCATCACAAAATGTCGGTTGGTAACTCATCATAGAGTGTTACCGATTCATACAAAATGCCGGTTGTCAGTTTGACAAAAATGAAGACTGGTAAGAATGTGTTGTGCCGCTTTGCTTCCTCGTACTGCTTGTGATCTGCGAACCGCTTGGGGTTGACATGCCGCTTCAGACCAGGAAACACATTATGCAAAATCACTACTAGTCTAAAGACTAGAATACAACATACCAGTTGGAACAAATACCGGTTGAGCATGAGCTCATACATATAAAGGGGATCTTAATACAAGTGTGTGTCCATCAATGACAATCACAACATAAACATCAAAAATGCCAACAATCTCCCCCTTTGGCATTGATGGCAACACTTAGGAAAATAAAATTTTGACATCTAAGTGTTTTACAACAAAAACTTGCCATTAACAAAATTGCTCCCCCTAAGCATATACACTATCCCTTAATCAACAGAGTGTATAGAAATTTTGCATTCAGAGCATAATCATCAGAGCATATAACATATATCACAACATATATCAAAATTTCAAAATATATACTTCTCCCTCTGATATACTTCTCCCCCTGATATATCAAAATTTCAAAATTTTAAAACCATATACTTCTCCCCCTTTGCCAACAATGACAAAGTACCGCTGAAAAAAAAAAAAAAAAAATCTGTTTCTATGTATATATAAAAGTTTATGACAATAATGAATAATATTTGTCAAAAACAGCTTTATAGTCCTGCAAAAATTGTTTCATGGAGAGAGACTAGGACTCAAGTAGGGAGGTCGCCACTTCTTTCTCTGTCTGCATTTGTGATACCTGTTCCTCCATGGCATCTATTGTGCTCAATTCTTGTGTGATTGTCAGGGCATCCGGGTTTAGATAGCATTTCTAGAGAATTTGCAGTCATGGAAGTAATACCAGTTGAAGTTCCTGCAAATCCCTAGACCTTGTGCTGATCTCTTGCTCGATCTTGGCTGACTAGATCTGGAACCAGTGAACGGTTTGCCCATATGCTGCAAAGGAGTCGTAAGGAGTCTTGAATGTGCTTAAGTAGGACTGTAAGTCCATTTGAAGCTGTTGCTTCTTGGCTAGCACATCATCACAAAACAAATGAGGTTGATAGATTTTGCTGAGTAGCAAGTTTCCCTCACCTAAAGCACTCCTTATGTCCTTTTGATCCTTTAACAGTTCAGTCCTAAGCTCATTTAGTTTCTTCACCAGAGCAACATTAAGAGCCTTTTGGTGCTCTTTCTTTACATTGGCCTCTACCACTTCTTCTAGACCCTGCACCTGATCATCCACTAAAGTACATAGAAGTTTGAGTTGTGCTAGTGATGAATCAGTGTCAGGAAGATTAGTACCGAGGATTAAACTGGTAAGAGTGTCTACAACTGCCTGAATGATGTCCTGTTCCTTTTTACTGCGAATGATCTCAAGGCGCTCTTGAGCAACCTTGATGATTTGCATAAGCTCTGACTCACTTGCAGATTGGAGATCGATAGGACTAGAGAGATCAACCAGTGAGGGTTGACTTCCGGTTGCCTTCGGAGTCTCCACTTGAGAGCTTTTTGCCACTTCACGTTCCTTGGCTTCTTCAGCTTTCTTCTTTTTTGCTTCTCTTCTCTTCTCTTCTTCCTTGTCTTCTTCTCCCTTTTTCTTCTCCTCTGCTCTCCTCTTCTGCTCTTCCTTTTCTTCTACTCTTCCTTTTCTTCTTCTTCCCTCTTCTTCTTCTCTTCCTCTTCCTTTTTCTTCTTTTCTTCCTCTTCATTCTTCTTTTCTTCTTCTTCCTTCTTCCTCGTTTCTTCTTCTTCCTTCTTCTTCTTTTCTTCCTTGTCCTCTTCTTCTTTCTTTTTCCTTTCTTCTTCTTGCTTCTTCTTCTCTTCATCTTTTCTTTTCTCCTCTTCCTCTTTCTTTTTCTCTTCCTCCTTTTTCTGTTTCTCATCTTCCTCCTTCTTCTTTTTCTCTTCCTGACCTTTTGCTGCTTGCTATGTGTCACCACCCTGATCGGCCTGTTGCCCCTGCTCAGTTCCCTCAGAAGGTATGTCCTGAGTGACATCTTCTATGTCTAGGGCATCAACATCTATGGTGTTGATTAGTTCCTCCACCAGGTTGCCTTCCTCATCAAAAACCTCATCTGGTTTGGAAATAACCGGTTCCTTTTCCACTTGGAGGTTGGCCATTTGAGCTTTGTGAGAGCTAATAGCATGGGCCATGTGTTGATGTGTATCCTTTTCTACATCATCAACTCTCCCTTCCAACAACCAGAGTCTTCTTCTCCTTGTGAAGAAGAGACCTTTATTTTGATCTAATACATCAAATAATTCTGAATTTGAGAGTTCAGGGAAGTACTGTGCAAAAACTTTCTCTCTAATCTCTTGTTCCTTTTCAACGGCAATGCACCATTTGTTATCCAATGCTTTAAATAATGAATCCGGTGTCTGAGATTTAATCTCTGATGGTGACCGGTCATTTTTGCATAAATAAAGAATGATTTCCTGCAGTACTTCATCTTTTTCTTCACTATTGAATTCATCATAATAATCAATTAAATCATGAAGTAACTTTCTCCTAATATTCTTTACTATTCTTTGACAATGTGTCAAAGGTTTGTAAGAGGAGATATCTATATTTACCGGTGCAGATGTTATTGGTTCATTCTCCTTCACCTTCTTGGTCTGTCTAGCCTTCTTTGGCTGTTCATCATACTCAGTTTCTTCAGAGTCCGGTTCATTTGCCTTAGTCTTCCTCTTTCTTTTGAAGACTTTTGCTGGTGTTACCTCCGGTTTCTTCTTTGCCAGTGACCGCTTGGTCACTCTTGGAGTCTCAGTGGTAGCTGGTGCTGATGCTGCAGGCATTGCCTTAGCTTTCTTGGCTGTCGGTTCTTTTCCCTTCTTCACCGATGGTTCTTCAACCAGTGTGATCCTCTCCAAGTAGGTTCTGGTTCGCTTAGCCTTTGGATCAAGAGGCGAGGCAATAAGGGTTGAAGCATATCCTTCCAGCATGTCAAACATGACCTCATAGCCCATAGGCTCCACTTCCTCCATTCTAGGCTCAACAGCCTCCATTAGACATTTGTCCACCTGAATAGTGAAACAGATGTCATCTTCATACTTCTTCACTATGTCTCCTGAGATTCGTACCCTCTAACTCATCTTTCTTTTGAACTCATCAAAGTATTTGTTCAGTACCTCAGGGTAGCCAGTTCCAATGGCTTGCACACTTTCCTTTATCTTCTTGGTTACCGGTTAGTCAAGGGACCACTAGACATCTCCTACACCTGAAAAGTAGCCTTGGAAATAGAAAAACAACCCTACCAGTAGTTGTCCAAACTTAAATCTCAGTGAATTGTCCTTTTTGATTGCCTTGAGATTTAACAGGAGTTGCCTCTACATACCAGTGCATAAGTCAAATGATTTATCCTCTATAATCATCTGGTAAGCGACATTTACCGCTGCAGCAGATACAGAATTAATCCTACTGGCTAAGAATGTTCTATAGCCTATCACCATGCAGGCGTATTTTACCAGTTCATCCTTGATAGGATTAACTATCATACCTCGTGAATCACTTGTCGAATCGGTGAGATTGGTCATTTCCATTTTGCTTACCATTCTCAGGGCTGGCACTTCCCCTGTGTTGCAGAAACCGATGACTGCATGAATTGCCTTCAACGTGATATCATGCATTCTCTCCAGGTACATCTTGTCATCATGGACTCTGCTCAAGATGATCTTGATGTGATCCTCTATGAAGTCTTCCAGAAAAGACACCGCATTATGGAGTTTCTTCTTCTCTAAGATACTGAACTCTGGTTTGATCCTTTTGTCCTTTCCACAAAATAGACCTAATTGAGTATGAATGGCTAAGGACCCTAAGTCTTCTATCTTTCAACCAATATAGTCTGAAATTCCTTCTTCAACTATGACTCCAGCTGGAACTTGTGACAAAGCATTATATTTGCCCTTCCTTTGAATAAAACTTTCTGACTCAATAGATGTGCTTGAACTAGTATGAGATGTGAAAGCCATTGAAGAGTATTTCAAGAACATGAAAAATACCTTTCTAACGCGAAATTAGGGCTTCCTGATTATGCTTTACTTCACTCTCCGTCGGATGCCAAATCACCGCTTAGAGTTCTCCACTACCGCTTGCAAACTATATTTGAATCTCTTTCAAAACTCTCCAATTTCTCGAAATCTAAGCTCAAATCACCTTTTCTTCGCTCTGCACTTGAAAACTTTTCTTCGCTCGAAAACAGATAGTGAGAAATGATTTGAAAAATGCATTTATACATGTCTCTCACCTACCATCATTAATGCTCCTATATTAGGGTGTAAACCCTAATTTCCCTTTTTACCATTTTCAGTCTTCTGCCAAGCAACAGGTGTAGCATACCGATTAAGGTCTTTTACCGGTGTTAACCGGGGGTTCAAAAGCATTTTGCCATTTTCTCCCCCCAAGCCTTTGAGGCTTAGTTTGCCAGTTCTGATATTTCCACACTAGGTGCAGAAACCAGTTCCTCCTCCAATAATATTGGTTTCTTCTTCCGTGTTTTCTTCATGTCTCCTTGAACTTTTTCAACATCTATTTCTCCTTCCTGAGTGACCAGTATATCATCAGATATACTTTTTCTACTTCTGTAGAATCTTGCAATGTGACCCAGTTTGTTGCAATGATAGCAAACAAGTCCAGGTGCTCTGCAAGGTCCATTGTACATGTTTCCATTCTTCCTTCTGCATGTTGCAGCAGTGTGACCATGACCATGACAGATCATACAACTTTCTCTCCATCCGTTTTCCGCTTGATGACCACCGCTTCTTAACTGATGATTGAAGACATTAAACCGGTTGTGGTTCCAGTTCATAAAAGATTCAAGACCAGTTCCTTGGGTCCTCTGAGGATATCTTCCAGTGTTATCCATTATAGACCTGCATTCAAATGCTCTATGCCCAAACTTGTTGCATGCATAACAATGACCATTGAACTTATTGGATCTAGGTACATTGTTGATAAAATAAGGAAAATTATTGGAGGCTTTGCTCCTACATACATTGGCAGTGTGTCCTTCTTTAAGACAGTTAAAGTAAACAGGTTTGAATTTTTGCTTACCTTTTCCTTTGAGTGTTGATTTCTTCTTTGATGCTTCAGCATTTGTTCCTGAGGATTCTCCTTCCTCATGTCCAGAAAAACCAAGACCATTGGTATTCTTTGCCGATCTAGATGACTCAAGCTTTTGCTCTAGCTTGACTGTACTTTTGCCAAACTTAGCTAGTATTTCCTTTGATTCAAAGAGTTCTTTGGAAATAGCGGTGTTTGTCTCCATAAGACTTGCATTTTCAGAGATGACAATGTTCAGTTCTCCTTGCATGTCTTCTTTTTCCATTCTACTCTCATGAAGGCGAGCAGTTAGTGCACTAATCTCATGTTTCAACTTGGAGATCTCATGATCTCTGTCTTTTACCAGATCTTCAACTTTTCTCCGGTTCTCAAGCTCTTGGCTAAACCGAATAGTCAGTCCTTCCAACTCCTTTCTTAGATTGGAGTTTGAATCATTCAACTTATTCACTTCAACAATCATAGCTTCCATGTTAGCTTCATCTTCAAAACTACTTTCAGATAGTTCCATAAGCCTCTTTGCATGTTCTCTTCTTTTTGCTTGAGATGCCTTGTATTTGACCATAAGATCATCATAGGCTTGCTCAGACTTAGTGAGTCGTTGAGTAAGTTCCCTCAATGTGTATTCCCCCATATCTCTTTCCAAGTGGTTAAACTTATAGAAAGGTTGGCTCTGATACCAATTGATGAATACTAAGAGAGGGGGGGGGTGAATTAGTATGCCAAAAATCTTTGCACTAAAACACTTACACAGTCTAAAGATAAACTGGTAAAGCAGCCTGACAATCAAACCGGTTATCACACATACAAACCAAAATGTGAATAAAACATTCACCCACAAAAGCAATACAACCATAACACAAGATATTTGACATGGAAACCGAACTGGGAAAAACCACGGTGAGATGGAACTCACAAGTCACTATTTGCATAATAGAAACCAGACCGGTTAAGGTCAAACTGGTTAAGGTCTTACAATGTTCTTCACCAGAACAGATCCTATTAGGAATCTCAATCTCTGTTAGGAGATAAGTCCGATTAAAAACTACCTTGTTAGAGGATTTTAGATTCACATGTGTGAACCACCTTGCTAGAGGATTTTACAAAGGCTTTGAGGCCTACCCGGTTAAGGGCTACAGACTTGTCAAAGATGTGAGTAATCAACAAGTGTTTGATCTATCTAATAGCACAAACTGCTTGGTTAGATCCAGTATTGCTCATAGCTAATGTATTCCAGCATTACTTCAATCTCCTCTATCTCTCTCTCAATTACAACTCGATCTTCTTTGATAAGATCGCTCTACACTTCCACCTTAAACCCTAGCTCAACATAAACCCTATTCGCAACTTCTTCAACAACTCAAAAACCCTAGACATGATGTCCTTTTAAAGGAATCTGATTTCATGTCGATCCAATAGGATTACATTACAATTTCCTAGGTTCAGTGAATCTAGACATACTCGGTAACATGACACAAGAATCACCATCAATGTGTCGACACCGTCAAACAATCGGTGGATTGGTAACTCATCACAAAATGTCGGTTGGTAACTCATCATAGAGTGTTACCGGTTCATACAAAATGCTGGTTGCTGGTTTGACAAAATGAAGACTGGTAAGAATGTGTTGTGCCGCTTTGCTTCCTTGTACCGCTTGTGATCTGTGAACCGCTTGGGGTCGACATGTCGCTTCAGACCAGGAAACACATTCTGCAAAATCACTACTAGTCTAAAGACTAGAATACAACATACCAGTTGGAACAAATACCGGTTGAGCATGAGCTCATACATATAAAGGGGATCTTAATACAAGTGTGTGTCCATCAATGACAATCACAACATAAACATCAAAAATGCCAACAAATAGAACTTCTTTTTTTTCCTGATAATGTGAATGTACTCATACATCCACTTATGATATGTATTGGAAGTTGGGAGACTTTTTGCCCTACTGAGAAGAGTAATGATAATATTGACCTCCTCAGTGAAGTGATTGCAAGGAAGATTTTCAAACCACCTTGCAATTCTAGGCCTAAGAGTCTTCAACCAATTATCATTGATGTTCCTTCTGCATTTTATCTAAATTATTGTCATAGTAGGTCACAACTAATTGCATATCAATATTGGCATATTTATCTATGGTTGGATACTTGAAAATTGTGTCAAAGAAGTCCTCATCAAGCTTGATGAGAGTCTTTTCCCATTTGCATCCTTCATTGATCTAGTTGTAGGATCATACCTGTTAGCTAGGGCTAACATGAATTCCAAGTTCTATGTAGACATATAGGAAAGGTCACCACCATGTGAATTCCACTGTTGATGGTGGGCTCCATTTTGTGGGACACTGGTGGCTCTATGACTCTTTTCAAGAATTCTTCAAGATCCACATGCTCGATTTATGTATCTCTGATACTGTCATTATTTGATGATGTGGAAGATGGAGGAAAGACTGGATGAAGTTCTTCCTTCTTGAACTTCATTGTTCTTTTGTTTGGTTATAGCTCCGTCATTTGTAATAAGTGCACTGCAACATTGAAAAATTCATCACCATATTGAGCTGATTAGCCTCCATAAGAATTCCATTTGATAGAACAAAAGCCTTCGATCAATCACAAATTGGTTTAAAACCACCAATTTGTAAGTGTGTGAATCAAGTGCAAATCATACTTATTTATAAGTCTGATTTGAATCTAATATAAGTGAAAAATCAGCAAGAAGTGAATATCGGACTTATAAGTCTGATTTGCACTTATGAGAAAAGCAAATATCAAATTTAGGTGTATATCGAGCTTGTAGGTCCAATATACACTTAGGAAGGTCAACAATTACTAAGGTGCATATCAAACCTAAAAGACTGATATACACTAAGTAAAAAAAGAAAAAGAAAAACAACACAAGGTGTAGATCGGGGTTGTATCCCCAACTTGCACCTAGCGGGCAATACTAAGAAAAAATAATGGAAGGAAAGGGTGTTGATCTGATGCAGGAGCATCCTCGGTTCATAAAAATCTTGCATCCATCAAAAACATTTTCCTTTTTGTTTTGCTTTTTGTTTGCAGTTTCAGTTTTCCTTTTTGTGTATCCCGGTTTTGGCTCACCAGATTCTACTTGAAGACTTGATCATCTTTCTTTCCTCTAGATCGCATCGCATTTGGATCATTTTCCGGCAAGATGTCGCTACTGGTTTCCATGACATTTTCCTATTACCAGTTGCCTGGACCTATTTTGGTGATCTATCCGAACCCATTCCGAAGCTTGTGGAGCCTTGGGCATTGATTTTGACGTTCCTTGGCGTGTGGCTGACCTTTTCATGTGATCTACGTTTCATCCTTTGGATTTTCTAGAGGAATCTCTTAGCGAAGGCTATCCTTGTTTATTTTGCACGTTAGGTCTTGTTCTTCAGGTTTTGATCCCTTTTGGGTCGACTAGATCCTTTGGATCAATATATATAATTGTAATTGCGCATTAGAATGGAATCAATCAAAGAATCAGGTAGCTAGATTGTGCGTAGAAGATAGATTTCATGATTTAAGGTCCTGGTTGTGACCTATTATGTATGTTCTACTAGGCCTGTGAGTCGATATGTTGTAACCCGGTTGTTACTAGTTGGATGTAATCAATTTTCATGCAATAAAACAATATGTTCCACATTGCCTCCTGATGAGGGCTTTGTTCTCAATGTGCAATCAATCCCTAGGCACAAATGGGATTCTTCCAAACCTTTCTCCTATCTCCTCCTCTCTATTCAACACTGTTTGCACCCTATTGTATTGGACATCACTCCTCCTAACCTTCCATGCTAAGGCATTCAAGTCTGAGATGAGGTCCTCTTGTGTGTCACCAAAAATGAACAAGTTTGGTTGTCCAACTGGCTGAATCTCCTCTCTTCCAGGAATGGGCAACTGTTGGAGAACCATGGTTTACCTAACCTTGTTTGCACCTTTAAGGATTTCAATTATATTAATGTGTTGACTGAGCATCTAAACAGGTCTGTAAAGTATGATGACTGTCCTTCACTTCTCAAGAATGAAAATTTCTCAATTGGATGCAAAGAACGTAGGGATACTCAAAGCAACTTTCTAGGTGCAAAAGGTCCATTTGATCAAATGGCTCAATACAATGCTTTGGATATTTTAGTAGGGTATCTCAGGTCTCTACTCATCAATTTTGATGATTTGAAACAACCAATTGCTTCCCCTTCCTTACCGATTTCATGAATTGGTCAAATTTGCTCCAAAAAGGCTACTAGAATTAGCCCTAGTTTTTAAGGAAAATTGTTCACCCTGCTCAACCTGATAAACTTCATGACAAACCCTTGGAGATGTGGTCATTTGATGTTGAAATATCAAGGATTTTTTCTATGGCAAGTACTGTACGGACTGTTTTAGTGCTATCCCACAAAATAGGCACTTTTCAAGGGTTTTTAAGAGTTTTGGTGAGGGTTTGCAAATTAAAGGTTTCCTCCATGAAGCTATAACCAAGTTAAAATGTTCACACCTTGCTTTAACATATACCAAACACTTCCAAAGATTCAAAACTTATCTTAGACTACTATCATTATATCAAACAACTGTCATACTGCTGCCCTTACACAGAAAAAATAGTCTAGTGGACTGGGACAGCGATGTTTTTAGTGTTTTGCATTCATTTTCAATATTTGTAAACCAAATACAATGAAGGTATATCAAATGCAAATGCAACAATGACTTAACATGAGTTTGAACACCCTGCAAAGCAAAATAAGAAGGGATTTCTTATGACTGTTGCTCTTAAACTGCCATCACTGCACTTTAACAGTCTTACAACTAATTACAACTTTCTTTCTTTGTTTGATTTGCTTCTTCACTCTGTCCTTGATCTGCAAGAAGGTGTTAATAACAAGGTGAAGTAATAAATATATCTTCTTCAAGGATCTTATGAGTTTGAACACTCAAAAGATGACACAAGACATGACAACCATATAAGACTGTGATAGAAAATACATTTCTCTAGGATCCTTATTTAGGTCCTTTACAATCCAATGGTGTATCTTATCTTCTTAACATTTAAAACATTGTTAAATACATTCCATGATACACACAAAAAAAGAGGAATCCATTATTCCATGCTGTCCTTGAGGGAGGTTGGCACTGAGGTTTTAACAGTGAAACAGTGACACACTGTCTTTCAGTCTGTTTACACCTTTTCTTCTTGCATCCAACCAAGTCATGAGGGAGACAAGGATGGTAAAGTGCAATAATAAATCTTTCCAACTTAAGTCTACTTCAAAATTTCAAAGTACAGTGCTATGAACAACAAAGTACCATTCACACAAATTCAAGAATACCCAAGCCAAGTTGCTCACTTCACACACTTGCCATGGGCTTACAAACACTTGTGCATTGCTAGAAAAGGAAAATGGATGTATGGTACAGTATGTACAGATCCAACAAATTCCCTCAAAGACATGGATGAAGGGACTTTGAAGAAATTAGTTGGACCATGAATGATCTTCCATTGGAACCACAAAACAATGCCTTTCTCAAGAACACTTCAAACAAAACTTGTTCCAAACCCCAAGAAAAGATCAGAGATCACTACTAAAACATCAAGAGAGATCACAACAATGAAAAACAGGAGTAGTATGGACTCATGGAGCCATGGTAAGGACTGTACTCTCAAAAGTGCAGAAAATTAGTTAAAAACTCACAAAAATGAGAGCAAAATAAGTATTTCTCTTAATTTTCCAAAATGAACAACCCATACAATGATTGGAACATGGTTTTTATACATGTGCCAACTTATTGAAGCCCTTGTACAGACAGGTACAGGCTGGAACTAACCAAAACCACCAAAAACCACTTTTTTGACAACTTTTGACAACTTTTTGTTGCTCAAAAATTGCATTTTGACTTCCGGTGACTTGGCACTCAAACCAATGACTCAAAATCATTTAGAAACACTAAATAAACATGCACCAATGCCTTTAAAGGCTTTACAACATAAAAAAATTCAAAAATGCTCATTTGGACCCGAAATTGATAATTTTTGGCCCATTGAGCAAAAACCAAAAATCTTGGAAACTCTTAAACAAAATGAGTTCCAAACCTCATTACACCATAAAACAAACCTATTAAACCTACTAGAAGCATAAAATAAACACACATGCTTAATTTGCAACAAAATGCTATACCTGCTGTGATTTGAGCATTCAGGTGCTCAGGTGCTCCTGCACCACCTCCATCATATCTTTGTGTTTCCGTTGTGTTTACTCTTGCTGACCAGTTTGGATTGCTCTCTTTAAGGTCCCTCCTCACCCGTGACTTCTTCAAGTGGTATCAGAGTGAAGTTTCGTTCTAGAGGTTGCGTGTCCTGAAATTTTGTTGTAGGGTGGTAGATTGCGGCTCTGACCTGCAGCTGTAGAGGACTAGCATGAAAGATGGTGTGAAGAGGAGCTAGGAATGGTGGAGCGCGTGGGAATGCATACCCTATTGTGATGGAGATGTTGCAAGGTATAGAAGCCTAGTTGAAAGTCATGGAGACAACCTAGAGAAGAGGCTGACATATTGAAGATGTGAGTGAAGATGAAGGAGAAGAAGCCCCAATAGAACAAGCAAACCTACCAGCGGTTAATCTGGATGAGGAAAGGTTTTTCAAGGTTTTGAGTAGAGAAAATACTAAACCTCATTTTACCCCACTACAATATGATGGGAAGTTAGATTCATATGAGTTGATGGATTGGATCTCGGAGATGGAGAAGTATTTTGATTTTGAAACCACTGCAGAAGAGAGGAAGGTGAAATATGCCTGTACCCGGTTGAAAGGTCATGCATCTCTTTGGTGGGAGCATTTGTAAGTTGATAGACAGAGAAGAGGTAAAGAGAAGATTAAGACATGGGATCAGATGATTGCTAAGTTGAAATCAAAGTTTGTGCTGATGAATTATCAAGTGGATCTATTTTGGAAGTTGCAGAATTTGAGACAGAAGGAATCTACTGTGAAGGAGTACACCGAAGCATTTTACAAGTTGAATATATCAGATATAGACATGTTGATGATGAAGTTGAACAAGTTGCAAGATATTTGAATGTATTGCATATGTCTATACAAGATGAACTGAGTTTGATCAAATTGGAGAGCGTTGAAGAGGCTTACCAGTATGCCCTAAAGGCAAAAGAGAAGTTAAACAAAAGACATGAGTAGAGACAGAGAGGAAGAGGTGGAAGGTTTATCGGAGGAAGATTTCAAGGAGGAAGAGGATATACCAAAGGAAGAGGAACCACTATAGATTAGAGAAAGGACAAGGAAGTGAACAAAGAAGGTAATTCATATCGGAAAGATGATAAAAATTTCTACCAAAGAGAACTAGATGGTTACCAGAATGAGAGTTTTGGAAGACAAGACAAGAGGACATTTAGAGGAACCTTCTTTAAGTGTGGAGGAGAAGGACATCATGCATTCGAGTGCAAGAAGACTGAAACTACTAGAAGAGCAGCAGTGGTGGAAGAAAACCCCACCAAATCATATAATAAACTAGAAGATGGAGAACTATTGGTGATGAGGAGATCTTTGTGTCATACCGGAGGAGATGAAGAGCCCTTGCAGAGGAAGAATCTGTTCAAAACCAGATGTAAGTTATCTGGTAAGTGTTGTAAAGTTGTTATTGATAGTGGTAGTTCATATAATATTGTTTCAAAAGAGATGGTGAATAAGTTGAAATTGGAGAGATTGAAACACCCTAAGCCTTATCAGATAGCATGGATTCATAATGAACATAAGTTGTTAGTAAGTGAGAAATGTTTGGTGAAATTGAAAATTGGAAATTATCACGATGAAGTCTTGTGTGATATTATGCTTATGGATATTTGTCACCTTTTGTTGGGTAGACCTTGGTAGTATGATAGACAAACAATACATAATGGAAGGAAGAATACATACACTATTGTAGCCAATGGGATGAAGCAAACATTGTTACCCTTGGAGGAACCTTTGAAGAATGAAGTTTGTACGAATGCTAGAATCTGTTTGGTAGATAGAAGGAAATTCATGGATGGATAAAGACATGAGAATGTGTGTTTTTCCTTAATTCCTAAGAGGACTGAGAAACCAGAACCGGAACCAGAAGGAGAACACTCAGAATAAATAAAAGATTTGCTGACAGAATATGAGGACACCATTTCAGATAATGTACTTGATGGATTGGCACCTGTGAGAAGTATTAGTCATTGCATGGACTTGGTTCCTGAAGCTAGTTTGCCTAACAAAGCTGCACACCAGTTGACACCAACAGAGAATGAAGAACTAAATAGACAAGTGCAAGAGCTGTTGAAGAAAGGTTTGATCAGGGAGAGTCTGAGCCCTTGTGCAGTACCAATAGTATTAACACCTAAGAAGAATGGAGAGTGGAGAATGCCTACGGATTGCGGAGCAATAAACAAGATCACAGTGAAATACCATTTCCTTTGCCTAGGATGGGTGACATAATGGACTGTTTCAGTGGAGCAAAATAATTTACAAAGATAGATTTGAAGAGTGGATATCGTTAGATCAGGATCAGAGAAGGTGATGAGTGGAAGACAACATTTAAGACAAATGAAGGACTGTATGAATGGTTGGTGATTCCTTTTGGATTGATTAATACACCAAGTACTTTCATGAGGCTAATGAATGAGGTATTAAAGAAATTATTGGGTAAGTTTGTTATTGTCTATTTGGATGACATTCTGATTTTCAGTAAGACAAAAGAGGAGCATTTTTTGTAGTTAAGACAAGTTTTGCAGAGATTGAGAGAAGAGAAGTTGTTGATCAATATCAAGAAGTGTACTTTCATGAAGGATGAGTTAGTCTATTTGGGATTTGTGATATTTGAAGATGGTTTAAAGATGGACCCTGAGAAAGTGAAAACAATTGTTGAATGGCCTACACCGAAAAGCATTGGAGAGGTAAGATCATTTCATAGATTGGCTAGTTTTCATTGGAAGTTTATCTAACCCTATGATAGAGACTATGAGAGGAGATCAGAAGAAATAAAAGTGGACCATCGGAGCAAACAAAAAGTTTTGAACTATTGAAGCAGAAAGTGACTGAGCAGCCTGTATTGGCTTTACCGGATTTCAATAAAGTATTTCAAGTGGATTGTGATGCAAGTGGAACAACAATAGGAGTAGTCTTGAGTCAAGAAGGGAGAGCAGTAGCTTATTTCAGTGAGAAATTGAATGATGCCCGAAGGAGATATTCAATGTATGATAAGGAGTTTTATGCCATAGTTCAAGCCTTGAAGAAGTGGAGATATTACTTATTGCCTAAGGAGTTTGTGTTGTATACAGATCATCAAGATTTGCAGTAATTAAACAATTAGAGTAAGTTGAATCAGAGACACATGAGATGGGTAGAATTCTTGCAGAGTTACACCTTTGTGTTGAAGCATAGAAGTGGGAAATCTAACAAAGTTGTTGATGCATTGAGTCAGACAAGGAATTTGCTGACAGAGATGAGAGTGACAGTATTAGGATTTGAAGATTTGAAGACCTTGTATGATAATGACCTAGATTTTGCATAACCTTGGAAAGCATGCAGAGAACCGGTTATGGTAGATAGAAGCAAGTGGTTGGATTACTTCATTTAGAGGGGATGTTATTCAAAGGAGTTGAGTTGTGCATACCTAAGAGTTCTACGAGGGAGCATCTGATAAAGGAGAAACACAATGGAGGACTCACTCGACATTTTGGCATTGACAAAATAATAGCATTGGTGAGTGAGAAGTACTTTTGGCCCCAGATTCATAAGGATGTTAAGAGATATGTGCAGAGTTTGTCAAGTTGCAAAGGGTAGTAGTCAGAATGTGGGATTGTATAAACTTTTGACAGTACCGGTAAGACCTTGGGAGGATATAAGCATGGATTTTGTACTTGGATTGCCTAAGACACTAAGAGGGAATGATTCTATATTTGTGGTAGTGGATAGATTCTTGAAGATGGCTCATTTCATGCCCTATAAGAATACATTAGATGCATTGCATGTAGTAGACCTATTTTTCAAGGAAGTCGTGAGATTTCATGGATTACCTAAGAGCATAGTTTCAGATAGAGGCACTAAGCTTGTTGGCTATTTTTGGAGAGCAGTTTGGAATAAGATGAAGACAGATTTGAAGTTTAGTTCTACTTTTCATCCACGGACTAATGGACAGACATAAGTTGTTAACCAAAGTTTGGGAATTGTTGAGATGTTTAGTGGGAGATAAAACTGGAAGTTTAGAATTGAGAGACATTAGTAGTGAAGACCAGAGAAATTCAGAAGCAGAAGACTTTGGAGATCACATGGAAGCATTGCATATTCAGGTTAAGAAGCATTTGGAAGACATGAACAACAAGTATAAGGGAAAAGAAAATGAGAAGAGGAGACATAAGGAATTTGAAGTTGGTGATGAAGTGATGGTCTATATGAGAAAAGAGAGATTCCCGGTTGGAACCTATAACAAGTTGTAGATGAAGAAGTTTGGACCTCGAAGGATTTTGAGGAAGTTCAATTGTGGAAATGCATATGAAGTGGAGTTACTAGATAGTCTAAGTATTTCACTAGTGTTTAACATTGCAAATCTTCATGAGTATCATGAACCGAAATTCAGTGAGGACAGTGTTACAGACTTGGAGAAATAGTTTCCCTAGAAGGAACTAGATTAGATTGAAGAGATTTTGAACAATACGATTGGGCGAAGTACCCGGAGTAGTCAGTGTAAGGAATATCATGTGAAGTGGAAGGAAAGACCAGTCAAAGATTCATCTTGGATTTCTCAGGCAGAGGTAGATCGCCTTCATTTCCCTCTAACCCCAGCAAAGTGAGAGGCTCACTTTTACAATAACCCCAAATGTCTAATGCAGGAGCATCTCCGGTTCATAGCAATCTTGCATCAACCCAAAACATTTTCCTTTTTGTTTATAGTTTCACTTTTCCTTTTTGTGTGTCCCGATTTTGGCTCACCAGATCCCGTGGAGTTGGATTCTACTTCAAGACTTGATCATATTTCTTGCCCCTAGATCACATTGCATTTGGCTAATTTTTTGGCAAGATATCTCTATCGGTTTCAATGACAATTTCTTGTTACCGGTTGACAGTCCTTTGTTACTGGTTCCCTGGACCTATTTTGGTGATCTACTAGATCTCGTTCCAAAGCTTGTGAAGCCTTGGGCATCGATTCCAATGTTCCTTGGAGTGTAGCCGACCTTTTCCCACGATCTACGTTTCATCCTTTGGATTTTCCAGAGGAATCTCTTAGCAAAGGCCGACCTTGTTTATTTTGCATGCTAGGTCTTGTTCTTCGGGTAGCTAGACAGTGCATAGAAGATAGATTTCATGATTCAAGGTCCCGATTGTGACCTATTATGCATCTTCTACCAAGCTTGTGAGTCGATATGTTGTAACCCAGTTGTTACCGATTGGATGTAATCAATTTTCATGCAATAAAACAATCTATTATGTATTTCCTCCATCATATCTTTTGTGTTTCTGTTGTGTTTACTCTTGCTAACTGGTCTGAATTGATCTCTTTGAGGTCCCTCCTCGTTGGTGGCTGCTTCATGATTGGGGATATAACCCTGACCACCACTTAAATAAGAGACTGCGGTGGGAGTCAGGGATACAACTCCGATCACCACCAACAATGATCAAAGCTAAGGAAAAGGTGAGTGGCGGGATCATATCCTCACCACACAACATAGAGTAGAGCTCTGGTGTATAACAAGAATACAACCCCACCATCCACCATGGAAGGCATGGTTTAAAAAATCGAAGTGGGTCGGGTTTGAATCCGTCACACATCAAAGCCAAGGCAAGGCTTCGGTGTGTGTCGGGTTCAAAAATATGATTTACACGTTTGGCTAGGGTTTCAATCAAAAGGAAGGACTAAAATAAAAAATACGAGTTTAAATATGAACTACACTCATCAAAGGCAAAAACTTTGATTCATATTGTTCAGGTTCAAACTAACAACGATGAGGAAAAACATTATTGAGAAAAAAACACGAAGAAAGATAAAAATACATACCAAGGGAAAGATGAAATCGATCTCAAGTAGAAAAACCTTGATGCCTTAAGAATATCCACCCAAACAATGAAAAGAAACAAGGACTCAAATCAATAATAAAGAGATAAGAAACCCATATGAAATCAGATTCTTTAAAACATTAATTACCAATACGTGCCTCATAATGGTGTGAATCAGACTTATAGGTCTTATTTACACTATTATGCCCTAAATGGTGTAAGTCGGACTTATAAGTTTGATTCACACCATAAAAAGACTTTAAAGGTATAAAATCGGGTTTAAAACCCGATTTGACACCAAAACAAGAAAATTATCTTTTGAAGTTAAAATTTGAATTTTTAACTTTTTAGATGAACTTTTAAGATCGAACACCAAGTATTCAAGGACAAATGAGGTGACAAAAATTCCTCAAAAACTTAACTTAGAGAAAAGAGGACGAATTTAGGAAAAATTCATAGGGGGGGTTATCTTGTTTTCACACAAAATGAAAACAAGGATAACAACTAGCTTACTATGGTTCTAATAGGATTTTGAGATCTTCAAGCTATCTATCCCTTATTAGGATATAACATTGTGACTAGATCAAGCACTTTAACATATGTGGCAAGAATCATCTATGATAGGAGGATTTCAATGTATGTAAGTGTTAAGTCTTTGGTTTTCTTTGATTTTGATCTTTGTGGTGTCATGTTTGCTATGCTTCTCAACGATTTATATGAACTAGACTGGCTAGGATGGGGCATGGTCACCCAATTTCTTCTTGTGGATTATTTCTTAGTAACACTATGGCTTGTCCGAGGATATGAGGACATTATGGATTTAGTGTGAATAGAAAAATTCCTTGTTTGTGACTCTCTTGTTTTCATGCAAATGATAGACTAACTATCTAGGTCTAACATATATTTGGATGGTAAAAAACATTTTCTATAATAAGCTTGATGACGATAATGCACAAGAAGCTCATTCACCCTCATATCTGCTACATTCCATCTCTTGATCCTTCACATCCCTAATCCCATATAGTCACACATTTTTTGATCGAGTATAACGACACACCAAAATAATAGTCCTGCATTGCATCTACTATCCATTCAAGACTATCACATGTTACTCATGCATATTATAGATCATCTCATGCATATATCACATGGGCATATATCTTGCATCCATATATGTTATTCCATAATAGGGGCATACATAAGTTGTTAGAGTAGATTTCTCAACCCCATAGCTCCTAAAGATCACCTGCAATCAAACACCTATCATGAAAAAAGAGAGAACCAAATAGCTATGGAGGCCAAAAGACGATTGATTCAGAAAGATAAATCATATTGATTATCTAATAACTGAATGAAAGTATAATGTAAAATGAGTGCATATAAAGAAAACACAAAGATACATTTAGGAGAACTAAAGTGCAAGCATGGGGAGCTAAATAAAGTTCAACTTTAGTTGTCTAGGTGAATAAAAGCTAAACTAGGTGCACAACTAAAAAAAGCTCTCCTAAGTGAACTTAAGCAAAAAACCATAACTAGTTGTAAAAAGAAACTAATATCTAAATATGCTCTAACATAAGTCATATCACATCATTATGCATTTCATCATAATCAAAGCATATATGAAAAATAGGACATGCATCATGGCATAAAATACAACATAGCTCATCATGCATAAGCTATCATCATATAAAGTCATATAACACAATCGCATTACAAAAATCATAAATGGAAATGCATCATCATATAGTGTCACATCTCATCATCATAAGTCATTCATCACATCTCATCATAAACCACATAGATATCATTGCATCACATAAGCATCATAAGACATATAGGAATCATAACATTACATAGGCATCATAGCATAACTGGATCATCATCATAAACATAATAGAAAAATCACATCACATATAATCATCATGCATAGAATCATCACATGGAAAGAATAACATCACAATAAGCACATGCACATAACCACAAGGAATAGGTTTCATCTTATATATCAAAAATAATGTGTCATAATATAATGATGTCAAAAATATCATAATAACTACAAAATCACCCTCAGGTATCTACATCATCATACAAAATATGGACTGAGATATGATGAACTCTCACCCTTAGAACTAGCAAGTCTCAAAGGCATTTGAGCTCTTGATGATGGTCCAAACCCTCTATCCTTGGTGGTGGAACCCCTCCTAGTGATCAAAATGCAAGCAAATGCAATTGCACCAACATCGACCCTATTAGCTTTATCAAATTCATCGACAACATTTGTCTATCACATTTGTCACCCTAGCTTCATCAACCATCACTCAGCTTATCCTACTTGGGAAACTATTTGATTTTATCAACCTGACAATCAATTTTATCAGCAACATTTGTTTATCACATTTGCCACTTCAACTTCATTATCAACATCCATCTATCACATTTGCAACTCTAGCTCAAAAAATCTATCAATGCTACCGCATATGCAGTTTTAAGCATTACACCTACATTTGCTCTCTTTTTGTGAATAGATTGTTTGAATATTTTATAGATTTTTCACCCAATCTTTTGAGGGAGCAGGTCACCATCCTTACCAGGGGCGACCATCTGTATCAGTGAATGATTTTTCTCTAAAACAATGTGACAAGTTACATTGTCTCAAATAAGGGCAAAATTTAGACACCTAAAATTATCCTAGCCTAATTAAATAAGTATTTTATTTATTTAATTAATTCATCAAGTCTCTTCTATCCTTTGTCCCATTTAAATAAATATTTTTATTTATTTAAATTATCCTTTCCCTAAATTAAATAAATATTTTATATATTTAATTGGCCCCACCTTTTCTATTGATTAAATAAATCTTTATTTATTTATTAGCTTTTTCCTCCCATGACAAGTGTCGTTCATCTCTTAATCCACCTCAAACTGCCTCACTAATATTTTCCTATTTCCTATACCTACCCTCTAATTTGAGGTGGCTATTTATCCCTCCAACTTTTAATCCTAGCCCTCCATTTCTAGAGTACTCTCTATAAAAGAAAATCCTTTCCCTATCCTTCTATATCTTAATCAAGTGCAAGTACCTAAACTCTGTCAAATTGCATACACAACCACTATCCATTGTCTATTGAGCTCTCGTGCACACATAAAATCTAAGAGCAACCATATCAAGCAAGATCAATGGAGATAGGAGGACAACGAAGACAAGCCCTTGGAGCATGTGAATGGTATAACATTTCTTTATTTGATATATTACATGTTACTTGGTTCTTCATTGGTTTTATGCTGGAATTTATTGTAGGATTGGGGGTTTTAGTGGTTGAATCTCTTAGGTTTTACAATATTTTAGCATCCAAATATAGCATAAACAAGATGAACTCATAGTCCCTGTTGATTTCCCTCATAACCTATTTCCTCCTATCTCCCTAGATGATCCCATTGTCCCTCATAATCCCTCTCATGATCATAATCCTTTGATCCCATTATATTTACCCAAGTTGTTCATGAACCCTTTACATAACAAATGATTTCTTTCCCTTTCATCAGATCCTATCTACTTCATGAACCTGTCATTTCTTCCAAATAATATCCTCCTCAAATTGGACTCATGTCTTGTTTCGAAACTAATCAATATCCAATTGGTAAAAATATTTCATAAACCATGCATTATCAAGGCAATGGGTTAAGCTTCCATGAACAAGGTATATTAGAAACCCTTCATATCAAAGCAAATCATGATTATCATGGCCTTGTTTACATAACTCACTCCCAAGATGTTCATATCCTTGCTAAATCGTATATCCTTTATGCCAAACCTAAAAATACACACCCCCCTTCATCCCTTGGAGCCATCTTGTGTCCTTATATTTCAAAACCAAAGCCTTCATTCATTCCATCTACCTTGGGTCCTTATATCCCTCCATCCATTATATGTACTATCCCCCACTCACAATCCTCTTACCCTACAATTAATCAAAATCAACAAAGGCACACATCCTTGAGAATGCTCCAACCATCTACCTACATCAACTCATCTAAAATACCTCCATATCATTCCAACCATGAATTCCATTCCCTTTTGAAGCAATTTGGATGTCGAGCAAAAGATCCATAAGTCCAAAAATCCACATACATTGAAGAATCAATATGTCCCATCTAAAAGACATGTAAAAAAAATGCAAAATTTGATACAAAAGCAAAAAGCAAAATCCAAAATGCCACAAACGCCCATCAAGAAGAAACTAAATAAAAACCATGTGGATTACTAAGTTTCTTATAGAAGCATTGCATCCCAAAGAAAAATCAACATTGTCATCCAAACTTGTTGTTACAAAGGCTTCCATTATTCCTCTATTTGAACATCTCCCACCTACTAAATCTATTATTATCATCTCCTTTATCCATTTTGGGATCTTATGTCCCCAAATCCACAACCACTCTTCCATCAAAATCTCAAATCCAAAATCCACTTTTCCTCCATCACTCCACCACCGCTTAAGGTGTGTGCCAATGTTGATCTTGCATATGCTAAATCAATTTGTCCTTTTAATACAATCATTAACTCTTGTCCACAAATCCTCCATATCTAATTCATAATGCTAAATACATCATTCAATAATCTTTGTTAAGCTTGATCTGTCCCTCCCATCCAATCCTTTTACATAATTCCTTAACCAATTGTATCTCCTCATCCATTTCCTTCCCCTTTATCATTACACTACCAACAACTTTTAACATAACTTTCAATAGCAATCATCTATTGCAACATATATTTCAAGGCTACTATCTAAAGAAGGAGATTCTTGAGTCCTTCCTCCATCTCCTATCATGAATCAATTATCTTTGAAAAAAGTCAAAAAAAATCTAAAATAAAAATAGTATAGAAAAATAATTTATTCATTAGTGAAAACCACCTCTCGTGGCACCATGGGCAAGTACAATGACAAAAAATATGGCAAACACGTGTCATGTGAAATCCATTATCCTTTTCAACTCTACACTTGGGGACAAGTTTCATTCACGTTATCCTACCTACCACATCCTTCATTATCCCACACCATCCTCTATCCACCATGCTATCTACATCCATTATCCCTTTTTTGTACATTTGATCTTGGTCCAGTGCTAAGGATCTCCATAAGCATCATTTGTCCTATCAACTTCACCTTATCTACACCCTTCAGTCCATATCCCTTAACCTATTCATTACTGATTTTTGTCATCCATAAAAGGCATTCGCATAGAGTCTACATTCTCTTTTGAGTGCTATTAAAAAATGAAAAAGAATCCATACAACATTATAAGAAAGAAAGAAGAAGATCACCTATAATTGCTCTCATAATAGCAAGATCGTGTATGCACAATTATTCGTAATGTCTCATAAAGTTGTAGACTTCTAATTATTCTCTTCTTTAATAAAGGATTTAATTACTTACAATAGCAAGTTCAGGGATATGCACTTACTTTTACACTCTCGTAAAGTTATAGACTTCTAATTATTATCTTCTTTCATAGAGGTTGCATTCTCTTTGGAGCACTATTCCAAAATTAAAGAGAACCCAAACAACATTAGTAGAAAGAAATAACAAGTTCTCCTAGAATTAATCTCCAATAACAAGATTAGGTATGTGCAATTAGTTGTCATAAATTTTTAGACCTCTAATTATCATGTTCTTTAATAGAGAAAAATTATTTACAATATTGACTTCAACTATGTGCAATTAGTTGTAAACTCATAAAGTTATTTACAAACAGTGGATTTCTAATTGGTTTTGATGCATTTGAATTTTAAGTTTTTAAAAGAGGAGTCTAGAGGTGTAATATGGAGCTAAGATTTCACCAAATAGGATAAGACCACTAATGAACCAAATTAATCTTTACATTGAAAGAGGGGTGAATCCAATAGATCTAGCCTCAATCCAACTAAGGAAGAGCTACAAATTCTAATTAGATTCATTGGTTAGGGTTTTGACTCCCTCTTTCTAAGTTGATTTGTGAAAATGCTGAAATAAGGGTAAATGGATGAATATTGAAGAGATTGGGCATAAACAGTGAGCTACAATCATCGTACGAAGCTAGAAACCTGGATTTGATCAAAAGAATATGATTTGAATATGCTCCCCAAAATTTTGCCTAAATTTTTGAGACCATGGTCCTCCGAACTTTTTGTCATCCAAAGGGGAACCTGTTCATCTCTATGAATAATGTCAATCCTGAAAAACACAGGTTTGCACCCGTTCTTGCATAGAGAAAAGGGGAAATATGTTGGGAGTAGAGGTTTGCCTAAGTCAAACCCTGGTTTGGAATCAACCTTTAATGAAATAATGCAAATACTGAAATAAAAAACTGGAAAGATATACCTTCGATTTGCAATTGTTGGTGGTGATACTTTTCTCTTAGAATGAAATCACATATGTTATATGGCATGACAAACTCAAAACCCTAATCACAGATACATGCTTGCATAAAATTGCTGTAATTTTTCTTTACGATGGTTGAAGGATGAATATGCAACCTTGAAGATCTCTAAAAATGCTTGATTAATGCTTCATGGATGCAAGAATGCTTTGGGAATTGATTGCTTAGAGTCTTAGATTGCTTAGATTGCTTAGATTGCTTAGATGAAAATGAGTTGAGAAAGATACATTATATAGGGATTTCATTTAATTGAAATCACCTTTAGGCTGACTTAGAATTGATATATTGGAGCTAGATTCGAATAGGATAAGACCACCCAATCATCATCCTGAAATTTGAGGAAAAAAGTGTGGGACCATGGTGGTGGGCACTATGGTCCTATCAACTTTTTTCCAAATTTCAAGGGATGCAAGCTATTGTGATTCTAGTGCTAAATCCATCTTGATGGATCAAACCAAGATGTGTAGATATGCAACATATGCTTTTTGAGTTGAAATTAGGGTAGGATTAAAGAAAAATCAAGATAAGATGATAAAGGGCACACCTAGAATTAAGGGTCCAAATAAGAGTGTGATGATGTAATAAAATGAAATTAGACCCGATTATTAAATTAAATATTAATTAGTTACAATAAAGGTCTTATAATGCATAGAGGAAAGGGAAATACTGAAATAGGTGCTAGGAGAATGTGAAATTGGACACACTAGTAAAGGTGAACAATTTGTGACCCTACATTTAGCCCCCACTTTAGTGGAGTATGAGCTTACAGTCATACTCTTGGCAATGAAGAAAGATGAGAGAGAGGAGCAATTAGGAGTGCAATCACAAGGAGACAAGACATCTCTAATTTTGAGGAACCAAGCCCCCAATCTTAAGATCTTACACAATCTCATGCAAGGACACACAACACAAGGGGTTAGCACTAAAAACAAGATCTCAAGTCAACTAGACATAGAGACCTCAATATAAAAATGTCTTAGCTACTAATATAATTCTTGAAATGCCATCACAAGAACATAAGTGATCACATAAAAAGAGCAAGAACATGCATCATCCATGAACTACAAGTAGCAACATTATGAGCTCTTGAGGAGAAGAACAGAGAGAGAAGCATGGATACACATTCTAGTTGTGTTTTTCTAGGTGATCCATGAGAATGAGAGTGAGAGAAGATATTGATACACATTCTAGTTTTGTTTTTCTAGGTGATCCATGTTGGGGAGGAGAGTAGGAATAGTCTGGCCGTGTTTTGCTAGTTCCACACATCCTCGTGTGTGCGTGCAAGAGATGTCTAGTTTTAGATGTTAAGCATCTTGTACAAGAGTTTGTTTTCTCTGGTTTCGAGCATGCAACAACCTGTGTAATACATGAAATGAAAATGAAAATGTGTGTTTGGTATCAGGAACATCTTGTTCAAGAGTTTGTTTTCTCTGGTTTCAAGAATGTGTAACCCTGTGTAAGATAAATATATGCCTAGTTTTGAGGAAATATCGTTTAAGAGTATGTTTGCTTTGGTTTCGAGAATGTGCACCCCATATAAGACATATATGGATGTTGTGTCTAGTTTTGGGCATGAAGCATCTTGTGTAAGAGTTTGTTTGCTCTGGTTTCGAGAATGAACACTTCACTTAAGACATGCAAAAATATAGTACAATATGGTACAAAGAGGGTGATATGTATGACCCCCTTAAGATGCCAACATAGCCCTATGTTGATGTCTTAAGGAAGCTAGAAACAAGGATACCTACCTTCAACACCAAGGATATTTCCTCTTAGGCAACAATATTCATAAATCTAAGCTAAAGAGACAATACTCTTACAAACAAGGATAAGATAGTTGAAAAAGAGATATCTTGCAACAATCGTAAAGGGAATCCTTGGAGGAGAAGAGATCTTTTCTCAAAAGACATCTACCTCCAAGAGGAGTTTCTTGAACAAACATAACATCTTTTACTAAAAGAAGGGAGGGAGAACAAGAATTCCTACCTTCCTCCTATTGCTAGGTGAAAGGGATTCTTGATGAAGGATGTCACACTTTTGACCCTAAGTGAAAGGGTTTGTTTATAATAGATATACATTGCCAAGTGAAAAAGAGGTTGTCGTCAAGGATACACACATCTTGCATAAGAGAGAATCCATGAGCAAACAACAACTTCACACAAGGAATGACATCAAATCATAAGCAAACAACACTCAACAAAGGAAAAGTAGATCCTTAGAAAGGATAAAAGAGAGATCATTGCCCCCCAAGTGTAGGGACAATGAGAAGAATTACACTACCTTTAAGGAGAGATTACACACAAGCAAATGCACAATGTACTCACATGAAGGAATATTCAATGCAAGAAAGGACATCAAGATATGCAAAATGCAACTCTAAAAAAGAGGCAATCTTCAAAGAGAGAAAGAGAGAATTAGATGAAGGATCACATACCCCCCCTAAGGAGGGATTAATCACAAGACATACCATTCCATGTAAGAAAGGACATCAAAGTATGAAAAATGCAACCCCTAAAGGGAATAGTGAAACTTTAGATAGAGAGAAAAAATAGGATAATATTCTTGGCCCCTAAGCATAGAGGCAAGAATGAAGTATGTTACTGCCCCAAGATGATTGTAATTGAAAAAGAATCACCTCTTATCGCAAAGAGCCTCCAATTAAGTTAGCTACTAGTGCCATAGGGTGAGGAGTAACATAATAAGAACTTGAATGTTACTTGAAATGATTATGAAAAATATGCCAGTCATTGTCACATGCTACTTTTATGTTATTTTTATGGTCTTTGGAGCTACAACTTGGAAATTTGGACTTTAAAATATTTTGGAAGGGAACTTGCAATTTTGGATTTGAACTGGGAGGACTAGGGCACTCGGTGCCATGGTTCTGAGGAGGACCAGGGTGCTAGGCGCGATGGTCTTGAGGAGGACTAGGGTGCTAGGCGCCATGGTCTGAGGAGGACTAGGGTGTTGGGTGCCTTGGTCCTAGGACAAGGGCATTGAGTGCCCCGATCCTTGGGTACTAGGCTAAAGTTTATGTCTTTATTTAGGGTAGAAGAAAATAAATTGAGTTGACATAAAAGAGGGTTGGACAAAACACTATCTTGTTGTAATACCATATGGAAATGAGAAGATGTAAATTCACTAAACAATAGAGGAGGGGATGTTGGAAAAGGAAGAGGTTGGAAATCTTGCTTTTCATAAAAAAAGTGTGATTTCTCATGACTTTCAAGACTTTGTTGCACACATCCTAAAACTTGTCCATTGTATCCATGTATAGGGTTAGGAGAGAGTTTTCTCTTAGGTGGAATTGGATTAAAGTTTAAAGAGGCCCAATTGATATCTAAACATGTGTTAGGATAAAAGTTGAGTATCAAATTCAGTCATCTTAGATTTTTTACAAAAAGGTGTGAAATCTAATGACCCCCAACCATCCTCCAAGAGTTTTTCTCTAAGAATTTCTTTTGTGGGAGATGGTGTATTTATTTGAATTGGAGAGAGTATTATAGCAAATAACAAATTATATTGTGCTTCAATTTGTATATTCTTACCAACTTCCAAAGAAAACATTTCATTATTACATATGTAAGGAACTGCATGATAATCAAGTTGGCAATTCACCCCATCCTTAACAACAAGTTTAGATTTTTGGTGAGGTTGAGAGACATCTTGATGAAGATGGACAACAATGTTAGGTTCTTCAACAACATGAATAACATTAATTGGATCTTGGTTAGGTTCTTCATTTTGATGAGAAAGAGCATTGAAAATGGTATTATCCTCTTGCCCTAAAGTATCTTCATGACAAACCTTAGGAAAGGGACAATCATATCTCATTGATGCTTCATTTCTAAGGGAAAGGTTATTGAAATGAATAGAAGGTGACGTGTTATTAAGAGAATTGTCAATCATATCACCCTCTTTTACCATAATATCATCCTCTTTCACCAAGGCACCCTTGTGGAGGAGGAACATATTAAGAGAATAATCCACACCATTCTCTAATGGTTCATCCCAAATAGGGAGATCATTGTTAGAAGTGTTAAAAATACTTTCTTTCATCAATATGTCCCCTTTAGGGAGATGAACTTTGGGAGACGAATCATTGAAAGGCTCATAAAGGGGATTTTCATATATCTTAAATCCGTACAACTTAAGAGCATCCTCTTGCAAAAAGAAATTTGACATTTTTCTAATTTAAGAAAAAAGAAACTTGCAATGAAAGAAGAAAATGTAACGAAATAAAGCATAAAGGGACTAATTTAAACACACATAACAATGCATGAAAGAACTATATATATAGTTTTGAAACATGCAAATTATAAGATGCAATGGAAGAATGAACTAGATTTGGAAACACAATTAAACGATTATACAACCCACAAGTCAATTTTAAGAAAATAAATTAGAGTTTTTATGTATTTAACCTCTAAATTTATGTTTTTAATTGAAAATATGATCTATGAGTGCAAATTTGATTTTTAAAATGCATAAACAATCAGAATCAGATCTGAGATAATGAATCAAAATTATGCAACCAACAAGTTTAACTTTAGAATTATGAATTATGGTTTTTGTGAATTAACCTTTAAATTTATGTAATTCAATTGAAAATAGAACTTATGAATGCAAATTTGAATTTAAAATACATAAACGATCAGATTTGAGATCACAAATAAAAATTAATGAACCAAATTAATCTTTACATTGAAGGAGGGGTGAATCCAATAGATCTAGCCTCAATCCAACTAAGGTACGGTTGAAAATTTTGATTAGATTCATTGGTTAGGGTTTTGACTCCCTCTTTCTAAGTTGATTTGTGAAAATGCTGAAATTAGAGTAAATGGATGAATATTGAAGAGATTGGGCGTAAAGAGTGAGCTATAGTTGTCATATAGAGCCACAAACCTGGATCTAATCAAAAGAATATGATTCATATCTACTTCCCAAAATTCGGCCTAGACTATAATGACCATGATGCTAGTTGACTAGTAAAGACATACAATTTAGGATGCTACAAGAAGCTACAAAAAATACATAAAGACAAACATATATATCCTTCATTCGTCTAAATTTAATATTAATAATCTAATATAAAATTATATTATAAAATACATGTATATAGACATATATGTTAATATAATTCCTTATATGATGTTAAATTTTATTTATGACTGCTAAGTGCCAGTATTTTATAATACGACGAGTTGAGTTGACTTGACCTCGATTTACTCTCCCAGAACTTCTGTTTTTTGGATAACTCTCCTAGAACATTCAACAAACCCCTTTGCCCCTTTGCCACGGAAATAAGGACGGAAGCTTCGAGGGAGAAAAGTAGTTACTCTTATATTTAATTAAAAACTCAATGACAAGCTTCCAAAATTCAAATAAAATCTGAACAACTTACAGACAATTTTGCAAACCAGTCTTTTACAGGGCCAAAATTCTCGCTTCTGTTTGATTTTGAGTGTTTAAATTTGATTCGACCGAGAGATAAATCTCTGAAGTTTTGGTAATTCTTGTAGATCAGCCAGAATGTCTTCACCTGGAGAGTAAGTTAGAAATCTCATTTACATATAAATATTTTTCATTGTTTTTATCATCTCTATTCATTTTTTCAAAGCTTCACTACATACTATTTTTTACAGTCGTCGTGGGTGTTGTGCAAATTGACGTAATTTTAAGCTAATTAATAGTGAAATTTCAAAAAAATTGATTCACGTTTTCTAGCGCTTCAGTTAGATCATAAATTTTTATTGGGTATCACGGGCACGCCACAGAATCCAATGTTTAGAAATAGTTAAGTTAAAATTAAATAAGACGTGCAGAAAAGGCATCTAATAGGGTTCTTTGATAGTTTTGTTATCGTTCATATTACTTTCCATGGAAATTATGTTGAACTGGGTGAAACTTTGAAGCCGTGGCTTCTTGAAATGGAAAATCAGGTATAGGGATTTAAAATCTTGTAGGAAGCCCTACCGGCCCACACCGAGGGAGTCTACAGTCTTAAGTAAACTAAATTTCCCCATTATAATTATATCGCAAATTAGGGTTAAGTGATTGTAAGCTGGATTCTGTGACTTTTAGGAAAAGGATTGTAGTGTAATGGCAATGAGGGATGCGTGTATGTAGTTCAAACGCCTCACTGCGTTAGAGTGATACATAACACCAGCCGTAACGTTCTGTAGCGCAATAGTTATGGGTTATGTTTGAGCATGGTGCATGTTGGCAAACTCAAAGTGTGGTCTAAGCTTACCCTGCCACTGACTAAAGGCCACTCATAACCTCACTCAAGATTTACCAAGCCAAAAAAATAGCTGCATTATTAAGGAATACTGACAAAGTATGTACCTTGGGAGAATTGTAGATAACTTTGCTGTCACAGGATTTTTTTCCCAATTTTTCTGTACAGCTGTAAAATGCGTACCAGGTGATTTGTCTCTATTACCGGTAAATTTGATGCGTTAACCTTTCCATAGGCTCGCCTTGTATGCCCTGGAAGTAGGCCTTGACAGCATATCAAAATACATGTTCAGAGGTGAGGAACTGTCAAACAGTGACAAATTTATGAGAAAATTACATGCCTCAGTGCCAACGAGCTTTTTAATGCTAGAAAGTTAGAAACTATAAATAAGTAGCATACTCACAAGTACATAAGATGCACATAACTGTATATCTTTTAATTTCTCAACCTACTTTGACCTTATTATTCCCACGATATCCAATGACTCACTAAACTACATATCAAAAATCCAAACATATGATTAATTATCTCAGTATTCTGCATAATTAATCATATCAGAGAAGCCTCGGTCCATTGCTGTTAGTACCACCACTGTCACAGTTGTACTTACCAACACAATCCATATCTGCATCTGATGCCAAAATAACTGTCACATCTCTTGGCAATCTCTGTGCAGACATGTCCAGGTGCATGCTCAAATGATGCTACATTTCCTTGATCTTATTCTTCTGTCCGGGAGGCCAGTAGAATTGAAGTTCTACTAAGACACTTCTTTTCTGAATGCATGGACTTTTCACAGTTGTAAGACCTTGTTTCTTTTCAATCTTTTGTTTACCATTTCCTGTCCTTTCTCTTGTGTTGCAAACTTTGCTACTTTGCATTATTCATCTTGTCCATTGATCTAACATTCTAGCATCACTAACCTTACTAATGTTTTAAAGGCCTTGTCATTTATTATTGCTATCATATTCTGGGGTTCTGAGGTTCCAGAATAAAGAGTATCAGGGCAGCACATCATTTTTTCAGATACACTTTACTTGGATATATGCTTATGCTACTAGCAATTTGAGTCATTCCTTTCCAAACAGGAGCTATCAAGTGCTATTTATTGTTCAAGAGCACATCCTGATTTGAGTAATATATGTCATAGAATCTCTACAAATGAAGTATTTGTGACACTTCTCATTTCTTGACATTAAAAGCAGTTCTACCTCATCTCATTGCTCATGTCGGCATCTGATGGAAGGTTCTTTTCTACTTAGTTAATCAAGGGTT
This sequence comes from Cryptomeria japonica, assembly GCF_030272615.1. Taxonomy (NCBI): domain Eukaryota; kingdom Viridiplantae; phylum Streptophyta; class Pinopsida; order Cupressales; family Cupressaceae; genus Cryptomeria; species Cryptomeria japonica. The sequence continues at coordinate 10,903,430 of NC_081410.1, forward strand.
GGGAGCAACCTAGTAATCAGATAGCCATTGATTCTCCAAGATATAGATAAGAATACTGCAAATAGAGCTATTGCAATACCCATAAAAGGAATATTTTTCCCATGCAGGAGCGACTTTACCAGATCCCGTGTTAAGTGATTTTAAATGCTTTCCTTGTTTGGTTCTTAGATTCCATGCTTTGTCACATCCTTTCTTCTTTTCCTCCTTTGTCTCCTTGGTTCCTTCCTTGCTTTATTCCGATCCTGGTTCCATTTGTTTTGTTTTCTTCACATCCTTGGTTTGGTTGGTTGTTTACAAGGCTCATTCCTTTGATTTGGTTGTCACCGGTTGATATATGGAAGATACACACAGTTATCTCCTTGGTCCTAGAGTGAGGAACCTTCCACACCAGAGAGCTGTATACTGTATACAGAACCTTCATCATCAGATAGATTTACATTGAGTTTAGTCATAAGTCACATGAATAAATAACCAATGATATCACTTCAGTGGTCTCACAAACATATATAGAGAATAGCAAGTGGTACTGGTCACATAAGCTCTCTCAACTCTTAGGTGCTTGGCAGGTTTGACCAAAGAAAGGCCAAAGAAAGGAACGAATCTGGACTGCTCCAAACACCTTTAATAGACTGTTCATACAATGTAGTTGGTATGATCTCTGTATTATCATTCTCACAAATTGCTGCCATCTGATCCCATAACTCTATTAGCATAATTAAGGAGTTTGACAGCTTTAATCTCTAAGTTGATTAGCTGCTTTTACATGTACATTGCACTTGTCAAGTTTGTTGTCTTGCACAATGTTGTCAACATTGGCCAAACCTGCATACATGGAATGACATATAGGCTGGCAGAAAGTCATCAATATTTCCTACTACAGCTCCATACACTAAGATTATCCTCAATTTTGTTGCAACTTGAAGGCTATAATTTCTCTTATTAAGCTTATGGCAACAAGGCAGATTCAACTTCTGATAACATGCCATACTTTTGACTTATAAACAAAAACACATGTCATGTAAACATACCCATGGTATACATCACACAACAAAGCATCTAAAGTATGGTATTTTTTTTCAAGAAAATCTTCACTTATTTACCCTTAAAAGAGTCCTCATATCCAGGTATTTAAACTATTTGAATTTCCTAACACAATAATATGGCCAACATTAAAAATTTAAACATGGGCTTGAAGTATAATAGTTTTTTTATCAAATACACTCTTTTAGGCAGACACACTCTACAAATAACACCATGTATCATACCATATATTTAGAAATACCATGGAATGAAGTGGCCAAATTTATAACATAGTTACATAATTCTCTTTTTAACTCCACTATAGCATGTGATCAATGTAAAATAATATCATATATGCAAGGAGAGGCAGATTTTTTAATTACTTACAATTTGGGTTAATTAATATAATTCAATTACTTTTATCATCCACTTAAAACACTCCACCTTAAACACCAACCAAACTGAGAATGCTCAATGCCCTCTGATTTTCAGTTCAATGTTTACATTAATGGAACAATGACAACCTCCACATTCAGATTCTCACGCCAAGTTTCAATAACCTCTATAACTTATTTTCTATAGAAAATCTGTCATGATGATCAACTGGAAGATCTTACTTGTACAGGATTAATGTCCCACACTATTTGTAAACTTTTCCTTTGTAGTATTTGGTTTCAACTACTGAAAATGTCTTAGCGCTCTTCGGTCCACTGTTCCAGTCAGCTTCTTATACAATAATTTTACGTTTCCATTCTTGGATACACAGCCTCAAAGTAAATGTTACAGTCTCACAGTGTTTGCCCTCATACATTGAAGACCATAGCTTTAAATCTGAGTTATTTGATCAGTTCATAACAATTTTCTGCCTTTGGAAAAAATATGCTGACCACATAGGAATTAAGTTTATGCATTGATTTTGTCTTTCCTCTTCCTCTATCTTATTATGCCAAGATATTGCTGGAAATGTGTTAGCAGCTATTTTCAATGGTATTGACTGGTGTTTTTTGAATGCGTCAATATATATTTTGTTGATAATCATCATAGCCAGAAAGGAAGAACTATAAACAAAAGGTTTGTAATTGTGATGTGTACATAAAGAAATCAGGGGTATTTCGTTCACTTCTATAGACAAAGGTCATTTGAATTCTTGAAAATATTATATGCAATAAGATGTGGAATACAGTTGTTGCGATATTAAAATCTGTTAGATATGATATATTGTTATTAATTGCAAGTAAATTGCTGGTTATACCAAAACCTTTTTTATAATAAAAAAGCAGTTGTACAACCTTTAATTACAAACAATAAACGTTATCTTTAATTATACATTGCACCTATTTGCTTACATATCTGTTGTATGTATTTTACAATGGATTTTTCACTAATGATTTTATGTTCTGAAGCTCATCTTCTTCTTCTGATATGTAATACATTGGCAATTTTGATTTCTCAAAACTTGCAGTTGGTTCAATTCACTTCCTCCAGTGAGCAAGGCATATGGAACTTTGTGTCTTATGACTACAGCAGGTTGTCATATGGGATTGGTTAATCCAAAGTTCCTTTATCTAGACTATGATCTAGTGGTAAAGCATCTACAGGTATGCATTCTCGTTATCCTTTGTAAATTTGTTTTATTTACCACTTTTTTCTTCTTACTCCTACTATCTATATTACTTTTTAGCTTTACGTTTTGAGATTCTTATTGGAAAGTAAGGCAGGTATAAAATTGTTTTCAAGATGCCCCTGTTTCTTGGAAAAAGAATTGATCATAAATTTAATAAGTAGTAAATTCATATTTTTTGGGGGGGCATTCATTATTTCCACGAATGCAGGATTTTCATTTTTAAGCAAGTCCCATACTGAATGGATTTTTTGTTATGTGGTTGTTGAGGGCTTAAATTCATTTATGTTTCTCAGTATTTTTCTTACTTTGTACCATTTGTCAGTCATATTATATAGTTGGTCATATGAATTTTCTGTAGGGCCCTAACTATAATAAATTCGGTAGGTAGGATAAATCATAATCATGTATCAGATGTTATTTGGATGTGTGGTTAGGCCATCTAGTGAAGTATTGTTGAGAAATTGCAGTGGAGAAGTGCCTCATCTTTATTGCAACATCTTCTGTTTTTGCTTCTGTTTTGTATCATTTCTAAATGTTGAGTTTCATTTTCAAAGAATGGGCCCCTTTTTTATGTAGGATTTCATAGACCATGTACAAATTCTTTCAAATCACATTCACTGCCATAACCTTGAATACCCTCTTTAAAATCTGGCCGAGTTTATAGTTAAGCAAACAGATGTGTTAGACACTGTTCTATTGCTTGAGTGGCAACAGCTGTTTGTTAATCTAACACATGATTAATAAGAAAACATTGAGGCCTTATCAACCCTACACATAATGCTACATTTGCCACCCTAAGACCCTGCATTCAGAGAGCTGCCAACTTCACCTCCTCGCTGCATATTTCTGCTTACACTTTCTTCCTTTTGTTGAAATGGGATGCATGGGTAGATCTCTGACTTCTGAGCTGCCTTGCTCAGAATATTACCAGATAGTGGGGCAAAGAAAAACATGAGTTCAGCTGCAGCTTTCCTTTTCTGTGTGCAATTACCAGAGATTTAACCATTAATGCCAGGCCTGGTAGATGGATTTAATAGCCTCTTGCAGGGAGTGGATTTCCTTGTGAATACAGTGGCCATGCTTCATGGAAGAGTCCATCATTGTCACAGGGGAAAATACCACCAATGCTGCTGCCTGCTCTGCTCTTTTCTGGAAGCACTTGATCTATAAGCCATTCGTGAATGGCCTTTCCAGTCACCAAATTCTCTTGTTTAATGATAAAATTGGCAGCAATGATGCTCCTAGACAGAAATTGTCTGTAGTGCCTGTTGTGGGTGACTTTGTAGTTCAGCAAACAGATGTTTTAGATACTATTCTGTTGCTTGAGTGGCGACAACAATTTATTTTATAGCTTTCTTGTAGCTAGTTATCTTACAAATGCATCTGATACATCAACCAACAAGCTATTCTACCAAGCATCTAACTCAAGATTAATGAGAAAACATTGAGGGCATATCAATTCTAAACATAATGTTATATTTGCCACCCCAAGAGAACCAGTCTTTGCAATACCATTGAACCTTGCACACAGATTGTTGTCAACTCCACTTCCTTCCTGTAAGAGTTGATCAACCCCACAAGAGCTAAAGATCACCTGCAACCAAAACAACCTTCCGCACGATAGAGAAACAATAGAAATGCTATGAAGCCAGAGTATACATTGGAGACATAAATGAAATTTGTGCAACATATAATGAGGAAACCCTTGTTATAAAGTCAAGGATGAAACCCTTAGACAGTCTAAGATCATGACAAGTGTTGTAGTCCTATGATAAGAGATACAAAAAGTAAATGACCTAAGTAAGCTTAAGTATGTAAGTGAATATGACCTAATATGAAATTAGTTAGGTAATATACCATCTAACAACCCCCTTTTAGTGCAACTCAGAAAGAATGATAAAACATGCAAAGGGTGGGTCCTAACTACAAGGCCATGTGAGGTACTCATGAACAAACAAATATCTGTCAAATAGAGTAAAGGAGAAGACCCATAGGAAAAAAATCCCTCTGAATAGATACAAGATGCAAACAAAAATGTACAATGGAGGAAAGGACTCAACTTGAACCCCCACAAACAATTTTTGTCTCGAATATCCAATAGATGTTTCCCCCATAGGAGAGAAAGAGAGAGACTATGTAGGCCTCTTATAGTGTCTAGTCTTCTGTGGTGATGGTAGATGCTTGAGAAAGGATGACAATAAAGAACATTGAACAAAATTTCAACCCAACAAAATAAAGTATAAATGCAGGATGTCCTCTCATGAAGGAAGAAAGATTATGATTTATGATGATGTCTTTGAACTTTGTATAAGTGTCACCATGTAAATATGAAAGTATGCCACAATCAAATCAGGTACAAACCCAGTCATTGAAGAAGGTGACAAACTAGGACCATGGTGCAAACCAATGAACAAGATCTAAAGACAATAATGGTTTAGCAACAACTATGATGGGATTGTCATCCAAGAGAAGATGGATTTCTTAAAGCATGTCCTCCATATCTACAAGATGGGACACACAATACAAACCTGCAATATTTGTCAAGCAATCATCCTAATTTACCTGCTACAAAGAATCACTTGAAGCAACAAGTGATGGGATTATGTGCTCTCAATGCATATCATCCAATTATAGTGGCCATCCTATGTTGATGTGTCCACATAAGATTATTGAATATGAACACTAGAACATGTATCTCTTAACGCTGGAATCCATGAGGCCTCAACCTTAGGATAATGACTCAGTGATAAAGAAGATGAAACCTTTGAATCAAGATTAGGAGTCACAGAAGCCAAAGAATAAATGGATGGCTCTATAAGAGGAGGAGCTTTAAGAGAAACCTCAATGTCATCACAACTATCAGAACTTGCCAAATAATCAAGATTCTCTTTTGTATCATCATCGTATGGTAGGTTATCACAATCATCAAGGGGCACAAGACTATCCATAATAGGATATTTGGGAATGGAGAATGATGTGGGTCTGCATAGATCTCCCAAATTCCAGTCTGAAAAATGCATAGACATTCAATATGTGAAATGATATCTGAGATCTCCGAAAAAGTGTCACCATCAAAGGTAGAACCAATCAATCCTTGGACATGATCATTCTTGATATCCCATGCCAGCTTCTAGTTAATATGTACCTTGTCTAGGGACAAGTCCATAGAGATGGGACAAGAGATGAAGCTGCTTGAGATGTTTCAAGATGGCATCTTTTGAAGACTTATGGTTCCCTTTATTTAGGGTAATTATAGAAGGATGAGTTGAAAAGCTGATGATTTTACAATGATAGACTCCTCATATATAGATTAGAGATCAAAACATGTGAAATTGGAACCCTTACAGCATAAAAATGACCTCATATTCTGCAAAATATCCAAATTACAAGTCAAAGTAGAAAAACTGATTTTAAATTGAAATAACAAGTGCTTGGGGCAAAATCAAGAAAAAACAAATAGATTGTTGCAAGGTACATGGAACCAAATTTCCAACCCCTATTTGTTTGCAAAAATCTGATACCGAATGCTCAAGTTATGCTTCTTGGAAAAAAATTCCTCCATGTTTTTTAAAAAGCACATAGTTACTATCAAGGCAAGGGTGGTAGAGCTTGTTGGTATTAAGGCCTCTTAGGGTTGGTAATGTCTAGGGGCTCTATGCTTGGTAGGACCATGAGCTTCGGCCTCTCATGCGCAATAAAGAACCATTTGTTGACACAATAGTTGCAAACTTGGAGTTGGCAATAACTTGGCAGGCCCAAAATTTTTAAAAACTCTCCGACTTAGTGTAATGTCCCTACTTTGAAATATAATTTAATAGTAAATAATAATAAAATTAAAATACAAAAGAATAAATATAAAAAATAAAATTAAAATATAAAAGAGTATACTTAAATATAATGAAAATTTGATTAAAGTTAATGAAAGATCAAAAAGGCATGAAATGATAAGTTGCGACTCCCTCAAACGTGAGATATAAAAGGGAGAAGAGAAACTCATTTGAGGGGGGGAGAATTTGAAAAATGAGAAGTGCAGATCTGATTATGAAAGGTTGTGTCCCTTTCAAAGGGCAGAAATAATGAAGAGTTGCACTCTTTCAAAAGGTGTGAAAGGGTGTGTCTCTTGCCAAAGGGCAAGCATGATGAAGAGGTGTGACCTCTCCCTCACATTGAGAGATATAAAGGCATCCAATCACATCACCATGGATTAGATCAGAATTGTTATTAAGTTACAGACAGTAACATCTTTGACCTTGGTGGTATGCATGGGGATGAGCTGAGTATGTATGTTTAATATATGAAACCTGATTATGTTCTTATGCAGAATTAATAGTAATATTAATATGGACTGCAATATGTATGACAGCCATACTTAATTTCATATATATTCATGATGCATAATAAATTAGTATACTTATAGTCTACATCATGTTATTACTGTTAGTATTTAAGAAGATTGGAATGAGATGTTCCAAAGAGGGGCAGTCTAAATCCAAGCAATAGGTTAACTCCCAAGATAGGGTGGGGATCAGCGACCCATAAGCCCCGATGGTGTAGACCCAAGATAGGTAAGGGCTTGGATCTGTAAACTTTGAGGGAACCTATTGTATTTGGTCTCTAAGCGCTTTGGTAACATACATGGACCCTTCTCCCTTAAAACTAAAGTAGTAGCAGGGTCTGATATCTATATTGAAAACTATGAACAATGAAATTAATCATCTAATGAGGAAAATAAATTAGAACTTGTTAATAACTAATTGAAGAATATCAATCAATTTTAGTATATTGAAATAGATCAAGTAGGGGACATTACACTCAGCAAAAACTTGAGGAAAAACTTGGCTATAACTTGACAAATCTATCATACATTTGAAAAGATCTAATTTTTAAAAATATTCTTCAAAAACACACATATATACTTGATTTGTATTCATTGAGCACTCCATATGCTTCAATAGTTTAAATCTTAAATTTTATTTAATGATGATTCATTATTGTAGGGTTGTTTTTGGGACTGACTAGTCTTAAACTAATGAGCCCATCCATTGTATCATAATCACGTCAACATGATTCAAGCTTATTATTTCTCTATAAGGCTAAGACACCTACTGTTGACCGTTATTTGATCAAGAACTGGTATTGGCAATGAGTAATTTGACTAGCCAATGCAGGTCAGGTTGCTTGAAACTCGACACCAACCAGGATCTAATTACCTATAGCTACATTGCTCTTCTCTAAACTCTTTTAAAATTTTAAATACTGGAATTTGAAAATAAAAAAAAGCACGGAAGTTTTTGACTAATCATGGGCTAATTGCTCACAGGTAGAAGGCTAAGAAAACCCTCTAATATTGCACTTCTTGTTTCATCATGTCCCACCGCGCCCTAGTTGCGTGCCATCATCTTTTCTTGTCCCTAAAACATGCAGAAAACCCTTAAAATTTTTTGCTTTTTGTCTAAAATCATTTTACATTGAACAGGGACAATTTTTTCATGAGTGACAAGTAATAAACTGAAGGTTTTTGTGATTTTTCCATTAAAAATCACTGTGAGTTTTTGCATAACTCAGGGTTGAGTTTTTGATAAGTAATTGGCCACCTCTTTTTGACCTGCAAGTACATGTGAGTTGTGAGTTCTGCGAGTGCTTGCAGAGTTTTTCAAGTTTGGTTGACCTAGACCCGCAACCCCTGTGTGACCAGCAATCAACCAATTTGAAATTCTACAATTGTATGGATGACAGTCGATGATATAGTTGAACATTCTCTGTGAAAATTTTAGGTTCAATAGCTGTGCAACAACGGTAGATGATGTCTGTATGAATCCAAATGATTGTACTCACTAGTATGGATCTAATTTTTTTCAACATCCAAATTTTTTTTTTTTTGGAGCCAAATCCTATTGAGTTTTATATTAATATATAAGTTTTCTGGCCTTCTAAACACCAAGATGCACCAAACTTGGCAAAAACTATCCAAACAAGGGAAGGGAATTGTAGATCTTAAACTTTGGTACCTTGTAAGAATTGTTGATCAACCACACAGAAGCCAAGAATTACCTACAACTAAAACAATCTTCCACACAAGAGAGAAGCAATGGAAATGCTATGAAGCTAGTGAATTCATTAGATGCAAAATGAAGTTGTTACAATACATAATGAAGAAACTCCCTTGTTATAAAGACAAGGATGAAACTCTAGAACAATCTAAGAACATGCAAGTACCTTAATCATACACAAAAAGTAAACGATCTAAGTAAGCATAAATATGTAAGTGTGAATAGGACCTAATATGAGATTGGTTAAGTATTATACCATGTTCACACCAACACTCCCTGCATAATTCTGCTCACTTTCTTCCTGCTGTTGAAATAGGATGCCTTGGTAGATCTTCGACTTCCTATTTGCTTTGCTTAGGATACCACCAGACAATGGGGGTTAAGAAAAACACAGATCCAGTGCGAGGTTTCCTTTTTGTGTGTAATTGCCAGAGATTCAAATACCAATGCCAGGTCTGTATAGAAATCAACCAAACCTTCCTTATGACAGTGGATGGTTTTAATCTCCATATGCAGGGAATGGAATTCCTGGTGAATAGGAGCCATTATTCATTCTTCATGGAAGAATCTACCACTGCTGCAGGGGAAAATGGTACCAATGCCAGCTGCCTGCTCTGCCTTTTCTGGAAGCCCTGACCAATAATCTATTAATGAATGACCTTTTCGGGCATCTATTCCTCTAGTTTAGTGATAAATCAGCAGCAATAATGCTCCTAGACAGAATTTGCCTGTATTTGCAGTACCCATGGAATCTAGAATCACTTGATCATTCTTAGAGTAGCTACATTTGGGCAATTACGCCCTAAGTCTGCAGTTTGACACTGCCTCTCAGTAAAAAGGATCTCTCTGCCTTCGAGCAACCTGTTGCTTCACTATCCTTTGCCTTTTAACGCAGACACCCAGCACTACCTGAAATGAAACCCTGCAAAAAAACAGAAAATCCAGCTACAAAAGAAAAACAGTACACATCCCTTCAAACAGAGGTGAAATCAAAACTTTGCACACACCACCAAAAGAAATCATCCTTGGACCATTACCTTCTCATCAAAGTTTAAAAAATTGCATAAAAATTGCTAGAATTGCAAGTACTTGCGAGCCCTAATTGGCCGCGAGTTTTTGCCGATAAACTTGCAAATGAGTTTTAGAATGGCTCTCAGTGTTTAAAACTGGTAAAAATTGCTAAAAATCACACAATTTTAAAAAAACTTGGTGCTACCAAAGAAAATTAAAACTCGGGTTTTGTTTTTCTTCCTTATGTGTAAAAATGACCACAGTATCTGTGGAAAAACTCGCAAATGCAGCCAATCTCTGTCTTTATTCCTGGTTATTTAAAAATTAAAAATGATTCCCAGCGACAAATTCTTCTTCTGCTATGAATCCACGACCATGGAAATGAGTTGTTTGGCATCCAAATGAAATTCACCCCTTTTCTCTAGTCTTCACGCCTTCAAATAATCTCCACCCAGGTGTTTTAGTAGCAAGAAGTCTATATGCCCAAATAAAATCATCTCAAGTGGCAGAGTCAGTGGCAGGCTCTTGTCTTTTGTTGCAGCATTGTTTTGAGAAGAAGGGGGTAGCCTTCTTTGGGTAGGTAGAATGATGACCATTAAGGGAGGGTATTAGCATAATATCTTTCTATTTGTTTAGTTAATGGTCATCTTAGGTAGTTTCTATTTTCGTCTCTTGTTTAACATTTGTTTCTCTTAGAAACAACGTCTTTGTAATTTCTATTCAAGCGTTCGCTTCTTGTTTAATAGAATATCCATTATTTGTAATAGCTATACCCTTAGCTTTATTTTGTAATTTGCTTGGACACAAAAGATGTTAATATCCAAAAATATCTGAAAGGGATGGTTTTGTGTCATATATTTTGCACAACAATACTTGCCTTTTGTACCTTGCAAGTGCTTAATTCCCAGTTTTTGCAGTTAGCCAATGATTTATCAATGCTCATCAAAACTTATTTAACAAATATGGATTGAACAGTTAGCTAATGTAAGTGAGAAATATATGTTCTATTTAATGGTACAAAGGTTTCCGGTCACCCTCATTAACATCAGAATGCATTAAATACCTGGGATTGCTGCTAGTTTCAACTGAAAAATACATCTTGACTTGGACAATCTGTTGGTTATTTTTGCAATAAACAGCTTAAAAAAATGAGCAAAGTAGCCTTTAGACATCTAGTAGATTAATTGGACGTGATAAAAAGTGATATTTTCTAAACGAGACTTGGTGTGAATAAGAACTTGCATTGTTTTATTGCTATGCTACTAGTAATTTTGGATTCTAAGATTCTCTGTCTTTTTATGCTGGGTCTGGCAAATATATTTCTTAACTAGCATGTACCAAAGTCCATCAAAGTTTTATGTGAAAGTTATAATTATGTTTATTTTTGTGCATTTCATCTATTAGTAACCTCTCTGGGGCATTTCTGCAGATATGGAGGCTTTTGACCAACTTCTTTTTTCTCGGTCGCTTTTCTATCAACTTTGCAATTCGTCTTCTAATAATGTATGTATGAAGGTTTCCTCACTTAGTGACAATTTAGGATTTGATTTCAAGGAATAAGTGATGAAATGTTTGTTAGTGATATAAATCAAACATTATACTTGGTAATTTTGCCATATACATTCTTTGGCTTTTAGTGGTCCAAAAGCTTCAGTTCTTTGTTTTTCATGAACACAAATATAACACTGAAGTTTACAGAGCAAGGTATGGTGTGCATTTAGAGCGTGGACCATTTGAGAGGCGGACAGGTGACTTTTTGTGGATGATGATCTTTGGGGCATTGTCTCTTCTTGTAAGTCTTAGCAAATTATTTTGGCTTACTATGTTATGTTGTTACTGTTTGGAACCGCTAAGAAAACATTTTGTTGAATGTTGTTTTTGTTTGTGCTTCCCAAATTTTAATGCCTTATCATGTCATGTGGGGTGGAGTGTGTTTATTGAAGATTTATCTTAACACAGTTAGGGCTTGAAAAGCCTCTCTAAATCGAAAATTCATGGAATCCTTCCTTGTGGATTGTGTAGGGATTTTCTCTTTTTCCGGCCTTAAACTCAGATTACATGGGAATGTCTCTTGTTTTCATGCTCCCATACATTTGGGCAAGGGAATTTCCCAATGCACAAGTCAACATCTCTGGCCTTGTTACATTGAAGGTATGGATTATTAGTAGGTTGCGGACAGGGTTGTGTTAATGCTCATAACTGACTACTTTGTTAATTCAAACAATCATGATACTCTTTCTGTTTTTACTGAACCATGACATGGTCTCTTCCAATAATATAAAAATGCCATGACTAATGTGCTTTTGAGTGACATTATGAAGAGAAATTTTATCTGCAACTATAAACTATGCTTCAACATTTCATCTAATGCCTGTTATCTGCAGGGTTTCTACTTGCCCTGGGCAATGCTAGCCATGAATGTGATCTTTGGTTCACCTCTGATTCCAGATCTATTGGGCATCGTTGTTGGACACTTATATTACTTCCTAACAGAGCTCCATCCTCGTGCTGGTGGAAATAATATATTGAAGACTCCAATTTGGATGTATCCTTTACATTGCTTTCTTAATAGCAGAGTGTATTTGAATCGTAGTGCCCTGTCTAAATAATCAGTGTATATCCTAATTTAACTGGGGACTATAAAATGATCTTTGAGTAATTAAGTAAAGCATAAGCATTTTTTAAAATGGGGGAGGTTTACAGAAAGATAATATATATCTATAATGTAGGTAATCACAATGATACAACCACTTACATGTCAGTCTACCATGGTTAATATCACCAACATTAGTATCAATGACTACATACCATAGTGGCATTACACTTAAAAAGCTCATGATTAATTTTGAGTAATCATGGCCTCCCGCATTTACCATGTCATTTCATAAACTAACTGCTCATGTTGTATATTTACTTAAGACTTTCCAAACAGAACATTCTCCACACCTCATGGTCACAAGTTTAAGGGAGGAGGGTAGTACAGTTGGATGGAAGCAAATCATAACACAGAAGCTGAGATACAAACCATGGTCATGAAGGGACAATCAAATGAGCAAAAAAAACATTCACTGTTACAAAATAGTGAAGTAGGAGTGACTTAACCAATCACACAAGTGCGTGTAAATTTTAGAATATAATTCATCCCATAAACTCTAGTGTGCTGTAACAAAATACCAAATTCATTTATTATTATTGTATACAAAATAATAAGTGAACAAAATAAGAAATTCCCACTTCTTGCATGCCGGAAATTCAGAGCTATGGTTGGACTTTTTATCTGCTCTATTTCCAGCATAATTTGACTTTATGATACAGAAAAATGGGTTGTTACTAGGTACTTTTTCCCATATAACACTTGCCAATGCTTGTGTTCTTTACCCCGCCCTTACACCCAGGAAGGCCTTGAAATAAAATGTCTGCTTGAAAAGACAAATTTTCTAATTCTTGCCAGACCAAGTTATTCGAATGTTGATCAAGGTTCAGTTTTTATCCTGTTTACCTCCAGGCTCATCCCTTGGGAGTAGTCCAAAACATTTTCATTTCCTAACAGTTGTTCCCTTTGGTCAATTTTCACCATAAATTTCTAACTTTGCTTCTGAAGATGGCGCATGCTGTCGTCTTGTCTGTTGTGGAGTGTCCATCCTGTGGTATGGTTTACAATGTACCTCCTATGGCTTTCTCTTATTTGTTTTTCATCTGGCTTATCTGTATGAGGGTGGGATTATGTTAGGGTTTCAAGCAGATCCGAAGCAAATATGAACTAACAATTATATGCAGATTTAAATACAAAAGATAAAGAAATGAAACAGGACACAGATAACACAGAGATTTAACGTGGTTCACCCAGAATGGGTTACGTTCACCATACACAATCGTCCAGTCTTTCTTATTATCTAGCAAAAATGGTACATCAACCTTACAACGCCTTAAGCATCCCAGCCACTTATAACATGCGTTTTTAGGGCAAAAACAAAGTCGGCCTTTTTAGGGTTTTATTACAATGTTGGTTTTCATCAAAAAAATACCTTAAAAAATTTTCCTTGAGGGCTCCCACCCTCGAACCCCCGCTTTTCTCGGGCGCTGCCGCCCCCAAACCCCTGCCCAAGGCCCCAGACCTTGGCGAGGATACGTGTTGAGTGTACAGTACTTTGCTGATCAGTCACCACATTTCAACAATCTCCCACTTGGAGACTGATCAGGCTCCACACCGAACAATCTCCCACTTGGAGACTGATACTACATGACACCATTGTACATGCAACATCCGTTGGATAAAACACTAGGACTCGACTGGTATAAATTCCACAATTATCAATCAAGAAGACCAACAGAAACTGATGAAGAAATCAACTTCTCTTGTGGAACTGCCTTCGTGAACATATCGGCAGGATTCTCACTTGTGTGAATCTTCTCAAGTCGTAACTGACCCTCCTCCAAAACAGTCCAGATGAAGTGGTACCTGAGCTGAATGTGCTTTGTCCTTGAATGAAAAGCAGAGTTCTTCGCAAGATGAATGGCACTCTGGCTATCAGTATACAATGGGCTATCCTCTTGTGTCTGACCCAATTCCTCCAGAAAACATTGCAACCAAATCATCTCCTTGCTCGCTTATGTAGCAGCAACATACTCAGCTTCAGTGGTTGAAAGTGCAACAACCTTTTGCAGCCTAGAAATCCAACTGACTGCAGTTCCCCCTATAGTAAAAACATACCTTGTAGTACTCCTCCGTGAATCAATATCACCCGCCAGATCAAAGTCAACAAATCCACTCAGAGCAGCATTAGATCCTTTGAAACATAATGCCTTCGTAGTAGTTCCTTTCAAATACCGAAGAATCCATTTCACAGCATTCCAATGTTCCATACCCAGATTACTCATAAACTTGCTCACAACTCCCACTGCATGTGCAATATCTAGCCTTGTGCATATCATTGCATACATCAGACTGCCATCAGCTGATGAATACGGGATGTTAGACATTTTATTAACCTCTTCCTGTGCCTTTGGGCACATATCCTTAGTCAATTTGAAATGACTAGCCAAAGGTGTACTAACTGCTTTTGCATCCTGCATGTTAAATCTTTTCAACACCTTCTTTATATACTCACTTTGGGACAAATTCAAGGTTCTATTTTTCCTGTCCCGTGTAATCCTCATACTGAGAATTTGCTTAGCTGCACCCAAATCCTTCATGGCAAATGATTTGGCTAATTTCTGTTTAAGATCATTTATATGTTGTATGTTAGACCCAGCAACAAGCATGTCATCAACATAAAGCAATGGGATAATATAACTGCCATTATCAAACCTCTTAAAATATACACAATGATCAGAATGACATCTATGATAACCGTGTTCAACCATAAAACTATCAAATTTTAAATACCATTGTTGGGGTGCTTGCTTTAGGCCGTACAGACTTTTCTTCAACTTGCACACCAAGTTCTCCTTACCTTTGACCTCATATCCCTGTGGTTGCAACATGTAAATTTCCTCCTCCAAATCTCTATGGAGAAAAGCTGTTTTGACATCTAATTGTTCAAGATGTAAATCATCTGCAACCACAAGACTAAGTACAGTTCTAATTGAAGTCATTTTTACAACTGGAGAAAATATTTCATCATAATCTATACCCTTTTTCTGTGCAAAACCTTTTACCACAAGTCTGGCCTTATATCTTTTCTGACCTCCTTCTTCCTCCTTCAGCCTATAAACCCATTTGTTAGGCAACGCTCTTTTTTCTGCAGGTAAAGGGACTAAGTCCCAAGTCTTATTTTTCATCAAGGAGTCCATCTCCTCTTTTATGCCTAGCTCCCATTGTTGTTTGACATCTACTTGCATTGCTTCTTCATATTCTTCCGATTCACCAGAATCCGTTAATAAAATAGAATACAAAGAAGGAGAAAATCTTTCAGGGGGTCTACTTGACCTCGTAGAACGTCTAACACTTGCAGAGTTTGTGGAACAATCTGTTGTTGTTGAGTATCAGGTACCTGTGGCATTTCATTTTCAGGAATCTCATCCAACACCACATATTCTTGTTTGTCCTGTTCATGCTTCTTTTCTTGCATCTGTTCTTTATACATGACCTTCTCATTGAATATAACATCTCTACTTCTAATTATTTTCTTATTTTCAAAATCCCATAACCGATAGCCATATTCATCTATCCCATATCCAATGGAGGTACATTTATGAGATTTAGCATCAAGCTTGGTTCTGTTTTCTTTATCAACATGAACAAAAGCTTCACAACCAAAGGTTTTTAGAAAATAATAATTTACCTTTTTACCAGTCCATGCCTCCTCTGGAATACCACCATCCAAAGGGGTTAAAGGTCCTCTATTTATCAAATAGACAGCAGTATGTACAGCATCTGCCCAAAAATGTAAGGGCAATCCAACATGCAATCTCATGCTCCTTGCGCGTTCCATGATAGTCCTATTCATTCTCTCTGACACACCATTTTCCTGAGGAGTTCCTAGAACTGCCTTTTGCTTTCGAATCCCATTTAAGGAGTAGTAATCTTCAAATGCTTTGCTGCAATACTCACCTCCATTATCCGATCCGAGACATTTCAACTTTTTCCCTGTCTCATTCTCAACCAAAGTTTTCCATTTCTTAAAAGTTTCAAAAACATCTAATTTTTGTTTTAGGAAATATACCCATGTTTTTCTAGTTGAGTCATCAATAAAAATAACATAATAACAAGAGCCACCAAGAGATGATACCTGAGCCGGTCCCCATACATCTGAATGTACAAGCTGTAACTTCTCACTCTTCTTCTCTTTCCCAACCTTGAGAAATCTGACTCTTTTCTGTTTACCATAAACACAGTTTTCACAGAACTCTAAATCAATCTTGTTTAGTCCTGGCAATAGAGTTTTTGAGTGAAGGGTTTTCATCCTTTTCTCACTCATGTGCCCAAGCCTATGGTGCCACATTATCGAATCTGTTCTTGCAACATCTATTGTTGTTGTCCCTGCAGTAATTTTATCTGTAGCAGCTAGGGTAGAGTAAGTGTTACCTGTACATAGATATAATGTGCCTACTTTCGCACCTTTAGCTATTACTAATGATCCTTTACTGACCTTCCACATACTGTCTGAGAGGGTAACTATGCAACCTTCACTACTTAGTTGCCCAGCAGAAATTAAATTTCTTCTTAAATTAGGAACATGTCTTACCTCCTGCAGAAACCAGTCATTTCCATTCTGCAACTTGATCTTTATCTTTCCTTTTCCAACAATTTGACAGGGCTCATCATCACCCAAATATACCTGTCCAAAATCACCTTGAACATAATCTAGAAAATATTTTCTATGGGGTGTAGCATGAAATGAAGCTCCAGAATCTATTACTCAGAAATCATTAACATTATCCAAACATAAGATTAAAGCATCTTGTAAAGTATTACTTGCAATATTAGCTTCCTTACTGTCATTTTCATTTTTGTCTCCTTTGTTTTTCTGAGACCAACAGTCTTTCTTTAGATGACCAGGCTTTCTACAGTACCAGCAATCTTTCTTTCCTCTAGATTGAGAGCGTCCTTTCTTTGACTTCCCTCGTGACTTCTCATTCCTAGGGCCTTTTCCTCTTTCCTTTGATCTTCCTTTGTTCTCCACATTCAAAACACTACCCGATGATGTTGGAGTCTCACCTGTGCTTTTCCTTCGCATTTCCTCGCTTAGGATAACACCAACAATATCATCAAATACCAAAGTATTTTTACCAGAGACAGAGTTACTTATAGCGATAACCAAGCTATTCTAGCTTTCTGGCAAAGAACATAAAATCAAGAGAGCCCTAACCTCTTCTGCAAAGGTAATTTTTATTGAAGACAGTTGACTGGTAATTGTATTAAATTCATTTAAGTGCTCTGCTACAGATCCTCCCTCACTCATTTTTAAATTAAACAAACGCTTCATAAGAAATACCTTATTCGAAGCCGAGGGTTTCTCATACAACTTTGCCAATGTCGCCATCAAATCTACAGTCGTTTTTGCTTTTGTTATATTGAATGCTATAGACAGTGCAAGGCACAATCAAATGGATCTCAGTGCCTTTCTATCTAAAATGTCCCACTCGTCATCTGACATTGTGGTCACTTTCTTTGTCTTTCCTTCCAATGGCCGCCACAAATCCTTTTGATACACCCCTGCATTTTCCATAATTGATAGTTCTGGCCGTTAAACTTTTCGACCTTGAATTTGGAATCCTCCACTGCTACCACTCAAATCTGAGAGTCCTGCCAATTTACAGAAAACCTCGCTCTGATACCAATTGTTAGGGTTTCAAGCAGATCCGAAGCAAATATGAACTAACAATTATATGCAGATTTAAATACAAAAGATAAAGAAATAAAACAGGACACAGATAACACAGAGATTTAACGTGGTTCACCCAGAATGGGTTACGTCCACCATACACAGCCGTCCAATCTTTCTTATTATCTAGCAAAAACAATACATCAACCTTACAATGTCTTAAGCATCCCAACCGCTTATAACATGCGTTTTTAGGGCAAAAACAAAGTCGGCCTTTTTAGGGTTTTATTACAATGTCGGTTTTCATCAAAAAAATACCCAAATTTTTTTTTCTTAAGGGCTCCCGCCCCCGAACCCCCGCTTTTCTCAGGGGTTGCCGCCCCCAAACCCCTCCCTGGGGCCCGGCCCCGCCCCCGGACCCCGACGAGGATACGTGTTGAGTGTACAGTACTTCGCTGATCAGTTGCCACATTTCAATAGATTAAACACTATAGAATGAACTTTACTTATGGATGCCCTGCTAATAGGGGTGTAACAAGAATATTTGGATGTGTGAAGATTATCAAGAAGTGCAAGCCTATTGAAAGCACCAAACTGCTACAGAAAGATGCATTAATTTTGATGAGAATTCCATCAAAAAGTATTGAGGATACCACTCAGATGCTAAGAGCATTAGGTCTCAACTCCTTGCAGGCTGCTCCTAGGGGCTAAAATCTAACCTGAACTATAACACTGTTGGGATCTAAGATGTAGAGAAGCCCTTGAACCCTCTTGTTGCTGATGAAGATGCCACTCCGAACTAGCCTGGGATGGAGATCATCTTTTGATAGATGGTTGAAATGGAGAAGGCCATAGATTCTTTGTGCAAGTCATTAAAGGTAGAACAACACTCCCTCTTAGCTAGGGAGGAGTCCTTCTCAACATATGAGTCACATAGTGACATCCACCATGGCTACTCCTAAAGGGTGGGTCCATCATGGCTACACCCATGAATGGAAAGAAAACAAATGATCACAAGTGCTCATCACGGAATCCTCAATGTGATGTCGTCATCTCATCATGACGTTCACCATAGCTATTCCCAGAGGGTGAATAAACACAAGTGCTAAGACATGGAGTCTCTCACATGACATCCACTACCTACTCGCAAAGGGTGGAACAAGGGCTTTCACCTCAAACTTCTCTCGCAGAGAAGAATGCACTAACAAGGGCTTGCACCTCAAACTTCTCTCGTAGAGAAGAATGCATTAACAAGGGCTTGCACCTCAAACTTCTCACACAAAGAAGAGTGCATTTTCAAGGGCTTGCACCTCAAACTTCTCTCATAGAGAAGAATGCATTAACAAGGGCTTGCACCTCAAACTTCTCTCGCAGAGAAGAATGCATTAACAAGGGCTTGCACCTCAAACTTCCCTCGCAGAGAAGAATGCATTAATCAAATCTTCAAGATGATGAGGCTCCCTCTAAACCTGAAATGTCAGGCTCCCTTTGAAGCCGAAATGTTATTTCCTCCTTTTAGAATAAGAACCCTTTTGAATTGACATTAGACCTTGGCTCCTCTTGAGGTGTCCGTTTGTCAATTTCCACAGAAGAAGCTAGATGAGTAGACCTGAATTTGCAATCTTGAGCAATGTGGCCATACTTGTCACACCTAAAATATTGAATGTGAGATAAATCCTTCTTTTTCGGTTCTAAAACAAAATCTGGTTCTCTATCTTTATCCCTCTTTCTTCTTTTGCCTCTTTCCATTGAAGTATGAGTAGCAAGGACTTGATTTTCCACATCATAATGGTTACGCCCAATTCCTCTTGTTACCAACCTTGACTCTTTTTGAATACAATCAGCTCGAAGGCGATCAAACTTGTGTAACCTGGATCTCCCATTGATGCTTTGAATGAAGAGTTTCAAGGTTTGAGGGAGACCATTAAGTGCCATCATAACAAGATCTCTATTAGCAATATTGTCCCCAATAGTGCTCAATTGATTTCTCAAATCAGTAATCTTCATAAAGAATGAGATGACTGATTCATCTTTATCCATTTTTACATTGTGAAGTCGTTGCCTTAAGGCGAGAGCTCTGCTGGTGTTGTTGATCTCATACATGCCTTCCAAGGTTCTGAACATATCTTTGGCTGAAGACATCTTGGAAATGATAGGTACAAGGTGATTCTTCACAGAGTCAATCAAGATCTTCTTTGCGTTGACAGCATTCTTCTTGAATTGGAGTTTCTCTTCTTGATCTTCCACAAAGTGAAATTCGAAGCTCCATCAAGTTTGTCTTCAACCTTCAAACCGTACACCATTGTCACTGCTGGAAATTGCTTGTTGAAGATGAAGTAGGAGGAAGAGCTTTGCTGCTATCAGACAATCTGATCACAATCGATTCAAACCCGCCCTGATACCATGTTAGTTTTTAAATCAGACTGATAGCAATGAACAGAAAATAATGCAATGAACACATAGAACACATAACTACTCTGGGAAAACCTCCCTCTTGGAGGTGAATCACCCAGCAATCAAAATCTCAGTTGTATTAGATTAAAACAGTATGTATCTTACAAGTTTTGCTTCAACACTTGAAGCAATATATCAGCACTGTATAATTCCAAAACTAGGGCATGAACAACAGTAAACAAATCTGCACTTAGGGCAACTTACCTGCACGATCCTTGCTGCAGGTGATTCACCAATCAGATGTAGGCCATTTGCTTGATAAGGAGACACTTCGCTTGGTCTGAGAATGATTCACTGGCCTTAGATCAGTTCGCTTGCTGAAGGTATATATTCGCTGCTTTGCTGAAGGAATTCACAGAGGTAATTCGCTAAACAATGATTGAGATTCGCTGCTCAGAACTGGTTCGCTGTTCTTGGGAATGAATTCACTGCTCTTAGAAATGAGTTCACTGCTCTTGGAATATACTTGCTGATCAGAAGAAGTATTTCACTGCTCTGCTGAAGGTGATTGATCGCTGAATGAAGGTGTGAATGAATGTGTGTCCTTTGATGCATGAATGCCTTGTATATATATGTGTCAAGTCTGCCTAGACACCTCAGGTCGGCCTTAATAATATTATCTTATTTTGGCGCCCAAGCATAGGGTCAGACCAATAGCAATTACAAGTTACATGAGATACAGTCTGCCCTATTTACATTACAAGTTACATTTGTGTATTACAAGTTTATTGCCCATTATGGGGCCAGCATAAATTGCAAGTTACATCACCCATTTAGGGCCAAACAAAAAATACATGTTGCACATTGAGTTTGCCTAATAATGTGCCTAAGGCCGATAGGCCAATTAGCCACCCACATGTGCTAGGTTGGCCCTAGAAGGAATCCGACCTAGCTACAACATCAACAAAAGGCCATGAATGAAACAATATTATTCAAATGGCTTGTCGAAATAGAACTTGTAGCTTGAAAGTTTTTCTCACTTTATCTTGCAAGTTATCAACACTCATACCATCACTATCAAGGATCTCTTGTTCATGTTACCTCCTTAATCAGCACAAGGAATGTAATGCCCCCACTTTGAAATACAATTTAATGATAAATGATAATAATAAAATTAAAATCAAAATATAAAAGAATGCAATTAAATATAATTAAATTTTAATTAAGTTAATGAATGGTCAAAGACATGAAATGAAAAGTTTTGACTCCCTCAAACATGAGATATGAAAGGGAGAAGAGAACCTCATTTGAGGGGATAATTTGGGGATTCAGAAATGCAGATCTGAATGTGAAAGGTTGTGTTTTTTTCAAAAGGCAAAAATAATGAAGAGTTGCACTCTTTCAAAGGGTGCTAATGGTGGAAAGGGTGTGTCTCTCGCAAAAGGGTGTGTGACCTCTCCCTCACATTGGAGGATATAAAAAGGAGAAAGTCTCATTTGAGGAGGACATCCAAGGGAGATCAATTTGAAGAACAATTTATTATTCTCAAAGGGCAGCAATGAAGAGTGATGACTCATTTCTTATGAAGAGGTGTACAAATGAAGATATAAAGAGGAGATTAATTCAATTGATAAGGGGGAATTGGAGGAACCATCCATAAGATTGTAATGTTCCTTGACCATACTGGCGAGGGAGGCAAAGGCGTATGGTGGTGTTGGACCAGGGCCGTACGGTGGTGTGGTCGTACGGGTGTTGAGTAGAGGCCGTACGGTGAATATGAGACTGGGCGTATGGTTGTCAAGAGAGGACCGTACAGTAGTGCCAAAACAGGCCGTATGGTGGTGCCAAAACAGGCCGTACGGTGGTGCCAAGACAGGCCGTACGGTAATGTGAGATTGGGCCGTACGGTTGTGTGGGAAGTAGGCCGTACAGTGGTGAGGAGAGAGTATAACCGTATAGTGAAGAGGGGGGGGGGTAACGGTGGACTTCAACCTGTGAAGGGGTTAGTCTCTCGCGAGCGTATCGAGTAATGAATTCTGAATATTAGGAATCCTTTATGCATGTAAATCAGGTTAACAAATATGCAACTGGAGAAAGTAACAATGATGAGATTCAAGATTTGCCAGATCCAGAACAAGTACACAAAACAGAATAGGGTGAGGGGTGAACCTCACCGAAACTGCAAATACCAAATAGGGAGGGTCTTTCACCTCCGAAATGGCGGATACAAGAACTCCAACAGGAATTCACACGAGAGAAAAATACCAAAATTTGCATACTCATGACAAAGACTAACTCGGCCATATATATGGGCTTCGGGAAACTTCCCGAAAGGTTACAAACGGGCAAACACGACCAAACTAAGACTTGCCTAATCTAATTAAATAAAGGGCCCAAAAGATTTGTTATTAAATTTGGGCCTTACAATAAAGTATTTAAATTTATTATTTAATTATATCGGGGACATCACATTCCTCCCGGGCCAAAAATTGCTTGTCCTCAAGCAATTGCAGACTTGGATGCTCCAAAATTTGCTCGCCTTCCCAGGTGGCATCCTCGATGGGTAGATTCTTCCAGCGCACAAGGAATTCCTTGACCTTGCATGATCTTAGCCTCTTTTCTCTGACATCGATGATCTCCGCCGGCTCCAGATTTAGTTTTCCTTCTTCGTCGATGGGTGGCAGATCCTTGGACACTGTGACGGGCTGCCTGACAGCCTTCTTGAGACATGACATGTGAAAAACATTGTAAATCCGACTCCCCTCAGGAAGCTCCAACTCGTAGGCAACTTCGCCCACCCTCCGAACCACCCTGTAGGGTCCATAGAAACGAGGCTTCAGCTTCTCCTTACCACTTGTCTTCAAGGAGGATTGTCTGTACGGTTGAAGTCGGAGGTATACTAGATCGCCCACCTCAAAATTTCGCTCAACCCGGTGTTGGTTGGCATACATCTTTTGCTTGTTCTGAGCCCTTTGCAGGTTATCTTTGAGAGATGTCAGGATGTCTAAACTCTCTTGAAGCCAATCTTTGGCCCTCGATGCACGACCGTCTCCCAATGCCAGATCAACAAATGAAGAAGGTTCATAACCGTACAGTGCTTTGAAAGGTGGCATGCCTATCGACATGTGATAAGTGGTGTTGTAATAGTGTTCACCCAAATGTAACAGTGAACCCAAGCCTTCTGTTGAGCTGAGACGTAGTTCCTGAGATAACCCTCCAGCCATTTGTTCACAATCTCGATCTGTCCGTCTGTCTGCGGATGGTAGCTCATGCTGGGCAACAACTCGGTTCCTGCCAACCGAAATAACTCCATCCAGAAGGTACTTAGAAAACGGCAATCCCTGTCACTAACTATGTTTCGCGGTAGACCATGTAAGCGGAATACCTCACGGAAGAACAACTCGGCCACTTGAATTGCTTGGTATCCTGTGGGGATGGCAAAAAAATGAGCATACTTGGTCAAGCGGTCAACTACGACGATAATGCAATCCTTTCCTTGCACTCTGGGAAGCCCAGTAATGAAATCCATCCAGATGCTATCCCATTTTTGGTTAGGGATCGACAGTGGTTGCAGCAGTCCGACCGGTAAGGTGTGCTCAGTTTTGTTCTACTGACAGGTGGAGCATTCCCACACATGCTGCAGGACATCATTCTTAAGTCCCTTCCAGGAAAACCTTTCTCGGATTTGTCTGTAGGTTTTCAAGTATCCCGGGTGTCCGACCAAGGGAGAGTCGTGCATTTCCTTCAGAATCTTTTCCTTCATCTTGGACTCGGATACCAGATAAATTTTGTCCTTGTAGTAAATGATGTTGTCAACCACCTTGTATCGGTCCTGCACTTGACCATCCAACAGTTCGCAGGCAAAAGTATTCTTGGAGTATTCAACCAACAGGTGTTACTTCCAATCCGCCGAAATTTGGGATAAAGAACATATGGCAGGCCTTCTAGACAGGGCATCGGCTACCACGTTATTGTTGCCCTTCACATGCTCAATGTCGAAATCAAATGCCTGGACTTTGCTTACCCACTTCTGTTGTCGTTCATTCAGATCCCTGTGCTCCAAGAAATATCGCAAGCTGTTGTGGTCTGTTCGTACAACAAACTTTGCCTCGATGAGGTACTGCCGAAACTTTGTTAGTGCATGCATGATGGCGAGCATCTCCTTGTCGTAGATGGAGTACAACCGCTCAACTCCCGAGAGATTCCGACTCTCGAACGCAATGGGGTGATGGTCTTGCATCAACACCGCTCCAATGCCTGCCTTCTCCTGAGGCATCGCACTCCAGGATGAAAGGGCGAGTGAAGTTTGGTAGTGCCAGAACCGGACACGTACTCATAACTTCTTTTAATTTGTTGAAGGTCTGTTGCGCCTGTGCACTCCAATGGAAGGATCCTTTCTTTGTCAGATCTGTCAGTGGTGCCCCAAGCTGTGAAAATCCTTTCACAAACCTTCTATAATAACTGCACAATCCAAAAAATCCACGTAGCTCCGAGAGTCTTGGGTGGAGGCCAATCCAAAATGGCCCGAATCTTCTCCTGGTGAACTTGTACCCCCTGGGCGCTGGTGACATGACCCAAGTATAGGACCTCGGTCATTCCAAATTGACATTTGGACCTTTTGCCATACAATGATTGTGATTCCATAATCCCCAATACTTCATCCAAATGTCCCACATGTTCCTTTTAGGTTTGCTGTAGATGAGTATGTCATCGAAGAATACCAGTAGGAACTTACGCAGTTGCTTGTTGAAGATGTGGTTCATGCAGGATTGAAAAGTGGCCGGAGCATTGGTTAATCCAAACGACATGACCAAGAACTCATAGTGTCCGTAATGGCAACGAAAGGTTGTCTTTTCCACATCTTGCTCCCTCATACAGATCTGATGGTAGCCGGAGCAGAGATCAATCTTGGAGAAATAGACTACGCCATGTAGTTCGTCCAATAGCTCATCGATCTTGGGAATGGGGTATCTATTCTTGATAGTCTTCTTGTTCAGTGCATGGTAGTTAACACACATTCTGAGAATTCCGTCCTTCTTCACCAGTACCAACAAGGATGCAAAGGGGCTAGAGCTGGGCCGGATCCATCCTTTATCAAGGAGTTCCTGGATTGTTTTCTCTATCTCTTCTTTGAACTTCTTCGGGTGGCGATAGAGTGTAATGATAACGGGTTTTGCTCCTTCCTCCAACTCGATGGTGTGCTCAAACCCTTGGTGTGGGGGTATACCAGGTGGAATATCAGTGAAAACCAAACTATGCTTATCCAAAATCGACTGAAGTTCCTCATCCTGGTAGTAAGTCAGTTGCTCTTTCATAGGTTTTGTCGAGATCAAGCAATGTGCTGCCCATACTACATCATGTCTGAAGATGGCTTCCATCCGTTTGGCGGAAATCTCCCTCGGGCTGCCATTCAACATTCCCCTGAGAACCACCTTCTTGCCATCCACCTCGAATGAGAACTCTCCATCCTTTTGAAGCTTTGGGTGTACTGGTCGAGGGTCTCCATCCATTGAATGCCCAATATGACATTCGTGTCATCCAGATCTACTACAAAGAAGTCGTCAGTCACGGTGTAATTTCCCATGGTGATGCTCAGTTGCGGAACCAAGTGAGTGCATGATAGGAGATTGCCTCCTTCCACCTTGACATTGAACCAGAGAAACGAAAATCGCCAGACTCGGCGAGTCCGAGTCCGAGACATGCTCGTCGAGTCTCTGGGACTCGGACTCAGACTCATCCGAGTCTGGCGAGGCTGAGTTGGCGAGTTTGGCAAAAACTTGCCAAACTCGGGGAGTCCAGTTCCTGAAACTCGGCTACTGGCTGGGTTACATAAAATGACAAAAAAAAACATTTCAAAAAGTTTTTTTAAAATGAATGGTCTCGTCTTTGTTCACTACAACCTCCGCCTGAGAATGAGAAAAATTAGAGTTACAACATGTCAGCCAATAGAAAAATGTTGCCCCTTGACCCCACCTTGGGGGTGCTGTCCCCAAACCCCCGTCGAAAAATATGGGGGGAAACTGCGTCGATAGAAGTTGGGAAAATTTAACCTTCGAGTCTAACACTAATTGGATCGACCGGGTAGATATAGAGCCTAAGACTGTAGCCATGGTAGAGGAGGAGCGAAGAGAACGAGCACAGATAAGAGATTTAGAGGCAGATAGTGACACAGATGTTCCTATTATTGGTGAGCATGGCATGGTGTCACGGGGAGCAGCTATGGCTGTCGAATCATCCGGGACCTACCTTAGACACCTTTGCAGGGGGTCGGGGCCGAAGGGTGCAGCCGTGCTGGCTCCTCAGAGCCATAGGCTTGTAGTTGTATTTACCTTTGGTATTTGTATGAAACATTTGATGATGATCATACGATGACATGGATTTTTTATTCCATGAGTTTTGTAATATTGTATACATTTGACAATGTTTATATATCTATGTTTGTTATTTCCTTTAGCTACAATTTGCGTTTATGCTTATGTGATTGATGTATACTTGTGTATGTAATCAAATGAGCCGAGTTTGATGATGTTATTGTGTCTTTAAGGTGTATTCAATAAAGGGTGCTTGAAACAAGTTTTAAATCTTTAAAAATCTCTAAATTTCTTGAGTTTTTCACTTTCCCGAGTCCAGCCGAGTCTGACTCCGAGTCCCGAGTCCGAGTCCGAGTCTGATTTGGCCTTGTCGAGTCTGAGCTGAGTCCGAGTCCCGTTTCTTTGCATTGAACCCTTCATGCTCCTTTGTACACAAACCCCTTCGGGTGACGAGTGATGAGTTTATGAAGTTGAGCGAGGCCCCACTGTCGAGCATTACAAGGACTCGTTGCCCTTGGAGTGGACCACGTACCCTAAATACACTGCACCTCGGGGTACCCGCCAATGTGGCAATGATGCCTCCCCTCTGTACCAATGTGGAGATTCTCTCCGCTAGGCTAGTTTCTTCGACAGATTATTCCCTTGGTGGTTCACTTTCCTCATGCTCCTCTTCTCCATCGGACATCACTTCAATATAGTGAATCTTTCCTTTGCCCAAACATTGGTGTCCTGGTTCCCATGGCTCCTTGCAGGTGAAACAAAGCTTCTTCCTTCTGAGTTCCTATCTTTTGGCTTTATCGAGCGATGACCTCTTCGGAAAGGGTTTATTATCCTTCTCCTTCGGAACAAAAGGTGGTTTGGTATGTGCAAAATTTCTGGAAGAGGAAGATGTTGCCATGTTACGAGCCTTTTTGATTGCTTTCGTGAGCGTGCTGGGGTTGAACCCTTTCACCTAACCTTTTAGTGGTTCCATCAATCTGTCCATGAACAAGATCACCAATCTCCGCTCCGAGATGTTTGTTACCAACACGGATAGTCTTTGGAATTCTGTGATGTAACTGTCCACGGGTCCTGACTGTTTTAGTTGCGTCAACTCCTTGAAATTGAGTTCTGGATCCTTCCTGTCAAATCGATCTATGAGCTTCTCTGTGAAGTCGGCATAGGAAGTTATCTGGTCATGGCCGAGAGTGACCATCCCATGATGCCACCATTCGTGCGCGACTCCTTTCAGGTGAAGTGCTGCAAACTTGATAGCTTCATCTTTAGGCATTGGGTTGAGTTGGAAGTAAATATCTGCTTTTTGAACCCAAGCTCGTGTCGAGGTTGCTCTGGTCCCATCAAAGGATGATAGGTTGATCTTGCCAACCTTCTGCTTGATATCATTGTTATAGTGACCATAGTGGCCCCGACTTCTGCCGCTCGAGTATTTCATCCGGAGATCAGCATAATCCTTGAAGGATATGTCCCCCTCGAGATTTGCATCCCTCCAATCTTGGTTCAACTGTGCTTGAATCTCTTGAAAGGTGGGTTCTTGCTCCCCGCGTGGCGCTTCTAATTTTTGAGGAAAAGTCAACATCAGCGGCCATGAATGTGAGCATTGGACGTTTGACCTTCCAGTGATCGAATTGTCGCCTTGCCCATTTTGTTCTCCATTCGTTTTTCCCAAGGCCAATTGTCGTAAGGTTTCCTTCATGATTTGTTGTCGTTGCTCCCCTTTGGCTATGGTGTCATTGAGCTGAGCTTGGCTCCTGGATAGCTCCCTTAATAGTGCCATGACTTCTCTTGTAGGATCTTGTGGTTCCCCCATTCGGTCGGCCGAACGGTACCTCCTAGTGTACACTTGCATCCACTACTCGACAGGCTGGCAAGATCACCAGCTCTGATACCACTGTAATGTTCCCTGACCGTACTAACGAGGGAGGCAAAGGCGTATGGTGGTCTGGCCGTACGGGTGTTGAGTAGAGGCCGTACGGTGAATATGAGATTGGGTGTACGGTTGTCAAGAGAGGACCGTATAGTAGTGTCAAGAGGCTGTACAGTGGTGCCAAGATAGGCCGTACGGTAATGTGAGATTGGGCTGTACAGTTGTGTGGGAAGCAGGCTGTACGGTGGTGAGGAGAGAGTATAACCATATAGTGAAGGGGGGGGGGTGTACGGTGGACTTCAACCTGTGAAGGGGTTAGTCTCCCGCAAGCGTATCGAGTAATGAATTCTGAATATTAGGAATCCTTTATGCATGTAAATCAGGTTAACAAATATGCAACTGGAGAAAGTAACAATGATGAGATTCAAGATTTGCCAGATCCAGAACAAGTACTCAGAACAGAATAGGGTGAGGGGTGAACCTCACCGAAACTGCAAATACCAAATAGGGAGGGTCTTTCACCTCCGAAATGGCGGATACCGGAACTCCAACAGGAATTCGCACAAAGAGAAAAATACCAAAATTTGCATACCTATGACAAAGACTAACTCGGCCATATATATGGGCTCCGGGAAACTTCCCGAAGGGTTACAAACGGGCCGACACGACCAAACTAAGACTTGCCTAATCTAATTAAATAAAGGGCCCGAAAGATTTGTTATTAAATTTGGGCCTTACAATAAAGTATTTAAATTTATTATTTAATTATATCGGGGACATCACAGATCAAAGAAGACAAGAAAGTCAATGGATCAATATCTAATATCAGAATTAATAAGGGTGAAAATTAGCAGACTTTGATATTTACAAGGGCAAGATTCAGGGCAATCCCAAAAGGGGACATTACAAGGAACCTATCCTGAATTACCTTAATTGTTTCTTCTAATCGAATGCAATCATCTTTCAATGCACAATACCAATGGCTAAAATCATAGACCGCCTTTGCTTCCATTACACCTCCATTTATCAAAGTTTGTTTAGGAATCTCCTTCAATACACACTGATGGGGAATTGTCTTGTCTTGAACACCCTGGAAATCCTCCCACAATTACCTGAATTCATCACCTCTGAGCCGAGCATGAAATTAGAGTTTGCCCAAGTTGTAGAGGCTAGGAATATATCTAGCCTTTCGGATAAAAACTTTTTACTGCCCTCTGCGTGTTTGGTGTTCGACATCCCAGAGGTCAGATTCTTCCACAAACCTTTGAAAACTGATCATGTTTCAGGAGCTGCCAGTAATAACTTTATTCTTAAGAGTTACCTAATGGAGGATTGAATTCCCTTCCAACAATACAGAAGTTGTGATAATTGGTAGAAAATATCAAGATATGTTTTTGCAACATGCCATTATGTCAGCAGATGATATTTGACTCTGATTGGCAAGTCTTCCAATTATTAGACAACAATTCAACAGCATTCCTTACCAGCAGAGATATCATGTTTGAGAGTATCTTTCTCTTGTCAAATCTTGAAATGCACCAATAATGCTACATTAATCATAACTGTTTAAATTTTATAATATTTAATTTTAATAGAAATATATTGAAATGTGGAAAGAACATCTTATTGGTTTGAGCTCTTTGTATCCATCTGAACTGAGTTGGAGATGGTAATTAAACATACTGTAAACATGATTATTTCCTTTCTTCACTTCATCTAATTTGCACGTAGGGGGGGGGGATGGCAATTTTTTTAATCATTTCTGGGAACAACTCTTAAAATAATATATTGAATTGATATTTGAATTTTTAAAAATACAAATAAATAAAAAGACCCAAAAATAACATAAACAAACCAAAATTGCAATTTCTAAATAATAACAGTTCATTGATTCCATAGTCCATCTGATAGATCGATAATTATAGACATAATATGAGACATGATTTATATTGAGAAGTGCTGAAATAGAATTATTGCATCATGTATCATGCATAGGTATTGAGCAAAAAGCTTAGAAATTGGAGTTATCTTCTTAGCTATATCTTGGAAACTACTCTTTCCTCTTCTCCTTTGGTGAATGTGAAACAACAATGGACATGTTATAAAAGTTCTTTTCAGTTGGGGGCATTGGTTGATGCCTCCAATGTAGAGTTTTATTTGTTTTAGAATATTAAAAAAAATGCTGTTATTTTGTGCATCATGTGGGTGGATGCCCTGATGTCAAGGGATGTGAGAGAATTTTCAAAAAGACCAGAATGGGGGGATAGGGAGAGGATGTCCTCATCAAGTCTCTACGTGCCCAGAATGCCAGCAAAATCTGTAGGGGCGTGACCCAATGGAAGACTGGTTTTAGCTGAGATCATCTTCCAGAGTTGTATGACTCTGCAATGCCCCCATGTCATATAAGATCTTAGTATTCTTTGCTGTTATTTTGTGCATCATGTGGGTGGATGCCCTGATGTCAAGGGATGTGAGAGAATTTTCAAAAAGACCAGAATGGGGGGATAGGGAGAGGATGTCCTCATCAAGTCTCTACTTTCCCAGAATGCCAGCAAAATCTGTAGGGGCGTGACCCAATGGAAGACTGGTTTTAGCTGAGATCATCTTCCAGAGTTATATGACTGTGCAATGCCCCCATGTCATATAAGATCTTAGTATTCTTTCTCATCTTACAAACTACTGGACCTATCTTTTGAATTATCTCATATGTTATATGACTATGCAT
This sequence comes from Cryptomeria japonica, assembly GCF_030272615.1. NCBI lineage: Eukaryota > Viridiplantae > Streptophyta > Pinopsida > Cupressales > Cupressaceae > Cryptomeria > Cryptomeria japonica. Next base: position 10,934,696 of record NC_081410.1, read on the forward strand.
GGGTTCCAAGTTAAATTTTGGAACCTCCAAATACGATTCCACTAGCTTCTAAGATGAGATAAATTATTTAACCCCTTGAGGAGGCTACTATTTATTCTTCAATACAGGTCAAGTAACAAATCAGATTGACTATATGGTGAATCTGCGTCCTGGCCAAGCCTGAAAGTTTGATTTCAAAATCCTAGTTTGACTACCTGAAGGCCCTAATAAATGATTGGTCACAGGTTTTGTTTTAATCCATCACTTCTCACCTCAATGTGTATGATTTTTGAAGTATATATGTATTTTTATTATTTATGTTTATCTGAAAGAAAAATTAGTTTGTTTTCTTCCCCGGCTGGCATAATAAACCTTTTAGTATTTTAGACAAACAATAATTTTGCTGCTTCTTTTGGTTGTAGTTTGTAAAAAGATTTCATCTGTATTTGCTCTTTTGAAAAGGCCTTGATAAACAATGCAGACACAAGTTAGTTGCACTTTGGAATGTAGGTCCTCAGGCAAGCAGTCCCGTTCAGTCTGAACCAACAACAGGCACTGTATTCAGAGGAAGAAGCTACAGGCTTGGACGATAGCCCTTTGTAGAAGGCAGTGCTCAAAGGAAAATAGATTTTGTGATCTGAAAATTAGCATTTTGTACATTCTTGCTTCATTTTATGGCAATGCTGAAGCACTTGATTATATTTCTGTTACATCCAATTAAATTAGATGAATGAATAAGATATTGCATTGTGTTAAAGAGTGAACATCATTATGTAACTTCAACTTTAAAAAAAAAAAGAGGCATTCATTGGTAGTTCGATAAATATTTATATTATTTAGCTAGTATTAAATATACCTTTTTAGAGTTTTAAAAATGTGTTTACAAAACATCCATGTATTGTCAGCAGCGTGTTATGTGTTTTCATCGTCTTTCTAGTTTTATTAAGCCGTATACTTCAAATGCTAGTAATTAACTGTTTGAAGATGTTTATGCTGAATTTTAAATCAAAAGACCAAGTCATATTTCTTATGGCAATAATCCTACATAGTTAATATCACCGTTGATATGATTGCATTTTAAATTTCCTAATTATGTTTGAAATTTTGAATGAATCCTTTATTACAAAACTACCTTTTCATACATATTTTCTTGACCACTTGATATGGTTTTATGTCATTATAGCTGGTGTGTTTTGTGCATATGAAAATCCTGATGCTTTCTTGCAGTCTAGCAGTAATGTTGGATCCGTCCTGCACAATGACCTGGGTTCAAAACGTAGCAGGCATCCTTTAGAATACTGGCTTAAACCGTCAGTTGGAGATATTGATGGTGCATGCATTGTTCATGTTGATAGCAATTATGTCTTATTCTAATGTAAGTACAGTTTAATTTTAATCCACGTGATGTTTATAAATGTAATCCAGAATTGGATGTTAAAAAGTGGTTTTTAGAAATCTCTTTTGAAAGTCAATTTCTATTATTTGGCTATTAAAATAAATATCATATTTGAAAACTAGATTGATTGGTAAGAATCAATCTTTAAGTGCTTCAAATTTTTAGGTCAAATGTGGCAAAATCTACAAATCAGGGAAAAAAATTACACTTTTTGACCATAAAGTGGACGTAACTTCCTACACTGACCGATAATGTGATCACATTATTGAAAAGTAACAATAATGTGACAATGTTATGGCTTGGTAAATATAAAGCCAACACATGGTCACGTTATTGAGAAGCAACAATAGCATGATCATGCTATGGCTTGGTAAATACTAAATCATAACATGACTTTGTTTTTTCTCTTTGAGACACACTCATGTTTTGTATAGCATAATATGTGATCACTTTTTGTTAACATAAAAATAAAACAAACCCTACTACTATTCACAATCGCAATTGAGGGAGGAAAACATGTCTTCTAAGAAAAACTCAATTGCGTTTTGCAAGATTCAACTCTATCCTCGGTTTTTAAGTAATGCCATGTCAAATAAGAGGTAAGTCAAGAAAAAAATCATGATTTTTGATCAAATCAAGTTCACATTTTAAAAATAATTAACTATTTTGAATGCATTTCTTATTTGTTACTTATTTTTATATTAGCTCATATAAATCCTAATTGTGAACTTAATATACACGAAATGTTTGAAGAGATTTTGCATCACCTTAATCTCCTCCTATACTTCCCCTAGACCCTAGGCAAAGCCAAGAGGAATTGTTAGGGCATTTGAAAAATTATAGTGCCAACAAAATTAGCTTAATCATTGAAGGCATCTATAGGAAACCCACACCATGCATTAGTTGCTTCATTATTGGAAGAAGTGATGAAGTATGTTGACTCAATCATGAGTCAAATTGATCAATGGAAAGCTTGTAGAGATTCTTCTCACCAATTTCATATGACAAAGTTATCTTACAAAGAAGTTAAGAATAAATATATAATGACAATATACACTTATGATCATTTTACTAATCCAAAAACTAGTTCACCCCTTTAATGACTTTGAAGAGATTAACAATTCATTGGTTCATCTTGATATGAATAATAATTTTTGGTATAAGTCTTGTAATAACCATGAGGTGCCATTACACTTTTTCATATAGGTAGTAGATGATCTTTGACCAACCTCCTTGTAATATCCAATAGACTAGGAGTTTATTGGATAGAAAACCTTCAATGAAGACCCCTTCCTCAAAAATCTATACATCATATGATGATGTCACCAATCATCGAGGAGACTATGGAGTTCTAGACTCTATATGTTATTGCTAGCCTCACAAACACCCTTATATAACATGACACCTTTATGCCCAAACCTTTTCATTAAACAAATAATTGATAGAATGACCATCAAAGTGCTCTTTCCTCCCACCTATGCTATAACTTGTCATTTATGCTAGGATGAGACCATGATCCATAGAGCATAGACGGTGTCACCTCCCATGAGTACACTCACTATCATTGTAGATGCATTGGGAGCATGGAGGGTGGTGAGCTAGATAGTATGACGATCAATGATGATCTATTACACAATTCATTTGGTGATCATGTATAGGTATGTTAGTATGAATTTATAAAGTATTTTATATTTAAAAGTTTAATTTAATTTGCAATTTTAGGATTGAATTAAATTATGCATTCATTATATATTTCAAGGTCTAATGTCACAGGGTGGTACATAATGGATTATTCCTCTAGCAAGTTTTATGGTTTTATTTATTTTGAAGGTAAAATTCTAATATATCTTACTAAACTAGTAGTTAGTTTATACTTAGAATAATGTTGTTCATATTTTGAAATGCAATAATTTTTTGAATTGGTGGACATCAATAGTACAACATACCTTTTCTTAGTGTTAGTTGTGTTAGTTGTGACACAAGTTTTTACCAAGGTACATTGTAGCATGTTTTGAGTTTTTATTTTGTAAAATCTAACATTATTGTTTGTGTATTTGAGTTTCTCAATTAAATCTATTATTACTTATTTAGTTGATGAGCTTAGTTATCACACCTATTGGTCTATGAGAAAAATTGGATGTCAGTTTTGCTATAGCAATTTTATCCTTACGTGTCTAACACAAGTATTTGTATGAATGTATACATTTAATTATCATTATTTTGTTTCAATAGGCAAAATAAAGTATTTGAGAATAATTGATGTATATGTATTGCTTTGTTATGTTATGGATTGATGTAGGCACTCTTATCCAAGGAGACAACTCTCTTAATAATACACAAAATAGTGAGGGGTGGAAGAGATTAAATTCACCCAAAACAACAATCAATTTATGAGATTGAGGTTCACTCTTTTGTTAGGAAAAGAGAGGTAGACTATTTCATAAGTTCTTAATACACACTCAAGAGTAATTTTGTATGCTTTATGTAATATTGATAACATTTTTTATTACTATAAACTATATAGGATAATAGACTTGAACCCCTCAAAGATGAAATGATGCCTCCTATAGAATTCACTTGCCCCTCTTACATGTTGATGCAACAATTCAATTCCATGATATAGAACATAAAATATGGCTTTCAATGCAATTTTAGACAATTTGACAGAATGATTTGCTGTTGACATAGTCAAATGATTTCAAATTGAGAGATTATTATGAAAGGACTCAACATTCAACAAAAGGTTTGACTAAAAATTCTTAGGTTTGGTCTTAAATCTCTTATAAGGCTTGGAACAATGTGACTTGAATGAATAACATTTTGTATCATAGATTTAAGGTCTACAAAAAATTTCTAATCTTTTGAAGGGAAAAGATTTGCTGTCAAAAAACACCGTATCCATTCAAAACACATACGTTCCATTGGAATACCATATTTAATTTTTTAAATAATAAAAATAATAAAAAATTAAATCGTCAAGAAAAGACCATCAATTGTTTCCCAGGTCAAAAAATATGTCCAGGCAAAAATATTCTGCCCAACCTTTTAAGTATAACAAAATCCCGAAAAGCCAGAAAAAATTTGCAGGGATGGGAAAAATTCTCCAGCATCTAATTTTTCGTCCCAGGCAGTAACTGCCCAATCCTAACGGAATAAAGAAAACTAATCCAACGGATCAAATTTAGCATATATTCAAACTCATTATTCGCCGTAGTTTAACAAACATCAAATGGTAACATATTAGCATTTACTCAACGCAAATTGAGGCGCTCAAAACCATGGCAGGCTGTCGAGTAAAATGAAATCAAAAATTTTCTTTTGTGTTGTGGGGTAGACTGAAATTATTTCCCTGGAAAATAGTTGAAATGGGAAGGAGATAATGTGAGAAGAAGAGCACGAATCTTTGAAGGGTTTCCGTCAATTGACGCAAAGTCGTGATAGCTGTGACCGCTGTTGCTACAGGCCTTTCCACTATACGGATCAATGCTTTGTATGGAGAGCAGGTAAGCCATTTTAAAAAAAATAAAAAATGTTTTGCTCGTTGAAAGTAGCAAGCAGTAAACTCCTATTTTGTGAAAAAAGAAGAAGCAACAAATGTTTAAACAGCAACTGCAGAAACTATTTTTGCCGGTAAATGAATGGATGGATTTTAAAATAATGTCTGTATTTCAGCAACTTTTATAGAATTTCAGGGGACCAATTTTTCTTTAACTCCACTTATCCTAGGCAGCTTAAAAAAATAGGTATGGAGCTGCATGTGAATGCGTATTGGAATTGGGATTTTTTGAGGTTATGGACGAATTTAATTGTAACATATATATATTTCGTTAAAAAGAATTATCAACGTCTTTTTGGGGATTTTTTTAATGTAATTTCTTTTGTTAACAGGTTACTTATGTAAATACGCACAAACAATATTAATGAAATTTTGGTGGATTTTTGGAAAATTTGTTATATGGCTAAATTTTATTTTTTCTAATTTTTTGTGAAAAATCAGTTGATAATACAACCAAATTACCTCACAAACTGTATTTACAGTTGTCATATTCCCATTCAGCCTTTCCTTTGGCTTCATTATATGTGCCAGGTTCAAATACGTGCAAAGTAGTAGCATATCATAATCAACACCCTGTATGAGGTACAATATATTCTCTAGCATGCTAATGCATGAAGATTTGCTGTTCTGGGATCAACAATTTTGTGATATCCCTTTTTGTCAATTCCAATCCCATTCACTTTGTCATCATGGGAGACAGGATAATACATTTGTTGCCTTGTAAATTCAATGAATAACTAACAATAGTGGTCAATGCGACATGAACATTACCATGTCATTAAATATGTTGAATCCAATCATCACCTAACCAGATTGTGGAACCAACTTATTGCTCCTATGATGTAACAAATGCAAATCTTCCTGTGACTTTGTCCTCGTTAACATTTTCAGCAACATTAGCTTGCCTAGGTTTCCACTAGCCTTTCATGTCACTCTTTCTTCTTTGGTAATTTCTCTTAAAATGTCTAATCTTATTACAGTAAAAACATTGCATTTGTTACACGCATTGAATGCACTCTCCGTATTTTTTGTGGTTGATGCTTTTATCTGATACCACCTCTATCCATAGAAAGAAATTTGATAATCTAAGATTTGTAGTTCTATAAACCAAAAATGCAAAGATCAGAATACACCCACCAATCATTTTGATACACTAAAATAGCCAATTTGGCAATATTCCACCTAAAATCTCTCACCAATCAGAAGTTATCAAATTAACTTTCTTGTAACCCCTCGAAAATGTTTTCAATCTCTTTATGTTTCTCTCAAACCTACACAATAGCATATCATTTTGAGGATCTCCTCAGCTTTCCAGAAAAAAAATTGCACAAGGCTTGATAAATTGACAAATAACTACAACCAAGTTTCTCCTTCGATTCAAACTAGCATATCTCATTATGGCTATGATGCCATATTGTCATTGAAAATAGAAACAAGCTGTGGCTTTACATTACATTATGCAGACATGTATAAGGAAGAAAGTTAGAAACCAAATAACAAAATACAAAAGTGCCAACAAGCTTCTGTTTAGGTAATAATTTATCTATTAAGCAGACTCGAACAGACATATTGCCTATCTTGATAATCAGATTTTGCAGTAAAAAATGGTAAACCATAATTTAAATATATGTGTTAAATTTTATATTAATAAAGTTTATTCAATGCATTTCAGAAGTTTTGAAAACATGAAATACAATTCCATCACAAGAATGATTTTCTAAAACATAAAGTATACAGAAATAATTTTCTGTCGCCTAAAAAGATTTTCAAACATAAAATACAGAGAAATAAATTTACATCCTTTAAAAATTTTCACTGCAGTTAACAGTGGCTCAATAGAAACCACTTATATTTAGTCTAATATACACATATTTCTTGTTTAGCTGGAAATATTTGCCAAACATCCTATATGTAGAAAAAGTTCTCATTCCTTAAAAAATATGATAATTTTTGCTGCAGCTGATTGTGGCTCAGAAAGGAGCAATTGCCAAGGTGGGAGACGGAGAGTGCCCTGTTTTCGAGGACAATGTAGCGGCAGGAGCAACAATTTTATCAACATGCAATATTCTAGCAGACACCCGCTGCACAAGTGTAATTTCCCCACTGTTTCTTTCAATGTCCACGATGCGACCTTCTTAAGCTCCAAAGATGCCAACATTGGTGACATCCACTCTAATAATAATGAGGAAAGCAGAGAGGATTTTCAGTTGAATTCTTCAAAACTTTTGGCAGAGAGGGTGAAAGAAGGTTATCGTTTACAAACAGCTTTTGCACTTCAGATGAGTGCTACGGCAGCAATGGCAGAGGGTCTGCCAACCATATTTTCACCTTGCTTCATTATACAGATGGCAAGCCGCTTTTGGGTATGTTTCGTTTAATATATAAAACTTGAATTTTGTTGCAATAAATTCTTTTACTGCTCAGTGCTTCTCTCCTCTAGGATACTTGATGACTTTTAACATTATTTAGGCTTTTGTAGTGCTTATTAGTATAGATGTCTTATTATTATAAATATAAAAATATAGTCTCGGAGATCATTTTCTCTATGTTATATATAATTGAAAGCAAAAACAGTTTTTATAATGGTTTTGGATTTTGATAAAAACTCCATAAAAAAAAAGGATAAATTTAGAAAAACCTTCTAACATCTCCATCGTTTCTCTATTATCTTAATCATCACCTCTTGTATTTTAAACTACATATTATCTTCACCATCAGAATTTTTAGAAATAAGTATATTAAGCTAGGCAATCAATTGTTACCATACCCAAACTCTTGTTTCAAGAACTTTATGACCTTATCTCCTCATCCTATAGAAATCCCGTTTTAAAGAGAGGTTGCTAAGGGCTGTTGACAATACTTTGCTTACCGAGAAAATATTGTTCAAGAAAGGTAATCTCCCTTTTTGCACCACAAGAGCAATGACTTTGTTCAAACCCTCTAGGAACTAGCTTGTTTGTATTAAGAAAAAATCATAGTGGGCACAAACAAGATCTCTAAGATAGCAACATCTTAAAACCTTTAGTTTATCAAATCATCACTATTTTAATAACTATCATTGTTCGCTGATTGGGCTTTAGTTTAAGATTTGACCATAATTTTGCTTTGGAAGTGGTCACACTTTCTTCAATAATTTGGAATTGGCAAGATATTTGCTTCTTTGTTAATTTCTTTGAAAATAGTTTGAACAATGTATTATATAATGCCTTTTTGAGAAGTTTTTTAATTTTCTAGTTTTGTGCCTTTTTCTTTTTCCCAACAATAACTATTATTGTAGAATCACCTTGGATTTTTACTTCCCTTCCAAATGAGGACTTGGACCTTGCTTCATTGTTTGTTCCCTTTTTTAATCTTCTTAAAGCTACTCCAATCATTTTACGTTCTCTCCAAAAGCTCCCAGGTTACTTTCAAGCTCCATAAGAATTTATCTTGGCCATAAGAATTATCTTATACCAACCTTTAGGGGTGGATTTCTATTGCACTTCTTTTCTTAATTTTGAAGAATCAGCCCCTTGGACTCCATTAACAAGGGGATGCTGAAGAATTATTTTATTTTATTTCATTATTTACTTTATTTGAAGAGTTATTTGACTTTTGTATGAGTTTTTAATTTTACTTTTTGTTTTGAATAGAAAATAGATTACAAAAAAAAGGATAATATCAATAACAACAACTAGTTTGTTTGAGTTACTAGCCAAAGATCCATGAGAAACTGGAATAAATCAAAGAATAAGGGCTAGCTTGTATAAGGGTTGCAACCCTTATGGAAACCATTCTTTAGTATATTATTTATATATAACTATTAAATTTTTTTACTTCAGTTTTTAATCTCATATTTATTTTTTATTTTTTATTTTTTACCAAAGTGTGGGACCCATTAACAGGTCAACAATCACATACTGATTTTTATTCGTCTCTATCGTGTGAGCAAAGAAGCATATTGAACAACACCTTGTATGATTAACATAAATAGTATTCGCCCATGTAAGGTAGCGATTATCTTCACAAAACAACTAAGTTGTCGGTTCAGATTTTGGTTCGAGATTTTGGTTTGCAAATTCGTTCATTTTTTTGGCGGGGTGGGTTCGGGTTCGCTTTGGGTTCATCCGTAGAAAAACATATAGAAATAAAAAAATAAAAAATATATGCATATATGCAGTAGCAAATAAATAGCAAAATACACCACCATATATATTATTGTTGTAGACTTTTAGTCCAAATGACAAATAACATAGCAAAATGCCAAAATACACCACCATATCAATGTTTATGTTCAAAAATAATAATGTCAACATTAACAATTAGCCTTCACTGAACAAATGAGATAGGTTTTACCTATTTGACCTTTTTAGTGGTCTAATTTAGGGTTGGAGGGTCGAATAGACTAAATTAGGCAAAAAGAAAACTTTAAAAAAGTTTTAAAAAATGTCTTTTTCACCCAGATTCTTCCCGAGTTCTGCCGCTAGCACTGAAATTCGTCCAAAATACGTCAAAATTCGGCCAGGGTTCCTCTGAAGAGAATTTCCTGGGCCAAAATTGAACCCTGACAAAATTTGGGGAGAATTTGTAACAAACCAATATTTGGTGCAAACCGAACCAGGACTCGTGGGATTTTTTGCAGAATTTGGCAACTTAGCAAAACAGAGATGAGAAGGCAACAATCTTAAGTCAACATTGATGTAGATTTGTGTGATTAGATAGTTATAAAGAGATGCCACTTTGGGGAGGGTTGTGAACATGGAAAGGATATATATATATATATATATATATATATATATATATATATATATATATATATATATATATATATATATATATATATATATAGAGAGAGAGAGAGAGAGAGAGAGAGAGAGAGAGAGAGAGAGAGAGAGAGAGATATCTGCTACTAATCCAATCAGATTTATATTTGTTAATGTAATGGTGTAAATTGGAATTAGGGTTTCACCAATTAAGATAATAAAACCATTAACTAACAAAAATACAGTTACATTAAAAGGAGAATGAACTCAATAGATCCAACCTCAATTCTATTAAGAAGAGGTTTGAATGCAAATTGGAGTCCAATTTCCCCCTTGTTTGAGTTGAAAATGGATTTGAATTGTATAGTTGACTCTAGGTCTAACAATGAGAATTTGAAGTGAAATGATGAAAATAGAATGTTGCAGAAGTCAAACAGAGTTGTAAGCTGAGATATGGGTAGAAGAAGAGGATCGAAACCTGTACCTAAAAATTTGGGAAAAGTTGTTGGGACCAGGTAGTGGGTTGCCTTGGTCCTTCAACTGCAAACGTAGGCAAGATGGGTCTTTCCGAGAATGGCAAGACCCTTCGAGTCCACTGGTGAAATATCCAGGAAAATTCTTGGGCCCTAGTCCAGAGAGGTTTTTGGAACTTCTGCAAAAGCTAGTTTTTTTTGTTTTTGTCTTCTCTATCCTTTTCACTTTCATGGCTCTTGAATCTATCACCTGCACACCCAAATAAGGGAAAGTGTGTTGTGGATAGCGGTTTGCCTTAGGTCGAACCTTAGATTTGGAATTAACCCTAATCGAAATAGAAATTGAACTTGAATTGAATTGAAAAAGTTTGCTTTTTGAGGGCAAAACTAAAATGCTTGAATATAGATGATTATACTTTTAATAGTTGATGCAATGCTCTTCGGATAAGTCCTCCATGTGTTGATGTAATACCACGATGAATCACATAAAATCCATCATGAAATCATAATTGAAACATAATATGAACATGCCTTGATATAGTTTGTTGCTCTTTGAATCGGATCTACTCTTGAGGAAGAAGCATTGCTCTTGAATTGATGATAATATTAGCATAATATGTCATGTGAAAATGAATTGAGAAGGATGCTTTATATAGGGATTTCTTAATTAAAATCACCATTAGGCCAATTTAGAATTGATATATTTTCACATGGAGTGGGATTTGAATTAGATAGGACCACCAAATTATCCTCCCAGAATTCAGAGAAAAAAGTTCAAGACCAGGTAGCTCGACGACCTGGTCCTATCAATTTTTTTCCAAATTTCTAGGTATGTGAGATAATGGAATTATAACACCAATTTCAGCTCGGTGGATCAAACCATAATGTATTGGTATGCAAAATATGCTTTTGTAATGTCTCCTACTCAGATTTGGTCTAGTTTAACCATAATTAATCTATATTCAAAGTACTTATGACCTAAACTAACTTGATTAAGAGTCAAGTCTACCTCACATGAATCAAATCTGTGTAGTACTTGCTAACTTCCATATTAAATAATTAATCTTATTCTGATTCATTTATAAATCATTCATGTATTTATTAATTACTAATTGTATGAATTATTATGTATTATTACAGAGCAATTTCTAAATGTATTATATCAATCATAATTATTATATTAATATCTATTAGTATCAATATCTATATTTACGACCCTTATATTATTCCTTATTCTAAATTGAATATATATATATATATATATATATATATATATATATATATAAAGAAATGAATTAAAGTATATAATCAATTATTTATGTATCTACTAATTACTTATTATATAAGTTATTAATATACTGCTGCTTAAAACATTAATCATCACTATATTCAGTGGTTGTAAGGGCAGACAGATCTGACATGCATCAGATCTGGTCTGCCACTGTATATGTAACTAAGTATGACTGTCATACATATTGCAGTCTATACTGATATTACTATTAAATTCTGCATAATAACATTATTAGGCTCATATGTTAAGCATACGTATTAAGCACATCCCCTATGCATACCAGTATATCACAATATTTACTATGTCCAGATAAGGTTGTATTCTGAATTGCAGATCTATTTACTCAATTCTGACTTTCTTTTTTTTTTCCTTCCTTTTCCCCTTTCTCCCCGTGATTGAAATCGCTCTTATATCTCAAAAGCCAAAAGGTTGGTATCGCTTGAGATTTGATGAGTCACGGCTTTCCTTCATCGATACTTCCATAACAATTATTGATTAAACTTCGTTAACCGATGCCTTAATAGTCAGTATCTGTTAGATATGTTTGATTATAATTGTTGATGACTGGTCATTATTGCCTTCATACAATGATACCAATTAGTTTATAATTGATAGTTTAGCATGTCTATCATAACTGATATATTTTAGTTGCAAAACATGATATCGTAATCATAGGAACCACAACCAATATGATTAATGCTTGTTATTATTCCTAGATCATATCTCTCCAAATAATAAATATATTAATAATGGATAATAATTCTTCTTCTTAATTAAATAATAATTATTAATAGTGTATTTATATTTTTGGAATTAATTTATTATTTTAAATATATAAATTGTGTGTACAATTAAGAATTAAGTTAATTATGTTTTATTTGAATATATTAATTATTCGTTGTTAATTTAATAATAATAATTGTGTCATTTAGGATATATATATAATGATCAAGGAGGGGATATGGCAGCTTTAAGAGTTGGATTAGGGTAATATTAAGGGTAAATCAAGATAAAATAATAAAGGGCACACCTAGAATTAAGGGTCCAAATAAGAGTGTGATGATGTAATAAAGTGGAATAAGACCCATAATATTGAATTAAATATTAATTAATTGCAATAATGGTTCTATAATGCATAGAAGAAAGAGAAATACTAAAATTGGTGCTAGGAGAGTGTGAAATTGGACACACTAATAAAAGTGTACAATTTACTATTGGCATTATAATAGACAAGGGAGATTGTTGGCATTCCAATTACAATGAGAGATTGTTGGCATTTCAATAAGGATATTGAGAAGGTTGTTGATGACTATGGATATAACTGATTAAGAATGTTCACTGTCTTAATATTATTATTTTGTCATTGATGTCAAGAAATTGATTTTCTAATTCAATATGATGTTGCCATATCTTAAGAAGTATGTTTTGAAAAGAGTTAAGATGTCGGTAAAAGACACAGAAAGAATGTGATGAATAAGGGGAGGCATAAGTTATTCAATGAGCAACTATTACCGAGTTAGACAATGATGAGATCATGATGTTTAGATTGTTTTGATATCCTACATATGCTATTGTTTGTAAGGTTAATACTATACTATGCTACCGAGCAAAAAACCTAGTCGGTAAACCCTAAGGTTATCGCTATCGGTTAATGAAGGCAGAATGTCTACCGAGTGAAGTTTAGTATTTACCAAGTTGTAACCGAGTAATAACAAAATGCATTGAATGAATAAAAGCATTATTTAATGAAGGAAGCTGATGAGCTGGAGTTGATTAAATGATTGGTAAGCCGTGCATAAAGTTTGTTAAAGATCTATGGCAATGAAAGATCGATAGGAAGATCTACAGCTCAGATTGAATCGCAATACCTTAGCACAAGTTCCAAGAAATGTATGCAAGTTCCAAGGTGGGGTAAAACGTTTTCAGATCGAAGGATACATTGAACCTGGTCAAGATTGAAGATCTGATGGCTATGATTGATCATGGGAAATGTGATCAAGGAGATTAAGCGATTGGCCAATTGTTTATAAATAAGGAATTGTTGATAAACAATGCATGCGGGCAAGTGTAAGCACAGGGATGCTACATAGTGATTACCAAGCACAGAAGCTTGAAGACCTATTTTGATAACATAGTATAGAGCCCAGCAGAGGGACAAGATAAGTCCTATGACTAGATTGTATTGAGCAAATAAGAATCTGCTTTAGCATTTTTAGATGTGAAGTTGCAGATATATTTTATTACTATTATTTTGTGAAGTGACAGAAAATCTCTTAACCGAGTGGACTTAACAGTCTTATTTGTAAAACCCTCTAGCAAGGTGATATTCAGATTGAGTGTTTGAAATCCTTTAACAAGGTCACTTCTAACAAGGTGAAGATCCTAATAGATCTGAGGGAAATCCCTTAACTGGGTCACATCTAGCAATGTGTTTGTAATCTTTAACAAGATTTTCTTTTAACCGAGCATACTCTAGAAGAGTATATTTCTTAGTGGGTCCAAAATCCCACAGTGGTTTTTCCCTATTTGGGTTTCCACGTTAAATCCGGTGTTATATGTTCTGTTTATGAGTTTGCATGCATTACTGTTTTTCTGATAAATTTATCGAGGTTGACTCTGTTGATTTTATGGAAGATTAAGTTTGTATGATTCACCCCCCCTCTCATCTTGTTAGCTTGGCATCTGTACGAAACATATTAGTATCAAAACTATCAATTGGTATCAGAGCTTTGGACTCAGGAGAAAAAGTTTAAAGGTACTTGAGGCGAAGATCCAAAGATGTATAAGAGGGATGCATCGAAGCTGAACAAGTCAAGTTTCTCTACATGGCAGAAAAGGATGAAGCTGCACTTATTAGGAGTTGGAGAATATGTTGTATATTATCTGGAGAATGATTTCATCACACCGAGCACCTATCCATTGACAATGGAAGAGATAAAGGCAAAGCAAGAACAAATCCAAGCAATGATTGAAATAACATCTGCATTGACTGACTAAGAGTTTAATGATCTAGAAGGCTACAATGATGCAAAGGCAATGTGGGATAAGCTCATATCTGTGTATGGTGGAGATGAACATGTTCAAAGAGCAAAAGTGGATAGTCTAAAAGGACAAATTGAATCTATGAGGATGAATGAAGGTGAGAACATAACCCAGTACAATACAAGACTAAAGGAGATTGTCAATCAAATCAAAGGAGCAGGAGGACCTATTGAAGAGAAGGATGTAACAAGTAAGTTTTTAAGAACCCTTCTACGAGCCTATGCAATTCGAGTCTCTGCAATCAATGAATTGAGGTCTGTACCCAATATGCCAGTTTCTTTAGATGCTACTATTGGTAAGCTACATGCATTTGAGTTAAGTAACTTTGATAATAGTGGGTCATCGGTAAATAAAGTTGAGTCTGCATTTATTTCTTTTCATCTTGATGAATCTGATGATTACAATGATAGAAAGTATAAGTATTCTGAAGGGAATCACAGTGGAGCAAGTGAAATATTTCGCAAAAACATGGTGGAGGTACACAAACTGTATGAGGAAATCAGGAAGCAAGAAGAAATTTGAAGCACTATTAGCCAGAAGGCTATCGAGAGGAAAAGGTAAGTACAAAGGAAAGTTGCCTTTGAAATGTTTTAACTGTGATAGAATTGAACGTATGGCTTCTAACTGTCCTGACAAAGAATCTAGTGAAAAGAGAGATTACCGAGATGACAGATAGAAAGATAATCATTACAGAGGACACCGAGACTTCAGGAGAAGAGATAAAAAGACATGCCTAATAGCTGATGAGGAATCTAATGATGATAAATCAGATGAAACTGATACAGAGGAAGTTGTTTATGTGGCTATCAAAGATGGATCAGATGAAGAAAGGTATGAAGAAAAAGCTTTAATATCTCATATAAATACTAATGATTCTTGGATCATAGATAGTGGATGCTCACATCACATGACAGGTGATAAACACAAGTTTGTTATATTCGAAGATTATGATGGAGGCTATGTGAGATTTGGTAATGATGCACCATGTCCGGTAAGAGGTAAAGGATCCATAACACTTCTTGACAATGCAAAATGCAATGATGTTTATTGGGTTGAAGGTTTGAAATACAATTTGTTGAGTGTAGCACAACTAAACAACATAGGTTACCAAATAGAGTTTCAAAAAGGAATTGTCAAAGTTCATGACAAGCATGGAATGTTAGCTGCTACCAGGACACAAACAACAGGTAACACATTTCACCTTGACTCAACTCGGAATAAGTGTCTTTATGCAAAGATAGATGATACCTGGTTATGGCATAAAAGGTTTTGTCATGTAAATTTTGATAATTTGATCAAAATAAGTAAGAAGCACTGAGTCTTGAAAAACCTAAGAATGCTATGTGCCGAGGATGTCAGATGGGAAAGATGAAAAGATCAAGCTTTACAAGTAAGTTCTACTCTTCTAAGGGAATTTTAGATCTTGTGCATACTGATCTTTGTGGTCCTATGAAAGTTCAGAGTTATTATGGTGATAAATATTTCATATTATTTGTGGATGATTACTCAAGGATGATGTCAGTAATGTTTTTAAAAGAAAAATCAAAAGCTTTTCAAATGTTGAAATGGTCCAAGGTAAGAGTTGAAAATGAAACAGGAAGACAATTGAAATGTCTTAGATCAGATAGAGGAGGAGAGTTCACATCTGATGAGCTCAACTTATTCTGCAACGATCATGTTATAAAAAGACAAGTCTCTGCACCGAGAACTCCACAACAAAATGGGATAGCTGAGAGAAGAAACATATCTATTGTGGATTGTGCCAAAACCCTAATGATTGAAAAGAATGTGCCACAAACATTTTGGAGAGAAGCAATAAGCACAACAGTTTACACCCTGAACCGAGTACAACTGAAGAAAGGAACTTTGAAGACACCTTATGAAATCTGGTATGACAAGAAACCTAATGTAAGTAATTTTAAAATATTTGGAAGTAGATGCTATGTACACAAAGATGATAGAAATGGTAAGTTTGATCAGAAAAGTGAAGAAGGAACATTTCTAGGTTATTCTTCTAGAAGCAAAGCATTTAAATGTCTGATCAAATCATCTAACAAAATAGTAGAAAGTGCAAATGTGAAAATTGATGAATTTGCAGACAGAAATGATGAAGGAAACTCCAAAGAACCAGAAGATTATGAAGGATTTGTCTATGTTCAACCGAGAAGTCCTACCGAGAAGACTGCCGAAGGAAATGAAGAGAATATACAGTTACCGAGTGATGAAGAAGATCATGCAGAGCCTACCGAGCCTATATTAGCCAAGTATGTAAGAAGGAATCATGCATCAAGTCAGATTATAGGAGATAAGAATGATCCAGTAATGACAAGGAACAAACTGAGATAGAACACATGTCTGATATCTAAATTTGAACCGAGGATAGTGAAAGAGGCATTTAACAGTGAATATTGGATAAATGCTATGACAGAAGAGATTGATCAAATCAAGAAGAATGACACATGGACGCTAGTCCCAAGATCGAAGGACAAAAATCTAATCGGTACAAAGTGGATTTTCAGAAACAAGCTAAATGAAAAAGGTGAGATCATTTGAAATAAAGCAAGACTAGTTTGCAAAGGTTATGCTCAAGAAGAAGGAATTGATTATGGTGAGACTTTTGCACCTGTGGCAAGACTTGAAGGAGTAAGAACATTGTTGGCATATGCTGCTTACAAGAATTTCAAGGTATATCAAATGGATGACACACTTTTGATCCAAAGTGAAGGATTTGTTATAATAGACATACATTACCAATTGTAGAAGAGGTTGTAGACAAGGATACACACCTCTTGCATAAGAGAGAATATTAGAGAAAACAAATAACTTCATACAAGGAATGCCATCGTATCGTAAGTAAACACAATGCAAGAAATGAAAAGTAGATCCTTAGAAAGGATAGGAAAGATCAATTCCCCCCAAGCTTAGTGACAATGAGAAGGATTACACAACCTCTAAGGAGAGATTTATTCATAAGAGATGTACCATTTTAAGCAAGGAATAGTTCCTAACCAAGGAACACACATGTACTCACATGGAGGATAATTCTATTCAAGAAAGGACATCATATCATGAAAAATGCAACACAAAAGAAGAGGTAATCTTCAAAAGGAGAAATAGGAAAGAAGGATGCATTAGCCTTGCCCCCCAAGCAAGGAAACAAGGATAACCATGATGACATATCACATGTCCTTTGAGGAGAGATTATTCATAAGAGACATACCATTTCAAACAAGGAATAGGTCCTAACCAAGAAACACATATGTATTCACATGAAGGAGATTTCCATGCAAGAAAGGACATCATGTTATGATAAATACAACTCATAAAGGAAAAAGTGAATCCTTAGAGGAAAGAGAGAAAATTATACTTGCCCCCAAGCATAGAGACAATAATAAATAGATTATTATGTTGCTCACTAAGTATGATTGTACCTGAAATTGTACTATCATGAATGACAATGAGCCCCCAATAGGTAAGGTAACAATGTCATAGTGAGGAGCAACATAATAGTAACTTGAATGTTATTTGAAATTTTCATGAGAAGTATGCCATTCATTGTCACATGTTACTTTTATGATACCTAAATCAATATACCTTTGTATTTTAGTTTGCAAAGCTTGGCCATGGATTTGATGATACTTCCAAAAAGTAGAATCTTCAAGATGTTGTCTATGTTTCGTTCTTTGTTTAGTCCAAAAAAGAGAAATTAAATTGGTGTGAAGAAGATTAGACAAATATTATCTTGTTGTAATGCCATATTGGAATGAAAAGACATGGATTTACTAGACAATGGAGGAGGGGATGTTGACAAAGGAAGAGATTGGAAACCTAGCTTTTCATTAGAAAAGTGTGATTTCTCATGATTTTCAAGACTTTGTTGCACACATCCTAAAACTTGTCCATTGTATCCATGTGTAGGATTAGGAGAGGGTTCTCTTAGGTGGAACTAGATTAAAGTTTAAAGAGGACCAATCGATATCTAAAATTTTCTCCAAAAAAAGGTTTGAAATCTAGTGACCCCCAATCATCCTCCCAAGAGTTCTTCTTTAGGAACATCTTTAGTAGAAGAGAGTGTATTTGTCCAAATTGGAGAGAGGATTGTAGGAACTACCAAAGTATAGTGTGCTTCAATTTGAATGTTCTTGTCAACTTCTAAAGTAAACACTTCATTATTATATGTGTAAGGGACTGCATCATAATCAGGTTGACGGTTCACTCCATCCCTTACAATGATTTTTGGTTTTTGGTGAGGTTGAGAGACATCTTGATCCTAGGCTTCATAGCAACATCAACAACATTGATTTGATTCTATAGTTAGACTCTTCATCTTTAGGAGAGAGGGCATTGGAAATGGTATTATCCTCTTGCTCTAAAGTATCTTCATGACAAACCTTAGGAAAGGGACATACATATCTCATTGATGCTTCATCTCTAGGGGGAAGGTTATTAAAATGAATAGAAGGTGAGGTATTATTAAAGGAATTGTCAATCATATCACCCTCTTTTACCATATTATCATCCTCTTTCACCAAGGTACTCTCATGGGGGAGGGACATATTAAGAGAATAATCAACATCATTCTCCAATGGTTCGTCCCAAAGACGAAGATCATTGAGATAAGTGCTAAAAATATCTTCTTGCATCAATATGTCCTCTTTAGGGAGAGAAAATTTGGGAGAGGAATCATTGAAAGGTTCATAAAGGGGACTGTCATATATCTTAAATCCTTGTAACTTAAGAGCATCCTCTTGCATGAAACTATCTTTGTAAGGGAGATTATTGATAGTATTCTCTTGTATTAGCATGGCATAATGAGTAGGATAAAAATCAAGGTCATAGGTACCAAATGGCTCATCAAAGTTGGTAAAGTCTTCCTCTAGGATATCCTTGTGGGAGAGGCATATTTTAGGAGAAAGATCAACATCACTCATCAAAACTTCATTCTTAGAAGGGAGAGTTTTGAAAGAAGAGTTAATGGTCTTTTTTTGCACTAAAATGTCCTCATAGGTAGGAGGATCCTTGAAGAGGGATAGAGTGAAATAAGGGAGGCTAAGCCGTTAGCACATTTATCACATCTATGAAATAAATTGATCATGAAACTCACTAAATGAAAAAAAAATGACAACAATTTGCTTTTTCAAATGATAACATATACAAAGTGCATGATAAAAGGAGATAACAGTATGCAATTTTTATGATTTTTCACTAATGCAAGTACATAAACAATGATTAAATGCACTTAATCTAAAAATTGCATGTCATAATAATCAGATATGAAAACACAATTGAAAAATTATGCAACCCACAAGTCAATTTTATAACAATAAATTAGGGTTTGTATGAAATTAACCACTAAATTTATGTAATGCAATTGCAAATATGATTTATGAGTGCAAAATTTGTTGTCTAAATGCCTACAAATTAGATTTGAGACCATAAATAAGAAATAAGCAAGCAAGGAGTAGGGTTCACCAAAATGTAATGACCTGTAAATTTGAAATTAAAGTTTCACCAATTAAGATAATAAAACCACTAATTAACCAAAATAAATTACATTAAAAGGAGGATGAACTCAATAGATCCAACCTCAAATCTATTAAGAAGAGGGTTGAATGCAAATTGGAGTCCAATTTCCCTTTTGCTTGGGTTGAAAATGGATTTGAATTGTATAGTTGACTTTAGGTCTAACAATGAGAATTTGAAGTGAAATGATGAAAGCTTAATGTTGCAAAAGTCAAATATAGTTGTAAACTGAGATCTGGGTAGAAGAAGAGGATCATAACCCACACCTACAAATTTGAGAAAAATTGTCAAGACTAGGTAGTGGGGTGCCTTGGTCCTTCAACTACAAACATAGGCAAGTTGGGTCTTTTCAAGAATGGCAAGACCCTTCAAGTCCACTGGTGAAATATCCAGGAAAATTCTTGGGACTAGGGCAAAATTCGCCCTTGTCCTTCTATAGCACCCTTGTTCTGAGAGGTCTTTGGAAATTTTGCAAAAGCTAGTTTCGTCTGTTTTTGTCTTCTCTAGCCTTTTTTGCTTTCACAACTCTTGAATTTGTCACCTGGACACCAAAAGAAGGGAAATTATGTTGTGGATAGGGATTTACCTTAGGTCAAACCCTGGGTTTAGAATTAATCCTAATTGAAATAGAAATTGAACTTGAACTGAATTGGAAAAGTTTGCCTTTTGAGAGCAAGGCTAAAATGCTTGAATGTAGATGATTATACCATTAATAGGTGATGCAATGCTCTTAGGATAAGTCCTCCATGTGTTGATGCAATGATAGGATAAATCACATAAAATTCATTGTGAGATCATAATTGAAACATAAGTAGTTGGTTGCTCCTTGAATCAGATCTCCTCTTGAGGAAGAAGATTTTCTCATGAATTGATGATAATGTTAGCATAAGACGTCATGTTGAAAATGAATTGAGAAGGATGCCTTATATAAGGATTTCATAATTAAAATAACCATTAGGCTGACTTAGAATCGATATATTTTGCATGGAGCAGGATTTGAATTAGATAGGACTGCAAAATTATCCTCCCGAAATTCAAGGAAAAAAGTTTTGGACCAGTAGCTTAGTAATCTAGTTCTATCAACTTTTTTCAATTTTTCTAGGGATGCAAGATAACGAGATTCTAATGCCGATTCCAACTCGATGGCTCAAATCATAATGCATAGGTATGTGAAATATGCTTTTAAGAGTTGAGATTAGTGTAATATTGAGGATGAATTAGGATAAAATTATAAAGGGCACACCTAGAATTAAGGGCCCAAACAAGAGTGTGGTGATGTAATAAAGTGGAATAAGACCCATAATTTTGAATTAAATATCATTTAATTACAATAAAGGTCCTATAATGCAAAGGAAAGAGAAATACTACCAACAATTGCACCTTGGTGTTCAATGGGTACACCAAAAAGGTGTGAAAGGTCAGTTAAGGAAAATGTTGGTCTATTGATTGTATATATTTGTGCAGTACATGATGTCAATTGTTAGATGATTAGAAAATGATGTTGTTTGTGCAACAAATCTCACAATGGAGAAGTGATATATTTAAATCAACTATGCATCCACTTAAGGGAATTCAAATAGGATAGAAACAAAACCTCTGAATCAACAAAAATAATTAGGCTCTATTCTCAACATGGTCATGTTGTGTTTACAATATGGAGATAAAGAGACTGATAGGGATAGAAAGAGGGAGAGATAAGGAGATATAGATATGGGATAAAGATGGAGAGGAAGATAGAGATAGATATGGAGATGGAGATGGAGAATGTTAACGTGAGGATCTGGTTAACACTGAGAGGCGGCGGGGGGCGGGGGAGGGGGGGGGGGGTGAACCAGTGATAACAATAAACTAGAAATTTTCACCAATCTGCACAATACTTCACAAAACAGTTCATAACCAGTACTGGTAGCTGAACAAACAATCACTTAATGCAGATTTACCAAAACATTACCGGTAGCTGATCAAACAATCACTTAATACAGATTTACCAAAACATTACCGGTAGCAACTTAAGTGTTCATCATTAAGCAAATATAGTAAAGACATCAAATGAACAACTTAACAATCCATCCACAACATGAACACAAGGATTTTTCACATGAAAACTTAAATGTGAAAAACCACGGTGGGAATTGGTACCCACAAAATATTTGACTCTTTCGGAATGCGCTCTATTAGTAGCCTAGCCCGATTAGGAGCTTTACAACAATGCCCGGTTAAGAGAAGACCCTGTTAGGAGTCACCTGGTCAAGGGATTTTACAACTTATCTCTCTTAGGAGCTTTATCCTGTTAGGAGTAACGTCGCTGGAGGATTTAAACTCAAGTTGTTGAGCTACCCGGTTAAGGGATTTATACAATCAAGCTTGTTAGGACCTACCCGATTAAGGGATTTTAATGTTGTTGCAACTTTTAGGAAACAATAGATAAATGATATGGACTCAACACTTCATAGCTTGCTATAACAGATCCTTGTTAGCTCCAATCTACTTCACTCATGCAAACATCTCAATCTGGTTCGACACACACACTTCTTTGATCATCGACACACTCAACCTTGTCAAACTCGACCTAAATACATTTTATAATTAGGTCGGTTACAAAACCCTAACCTACAATGAATCTACATTATAGATCATATCAGATCATTACAAATCATTACAAATCATCATACAGATCATTACAACAAATTACAAGACAATTACAATCGTTGAATGATCATAACTCATCATTGCACATCGATATGATAAGTTGTCAAACCCTTAACACATTTTGCTAAGCACTTCACTGCTTCCCAATAAATTTGATCTTTGTACGTGCCAAAAAAACATCTCTTCACATGGATTCTGACACATCATCATCAACTTATGAACATGAAAAGAATCACTGCCAAACCATAAATCATCACTAGTCAAGGATCTTGTTACCGATTCTCAAACCCTAGTGAATTATACAACACTCAATAACAAACATGACTTCCGGTTCTCCAAACATGATGTGGTTCGAGTCATAGACTCCTTATGATGTCATAAGCACACATTTCAGACCGCAACACTTGATTCAACACGGATCACTATCGCAACCATCTCCTTCACTATTCCTTCTTACCGATTCACTGTCACTAGGCAGTTTTGCTTTCCAGCTCAATCCAATTCAATCCATTATCGGTTAGACTTAACTAGTAGACTTAGATGACATACCAAGCATAAATAAACATGAACAAATATGGTTGCCATCAATGACAACACAAATAACTGATCGTCAAACATCATATCATAATTATATCATCACCAACAGTCCTTTACCGGTACACCATCATCTCCATCAGTTATGCCAACATGCCAACAATGTCCCCCTTTGGCATTGATGGCAACACCAAAAAATGCAACACCAAAATCACATCATGAAACCTGTTATATCACTGTCCGGTCATCAGTTCTTCTCCTTTTCTCTTTATTGCTCTTCTCCCCTTATCATATTTCTTCTCCCCATGACTGTTACATTTCTTCTCCCCCTTTGACAACAATGCCAAAGGTGCAAAGGCATCTTCTATCATCATCTCAGCTGCTCCTCATGAGGAGTAGCCCACTTCTCATCAATCCATAGTGAAAGATATTCAATGAATCCACTGGATTGATGCTTCACCAACATCCTTAGTTGATCTTGGGTAGGGGTATAACCCCTAACTTACCTCTGAGATATTCAAAGGTAGCCTTAGGCAATGGCTTAGTGAATATATCTGCCAACTGCTCCTTACTAGATACATGCTCCAATCTCACTTTCTTTTCCTGTACCCTTTCTCTGAGAAAGTGATACTTCAACTCAATATGTTTAGTCCTTGCATGCAATACCGGATTCTTGGATATGTTTATAGCACTAGTGTTATCATAATGTATAATCACCGGTTATGTCATATCTTGCTTGAATCCTTCCAAGACATGTCTCATCCATATAGCTTGTGTACAATTCATGGATCCAACCACATATTTCACTTCTGTTGTAGACTGAGATATATAAGTATGTTTCTTACTGGTCCAAGATATCAGTCTGCCACCTAGAAAGAATGCACCACTGGTTGTGCTCTTCCGGTCATCTACTTGCCTGCCCAATCAACATCACTGAATACCTGCAAAGAAAAATTACCTCTGTATGGATACCATAATCCATAATCAACTGTCCCTCTAAGATATCTGAATATCCTCTTCACTGCTGTCATATGTGTCTCCTTAGGGCTCTTTTGAAATCTTGCTACTAAACCAACTGCATGGGCAATAACCGGTCTACTATGAACAACATATTGCAATTTCTCAATCATGGACCTGTATTCCTTCTCATCCACAGAGGGTGAATCATCCTCTTTTGACAATCTGCAACCGGTAACCATAGGTGTTCCAACCGGTTTACAGTCTTCCATTCCAAAGGTCTTTAACACTTCCTTCACATACTTGGACTGACAGATAAAAATTCCACCTTTCAACTGTTGGACCTGCAATCCAATGAATTTTTTTATCTCACCTATAAGAGACATCTCAAATTCTTTCTTCATCTCATTTGCAAAAGTCATACTCATCATCATTTCCTCCAAATAGAATGTCATCAACAAATACTTCTGCAATCAACATCTTGTCTCCTTCAGTCTTCAAATAAATATTGTTGTGCTCACTGGTTCTCTGAAATCCTATCTTTATCAGATGTGCATGAAGTCTTTCAAACCATGCCCTTGGTGCTTTCTTCAATCCATATAATGCTTTATGCAGTTTGCATACCATATCCTTATCTTCTGTCAATGCAAACCCATCCGGTTGTTCAATATACACTTCTTCTTCAAGAATACCATTTAGAAATGTTGACTTAATACAATTACATTTTTATCATCAGGTCGAGGAACAAGTGACCATGTATTGTTTTTCTCAATTTGATCAAGTTTTTCATTCATTGCATTTAACCAGTCATCATCCTTAAGAGCTTCTCGAACTGTCTTTGGTTCAACTGTAGAAATCAGACAAGAGCTTTCTCTGATTTTCCTTCTAGTCTGTACTCTAACATTCTTGTCACCTATGATCTGGTCTTCAAAATGATTTAACCTTACATACCTAGGAATTACCTATTCCGGTGCAACAACCTCTTCTTGTTCTTCATCTTCTTCATCTTCTACCAGTTGAGCTTCTTCCACTGCACTGTTCTGCTCAACATCTTTCTGTACATCCGGTTCAATATGTTGATTTTATTGTAACTATGGTTGGAATCCACTGGCCTACATAAATAACACAAAGCTTGTGATTATATTGATAATATAATTATAATTATTATATTATTAATTGTGATAATATAATTATAGTTATAATTATTAATAATATATTAATATTATATTAATATATAATCATTAATGCTTAATTATTTAAAATTATAATAAAGTATGGTGTCCCTTGGTGAAAGGGAACCTCTTGCATATATATTATGAGATGTGTGATCTCATTGGGGGAGGAAAGTAATTATAATAAAAAATAAAATACAGCCAATACCTAAGACTTTAACATGGTATCAGAGCGTGTTCTCTACCAGGCCTGTGAGGTTTTAGAAATATTTTATTGGCTAGCATTCTAACGATTAACATTTGTGGTCTATCGTATAGTAAATCAATATCCCCATTTGCCAAATATTAATGTCATTGGGACTTATATATTATTGGGGAAATAAAGAATGGTTTGGTGTGCGTGAGATTTCTATGCACATTTTTTTTTTCTAGACGCAAGTTGTATAAATTTGTTCAGGACTTAACCAAGTCGTGAGTTCCTTCCTTGTTTTGAGAATGCTTTTGCAAAGCATAGTGACACATGACGAAATTATCATTCTACTGCTCGAGTATCTAACTCCATGTCGGGAGGTGCCTTACGCATTGGGAATGATTAGTATTGGATGTGAATCCTGAATAAGCCTGGGAAGTTCTGTTCAAGCTATTAAGGAGTGAGACTTATATGATTGGTGCTCTACCTGAATCGGCTCTAACATGGGCATTTTGACGTCAGTTGGTAATCAATATATTTTTGTGTTGTGCGTGACTTCTCAAGACTTTTGAACAATGTTTAGTTGAGGGTGTTATTTTGTCGAGAGCCCTTCAATAATGTTTCAGTGATCATGGCATGAGGATTTGTGAGCGGGTCGTGGATACCTTCCTGGCACATTGAAGCAGCGTATAGGTTTATATGAATAGTCGGGGTTGATTAAATCGAATAGTGGCCTATTCTTTTACATTTGCCTGGACAACTAAGGAGGGGATATTTGGTGTAAGTTAATTCCTTGGCGTGAGCTCTCTATATCCTGTCGTGAGCATGGGAATTCCCAATATTTGCTGAAGATTATATCTATCTGGTCTAGTTTCATCGTGGAAGTGTGGTAGAATTCTTATTTTCCCTTGGACATTGGGAAATTCACGACAGAGATGATTCATGTCACTTTAATTCTATGACCATAGTGTGGTGCTGAGCGTGTCTCATAATTCTGTGTGTTTTCCTTAGAGTTTATATTTTAATATATCTATCTACATATTCAACGCTGAATACACGCGAGAGTTGTGTGAGGAGATCATCAGAAGGTTGTAGTATACATGGAGTTGTCGTAAGATAATTAACGCCTGTATAGTTGAAGGCACTCATGCATTGAATTGAGGCATCATACATACTACCATTGGTAAACGTGGTCAAGCAATCCACATATATTCAAAGATCAACATGTCCAATCTAATCGAAATGTCAAAACACAGAAAAAAATGATCCAAAAAGAAAAAGAAAAATCCAAAAGGCTACAAAGGACCATTTCTCTAAAAGAAAAGTCAAAATCTATATGGGTTCCTAAATCCCTTGTGCAAGCAATGCATTCCAAGGAACCACAAAATCATGAAAAATCAAAAACCATGTGTATCCCTAAGCGGCTCCTTGAAGCACATCAGTCTAAAGAAAAATCCAAATTGGCATAGAAAATTACTATTCCTCCATCAGAGACTTTCAAACCTATTCTTCCATCACCTCCTTCATCTATTTTGGGACCTTATGTCCCAAAATCCCAATATCCAAAATACACTTTTCCTCCATTATTCCACCACCCCTCAAGGTGTGTTCCAATGTTGATCTTGCCAACATTCCCATCCACTCAAGCCAAATTCTTCCAATACCCTATATATTATCCAACACCTCTTTTCCATCCTTTCATTTATCTTATCCAATCCTTGGCCTAAATCCTTAGTTTCATTTCATTTCCATGTCATTATCCTACCAACATCTTTGAGCATACCTTCAATAGCCATGGTTCATTGCAACACAATTTTCATGGCTACTATTCAAAAAACAAGTTGCTTGAGTCCATCTTTCATCCCCTATCATGTGTCCATTTTCTTCCAGAATGTCAAATGTCAAAAATACAAAAAAGAAAGAAAATTTAAAAAAAGGAAAAAAAGAAGAAGAAAAATAATTCATCCTCTAGTGAAAACCTGGTAAATAGGCACCTTGGGCAAGTACCATGATGAAAACCTAGCAAATAGGTGTCATGTGTAATCTATGAACTTCTTGCATACCACACTTGGGGGCAGGTTCTATTTATTTTATCCTATCATATCATATCATATCATCCTCCATTATCCTGTCATATCCTATCTTATCTTATCCTTATCATACCCTCCATTATCCTATCGTCCTATCATCCTTCATATCCATATTCCTTTTTCCATCTTTGATCTTGACAAGTCTGAGGATCTTCATGAGCATCATGCATCATGTTCATAGCTTTGGGTCCTTGTTCATGCATCATGCATCATGCATCAACATTCTTCTTAGCATCAAAGACTCACCTCTCTCAGGGGCAACATGTTGAGAAGGTGAATTAACACTTTCATTATCTTCTTCTTGTACAAGTTGAGTCCTTCTTTCACCGCCTTGAGATAAAACCTTTCATCCATATTCCTTGGCTTATTGCAACCTTTTGTCACTATCCCTTAGCCTATAACAACCTTCAATCCATGCCCCTTATCCATTCTTGGTCTTGCTTATCCTATTTGTATCCTATCACCGTCCATACTCTCTTTTATGTCCCTTGATCTTGATCTTACATAAGGACGTAAAACTAAAAAACATGGTTTCAAAAACCTCTTGACATGTCCCTCATGCCATTTCTTTGCATTGTCATATCAAGTATCTTATCCCATCATGTGATAGCCTTTGCAAATTGAATCCTCTTTGTCTCCATAATTTTATCCACCAACATTTTAGCAAGCTTATTTATCTATTTGTCATATCCCTTGCCTTGCTAGACACTGGGGGCAAATTAATGCTAACAATCTTGAAAAAACAACTAAAAATCAAATAACGTCTTGAAAAAAAAAAAAAAAAATGTTCTTGAAAAAAACTAAAAAAATCAAATACAATCTTGAAAAAAGAGAATTACAAATCGAAAAACGTCCTGAAATAAAACAAAAAAATTTGAAAAATGTCTTGAAATAATAAAAAACATCATAAAATGTCTTGAAAAAAGCACAAAAAAATTAAAAAAATTAAAAAAACCTTAAAATTCAGAAAATATAAAAAATAAAAAAACAATCGTTTTCATATCATTTCATCAATAAACTGTCCCTCTTGTAGATAGACAGACATTTGAGTAGACGTCAGACAAACAAACATTAAACACTACACTTAACGAAATCAAGTATCAACAGATGAACTATTCAACCAAGCAAGCATTCACACTAATTGAAATTGTCGCATCAATCAAAACATTATTAACATCAATGGCCCTTGTCAACATTATCATGGGTCTCATGCAGGGTGTAGTATACTCGAAACCAGAGTGCATGATCGTCCTATCATCACAACATTATCACTTTTGGCAATGAAGGTCAGAATGTTTGTTTGAATTTGTAAGTCTTACCTTTTATTGATTGATCTTTGATCATTTTCCTATTCTACTCGATGATGTCACTGAGTGATTTAGAGTGGCCAGGATGGTTGGTGGTCATTTTTGGTGTTGTCTTCTGTTTGTGGAGTGTTTTGTAGCATTTTGGGGCAAGTATGTCTTGGGTGTCTGTGATAAGTAGGTTCGCTTTGTGAATGCCACACATACCTCGACCTTTGACACACGTCATGTCTTAGGATGTTTTGACTCACTCCTTGTCTATGATGTGTCTGTCTTATGCAAAGGGATTGCATTATTGCCCTGGCTTTCATTGCCATGGTGCATCGCATTTGTTTTGCCAAATCAAATAAAGGTTTTCACCTACCATTGTGCATTTGTGAAAGCAACTTGTTTTATTTTTATTCACCACTAACTCTTCTTTGTATAATTTCCTCTTACTAAATTTTTATTCGTCAGTCCTCGCAATCAGTTTGGTCTAGTGCTTTGATATGCCAAAAACAATTTGCATCCTGCATTCATTAGTTAGTATATTTGCACATCATACGCATTTATTGCATCACAAACACAACAAAAAAAACAAAGCATGTGCACATCATTATCATTCATTAATTTGCATGAAAAAGTAAAAAATGAAACATTTACATGATATCATTATCCACTGCATCTCATAAGGAAATAGTAAAAGATCGTAATCGCATATTTCATTTATTGCATCACATGAAATGTACATAAAGCATCCATACATGGCATCATATAGAAAGAAACATAAATGCATATCATAACATAGTTGCATATCATATCATATATATATCAAAAGTGTCAGAGCACAAAATCAGACTATCTATCCTAGTATGGCCCGCAAGCTAAGTACGTAATAGCAAAAGATGTCTGAATCATAATGAGCGACTGTGTCTCTGTCACTGTGTACCCCCTTTGTCCTCACCACCTTTGTCTTGTCTTAAGGACGAAGCTCCTCCTATCCATGGACCTAGATGTGGAGGCCTCCCTAGCCCAATCACTTCCATGCTTCTCTATGTCCTCTGAGAGCGTCATCTGCTCTTTGTCCTAGACCGTGACTGTCCATGATATGATGGTGCTATCTGCTCTAGTGGTACTACATTCTCATAGAGCTCTCCAATGTTGTATCTCATCTCCTGAATCGACTAGCATCTGTGCCATCTCTCATGTGTTGGCATCTCTGATAGAGTTGACATACTCCCGCAAGTTCTCTAGATAGTCACAATTCTTTTTTTTTCCCTGAACATGCCCTGCAATGTCAAAAAACATGCAAAATTCACCAAAATTGAAACATGAATTTTTGAGGCACTTACCAGTTTTCCCACGTCATCAAGTCATTTGTATGTGCGTACACATTCTCCAAGGTGATCCGCCACTGGAATGTTCGCCATCTCTCTTTAAGGCCCTTTGTCGAAAGCTCAAAAGCTTTCAAGCTAGCAAGTGTAAATTATCTTTTTTCACCTTTCCCATCTCCTTTTATAGGCTTTTCAAGTGCCTAGATGGACGTGCACCTTTCCCAGGTTGTATTGGTCGCAGTCTTTTGTGCCTTGTCACGCTTGTATCTTGTGCATCCAATCTCCGATTTTCAGTCTATTCGAACTAGTGGTTTTATGTCATCATTGTTGATCAATTGGCCTCTTTTTGTATTTTTTCAGCCAATTTCTCGAGGGGGCATACATCTATCCTTATTTTTGTCTAGGGCATATATCTTGGTTGTTCTTTGAAAAAACGCTCATAATCACATTGCCTCAAAGAGGGAAAAAATGTAGGCATCTAAATTTGGTCAATGCTTGCAGTCTTTAACATGTATGTGTGATCTTCTTTAGGGTTTACGCATCTTCTTGACATTTCCTCTATGTCGCACATTCAATCTTTATTGATTGTTGACATCATGTCATTCTCCTGCATTTCTTTCCTACCTGATTCTAATTCTCTCACTTTTGAATTAGGTCTTGTCAATGTCATTTCCGAATTACAATCATTGGTCATGATAAATCTTGTCATATCAATTGGACATCATCAATCCTAATTTGTGTCAAATTAGGGTTTTGTCCTAGGTTTCAATCAGTTTTCAATATTTTTCAATCATTTTGGATCTTCTCTTTTAATTGTAAATTATTAGTCAATCTTGTCAATTTGTAATCGATTTGTCATCAGTCTTTGTCAACCTTCATCCAATCGACCTTTTATCAATCTTTGATAATCGATCTCTATCAATCATCAATTTCCTGTCAATTTCTGATCGATTAGTCATTGATCCTTTATCATTTGTCATCTATCATTTTGATCCTTTTGTTGATCAATTTTTCATTGATCTCTATGAGTCAATCAATATCGGTTTCTTGTCATTATCAAATCTTTGTCAGTTTGTCCCTTCGATTGCAATCTTTATCATTTATTGGCTTTAATTTTGTCATGACCTAATTTCTCTGAGGTTTTTATGATTTATTATTTTAATCCTTCTAACATTTCTCCTTAGGTTAAATGAATTAGTTTCATTTATCCTAGGCTCTCGTGTTAAAATTAAATACTTCATTTAATTGGCTAATTAGTCTTTTGTGGATTAATTAATAAATGAGAATTTATTAATTAATGTCACTTTTTCCTAAGTTTCTCTAATTTCCCCTTTTTCACCTAATTTCTAATTTTCTAATTTCAAAATCCCACTAATTTTCCCTCCTAACTTTTCCCATTAATTTCTCCTCTTTTTGTGCTTCCTTTTTGTCATAATTTATGAAGCTATTTCCATGGCCAATTTGAGGCTATTTTCTATCTAATCATGAAACAAATTTTGTGCATAATTGTGTCATAATTGATGAGCATAATTTTCTCTCAATTTGTGATATTTTCACATAGAAACTTGTCAATCAATTTGTCATAAATTTTGTCATTCAATTATGACATTTTCATATCAATTTGCCTTTTTCGAATCAATCATTATAATTTCATTGTTTTCCTCAATTTTGGTCTATTAATTGAGCTTATTTTCTCATTCATTAACAACCACGCTTCAAGTAACCTTATGTTGTCGCTTCCAACTTGCTTTCTGCTTGCAATTGCACTTGTAGGTGAAATCCACAAAATCTTGTTTGAAGGTGAAATAAGGACAATGGGATCACACGGAGGAGATTTTGCATTATGGTTTGCATTTGGTTTATTTTGAATCTTTTCTCCATACTTTCATTGATTGGATTAGGAGTGTAATTCATAGCTTTTTATTCTTCATGGTTGGCTAATGTTAGGCTTTGAATCCTTTATTTGAATTCCTAGTTACATTTCTTGGTGAACTCGACATGAACTAACTAATCCTCTGCCTTTTCAATGTTTTTGTTGAAACTAAGTAGCGTTAGTCAGATAAATGATTGAATGAGAGACTTCATTTATCTCTCATTCAATCATCTACCTTATCGATGAAATTACAAACAAATGGTAGACTTCATGTTGATCAATTAGTTTGATTGAATAAACTTGTTATAATCATCTTTATATGTATTTCATGATTCCAAGTATCGAATTGCATATATCGACACTTGAACAACATTTACAAACCTATCATCGATCGTGTTATGATTGTATTTCTTATGTTATGATTGTGTTTATCAAATCACATTAATTATGCCTATCATAGTTATCGTATGATAACACATATCGGTGTTATCATATGATAACTATCATAGTCATCGCATTAATAATGCACCCTATTTGTTATCGGGTTAAAACAATAATTATTAGCATTTGAAATGACACTGATTGGTATCGGTAAACAAGTTTGTTATGAATCGACATTTAATTAATAAGATCAAGACATGTCTTGGTCAGGCTTGTCAAGAGACATGCTCGGTCAAGGCATGCCTTGATCAAAGTTTTCCACATATATATATGCCATATGAAGTGTTGTTGAAAATATTGAAATCCATTAATGTTATACATAGTCATCTACAATACAAGAAAGTTGTAATTAATAAATAGGAATAAAATATTGAATATACGTACAAGTAAAGTATTGAATATATCTTCTTAGAAAATAAAAGAGAGACAAAATCTATAACCCTTAGATTTTGAACATATATTTGAATATCATTTACATGGTATCAGAGCCACGGTAGGAAGAACTTGAGGCATTCAAATTTGAGAAGTTCGAATCAAAGGTTATAAACATCACATTTCTCCATGGCCAATGCTATCATATTTGAGGATAGACTTGAAGGGTGAGATAATTTCTCAACATGGAAATTCAGAATAAAAATGTTCCTAATAGAAAAAAAAGTTGAATCTTTTATAAAAGATGAATCCAAAGAACCAGAAAATGACCTCGACAAATCGGCATGGATTGAAGGGAATGAAAAGGCTATGAAGATCATAGTCGATGGAGTTAGAAATCATATTATGCCAATCCTAACAAAACATGAGACTGCTTACCATATGTTCAAATCACTCGAAAGCACATTCGAAATAAACAATGCAAGTAGAACCTTGGCTCTAAAGAGGGAAATTAATCATATAAGTATGAATAAAGGAGAATCAATCAATGCATACTTTATGAGAATATTAGAACTAAGGGATGAATTGGCAACACTTGAATATGAGATCCAAAGCAAAGAGCTAACACTTATTTCTCTATATGGTTTTCCTAGTACATGGGAAACATTCGTTCAAGGCATTAGTGCAAGGGATAAATATCCATACTTTGACCAGCGAAGATCAGATTGTCTTCAAGAAGAGTCAAGACTAAACAAGAAAAGGATCAAACATAAGAGCATAGATGAAGATCTCCATGTCCTAAATGTGAACTCCCACAAGAAAAGCAAGAAGAAACACTTCAAGAAGAGGAAGAACCACCGTGAGAAAGGTTCATCTAAGAAAGATGTTTCCCATATTCAATGCTTTAGATGTGATCAATATGGGCACTATGCAGCAAGATGTCCAGATAGAATTAAACAACAAGCTACATTTGCAAAAGTGAAAAAAAATAAGGAAGAGCATGATTTCAAGAAACATGTATTCTACTTTGCTTTCTCTAACCAAGTATCCAACAAATCTAAGACCTAGATCATAGATAGTGGGTCTTCAAGACATATTACAGGGTATAGAGAACTATTGGATTTCATTTTAGAAGAGATTAATGAAGAAGTAACTATTGGTGATGACTCTACACATCCAGTAAAAGGCGTTGGTACCTGCACCATTAAGTTGAAGTCAGGCATATCTCTCCAACTCACTAGAGTTCTTTTCGTTCCAGGCATCAAGAGGAACCTAGTCTCTGTATCTACACTTGAAGATGATGGGTATAGAATAACCTTCATGAGTAGAAAAGTGTTGGCACGGCCAAATAATTCTTCTATCAAAAGGGCTATAACTAGGGAATAGGAAAGGATATTTGTATGAGGTATCTACTGAACCCAACCTAGCTCTACTTCATGAGATTGCAGATTCTAATGAAATTTGGCATAGAAGATTAGGACATTTAAACTTTCGTGCTCTATCTTCAATGAAAAAGTTAGTCATTGGTTTACCTAAGTTAAAACAATACCATTCAGGTACATGTAAGTGGTGTGCTTTAGGCAAGAATACTAAGAGTTCTTTTCAGAATAGTTCTAGTAAAACAAGCAATGTCTTAGAACTAGTTCACTTAGACCTATGTGGGCCCATATCCGTACCTTCATTAGGAGGGTTTCTATATTATGTAATATTTATTGATGACTTCTCCAGGAAGACCTGGATCTACTTTCTTAAACATAAAGAATCTGAAGATATTCTCAAGAGATTTAAGGAATTCAAATCCCTCTCTGAAAACTCTTCAGGAAAGAAAATAAAAAACCCTAAGAACTGATAATAGGAGTGAATACACCTCAGACATATTTAGGGAATTCTTGTAAAGAAGCTGGGATTAAGAGGGAGTTCATTGTTCCTTACAACCCCCAACAAAATGGGGTTGCTGAGAGAAAGAATAGAACTATTGTAGAAGTAGCTAAATCCATGCTCCTTGATCAAAATTTAGAAACTCATCTTTGGGCAGAGGCCTCCAACACTATTGTATACATACAAAATAGATGTCTTCACTCCCACATTGAAGACAAAAACCCTGAAGAAGTTTTCACTAGAATTAAACTGGATATCAGTCACTTTAGGATATTCAGACACCCTATTTATATTCATATACCCAAAGAGAAAAGAACAAAACTAGAACCTTTTGGAAGAAAATGGATCTTTGTTGGGTATAGTGAAACTTCTAAAGCCTATAGGGTATTTGTACCTGGACATAGTAATATTGAACTTAGTAGAGATGCAATATTTGAAGAAGACATAGCCTTCAAAAGGGCTAGATACTCTATTGAGACAGAAACTTATGGTCCATCTTCAGATCTAGAAGAGGATCTTGTTCCTGAGGTTCAGAGGGAGTATTTAGAAGAGAATGAGAACGAAGCTCCGATTCCACCCTAGGAAAACCCTAAGAAAAGACCACTATGGGTTCACAAAAAAGTGGAAGATGCAAAGAACTTTGTAGCTCCTTCAGGGACTTTTAGAGAAAGTAAGAGGCCTCAAAGATTTACTAGCTATGTAGCCTTAATGAATGATCTCTCCAAATCAGAAACTTCTAATGTATCAGAAGCACTTAAACATCAAGTATGGAAAGATGCCATGTTAGAGGAATATCCATCCATCTTAAACAATGATGTTTGGGAAATTGTTCCTAGACCAAAAGGAAAATCTGTTGTTTCATCCAAGTGGCTATTCAAAATCAAACATGTTGCAGATGGTAGCATAGAGAAACATAAAGCTAGATTTGTACCTAGAGGGTTCTCACAAAAAGAGGGAATAGACTATGATGAGACATTCACTCTAGTTGCTAGATACACCTCAGTCAGAGCAGTACTAGCCATTGCAGCAACCAAAGGATTGAAAGTCCATCAGATGGATGTAAAGATTGCTTTCCTGAATGGGAAAATTGAGGAGGAAGTCTACTTAGAGCAGCCAGAAGGGTTTGAGATCCACAATACAGAATCACATGTGTGCAAATTAAAGAAAGCCCTATATGGGCTGAAACAAGCCCTCAAGGCTTGGTATGAAATAATTGACAACTACCTCATGGGATTGGGATTCTCAAAGAATGATACAGATCCAAATCTATACTTCAAATGAATCAAAAGTGATATGTTGATATTGATCTTGTATATTGATGATCTTCTGATTATAAGAGAAGATCACCTTATTGATCAATGTAAGAAAGACCTTGAAAAGGAGTTTAATATGAAGAATTTAGGCCTTCTACATTACTTCCTTGGATTGGAAGTTTGGCAAAACTCTAACAGTATTGTGCTTAATCAAGGGAAGTACACCTTAGACATATTGAAGAAATTTGGCATGATGGACTGTAGACCCAGGACTTCTCCCATGGAAACAAATCTTCACAAGCTCAAGGAGGCAACAACAGATTCCCTGTTTGTAGATCCTACTCTCTATAGGCAGATGATTGGATCCCTAATGTACCTAGTCAATACTAGACCTGATATCTGTTATGTAGTAAATGCCTTGAGCCAGTTCATGTGTGAGTCTAAGGAGATACATCTTATGGTTGTGAAACATATTATGAGATACCTTCAAGGTACTCTTAATTATGGCCTCAAGTATGAGAAAGTTGATTTGGATCTTCATGGGTTCACTGATTCAAATTGGGCTGGAAGTGTGACTGACATGAAAAGCACCTTCGGATGTTGCTTTAGTTTGGGTTCAGCCATGATATCTTGGATTAGTAGGAAATAGTCATCAGTAGCTTAGAGTTCTACAGAGGTCGAATATATTGTAGCTTCCATGGCTGCAAGAGAAGCAATATGGCTCTGGAAACTGCTTGTGGGATTATTCGGTGAACCACTGAAACCTACTATAATTCATTGTGATAATCAGAGATAAAACTCTCTATGAATCTAGTATTTCATGATAGATCCAAATGCATAGAGATTCCTTATCACTATGTGAGAGATATGGTGGATAGGAATGTGATTCAGTTGCAGTATATCAATATAAGAGATCAGACAACAGACATGCTTACCAAACCACTATCCAGAGTGAAAGTTGAACACTTCAAGAAAGGTCTTGGTATATGATTGAGTTGTAATTTGCTTTGTAATTTGTACTAATATATGAGATGTTTAATGTGTAAACTTCTTTTGTCATGTTATGACTTTATGAGATCCAACCCTTGTGTACATTTCTAAGAGGTGACGATCTTTTAGATAATGAACACTTGTATTGAACATTATAAGGTGACAATCTTGTAATGTTGATATCATGTTGACTTGATATCATCTTGACTCATGGATGTGCCATGATATGTTATGGTAGACATTATGTGACGTAATCTCAGTGCACATACCATAACCTGGATATAAGAGAATTCAATATTCCCAAGTATTTTATATCCAAGGTATCGCGTGTTATGCGATACTGATATCACGTGTTATGTGATATCTATATCACGAGATGATGCGATATATTCATGTGTCACGTGTTATGTGATATGTCATGTCACGAGCATATGTGATATGATCCTTTGTATTATGAGGTCATGTAATACATCCTATCATGAGATAGGAAATATTCTTTATCATGAGATGATGTGATATTTACTCTTGTCATGTGCTATATGACATATTGGTCATCATGAGAAATGTGATGCTATTTAATAAAATGATTATTTCAAAGTTTAAGTAGTTCTCCATTTATCTTCCCTAGCTAAGAGGGAGTGTTGAAACTAACTAGCGTCGATCAAATAAATGATTGAATGAGAGACTTCATTTATCTCTCATTCAATCATCTACCTTATCGATGAAATTACAAACAAATGGTAGACTTCATGTTGATCAATCAGTTGGATTGAATAAGCTTGTTATAATCATCTTTATATGTATTTCATGATTCCAAGTATCGAATTGCATATATCGACACTTGAACAACATTTACAAACCTATCATCGATCGTGTTATAATCGTATTTCTTATGTTGCGATCGTGTTATAATCGTATTTCTTATGTTGCGATCGTGTTTATCAGATCGCATTAATTATGTCTATCATAGTTATCATAGTTATCACATTAATAATGCACCGATTTGTTATTGGGTTAAAACAATAATTATCAGCATTTGAAATGACATTGATTGGTATCGGTAAACAAGTTTGTTATGAATCAGCTTTTAATTAATACGATCAAGACATGTCTTGATCGGTCATGTCAAGAGACATGCCCGGTCAAGGCATGCCTTGATCAAATTTTTCCACATATATATATGCCATATGAAGTGTTGTTGAAAACATTGAAATCCATTAATGTTATATACAACCATCTGCAATACAAGAAAGTTGTAATTAATAAATGGCAATAAAATATTGAATATACCTATGAGTAAAGTATTGAATATATCTACTTAGAAAATAAAAGAGAGACAAAATCTATAACCCTTAGATTTTGAACATAGATTTGAATATCATTTACAGTTTTTGAGCCATTTGTAGGTTGAATTTGCAAAAAAGGATCCTTTCTGGAGTGTTTCAAAGTTTTTGCACCTATGCAGGGAGTTCTTGTGCCTATGTGCAGACTTCTTGCGCCTGTGCTTCAAGTTTTTGCGCCTGTGCAAGGATTTATCTCATTTTGCAAATAGTGAATATGTGGTTTATCTTTTCAATTTTTGAGATTTGCGGGGCTAAGATATAGTTCTTAATTGATCCAAATGGCATAAAATGAATTCATCTAGCATTAATTAGGGTTTGGTAATTGAACAACAATTATACACACCTTTTTATTTATGCAAATAAGTGGTATAAAGAACAAAAACACTTTAAATTCAGCTTTAAAATGAACACAATTTTTGCAACTTGCTTCAATTTCATCAATCCTTGGTCTAATTAGCAGTAGTTAATCTTGGATGAACTCACATAGTCTAATAAGCATGGTAAATGAACAACAAATTCTCATATTTGAGTCATTAGGGTTTTAGGGTTCAAAAGTCTTGCATTTTGGTTTCAAGCATTTCAAACTTGTGCATTTGTTGATTTACGACATGCATTGGATATTTTGGATATAAATCCATCATGGGTAATTGAAAAATGAAAAAAAATAATGACAACCATAGTCAATTTTGAAGTCAATTAGGTCAAATTTCATCAAAATAATAGTTTTCATGCATGTTATGGCTTCAACTTTGCAAGATTTACTCTTTGTGTGACTAATTGTCACTATTTTGTAGGTGCACTGCACTCTTGCGCCTATGTGCCAAGTTCTTGTGCCTGTGTGCCAAGTTCTTGCGCCTGTGTTCCAACTTCCTGCACCTGTGTGCCAACTTCGTGTGCTTGTGCAAGGACATAGTCTGAGGTATAAATATTCAATTTCACTTGCATATCATGTCAATTTCATTCTATTTTCAGTGCTTTGGTTTTTTGTTCTATTGATTATTTGTGTAGAAACTTGGCAAATGTTGAAGAAGACATAAGCACAAACTACTAACGCATTTGGTGTAAGACGTGGTCAAAGAGCATTATCCAAAAATAGTGTTTGCATTTTTTTAGATTAGTGCACATTTTGATTTATAAAGGTTAATGAACAAGTGCTTGCTATGTTTTCATTTAGATGTTTTGCATTTGTTAACCTTTAGAGGGCATGTCTCCTGAGTATCCTACAAGTTCGGGTGAGAGGGAACAACCCAAGTGGTAATAGGCTAAAGCCAAGCCC
Organism: Cryptomeria japonica; assembly: GCF_030272615.1. NCBI lineage: Eukaryota > Viridiplantae > Streptophyta > Pinopsida > Cupressales > Cupressaceae > Cryptomeria > Cryptomeria japonica. Next base: position 10,974,333 of record NC_081410.1, read on the forward strand.
TTTCGAACCACTATAAACAAATGCATTTCTGACAAAAGTTGCAAGCGACCAGTGTTACATGTTGTCATAATGACATCATGTCTCCCTCGGTGTCTGTGTGGCATGTGAAAACCTATAGAGCCTAACCTCTGTAGGTTGGGAGTGCTCCTTTAACAAAGTGAAAAATGTTGTTGATTATGACCACTCGAACAGATGCCTTGACTACAATCCTTTGTGTTTATATTGGCCAAAAACCTTATATTTGTTGACTTGGGCATTGTGATACGCGCATGCAGAAAATACCCATCATGTTCCCCTCAATTAGAGATAGTAAATTTCTTGTGAGGTGATGACCCAAAAATTCTAAGCTTGGTATGCCCGTAGAAGTGAGTGTCGTGGAGGGTGGTACAGGAGCACATAATAGGCCTTCATGCCTTAATGAATCAATGATGCAATATTCTAATTATTTTGAGTTCATGTTATGTAATAAGGTCAATCATGACCATTCTTGATGTAATAAATGTCTTTGAAGTCATTAGGTGGAGTTTTGAGTCATATTGAAGTCATATAGTCAAAATTGTCAATAATTGTCAAGATATCACAAATGTGTGTCAATGGGTCATGGAAGGTATTTTATGATGTATAAGGGTCTTTGTGGTCTATTTGGACCTATTTGAATTATTATTGGGTCATGGAAGTCAGAGATTAAGTCTAGATTCAATTTGGAGCAAAATTGTCAAAGTTGACAAAAAGTTGTCAAGTAACTTTTAAGTTTGTAAGGGTAATTAGGAGTAAGTTTGTTAAGGACAAGTTATGAAGGTGGTTTTAACCATATGAAGGATTGGAAGGAATTATAAAATCCTTGTAAACATTTGAATTTGGTTGTTGTTCAATGTAATAAGCAAAAAATCAATTAAAAAATTGTGATTTCCTACATTTTTGTTGTGTTTCAGACGTGATAGACCGATTTCTCTTGTTTTATTATTGGAAACTCATTCATTTGCATTAAAAAATATTTGGTAATGATAGAAGGGTGAATTATCAGTAGTTTTATCTTTGTTTCATTTCTTTTGATTAAGTTTTGAGAGAGATCTTCTATTTTTTGTAAAAAAACTGTTAAACCCTAGGTAGGGTAAACAATGTTTTGAAAAAAAATGTAAATAGCCTCCATTCCACGTTGAACAAGGGCGAAAACCTGGTGGAGTTAAGGGCGATGTTGTGTATTTTATCTTCTTTTTTGTTGCAGGATCTCATACATGATTTGGCATGTGCAAACAAGTTGTAAAGTGACTAAAATTGTGTCTTAGTCAGGGTATAACAATAAGAGAAGGGTGTAAATGGTGAATCACATGCGAAGGGGTCATTGGGTGAGTGAGGGAAGCAAGTAAGGAGTGTGGATAAAGGTAATTGAAGTGTGTCAATTGTTGGAAGGCCAAGGAAACAATCCAAATGTACAAACTTATTGACTGTCCTAGAATAACAGTGAATGCCATTAGTTTGACAGTGTAACAAGAACTTGTGTTTGTATGGATGAATGTTGGTTGGGTTTTGTGGTCAAGGTTTGGAGGGGTGTAGGAAGACCCTATTGAGTACCTAGTAACCTTTGAAGGCAATGAACATTGGGAAGAAAACCTTTGAGATGGATTGTCCCTCAATGGCTTTGGTTGTCCCAATAACAGTGAAACAATGTTGAGAGTTGTTGTGGTTCTTTGGGAGGTTGGGTGGGTAGAGAGAGTCCAAAGTGAACATGTTTGGAAGGCTTGTAGGAGTGATAATGGATTATGTGTGTTTGTGAGGAACCAGTGGAAGATGTGATTTGGGTACTAGTGAAATAATGGGAGTCCTAATTGGGGCAGTCTTGGTTGTGTGGGTACAAAGGAGGTTAAAATTGTTAGAATGCTATGGGATGTGGTTTGGGTTCAAGAAGGTTGAATACGCATGGAGGAATGTGTGTGAGTGGTTGGATAATAGTTTGAAGAGCTTTGGATGTATTTGGGCTATTGTAGCCTTGTGAAGGATTTTGTGATTCAGTAAAGGGTTGTCACCTAACTGGATTGGTGAGTTGGGAGAAAGATCTCCCTGAGTTGTTTTCATCCATTGATTTTGTCGGATGCTCTACATCAAAGTGGTATTAGAGCTAGCAAGTAGATCAAGTGGAGATTGGGAGGTTGAAGGAGATGAAGCCATCATGCAGTAGATTGAAGAAATGAGAGAAAAGTATGCCAAGTTGAAGGAGATGACTCAAAGATAATCCATATTCAGAACAAATTGCAAATGCCAAGGAAAGGTATGTAGGATGATTATTGATAATGGTTCATTACATAACATAGTTTCAATGGAAATGGTTGAATAGTTGAGTTTGACAAGGAAACCTCATGAAACAACCTACAAAGCATATTGGTTGAATGATGATTAGTGGGTTGATATTAGAGAACAAGCATTTGTGGATTTTGATATTGGTTAATATTATGATACTATTCTTTGTGATGTTATGCCTTTGGAAGATTGTCATTTGATCTTGGGAAGAGTTTGGCAATTTGATAGATTTGCATCACATGATGATAGGAAGAATACATATACCATTGCCAAAGGAGGAGAAAGCTTTGTGTTGAATCCATCGCAAGATGTTGAGGCATCAAAGAAGGTGGCAAGGATAGGTTTGATTGGAATAAAAGAGTTCTTAAGGCGTGAGGAACATAAAGATGAAGATAAGGAATCGGTAAGAGTTTGTTCAGAGAAGAATGATGGTGCTTTAAGGCAAACAACCATGAAGAATGCAGAGATATGTGAGATTGGGGAAGGGTGTTGTGCCAAGAAGATGCTTGGGACATAGATCCTAAAGAGAAGAGATGAGGTTATGAAGAGTGAAGAAGAGTTGCAAGGACACAATCCATTTGGGCATGATGAAGACACAAGGGAAGAAGTGAGTTGTCTACTGAAGGGACAAAAAGGAAAGGTGCAGTAGATAGTTGATGAAGAGGATAGTGAACCTATTGGCGAGGTTCTAAACATTTAGATAAAGGTAAAGGATGAAGGTATCAAAGCTGACAGCAACGGAACAAGTCTTGAAGGGATTCAAGGTGCTGAGAAGATCATAATTGGGACTATGTTGTGTCCATTGTAGATGGGAAAAGTTATAGGACAACAAGGTGCCACTATGACAGTGGGTTATGACGCTGAAGATACGGTGATAAAGATGGATAATGAGTTGGAATAGAGTGCAAAGGAGTGCCAAATTGAATGGCATGTAATGGAGAAGAAGTTGGTTGAAGTAAACCAAAGTGAGAGCATGGCAAGTAGTGGGAGTAATGAGATTGAGAAAGAGATGGAATTTGTAGTCACTATGAAGGGTGAAGATGAGCATGTAAAGAATGAGCAGAGGGTCTCAATAAGGAAAGAGACTAAGACTACAAAATTGATAGTGATGGGCCATGAGAAGGCTACAGAGTGTGTGTGGTCTCCAAGTGAGATGGAGAAGAGAGGATATGTTGTTCTCAAGGCAATGAGTTGTCTTTGGATGGTAATTTTGGTTGTGAGGCTGATATGTGTTGTTCTAACAGTGATTCCAGGCATGATGAAGTTGGTAATGCATGTGAGAAGGAAAGGTAAGAAGTAGATGGTAAAAGGAGCTTATTGTTACTTATTGATTTTGTTGATTTGTTGATGAATGCTAAACCAAAGGTAAATATGAAAGTGGACAGTCAGGGTACATGTTGTTTTGACATGAATGAAGTTGAAGGACAAATTATAAACAGATGGATGAAAGCAAATCAAAACATAGTAGTGCAGATTCAAGTTGGTAGAGCAAGCATGAAAGATTCAAGTAGCCAATAAAGCATGAAACTTCAAGAAGAGGATATTTACAAGCCCAAGGTGAAGATAAGATCATTTCAAGGACAGAGAGGAGCATCTAATCAGGTTTTTTTGCAAGTACGGCAGTTCCAAGAGACTTGGAAGGTTTTCAAGGCCGGGAGTATGGTGCAGGAGCACCTAATAGGCCTTCATGCCTTAATGAAGTAATGATGCAATATTCTAAGGGTTTTTATTTCATGTTATGTAATAAGGTAAATTATGACCATTCTTAATGTAATAAATGTCTTTGAAGTCATTAGGCAAAGTTTTGAGTCATATTGAAGTCATTATTGGTGTAAATAAAGATTCATTTTGGATATTATTACACTTACTTAAGTTAACTTAGGATAATGCATCTCTTCGTAGTTTGGATTTGAGACACTTAGGGAAGTGTGCACTTAGGGATAGAGCTTGTAGGAGAAATTCCACCTTTTGTGGTCTTATTTTGCTATTACACTCCACATTCGGTGGGTCATCCACCTCTTGTGGAATATTATATTATTTCTCCTACCTACCCTTAGTATTTCTTACCTACCCTTGTTTCTCATTGAGCCACATGTCATATTTGTGTGCTCATACATCCATATGGCCTTGCCTATATAAGCAGGCCTCTATTCATTGTATTGGTTAATTCAGTTGATCATTTGTATATTGATGAGAATATAGTTTGTTCTTGTCATTCTATTGTCTCTTTTATGCTTTTCATTGTGCCCTTGATCTTGGCAAAATCCTACATGGTATCAGAGCTTTTGGGGCTTCGTTGATCAGTTTTTGGAGACATCGTGGAAGGCTTCTACTTTCGGATTTGGGGATCTTCATTTTTTGGGGGCATCATACAGCGATTTGGACATCACCATTGAATCCGTGAGGCCATTTCCATAAATTTCGACTCTAAAGTCGACCTATTTTGGTGAGAAATTTTTTCTCCATTTTGGCTATTTTTGTACGGATTTCGAAATTCTTTTACAAAAAAAAAATTATTTTCAAATTTTTTTTTTTGAAAAATTTCAAAAAAAATTAAAAAATTAAAAAAAAAACAAAAAAAAAAGGGGTTTTTTGGGGGTCCACAGACCCCCCTGTAAACAGTACCCATTGTGCGCAGGTTGCAGGTACCCGCCGAGATCTGCCACTGCTGTCCGAACGCCGCCGCAGAGCCTGCCGCCGAGACCAGTCGTCAGCCGCCTCAGTTTCTCCCTCCCGCCGGTCCTCCCGCCGCCGCTTGCGTTGAGATCTGACCTCGCCGGCCTCCACCTCCCGCCTCGGCGACTCACAGACACCTGCCACTAGCTCTCCGGCACTGATGCTGACCGTCCAGCCACCACCTCCGGCGACATGCAAACTCCCGTCGGCCAAAGACCCTCGGCGCCGCCCAGTCGACCCAACTACCACGCAGGAGTCCAGTCAACACCCGACCCCACCACGTGGCCCGAAACAACCCTCCATATGCCACGTACAGCGCCACGTCGACCGTATGGTCTACATAGTCATAGAGTCATGCAACCGTCCGTACAGTGCCATGTCATCCGTATGAACTGCACAGTCAGCCATCCATACAGTACAGACGCCCAGTCAGTAGGGAGGCGAAGTTTTTGCGACGATCATACGGTCGTCAAATTTAACACAGTGACTTGCTGACATCAGCACCACATCAGCACTTTTTGAAAAAAAATTGACCCCTCTACATTGAGCTTTTCAGTTTTGCAGTCCAACTTTGAAAGGCCATATCTTGCTCATTTTTGCTCCTTTTTTGGTGCAATTTTTTTTGAAATGGGCTAGAATTTCGTGATCTTCGCAGTGGCATGGTTATTTTCTGATTTTGGTGCATAGGTTTTTTGAAATTTTCAGATTCTCTCAGCTATACCTATCCAATCCTCAATTCTGCAACTTCAAAGGCCTCGTTTGAGCTCATACGACCTCCTTTTCAGGTGCCATTTTTTTTTAAGTGCTTATTTCTTCATCTACTTTCAGAATCTATGATCAGATCTCAGAGGTTTTGAGTGGAAATTGTACTTTCAGATATTGGTCTTATTTGGCCTATTAGGTACTTGTAAATTGCTTGGATCTTAGTTAGATCTCTTGCATTATCAGTTTGAGACTCTTTTGGTCTTATTGAGGCAGTTGTAAAATTGTAAATCAGAAGTCCACTTTGCCATTTTTTGCAAGTGGCCCATTGTATACGCACTACTTATAAAGTGCCAAAATCATCACATTTGGGGGGGGGGGTTCTTTGATTGAGTGAATTTGGGGGGGTGTCTTGTGTGATTGTGCCTCTCTTTGTGCTCTTTCCATTCTTGTTGCAATGAGTCCTAACAAATTTCCACCTTTAACTCCACATAATTATGCATCATGGAAAATTAAAGTATGGAGTAAATTAATGGAAAAGGGTCTCACACATTACATAGATGGAACAATAACAGTACCACCTGATCCTAAGGCTGATCCAAATGCTCAATTATAATGGCTCACAAAGAATTGCATGGCTCTTGGAATCTTACGCAAGTATGTATCAGATGACCTCATTTTTCACATTGAGAAGTGTAAAACAATCAAAGAGGCTTGGGATATGTTTCAGAAATTATATGGACAAGTTGATGAAATCAAAGGCTATCAGATTGACAATGATCTCACCAACTTGGATCCCAAGAATTTTGATACAATCCAAGATTATGTCACCAAAGAAAATGAGCTAAGAGCAAAGCTTAAGGATTGTGGAATTGACAAAAAGGATACTCAATTGATATTCAACTTGTTGGATAAGCTTGCACCAGAATATGTAGCATTTGTGTCTAGCTTCCAAACTCATCGTTTGACAGTGGGGAGTTCTTATGTTATGCCTTCATTTGATGCTTTCACAGAAATGTTGATATTGGAACAAACTAAGTTGTTGAACATGGGGTTTCTCAAGTCTTCAAAGTCCAAGGCTTTGGTAGCAAATCAAGGAAATCAAGGAAGTCAAGGCAAAGACTCCAATAAGAAGAAGAAGCAATCCAAGTCTAAGCCACATCAGGAAAAAGGGCAATCATCCTCTCCATCACAAGGCGATTTTTCATCCTCTTCCAAGAAGGGGACACCACCTAAGAAGGATAAACCAACTTGTACATATTGCAAAAAGTATGGTCATGATGAGCATCGATGCCACACAAAGCAAGTTGATGAGTTAACCAATCTTCTTAAGAAAAACAACATCAACTTGCCATCCGCCTACACAAAGAAGGATTCATCTCCTTCCTCTTCCTCACAGTCTAAGGGAAAAGGGCAAGCATTTGTGGCTACAACAGGTTCTTCACAACAATGGATACTTGACTCGGGTGCCTCATATCACATGGGTTCTACAAAGGAGCAGTTTTCTTCATTGGAACCATCTAAGGTACCTCACATTTACATAGGTGATGACACACAAGTAGAGGTTGAAGGGAAAGGTTCAGTTGACATGGATGATGGAACATTTGAGAATGTTCTCTATGTTCCTAACTTCTCTACCAACCTTCTCTCCATCTACCAAATCACTCACTATGGGAATGGGAAAAAGGTTGAGTTTACACCAGATTCAGTTGTGGTAGAGGAACTTGATGATGATGCCTTGGTAGCAGTGGGACAAGTCAATGACAACTCAAGGCTTTATTCATTTTCCCACTTTGTGTCAAGTTCACCTTCTAGGGCCTTGCTTACTCATTCAAATTCAGAAAGTAAGCTATGGCATGAGCGGTTTGGTCACCTCAACTATCGATATCTTCAGTAGCTCAACACTAAAGACATGGTCACAGGTCTACCTCAAATCAGTTTTTCAAAGGGTGTATGTTTAGGTTGTTCCATGGGCAAGCATCCCAAAGAGAAGTTTGATAAAGGGAAAACTTGGAGAGCTTTGGAAGTTCTTCAACTTGTTCACAGTGATGTAGCAGGTCCATTTCCAGCACCTTCATTTAGTAAGGCCTGCTATGTTCTTACCTTCATTGATGACTACTCCCACTTCACTTGGGTCTACTTTCTCATTCATAAGAGTGTAGTATTTGATAGATTTCAGGACTTCAAGACTCATGTGGAGAAGCAATCAAGGAAAGTGGTCAAGATTCTTCGCACAGATAATGGCAGGGAATATGTGAACAAGAGACTTGAGGATTTTTGTACATTTGAGGGGATTGATCTTCAGCATTCTGTCGCTTATACTCCATAGCAGAACGGGGTTGCAGAATGCAAGAATCGAACTCTCAAAGAAATGGCTAGCTGTATGATACATGCATGTTCTCTTGATCCCGCCGTTTGGGTAGAGGCTATCAGTTGTGCCACACACATCCAGAATCGGGTTCCTCACAAAGCTTTGCAAGGTATTACTCCTTTTGAAGCTTGGGCTGGTAGGAAACCAATTGTGAGACATTTTAGAGTCTTTGGGTGTCCAGCATGGGCTCCCATACCTCCATAGAAACGCAAGGCATTGGAACCACAAAGTCGACCTTGCATATTTGTTGGATATCCTGAGGGTGTTAAGGCATACAAATTGATGGATCTAGAGACACATGAGGTATTCATTGAGAGGAGTGTTCACTTTGAGGAAATCTCTCCTAGCTTAGCCTCTCTACCTCCTCCACCTTCCTCCATTGTGGATAGTGATGTTAATGATTCAGATGATGAGACTCCCTCAACTCCGACTCACAGGGTTACACCTCCACAGGGTCCACTTGCAGTTGAGGAGCCTCGTTCTCCACCTCCACCTAGACCTCGTTGGGCTCGACAGACACTTGAGTCTGCGGGTTCTCTTGTTGGGGATCCTTCAGATACACAGAGAACTCGATCACAACATCAGGATCTTCCACATGCATTCATTGCTACCGCTTCCGATCCATAGACATTTAAGGAAGCATCAGGGGTTCCTGAGTGGGACCAAGCTATGGAGGAAGAGTATAGTTCCTTGATGAGGAACAACACATGGGATCTAGTCCATCTCCCTAAGGGGAGAAAGATGGTTCGATGTAAGTGGATCTATCGAACCAAGTTTGCAGCGGATGGTAGTGTGGATAAGTATAAGGCTCGGCTTGTTGCAAAAGGTTTCTCGCAGGTTGCAGGTGTTGACTATACTGAGACCTTTGCACCCGTAGCCAAGATGAACTCCATTCGTTTGACAATTGCTATTGCTGTAGCTCATGGTTGGGCTGTACATCAGATGGATGTGAAGAGTGCTTTTCTTCATGGTGATCTTGATGAGGAGATTTATATGGAGTAGCCACAGGGTTTCATCCAGGATACTTCCTTGGTTTGTAGACTAAGGAAATCTCTCTATGGCCTTAAGCAGGCCCCAGGGCTTGGTACGCCAAGATGGATTCCTTTCTTCTCTCTACAAGGTTCACCAGATGCCATTCGGATCCGAATGTCTACATTTTGCGATAGGATGACTCTCACTTAATACTTGTGCTCTATGTTGATGACTTGATCATTACAGGGAGTACTTCATCCATCATTAGCAAGGTCAAATCTACTTTGCATGATAGATTTTCTATGACTGACTTGGGTCTTTTGCACTACTTTCTCGGGATAGAGATTTCATAGTCACCTTCTGGGATTACACTTTCGCAGCCCAAGTATGCTCTTGATCTACTTGCACGCTTTCATATGGCTGATTGTAAGCCTGCCCCGACTCCCTTTCTTTCAGGAGTCAAGCTTGAGGCTAAGTGTTCTTCTCCACTAGTTGATGCCACTTTGTATCATCAGCTTGTGGGTAGTCTCATCTACTTGACTCATACACGCCCTGATATTTCATTTTTAGTTGGCATGGTTTCTTGCTTCATGCAGGATCCACATGAGCTTCATTGGAAAGCCGCCAAATGCATCCTTCATTACATCCAGGGTACACATCACTATGGGATTTACTATGCAACAGGCACAGGACTTTGCTTGGTTGGTTATAGAGACTCCGATTGGGCTAGCGATCTTGTTGATCGTAAGTCTACTTCTGGTTACAGTTTTCACCTTGGTTTGGGCCCCATTTGTTGGTAGAGCAAGAAGCAACATGCTATTGCTCTCTCTTCGACTGAGGCTGAGTATAGAGGCGCTGTTAACGCAGTGACTGAGACCATTTAGCTCTAGCAGATTCTCATAGAGTTTGGATTCACCACTCCACGACTGACAGTTCTACATTGCGACAATCAAAGTGCTATTGCCATCTCGAAGAACCCGGTCCAGTACCAGCAGACCAAACACATCGAGATTCATATGCACTATATCCAAGAGCTCATCCAGGAGCAGGTCATTGATTTGCAGTATTGTCCTACAGCAGAGTAGGTTGCTGACATATTCACCAAACCTTTCACCGAGAGTAAGTTCCAGCAGTTGGAAGCTCTCTTGGGGGTGCGGGATGTGTCATTAGGGGGGGTCAACTGACTTCTCTTTCCTCTCTTATGGGGGGACTTTTTCCTCTTTGAGGTTTTGTCCTTCTTCTTTGAGATTCTTTTGTACATTCATCTCTCTTTTGGGGGGGAGTTTTTTTCCCACTGGGTTTTCTCCCTTTCTCCGTTTGTGAGAGATTGCACTGCATAGTTTTGCTTGCATTTGCATATTGTACATGGGTACCTATCATGGCCTAGTAGCTGGGACCCATCTTGCATTGTTGACTTGAGTCTTCATTCCCCTAAGTTGCACTTAAGTGGGGGTGTTGGTGTAAATAAATATTCATTTTGGATAGTATTACACTTACTTAAGTTAACTTAGGATAATGCATCTCTTCGTAGTTTGGATTTGAGACACTTAGGGAAGTGTGCACTTAGGGATAGAGCTTGTAGGAGAAATTCCACCTTTTGTGGTCTTATTTTGCTGTTACACTCCACATTCAGTGCGTCATCCACCTCTTGTGGAATATTATATTATTTTTCCTACCTACCCTTAGTATTTCTTACCTACCCTTGTTTCTCATTGAGCCACATGTCATATTTGTGTGCTCATACATCCATATGGCCTTGCCTATATAAGCAGGCCTCTATTTATTGTATTGGTTAATCCAGTTGATCATTTTGCATATTGATGAGAATACAGTTTGTTCTTGTCATTCTATTGTCTCTTTTATGCTTTTCATTGTGCCCTTGATCTTGGCAAAATCCTACAGAAACATCATCTCCTTAGTCTTTGTAGTCCATAGGTAGTGAGTAAACCGGGTAGTGAGTAAACTGGCAGGTCATGAGTGAATCGGAAAGCAATAGACCAGCAGGCAATAAGTAAACTGATAGGTAGTAAGTAAACTAACAAGTAGTAGACCGGCAAGCAATGAGAAGACCAGAAAGCAGTAAGGAGACTGGATAGCAGTGAGTAAATCGACAAGGAAGATGTCCACCGGCTAAGCAAAGAGCAAATTGGTATATAGGAAGAAATCAATTAGATGGGTTTTGATCGGTACACTAGAAGAGTCAGTAATTGATAGACTGGTAACATTCAGTTACAACTAGCTAAATCGGGAGTCTTCTCTTAGTCAACCAGTGGACTTATCGACATGTTCGACTATATTGACACAGATTCCTGCATGATTTCAGAAGCACAATTTAAGGCCTGACAACGGAATTTTGAAAGGTATGTTTTGGAGGGAAAAGTTGGTGATAGACTAAAGGGTCTATAAATACAGATATCTCATTCTTCATATGGGTGTTGTCAAGGTGAATTAAGTCAATGTGAAAATGGACACAGGGGGGTTTTAGAGTTTGCAAAGCCGAGTGACAGAGGACTGGTAGCGTGGGGGTTTCATCAAGCACTGACTCAGATGACAGAGGACTGACAGTGTAGAATTCAAGTACCAGCAAAATGACAGAAGGTAGAGTTGTGGAGAACAACCACAACCAATGCAGACCTAGTGTGATACTTAATTGTGATATGATCAGGCTAATGTGTAGCTTTTTGTATTTGATCATCCATCTATTTCTTTCTAATAACTGCAACATAAATCCCTTAACTAGGTGGACTTTAACAGGTCCCATTGTATAAATCCCTTAACCGGGTAACATCTTTATTGATGTTCTAAGTCCTTTAACTAGGCTACCTTTAACAGGGTGTTAGTCCCCCCTACAATTTTTCTCTTTTAAATATTCATACTCGCGAGTTGCCTTTTGTGCCTTTACTTTCGTCGGGTCATTTGTTTTCCCTCGTACTTGAACCGTTGAACTCTTTCGAAAAAGTTCAAATGGTTCAAGGTTCAAAGCGCATTTTAAAAGAGTCTTTTTTTTTGTCTTTGTCGTCGTGTGAACAAGTGCGCTTTTGTTTGTGGTCTTTGAAGTTTTGAACCCATTGAACCAATTTCAAGTGGTTCAAGGCTCAAAATGCCTTTTGTGAGTCGCGACAATGTATCATTATATAACGAGCATGAATCCTTATGTTTTGAGTTGATATGCGGTCTTGAACCTTGAACCAAATCTCATGCAGTTCAAAAGGTTCAAGGTTCATGTTAAATATTCCTTCTTCTTTTTTTTGTCGCTCGTTCCCGGTGTTGTTATGCATGCCGCCCACTCACTATTATATTTCTTAAGTGAACTTGAACCGATGAACCTTTTGTCAGATGGTTCAAGGTTCATAGGTTCATTTCAAAAATTACTCTAAGGCTTTTTGGTGAAAATAAAAGTGGTGTGACAGGAAGGAATATTCCCTTATTCAACAATTTAAAACTCTAAATGTGGAAAGTAATCATGAGAACATCAAATTACTTGTGCGGAAGTGATGGATAATTAAGAAGGTGTCAGTTTTTGTCATTTCACCGTTACTTCGCACGCTTGGGTAAATCATGATGAAGTGTGTGTGGCTTTATAGATATTTTCCCATCTGATTGAAGGAAATGTGTATGAATTTATTTCCATATTTGAGAAGGTTGCAGCTGCCATACTTGAGCAAATTGGAGGTGTTGAAGGTAAAACCAGCTCTGATTTCCTTAGGAATTTCCAATTTTCATGGTGGTAACGGGTAAGTTCAGTTAATCCTTCCTGAGTTGTGTTTCTTTAAGTTCTGAGGATTTATCAGTATAGAAAAGGAAAATCTCTAAATTGTTGGGGTAGGATACTGTCTTGTTTTTAGAATTTCTTGGTTGAGGGTATAGATAGGCAGTATGAGGCCAATGCTACCAAAGATTAGTCGGACCTCGTGTCTAGTGAGTATTTTGCCAGAATTAGAAGACACCTCCTTGGTTCATGTAGATTTAGGGGATTTCCTAGAAAGAACTAGGAACCCTCAGACTAGTTCATTAATGGAGAAAATAGTTAAGAGTGGTCTTGTGGAAGCTGTTACGTTCCCACTTGTCGCACCATGCCCAGATTTAGTGATGGCTTGCATGAACTGATATGACACAGAGAGTAGATGCATCAGAACTAGTAATGGTGAGCTACTGGTCAAAATCAACAGAGAAACAGTAATGGTGACAATGGGAATTCCACACAAGGATGAATATGAGGACTGGACTATTGGGAACTCATATGCCTACTTCTTGGAAAAGAAGAATAAGTACAGGAGTGTGGTTGCTAAGAATTGGCTCCTAAAAGTTCAAAAAGGAGGGTCATGGCTACCAAAACCCCTGACCAGAGAGCACTTCATCACAGAAGTTTGAGATATTGTGATATTTCTGAACAGGGTGAAGGGAAACTCACATTCTTTCTATTGGGAAGATTGGATGTACTTTTTCATCCAAGTGGTGTTATCTGGTGATAGGTATCTTGATTGGTCTTAGGTAATTGCAGAGAGACGTCATGAAGGGTTGAGTAATTTTGTGGGAATGACAAGTTTTTATATGTCTTCTTATCTTTTCTACATACTAGCTTGTACAAGGGATTGGCCTGGTCTGCCTAATGAACCTTGGATAGATGGGATGAGGGTGTATAATTTTTATCCTCTATTACAACAACAGAGACACATTGAGCAGTTTGATAGATGGAATGCAGTCTTTGCGGGGAGACTTGTTTCTGAGCTTTAGTGGAATGTGAACATGAGTATGTCTGTTGAAGCTATGGAATTTGTGAGTATATATGGAAGTTTCTTTATTCAATTTCCTCAGTTTACTTACATACGGGTAGGTGGCTTTGAGGGCCAACCATTCAAGCTACCTAGGTACGCTTTTGACAGCTACGTGCTTATAGAGGTGAGCAGGTAGTTGGCCCACATTGATAAAAGATTAGGAGCAAAGGGTGAGTCTGGAGTTGTATTCTCAGTTGAACTCATATACTATAGTTGTAAGTCTATATCAGACACCTTGAACCTGGAACTAGAGTTCAAAAGGATGAACCTGCAACCATATGTGGCAAGGGAAAAATTTGACAGCAGGGGTTATGCAATGGAGAACCTGAATGTAGATAGTCATTTTTGTCATGAACCTCAATTAGAGGATTATTGGGAGAACTGCAGTGATGAGTATGAAGTAAGAAAGAGACCGTTGTCCATATTCACTCTGCAATAGATAACTACCATGAGGCTTCCAATTAATATCTCTGGAGTATCAGAAGATACAGAGGAGGATGTTTTAGACCTTGAGTTTGATACAGAAGTCCAAGGGAAACCGATTCCAAAAATTGACTAGAACAAAAAGGAAGATGATAGTATCCAAACCAGAACCTTCAATGTTGTGAGGAGAACAGAGAGATGGTTGAGGAACCAAAAGTTTAAGGAGGGACCTCACATGTCCTCACATGAATCAAGTATTGATTCACACATTGTGGTTCAATTCTTGTTTCTGCCACTAACGAAATTGTTGATATTGCAGGTGTTTCAAAGCCCGTTGTAGAGAAAATTCAACCTACAAGGTCGAGAAGGTCACCATCTTCCAGTCTCATACTTTCTCGAGTAACTCGATCCAGAAGCAAAAAGAAGAGTAGGGAGCCCATCTTGAGACAGGTTATTGTAGACTTGGACCCTAGTGAGGAGCTTGAGGAAACAATGGATCCACTGAATCAAGATGAGCCTGAGATGCAAGAAATGGACACAAGCAAAGGAGAAGAAAGCCAACATGACCCCATGAACACCATGGTCATTGTCACTTCACCAAACTACAGACAACCCCACCACCTAAGGGACTTGCAAATGCACTAAGATGGTTGGAAGCTGCCATTGGAAAGAAACGGAGTGTGGTGCTGGTTACAATCCCAATGGAGGACATGGTTAGCAGATGTTTGGGAAAGGCGTCAAAGCCAAAGAAACTAAAAACATAGGCAATGTTTGATGTAGATGAAACAACAGGTCACTGGACGACTGAAGTAGCCAAACCAATCCCAGGAAAGGATGCAGACAAAGCTACTGAGGAGGATTTTGCTGTAGAAAAGATAGATTTGGGGGTTGCTTCACAGGCTATAGATGTTAGGAATTTGGAATCATCCACGAAAAGGATAATTTCAAGAACGTGGAAGGATGAAAAAGACAAAAGAGAATTGAAACAAGTTGTTACTCTGATGGCCGAGTATATCAATGCCATCCATGATCCAAACCCTCAACCTTTGTCATAGATACCAATGTCATTCAACCCTAAATCTCCAGCCAACTAGAAAATGCTAGATCAGGTTCAAAGGAACATGGTAGTGATAGAGATGTGCAATAAATGGTTGGACCTGATAATACAATAGGGGTTAGATTATATTATTAATCTAGTTAAAGTTTATAAAGATACTGAAACCATGAGTAAAGAGCTAGAACTAGAAACGGTCGCCTGGGAGAAAGAAAGGACCAAGTGGGTAGCAGTCCTTGCACAGATGAACGATGTTCAGAAATATGGAGTGATGAGATTCCTGGCTGAAAAACTGGTGGATAATTTGGATGATAATGTATTGTACGTGTCAAAGAAAAATGTGGAATGGCACAATTTGATCATCAAACAAGGTCATGAAGAATCCACCAAGCTGCTCAAAGAATTGACCGACTTGATCGATACGATGCAGAAAGACCTCAAGTGTATCGATATCCAGCTCATGAAGGAGGGCGCCAGGACAATTGAAGAGGGTGTAGACATGACCAAGATTTTTCAAGAGAGGATCTAGTTCATTTAGATGACAAAATCCTTGACCGCGGATGACTTTTCAAAGGTGGCAAGGATTGAATCGATGCTCATCATCTGTTCAGACCATTTAGAGGTTCACTAGGCAAAATTTGCACAGGTAAACATGGACAAAGAAGTGTGGAAGCAGAGAATCCTGCACATTGGTCTGCCTTATTTCCAAGTCATCCTAAACTTCTCGGCAGTGCACCTGGATTGGCGTGGTTCTGCGGCAAAGAAGGACAAATCCAAAACCTCCTCTGCCACGGTGGAAGCCTAGCTGATCCGAAGATGAAATATCAGCCTCTTAGTGGTTGTTAATTTAGTTTTCTTTTATGTTGTTTCAAATGGTTTCTTTCACTTGGATGAAAGTAAATGTAATTTGATTACGTAAGACCTATGAGCCTGGTGGCTATTTAAGCTGGAAAGCTTGTCTTTGTAGGGGTTCCGAAAACTGTGAATTTTCAGGAGTAGTAGACAATATTTTGATTTCTCAAATGAATTGTTTGGGAAATATAATGACTGATTATCAATGAAATATCATGTTATGCAATCTTTGAATCTGTGCGTTCTGAGATCCGTAATCTTTCTTGAGAAAGTTATTATGGGCATGATATAATTTTGTGATTAGTTATCTTTGAATTTTTCCCTCAGTTCATGGTTATTATTAGTTGTTGGACGACTCACATTGTATTGATTTGCTTGATCCCCTTTGCCATGTGAGGCATGAGAGAGTATTGGTCAGCCATCAGTATTTGTTGAGCCTCTATTTTGTTTTGAATTAATACAAGTATGTTTGTAAATCAGAGTTTGTGAACTCTCTTTGAGTATTCTTTCAGAAAATTTCCTATGTTTACAGTTTTGAAGGCATTTATTTGTGTTGATGAATGAATGCTGAAGCTTTTCAATGCTTTATGGTAAAAAGTATTAGCATATCATTTGTATAATAAATTCATTGCAAATTATTTGAGAAGCTGCCCTCTAATGCAGAGGTTGAATTTTTATTAATTCATCCAACTGTTGGTAGTTTGTTTCCTTTTAAAAGGGTGAAACAGAGTCATATTTCTCTTAAAGAATATAATTGTTAAGGTTTCAAGAAAGGGACAAATATGTTTACCAACACAGGGTAAAGGCACTAACCAACCTTGATCAAAATCCCTTAACTGGGTGGCACCTAACCAGTGTCTTTGTAATCTCCTAACAGGGATGGCTCTTCATTGGGCATACTCCAGAAGAGTACAAATTTTATGAGTTCCAACTCACACCGTGGTTTTCTCCCTATTAGGTTTCCATGAGATAAATCTGTGTGTTATTGTGTATGTTTTCATGCTTGGTTATTCTTCTGCAATAGTTATTGTAGACGTATAAAAATGACCACTTTCCTAAGTGAATATTTAATATTCATTTTAACCTCATTCCTCTATTTAATTGAATGAATTACTTAATTTATTTAATTAAGTTCACCTAAGCCTTTCATAACCTTTAATTAAAATAATCAATTTATTTAATTAATCTCCCCTTTTAATTAAATTTATATTTAATTAAATTGATGCTTGCAAGTAAATAAATCTAACTTATTTATTTTCCCCACTTGTATTTAAGCAAGTTGCATCTATTTTTGTTGAAATAAAGTAATTTATTTTAATTAAAATTCCCCTCCATCCACTTGCAAAATCCTACATCTCCCACTTGCCTTTCTAAACCCCCTTCTAGATTCTTCTAATCACTTCTAATTTAGCCTAATCCATCTCCTAAATATTGTCACATCCCTAAGCAAAGGGAAGTCACTACTCAAACCCTCAAAATCTTCAATAACCATTAAAGGCTTTATATCTTCAACAAGTTAACCTTCAAGGTCTTCATAACCATTAATGGTTAACTCAACCTTCTTGCATGATTAGAGACTTTCTCTCTAACTCAACCCCCATCTAACCCAAGGGTCTCGTCAAGCATTCATGGCTTTAACCTTTGTTATCCCTTTAACCCTTGCACAAGAGTTTACCTCTTGGGCAAAAGCTTTATCCATTGGATAACCCTAACCTAACCTTAACCCTTACTTCCTAAGGTAACCATCATGTCTTCTCAAGCATTTAATGCTTCTTTCATCTCCTCTCAAGCAACCTCTTGTTGACAATTGTCACCATTTCATTGGTGAGAATTGTAAACATGGATTGATAACTTTCAATCCTAGCCCTTGTCATTGGTGAGAATTGTAAACATGGATTGATAACTTTCAATCCTAGCCCTTGTTAATATTATCCAATCTTGACCATCCATTGCCCTATTTTTCCTATAAATAGATCTCTCATTCTCTCATTTGGGATATCCAAGTTTCATGCATCTAATCTATAGTGAAATCACTAAGCATTTAGCCTCTCTTTGATAAAATCATCTTAAATAGCATTTTAGAAATAATTTTAAATATCATAGCATATCCATGTTAGACTAGTATATATTGTTAGGATAGAATTACTAATCTCCGTCGTAACATCATATTCATGCTAGTTTAAATCATCATAGATTCAATATCATACATATCTAGGAATGCATTCATGCTAAATTAATCAAACATCACTCATTCTTGAAGTTGTCATTCCTAAGTCACTTTGCTCAGTGATCTGAGAGCAAAGGCATTGGCTTGAGGGATCCTGTGAGATAGAAACAATGGAACACCCCTTGAGAAGTTGAGCTATTCAATATAGCTCCATAACTTGCACCACGAGTCTCATTGGTGTGTGGATCTTTTGGAGACCAAATTTTACGTTTCTTTACCCCATATTTCCCGCACATGATTATTTATATTGATGAATGTTGAGTTAGCAACAACTTCGGTTAAAAGGCTTAATTGAGTAAGAATCGGTAATGTGTTGATTCACCCCTCCCCTCTCAGCACTAGTTGGGTCTAACAATTGGTATCAGAGCTCAGTTCCTCTGGAGAGAAGCTTGACAACTTGAGGATAAATATCATGGAAGAGTACCGGTATCAGAAGCAGATTGATGAAGCTAATGAGATTATTGCTTAGTTGAAAGAGAGACTGAGAAAATCTCTTGCTGAAAGGAAGGAATTGGCACAATAGCTAAATGAGAGCCAAGATATCATAGATCAACTCTTTGAACAAAGTGGATCTAAAGAAGCTGAAGAAATGGTCTTAGAACTCATGGAAAAGAACAAGAAGCTGACCGAAGAAATCACACATCTCAAAAGCATGAAGGTCAGGCCCTGAGAATGACTGAGATACTGGAAGCTGGCAGAAGTGCTGATGAAAGAAAGAGAGGCAGAAGAAGATTTGTCAAAAGCTAAAAGAGCCAGGAGGCTTGTTGAAGATGTCCTGAGAGAAAATGATGCAATCATGATTGAGAAAGATGAAGAGATCCGAGTTCTCACTCAGAAAAATGAATACATACATAAACAACTGAATGACAATGAAGAAGAAAGGGAGAGGATGATGAAAGAGATTGAACAACTTAAGAGAGTTGAAAACTGAAAAATGAGAGAAATGAGAAGCTAAGAAACTTTAATGAAAGCTCTGAGAAGGTAGATAGACAGTTGAAGGCTCAGTGAAGGACAAAGGATACAACCGGTCTTGGTTACCCCGGTTCAGGTCCTATGGAAACTGGAGAATCATCTAAATCCAAAAGGATGAAGGACGATAAAAGAAATCACTCGAAAGCAAGAGGTATGAAGTCTTCCAAATTCTCTTGTAATCATTATGGAAAATCGGGTCATAAGACCAATGACTATAGGAATAAACCAGTTAATAAAAAGAAGACTTTCACTTTTGATGGTTATTGCCACAATTGTCATAAGTATGGTCACACTGCTTATGAGTGAAGATCTCAATCAAGCAGACTGTCAAGTACAAAAATATTTAATGACATTGCTTCACTTTCAATAAGTTTGGACACAGATCAAAAGAATACAGGTTCAAGACAAAGGTATCAAGACCATCGTTCAAACCAGTTATTCCTAACAAAAGGAGTAATCAGTTGAATGCCACATGTTCCATGTGTGGTAATTTTGGTCATGTTGGTGAAACATGCAGAATGAGGATGGGTCAGAGAAACAATCCAGGACCATGGAGGACAACTGGTATGGCATGCTTTAACTACCATAAGATCGACCATCTATCTAGAGAATGCAGAAGTCGATCCTACAACTGATCTGCAAACAAGAATCGGTTTAGCAAGAAAAAGGAGCAAAATGACCTGAAAGGAAAGAAGACAACTGAAGAAATAAGAGATGGAATGAAAAAGACATGGATCAAGAAGGATGAAGGAAAAGAAGGACAAGGACATTCTGAAATCAAGTCATCATCTATCGGTGATGACAGTTCCACTTCTAACTAGGCATACAGATGCCCAGGGGGAGCACATATGGTAATATTACTCTTGAATCCCCTCAACAAATGTAAGGATGTGTTTATCTGCATAGTTGTGATACATAAAATTTGGTCTAAAAGTTCTTAATTGAATTTTTTCTTATGAGCTATTTATTTGAGTATCGGTATCGACAACTAATAACCGGTGAAGTCAAATCGATGTACCTTAAGTTGTGAGCTTCAAATCTAACCATTGGATCCTAGCACCAATAAATCTCAATGGATAAATAAGGAAATGGTAGCGCATTTTCATTTACCTAACTACTTGTGAATTTTCTTGAGCTCCTATGCTTTCAAAGGCGATTTGAAAATTTCTAAGCTTTGTTTGTGCGAAAAAGAAATTCAAGCAAAGCGATAGTGGTGTTTGGTATTCCTTAGGAAAGGGTTTTCAACTACATCTGAGAAAATATTGATTGAAGGTCATCATGGCAGCGCAGATATCAACTCCTATGTTGGTTGAAGCTATCAAGGAACCCCAACCCGAGTTCAAGCTGCACCTAATGAAAACCGGTGAAATATACAAGACCTGTGCCTTATCATTTGTGCCCTCTGGTGTATTGTTGGTAGAAGATATCCACTCCTATATTCATTGCAAGCTTGAAGAACTTGGAGATAATTTCATTTGAAGTGAGTTTTAAGGGTTCTATGACAATTATCAGTTGAAACCAGGCTTCCTACATCTGAAGACCAAGGGTTTGGCATATGTTGTAGACTTTCTTGATTAGTTTCATGGTGATTAGGTTAGATATGTATTGAGAAGGGTTTGTGATCAATTTTTGTGGTTGGAAGATCATGTATCAATCAAGATCACAAAGGAGATGATTTGAAGAGTGATAGGGTTCAGTGCAATCAGTAAAGCATTAACCCTAAGAATGATTTCATCAACTAAAGTCACCTGGTTAACTAAATCCCGGTGTGACAGTAGAGCAATCACTATCACTCATATTGAGGATGTTGAAGTAAGATTTGCCTCTGCGGTGTTGGGATACAGGGTTTAACAATCAAGTCGAATGAATAGTGTGTCGAGTGACGCCATCCATGTTGGATATCGAATTATCAAAGAAGATGCAATATATGATATATGCGAGATGATTCAAAGTCAGTTCATGGTGAACATGGAAAGAATAAAGAAGGATAAGAAGAAATCCTTCAAATATGGCTCTCTACTGCTATGTATATTTTTCTATGTGCTAAAATATTTTCCCGGTAAGGGTAATGTAGTATGGTCTCAGGAGAAACCTATCATGGTTTAGATAGGTGAAATGATTAGAGATCTGGGAAAAAAATTTAGGGAAGCAATATGGGGATATTTCAAGGAATTCCAAACTAGAATGCACAAGAGGGAAATAATTCCAACCGGAATAGTGCAGAAATACAAGAACAACATTTGATTTCTTGTAGATACAGATTGTTGTATTATCCAAGCAATTGAACCCAGAAATTTTTGGGTTCCACCTATGGGGTATGAGGTTGCAACAGATTTGGTTAAAATTCATATCAATATGCTTCTATCTAAACTAGTAGACTTGAAGGCAAAGAGGTTTGGAACATATGAGGAGGCAAGCTCTAAAATAAAACAAGAACTGCAGGTGCCTATCATTAAAAGAAAAGCAAAGAAAATGATTGATACCCTTGACAAGAAATATGGAGGCTAAGCATCCAGTGCCACTACCTCCACCGGTGCGAGTGAGAAAACAGGGGTCACACCTGCCAAAGATGAAGAACTGACCGGTGGAAAGAAGAAAGTGATAAAAACAAAACCAAAGGGGCCTGGAGCAACTAAATCAACAACATACTCAAAGGAAAAGAATCTTGGTACTCTGGTATCTTCACCAAGCAAAGATAGACCAGTACAAGTAACTTACACTAGAAAGAGGAAGAGTGATCCAAAGCTTAAAGAGGATAAGAAACAAGGTGACACTATATCAGATGTGGAAATAAAGGAGGTTAGAAGAAGTGAAAGGAACAAAGCTCCAACAATTGATGAGATGGTGCAAGGCATCAAAGAATTTGGAGGTTTGTCCGATATTGGAAGAAGATATTCTCTTAGTAACGATGAAGACAAGAGGAAAATTGAGGAAGCTCTAATCTGGAACTTGCGCAACTTTTGTAGAACTCCTAGTGAATTTTATGGCATAATCCCATCATATTTGCTAGATCAAATTAAAGGAAGATGGAAGACTGCTCTAGCTACTGAAAATGAACTCAGAATAAAAGCACTCATGGATGTGCATCACGAATTAGATCTTGATCGAGCTTGACTAGTGGCTGAAGCATGCATTCAACATTTCAAAATAAGGAACAAAACTGGAAGAGTGGCAGTAGGGGAAGTTAGAGAAGTGCACACTGAAGGTGTTTCCTTGTGGAAGGAAATTATGGACCAACAAAAGAAGCTTGAAGAAGAAATTGAACTAGAAACAAAACAGGACAAAGGTGCAGCTATCCTTGATAAAGGAAAAACTAAGGAAAAAGACTCCACTGAAGGATTTGATACGTTCACCTTTGAGGACATCATAGGAAATGTTGTGTCAGACATCCCCAATCTAATAAAGGGTATTGAACAACTAGTTCATACTTCATCGGTGGAGGAAGATGATAAAACTAAACTTTCCAGTCAAGATGAAGTGTTAGTTGAAGACATTCCTTGTGAGGATACACCTCATAGAACCTTATTGTCACCAAATCCTAATCTCTCTTGAGAAGGAAAAGAGGAAGAATAGAAGACAAAGGAAGAGAAGAGAACAAAGGAAGGAAATGAGGAAGAGAAGAAAACAGAGGAAGGAAAAGAGGAATAAAAGAAAGAAGAAGAAGGAAAAGAGGAAGAAAAGAAGATAGAAGAAGAGAAGACAATAGAGGCAGGAAATGAGGAAGAGAAGAAAACAAAGGAAGGAAAAGAGGAAGGAAAGAAATCAGAGGAAGGAAAAGAGGAAGAGAAGAAAGCAGAGGAAGGAAAAGAGGAAAAGAAGAAAATAAAGGATAACACAGTAGTGATGGATACCCCTCCGGCAAAGAGGAAGTTAGTCTTAGACAATGAAAGTGAAAAGAAAAAGGTAAGAATCATCACATCAACTAGCTCAGAAGTTGAGACTTTAGAAATGGAAGAAGGAATAGAGGAGGAAGAAGAAGGTGACTTGGTCATTGATATAAATAAAATGACCCCTAAACAGTTGATGAAAGTCTCAAAAAAACTGAGAATCCAAGCTGAAAAGGTAAAACTGAGAGAGAAGAAAAAGAAGGCAAGAATCCTCACTTATGCCAAAACAAATCTCTCTGATCTCATCCCAGACATTGCAGTTGATGATACTGCACCCATTATTTATTAGTTGGATACTCTAGTTAAAGCAATCAGTTCAGAGGCAACCGATTTGGAGAAGGTTGTAGTAAGGCAATATAAAACAAAGTGAGGAGATAACCTAATGGAGCAGATAACAGTTGGAAAAGTTTCTCTTTCAACCATAATAGAAGAAGTTAAGACCATACTGCAGCAAGTTGGTCAACTATTGATGAAATCTTCAAACTTTCCTGTTTTAATCAAAGATAGATGATAAAAGAAATCAGATTCAAAAGGAGATTCAAGAACTGGTAATCTCGTTTGATCCCCTTAGCAGTTCAACATCAACCTTTATTGGAAAAGTCAAAATGCTCAATCATCAAATCAGAAATTTGAAAGATGAAGAAGACAAAAGAAGTCTTAGTTTGTTAGATCTCCAGTGCTATTTAGCACCAATTATTGATTTCATGCAATTGAACATTAATGAGGCAGACCGCCTAATTCATGCACCTGACTATAAGATAGTTGATGATATGGAGGTCTTCATTGCAGTATTACATGGCCACTTCACTACCATGAAACAAATTCAATCTTCATAGGAATCTTCTTTAAAAGTGGCTTAAGAAACTTTAAAGAGATTTTTGCTTTATTTTGACAAATCTTCTTGGATGGTCTTTGCCATTGATGGCAAAAGGGGGAATTTTGAAATTTTTGGAATCTTGTCGGGAACAAGGGCCATGGAACCAGCATAACAATTTGTATAATTTGCCACCAATGCCAAAGGGGGAGTTTGTTGGCATTCTGATACAATTTTGTATGACTGGTAAATGATATGGTTGTCATTGTTGGCAACATCATCTCCTTAGTCTTCATAGTCCATATGCAGTGAGTAAACCGACAGTGACTAAACTGATAGGCCATGAATGAATCGGCAAGTAGTAGATCGATAGGCAGTAAGTAAACTGACAGGCAGTAAGTAAACCAACAAGCAGTAGACCGGCAAGCAATGAGAAGACCGGCAAGCAATAAGGAGATCAGATAGTGGTGAGTAAATTGGCAAGGAAGATGTCCACCAACAAAACAAAGAGAAAACTAGTATATAGGAAGAAATCGACTAGATAGGTTTTGATTGGTACACCGGAAGAGTTGGTAACCGAAAGACTAGTAATGTTCAGTTACAACCAGCTAAATCGGGAGTCTTATCTCAGTCAATTGACAAACTTATTGACATGTTCAACTATATTGACAGAGATTCCTACATGATTTCAAAAGTGCAATTTAAGGCCTGACAACATAATTTTGAAAGGGATGTTTTGGAGGGAAAAGTTGGCGATAGACTAAAGGGTCTATAAATACACATCTCATTCTTCAGATGGGTGTTGTTAAGGTGAATTAAGTCAATGTGAAAGTGGACATAGGGGGAGTTTTAGAGTTTGCAGAGCCGAGTGATAGAGGACCGGTAGCATGGGGGTTTCACCGAGCAGTGACTCAGGTGACAGAGGACCGACACTGTAGAAGTAAAGTACCAGCAAACCGACAGAAGGCAGAGTTGTGGAGAAAAAGCACAACCAATGCAAAACTAGAGTGATACTTAATTGTAATTTGATCAGGCTAATGTGTATCTTTTTGTATCTAATCATCCATATATTGCTTTCTAATAAATGCAACATAAATCCCTTAACTGGGTGGACTTTAATAGGTCCCATTGTATAAACCCCTTAACCGGCTAACATCTTTATTGATGTTCTAAGTCCTTTAACCAAGCTACCTTTAATAAGGTAAAGGCACTAACCGGCCTTGATCAAAATCCCTTAACTGGGTGGCACCGAACCAGTGTCTTTGTAATCTCCTAATAGGGATGGCTCTTCACTGGGCATACTCCATAAGAGTACAAATTTTGTGAGTTCCAACTCACGTCGTGGTTTTCTTCCCATTGGGTTTCCACAAGATAAATCTGCGTGTTATTGTGTATCTTTTCATGCTTGGTTATTCTTCTGCAATGGTTATTTATATTGATGAATGTTGAGTTAGCAACAACTTCGGTTAAAAGCCTTAATTGAGTAAGAATCAGTAATGTGTTGATTCACCCCTCCCCTCTCAGCACCGGTTGAGTCTAACAGTTCATTGCTCAGCTTGCAAATAAATTTTACCTACTCACACATTTTCTACACAAGAACATAAAGTATAGATGGGATGACAAGTGCCAAAAAGCATTTCAACTACTCAAATACTATCTCATGTATCCACCAGTTCTTATGGAACCAATAAAAGGAAAGCCCTTATTACTCTACATATTGGCAACAAAAACAACACTAAAGGAACTCTTGGCACAACAAGATTAAGATGGGAAAGAATGAGTTATCTATTAGATTAGTTGAACCTTAGTAGGTTATGAGCTTAATAATACTGCTATTGAGTGTGCATGTCTTGCCATAGTTTTTTCTTCATATAAATTGCAATATTATATGTTTACTCATAAGACCAAGCTTGTAGTAAGAATTGACCAACTCAAATACTTACTCAACAAGGCAGCTCTCATAGGAAGATTGGATAAATGGGTGATGATTTTAAGTGAATTTGATATTTGAGTATGTTGACAAAAAAGATATAAAGGGACAAGTCATTACAAACCAGCTAGTAAATGTACCCATGATCAATAATTCTACTCCCATTTTAGAGTTTCCAGATGAATCCATCCTCATAGTGACATAATCTAAGTTATGGAAACTCTACTTTGATGGATAATTTGCACAACATGGAGTAGGTGCAAGCATACTTTTCATCACACCTCAAGGAGATTGTATCCCAAATTCATATCAATTGTCTTTCGCTTATACCAAAACTATTATAAAATATGAGATACTTACTATGAGTCTACGGGTTGCACTATAGTGGAAGATCCAGGAGCTTCATGTTTTCAGTGACTCCCACTGATAATCTGGAAAACAAATGATGACTATCACACTAAAGATGAGAAATTGATGACTTACAAGAAAATGGTGGATGACTTTAAGAAATACATTGTAGAGATAGTCTTTGAGAAAATACCTAGAGAGAATAATTGAGCTGCAAATGTCATGGCTTCAACAACCTCCTTGATTGACATGCCACAAAATATAACCCATTGTGAGTTCTTGGTGGGTAATCTTTTGGTCTCTACATATGAGATCCCTCCATCTAAACTTATATGTGTTATTTGTCTTGATTCCCCTTGGTACTGTAATACCCTAAAAATGGTCATCTAAACCATGGGCCCCTAATCTCGACAACATCACCAAGGTCCTGACCAAAGGCAATTAAATCAACTTTGAGCATACAATTAATTAATTTTTCAATCATTAAATGTCACATGGAAAGTGAATTATTCTATATTAATTAAATATTTATTTAATTAATTAAATCATTCCAAGTAAATCATTTTTGATCAATTATCCTATTTAATTTATTAAATATCCTATCATATTTAATTAATAAATAAATTTGCCATTTAATCATAAAAAATGAATTAATTTATTACAAAAGAGGAATCAATATGCAAAGCAAGAGTTAAATTGAAAATAAAATAAAAGAATTGAATTGAGAGAGAAATCAAACTTGAGATGTTATTTCTTCTTCTAAATTGAGATAACTTGAAATCAGAAAAACAATTAATTGAATTATTAATCATTCTCTAAAATTGGAACTCAAAGCTTTTGAGAAAAGAAGTTCAGTTGCATTGAAAAGACTCTTTTCTTGAATAAATCAAAGAAATATGCATGGAATTACCTATTTTTATCTCAAGTGCATGGAGTTAATTGAATTTTGTCTCCAATGCAAACTCAAACTTATAATATGAATGCATTTCAATCAAACTATAATTTGAATCTATCTCAAGGTTAACTAAATATGATCTCTCAATTATTCAATCATCCTAAATTGTACTTTTTCTTGAATAATCTCAACCACTCATTGCTAATTGATCTTGACCGTTGGTCTCTCTTGTGATTATCTATAAATTCAGCTTTCATCTCTCATTCAAATCATTCTGGAGATTTATTGTTATTATACAGTTTTTGCTCTAGAGTCATTGAAGACATTGTGCTTGCTTTTTTGAGATTATTACATCTTAGTTTATCTTTTTGCATATTTAGTTCAATTATGATTGTTTGAATTCATATAGCTTACTATTCATCCATCTAGCATAATTTCACATCCATTTAGCTTAATATCATGCTCATATAGATTAAATCCTTTATCTTGGTGTAGTCTAGTCACTGATATTGCTTATACAAATCTGAGAGCAAGTCTATACTTGCATATTTTAGAAGGCAATTGGTCGATTTGTTACGGTTTTATTATGCATGCTTATATCTGTCTAACCATACATGTAATGACTTAATTGAAGTGTTGTGTCTTATATCTTGCAGATACTTATTCCACTTTTCACACACACTAGGTATGATGACATATTCTCTTACCTTGGTGACAATACCCTTCCACCCAACCTCTCCAACAAGCAACTGCTAGAAGATGAATTACTCTAAGAGGGGGGGGGGGGGGGGGAGGGGGCGGTGAATCAGAGTAATGTGCAATTTTAAATTTTTAACTGGATATGCAATGTAAATGATAACCTTGAGGCAACTTAGTGAAATGTTTGGTTGCAATGAGAATCTTTAGCAACATTGAACTTTAAAATAAAATAACAAATTAAACCATATTAAAGCATGATATTAATTGTTCATATTAGACTGATTGAACAATTCCTTTGAATGCTTTTTTTTCACAAGGCTTCATGCAAACACTTGAGTATTCAATAACAATAGTTTATAATAGAATGTAATGAATAAAGAAAGTATCAGAGCATCACATTAATGAACATATGAACATGAACTTTTGAGCACATAGACTGAAAAAGATACACACAAAATCACCACATAACACATTATTTTCTTAGTGGAAAAACCCTCATGGGGTATTAAAAAACCACTCGTAAAATTGTCCTTTTATTCATTCAAATAACACCAACTCAATAACAATGGTGGAGCACCAACTCAACACCTAAACTCAGAAGCACCAACTCAGTAATAATGGTGGAGCACCAAATCAACACCTGAACTCATAAGCACCAACTTCTATAGGAGCACCAACCCCTTACAATACTTTCTCAATGATAAATGTAGACTATTAGGATTTTGTAACTGCAATTGTTTTTGCAATCAAAAAACCTTAACAATATATAATAAAATAATTTGCATTATAGCCCATTACAACATGTACCGTGTATGCCAGTAATAGATTAAAATATTTTGCAATTTGAATGTATTGTTTGTAAAGAACCAGAGAAATAATGCAATCTCAAAACATTTAATTTACAATACAAAGATATCTTCTTCAAAAGAGCCTTATGAATTCCGCAGACTCTGTTGTTTTTACATAAACCCTCATAACAGAATAATGGCAAAAAGCCATTCCTTTATAACCAAAAAAAAAGATGAAGACTCAGTTTGCAGTTTACAAACCCACATTGCAACCATTCGAAACCCTTGAGTTAACCATGGTTGAATCAAACTGAAACAAAAATAGGGTTGATACAAGAACTGTAATTTTGAAACTACTTTTGAACAAAACTAACACTTTATCCTTTTTCACTGTCAAAAGAAGAATTTTGTTTCCATTTTTACCTCGAAGAAACAAGAGAAAAATAGCCTAGATATTACCTTGTTCATGGCAGCTTAAGACTGAAATCAAATCTCATAGATTCTTGTTTTACCTTCGTTTCCATCTCATGCGTTAACCACTTCACCATTCTCCTAACTTCACTATCGTTGCTGGCTCGTGCAAAAAAACAAAAAAAATCACCGAAGATCTCAACAAAACAAGAGAAACTAAATACTGTAACAACAAAGCAGCTAGGGTTTTGTTCAAACAAAACAACCTGATGAAACCATTGACTTCACCCTATTTACCCTTGCAATGTTTTGAGACCTTTGACAAAAACAATAATCATTTCAAGTCCAAGTGACCCAACATAATAATCACAAAACCAAATTTACATTATGTTCACTAGCTCACAAACCACGTGAGCTTATCAAGATGTCCAATAGACAATCCAAGTAAAACATGTAATCGACCAAATAATGCCATGATTGTCCAAAGCAAATAATAATCACCAAACTCATAATTATTATAAGCAATTCATTGTCCAGCCAAAGCACCATGTGCTAAGTAGAAAAAGACCCAATGTTTAAGTTCGATATTGATGCCAAACAATAATCAACTGTTCAATGTAGAGTGTCATGTGAAATATAATTATGACCGGCTGCCACATAAATATGACTATCCCAATGTCACTTTGACTATCCAAGTCGAGTGTCAAGTAAATAATGAAACATGTGACAAGTTAAGTAAATGATCTTCCATTGTAATGTAACAATAGAGCCCAAAAGAATATAAATGAAGATAGACCAAGTATGAAACCGAATCATATAACAATATTGTGAGCTATATAAACCATCCTCTGTGAATCACACCTTTGTAATGACACCTTATAACCTGATACAAACTAGTTTTGTATCTCATTAGAACTTTAATAACTTATGAATTATGTTGATAATAAGACCTTGATAACCTAACAATGAAACTATGGTTCCGATGTTGATGATAAGACCTTAATGAGCTATATAAACCATCCCCTGTGAATCACACCTTTATAATGGCACCTTATAACCTGATACAAACTAGTTTTGTATCTCATTAGAACTTTAATAACTTATGAATTATATTGATAATAAGACCTTAATAACTTAACAATGAAATTATCTGCAAGGCGGGAACTCTGGTTCCAATGGTGGGAGCGACCAGGACGATGGAGCTAGTCCTATGGGGGAGAAGGACAAGCCTCCAGATATTCCACAGGCTGATGACATTCTGCAGGCTGATGGTACTCTGCTAGAGAAGAATGTGGATTCTGGAAACATTGGGGGGGGGGGGGGGTGGCGGTCCAGCCCACGTGAAGAGGTCTTGGAGAATGGAAAAGAATCTAGAAAGTGGTCATCCCTTTTTGGAACTAGACCATCTGGAAAATCCTCTTTACCTCCTGTCAAGAATATATCGGACCCTAATAGTGGTAAGTTCGCTATTTATATCCCTGATTTGGTTCTGGAACATAATATAAGAAGTATGTCGAACTCCCTGGTAGGTAAGTTTATGGGATTTCAGCACTACCCAAAGGCCTCCTCACCTTTGCTTTGTCATGTGAAGAAGATAAAATAAGGATCCTCTATGGTAGGCCTTGGATGGTTGGAAAGATAGCTCTGGTCCTTCAAAAATGGCACCTGAATCTAAACATGAGTGACTCACTTCTTGAGCAATTCCCAGTTTGGGTTAAGTTACCAGGTCTTCCTCTTGAGTATTGGGCAAAAAGCATTTTTTCAAGAATAGCAAGCTCTTTTGGTGAGCTCCTCTCAATAGACCCAGTCACAGCTTCAAGAAGAAGGCTCACTCATGCTAGATTTTATGTAGGGATAGCTCATGATGCAGATATGCCAGAGCAGATAGACATAGTGTCAAAGTTGGGAATGTGGAAACAATAGATTGAATACAAATCCATCCCCTTTGCTTGCTTTCACTACAAAAAAGTAGGTCATTGGGCTAAACTTTGTCCTCTCAAGCCTAAAGGGGAGTACAAGCAAGCCAAACCTTCAGTTGAAAGTAAAAAGGCTCCAGAGAAAAAGGTATGGCAAGTCAAAAATTCAGAAAATAAGGAAATTGACTTTGTTGATACCAACTGCTTTAGACCCTTGGGGGAAAATAAGGAAGTGGTCTCCTCAACCTCAGTCTCTAATCTCCCCACCCAAGAAGCATTGAGGAAGGATCAAATGAATGTAGACAACCCCTTGGTAGGGCAGATCCGAATAGAGGAATTAAAAGAACAGTTTGAATCTTCAAAAGAAAACATCAAGATGGTAATTACTGACACTTTGGTCAGTAAGGAAGTGCCTAATACAGTGGATCAAAAGGATGCTGAACAACCTGAGGAATGGGAGATTATTGGCTCTCAAGAAGAAAAAACTGACTCTTCCCCGCTTATGATAAGGTCTGAAATGCAAGAAGCCCATAAATGTGCCATATTGGGTATGAACCTCTCAGATTCAAACCAAACCTCTAAAATAGTCAGTAGTTCTTCACATGACTCCAGATCTCCTATCTGGGGTAATGAAGAAGAAATTTCTAGAATTCTCAGCAACCCTGAAGCAGTTCTTGAGAAAGAAGATGACTGGAAAATTCCAAAATACAGGAATAAAAAAGGATCCACTCCCTCGGCTTCCCAATTAAGGAAGTCTAGTATAATTGCTCAAGTTGATGTCGGGTATGTCTCATCATCTCCAGGATGACCTTCTAACCACAAAGTCAGAGACAAGGAGGCCAGCAAGAACATAGCAGACGAGACTTAGAAGACTCTGAAGGAGTTAGGAATTGGTAAGTAACTATGATTATTATCTCTTGGAACATTAGGGGACTAAATAATCCCCACAAGCATGATATTATTAGGAATATGATAAGGGATAGCAAACCTGGTATTTTTCTTATTCAAGAAACTAAGATGAGTAGAGAAAAGGTTGAATCTTTGAAAAAATTTTAAATCTAGGAGTATTAGTGGTGGTAGCTCGGAAGGTGCCTCTGGAGGCATTGCAACTATTTGGAATCTCAATAATGTTAAAGGTCATGTTCTTATTCAAGAAAATAATTTCTCTTGCATTAAATTTGAGCACTTAAAAGACAGAACATCGTGGGTCATCACTAATATATATGATCCTAATACCTTGAAAGCCAGAAGCATTTTTTGGAAAAAATTAATGGAAATAAGGGACAACTTCAAGAACCTTAGTTGGTTGGTCATGGGAGACTTCAACACCCCTTTGAGAGGAGGAAAAATTTGGTGGAAGCCCCTCTCAGCTGAAAAGTAGACTGGCCTCATAGATTTTATAAACACTCAAGCTCTTAATGATGTGGAGATACAGGGATGCAATTACACTTGGACTAACATGAGGACTGGAAATGACCTTATTCAAGTTCGCCTTGACAGAGCTTTAATTTCTGATGATTGGTACAAACATTATTTCTATTCTCTGTTTGCTCACATCCAGGCTGGGTCTGACCATTATCCTATAACTTTTTTTGCCGACCCCATAAATAGAAGAAGGCATTTTCCTTTTAGGTTTGAAAAAATGTGGACTCTTCATCCAGATCTCACCCATAAAATTCAGGATTGGTGGAACATTTAAGTTGAGGGCACTGCCATGTATAGAGTTGTGAAGAAACTCAAAAGCATCAAAGATAATATAAGGTCTTGGAACAAATCCAGCTTCAGGAATATTTTGAGGCCAAAGGTAAAATCCAGGAAGACCTCAATAAAATATAGGTCCAAATTCAAAAGGATGGTTTCTCTACTGTGTCTATTGCTGAAGAAAATGAGATTCTTAAAAAATACCTTGAAATCATTGCTAAAGAAGAATTTTTTTGGAAGCAGAGATCTAGATGTATATGGTTGAAGGAAGGAGATAAGAACACTAGATTCTTTCATATGTCGACTATCAAGCATAAAGCGGCAAACACGATAAAAAAACTAGTAGTGGACAATGGGGAGCTGGTTAAGGAGGATGAGATAAGAGATGAGGCCAAAAGATTCTTCTCTGATCTTCTTTGTAGGGAGCAAAGGCTAGATGTTAATGCTCAAATTTCTTTCCTTCAGAATATTCCTTGCCTCATTGATGAGCAG
Source organism: Cryptomeria japonica (assembly GCF_030272615.1). NCBI lineage: Eukaryota > Viridiplantae > Streptophyta > Pinopsida > Cupressales > Cupressaceae > Cryptomeria > Cryptomeria japonica. The sequence goes on from NC_081410.1 coordinate 11,007,533, forward strand.
GAGAATGCCTCCCTTACTTCTATACCTTTGAACTTGGAGATCAGAAATGTTGTCTTTTCTTTTGATGGCAACAAAGCCCCCAGACCTGATGGCTTCCCCATGTTCTTCTTCCAAGAATTCTGGAATGACTCCTAACTGTCCTTCCTTCTCTGATTAATCATCAGCAAAATGGTTTTGTGCCAGGAAGACAAATTCTTGATTCTATTATAACAGTCCATGAGAATATTCATTCTCTTGTTATGGCCAAGAAGCAGGGTTTCATCCTTAAGCTTGATCTCTCTAAGGCCTACGACCGAGTTGATTGGTCTTTCCTCATGAAGGTCCTATTGGCTTATGGCTTCTCTATCAAATGTGTGGATCTCTTCAAGCAGCTCATCACCTCTACCTCCTTTGTTGTCCTTTTCAATGGGTCTCCCTCTTCCTTCTTTCAAGCTTCTAGAGGACTGAGACAAGGGGATCCCATTTCTCCAATCCTCTTCATTATCATGGCTGAATGTTTTGGTAGGTCTATGGAAAGTATTCTGATGAGAGGAACTTTTAAGGGACTCCAACCTTCCTCAGCTGATCATATTTTCTCCCACCAATAGTTTGTGGATGACACCATTATCATGGGGGACTCAAGCATTTCCGAAGCCAGAATCTTGAAGGACATCCTTTGTAGGTTCGCTTTTGCTTCCGACCAGCTTATCAACTAGGTTAAAAGTGAAGTGTTTTTCATCAACACTCCTGAGAGAAGACAACATAGAATCAGCAGAATTTTGGAATGTCAGATTGTTGATCTTCCTGCCACTTATCTTGGTCTCCCCTTGGGAATTGCTCCACCTGATTCCTTTTGGAGTTCTCTGGTGGAGAAATTTCAAAGAAAACTTGCTGGTTGGAAAGGTGCTCTTCTAAGTCAAGCTGGAAAGCTTCAACTTCTGAAAGCTTCTCTTCAAAGCATTCCTATTTATGCCCTTAGCCTCTTCAGAATTCCAATTAAGTATGCTGATGCAATTGAGAAAATTCAAAAAAAAATTCTTTGGTCAGGGGTTGAGGAAAAGAAAAGAATGGCTTTTGTGGCTTGGGATAAGGTGTGCAGATCCAAAAATAATGGAGGTTTGGGCCTAAGAAGAATCCAAACCCTCGATGAAGCTCTCTTATCTAAACAAGTTTGGAGACTGTTCCACTCTGATAGTGAATGGTGTAAAATTTGGAGAAGTAAGTATTCTCTTTTGACTTCTTCTCTTCCCTCTTTAATCAATTCTGATTTCAGTATTAATGGGTCCCATATCTGGAATCATGCCTCTAAGTGTAAAGACAGTATTGCTAGAGGGGTTAAATAGAGAGTTGGCAATGGTAGGAAAGTTAGATTCTGGAAGGATGCCTGGCTTTTTGACAAGTCTCTGATTGATATCCCTGAATGGGCCCCTTTTGCTTCCCCTTGTATTAGAGTCTTTGGCTCCTTAGTTGAGGGGTATTGGATAGGAGATAAATGGTAGAACATTGAATGTATTCACCCTGACCTAATCAATCTTGAGAATCATATTACTTATGCTTGGTTGAACAATGAGGAAGATTCCCTTATTTAGAAATATGAACCTAAAGGCAATATCACTGTCTCTTCAATGTATGGTGTTCTTTCCCCCGCCCCCTCTGAGAATCATTTTTGGTCTAAAGCATAGATAAAGGGTCTTATCCCTAAAATCAATCTTTTCTATTGGACAATCCTTCAAAATAAAATCTTGACCTTAGATAATCTTACGGGTAGAGGATTTTATTTCCCTAATAGATATGCTTTATGTCTTGAGGAGGAAGATTCTGTGGACCATTTGGCAATCCACTATTCCTTCACTGTTTCAATTTGGGAAAGATTTCTTAAGAATTTTTGCATTGATTGGGTGTTGGCTAACACTATCAGTGAATTGTTTCATTATTGGAGTTATCATTGGTCTAACCCCTTTTTGAGATCTTTGTGGCAGCTATCACTCCCTCATATTTTGTGGGGGATTTGGAAAGAAAGTCACAACCGTATTTTCAGGGACACCTCTCTCACCTAGGCTGTTGTTTTCCAGAAAATCCAAAGGGCTATTATGGAGAACATTGGGATCATTGGGGATTCTTGCTACTCTGCCAACCCCTTGGAAGCTCACATTTCCAGTTCTTGGAATTTGAAGAGGGTTGGTAGTACTGATCCCAAACTAAACAAGAGACTTGCAGCCAGATGGCACACTCCCCCTCATGGTTGGCTCAAAATAAACTTCGATGGAGCTGCTAAAGGCAATCTTGGCCTTGCAGGATGTGGGGCAATTCTCAAAGATGAAAATGGTAGTTGTAAGGAAATGATTATTGTTCCTATAGGTTGCCAAACTAACCATAAGGTAGAAGCTATGGTTGCACTCCAAGGTATTCTCCTGGCCAAAAGATGGAATTGTCCTTATCTATGGATTGAAGGGGATTCTAATAACATCATCAAATGCCTAAAGGGGACCTCTAAGCCTTCATAGACTATCAATAACATAATAAAGGCTTCTAGAGATCTCATCAACACTTTTGAGAAATGCTTCATATCTCACATTTATCGTGAAGCTAATGGTTCAGCTGACTGGGGCAACCAACGTGGTGTTCAATCACAAAAATATGGTTACCTGGAAGGGGGAAGATGGCCTCCTCGATGACGTTAGATCGATCATATTTAAGGATCGATACAATAGTACCCCAAAGATCATAAATGGACTTAATAGGAGTGCTACGAGTAATTATAATAATGTCAGTACCATTTATTACAAGACGCATGCCACCTTTTCCCACGCTTTCTGGGTATATGTGGTAGTTTCAAGAAATTTCTTGCCTAAAGCTCTCTGCAATTCTCAACCTTTTGTTCTAAAAAGTGAAAAAATGAGAGGAAATAGACGTCGTTATGAACCCAGCAACTGTAAAGAGTGGAAGCAAAAGGAGGTTGTCTGAAACATTTTGTAGAAGGGTGGGTTTTCAAAGTTTATGGAGAGGCTCCATGGGAGGGACATCACAATTAGTAAATTCTTCTGCAAAAACTAGAGAAAGGGTACTCTGAAGATGGGAGATCAAACAATCTCCATTGGTGAAGACCTCATCGCTCAGGTCACCGGACTCCGCAGGGAAGGAAGTAATTACTATAGAGACAGAAAATTGAGCAAGGAGGCTATTGAGTGATATCCCGAAATGAAAAAGGAGAAAAGTGCCTGGTTAAGCTAAGTAAAACTTACTATCCGCCTAGGGCATTTGTTAAGCCATGGAGAGAGGTTTTATTTGCTATTATGCGCTATGTTACCTTGGATGGAAGATTCACAAAGGTGTATGGCTATCATTTTGTTTTGATTAACCATTTTAGGTATGATGAAAAAGTTAATATCCCTTATTTCTTGTTGTGTTCTATGAATGCAACCATTAAGGCCCATAAAGAGAACCCTAAAGGTGATACAACCATGCATCAATGTCTAATGGTGTTAATTTATGACCACCTTAAAGCCAACCAAATTGCCTGCCCTTAGCCTTCAATCTTTGAGTTTGAGGAGGAAGGGTCAGATTCCTTTTTTCTATGGGTGAGGAGTTTGAAAGCAACTCGATGAGTGAGTCTGAGGAGAGTCTGGATGACTCTGAAGCTGAAATTAGTAAGAAAAGAAAACAAGTGAGTACCAGGCCTTCCTCCTCGAAGGGAAAGAAAAAATCTAAAGAAAAAAAAATTCAGATTCGTTCCTCCTCAAAGGAAGAGGTCTCTGAGGATTCTGAGAAGGATGAACCCCAGTCTTCTCAGAAAAAGAAAACCAAAGTTTCTATTCAGAAAAGGAACAAACAAAGAGACAGGAAGATAATATTATTGAGTTGGAGGAACAAGTGCAGAGAAAGGATCCTGAAGTCGACCAGAATTTGGTGGAGGTGACCACAGGGGAAGGTTTTGATTAGAGGATAGATGGAAAATATGACAAATTCACTAGTGGTGACCCCCCCAAAAAGGAACAGGATAATTCTGGTGAGAAAACTTCCCCCTCAAATCCTCCCCTTGAGGGTTTGAAAGGTTTTGTGGACACCATTGATTGGTTAATTAACAGTTACAAGAAAGTTGTGGAGGATAATAAGAAGCTTAACCACAAGGTTCAAAATCTAGAAACAATTAGTATTGGTGGAAGCAAATCTATGGCGGAATATGTTGAGGACTTGACTAAAAATGTTGCCAAAGCTGAAGAAATCAAAGATTCCTTCAACCCTAGGTTCAAGCAAATTGAGAAGGACCTGACAGAGAGAAAAACTAATGATATTGTTATGGACCAGAGAATGGCGGAAACTGATAACAAATTTAACAAAATTGAAAAGTGCCTCAAAAGTATTGTTGAACAAAGTTTTAATATTTTAAAGGCTTTAGCTGACAATACCAAAATCCTCATCAACAAATTGGAGGATGAGAAGGATTCCCTGGAGCTTGAACCAGACATTGAAGGTACGAGAGAAGTGCAAGGACCCAAAACTAGAACCAGAGGCAAAAAGAAGGAAAAGAAGCCAAACAAGGATATGGAAGAACTCAAAGTTGTTGCGGCAAACTATGCCCAGTTGGTCAATAAGGTGGTGAACCTTCTTAAGTCCTTATAGTTGTTTTGTGTTTTCTTTGGTTGAACCGCTTTGTTGTTCCTTTCTTTTGTTGTCCATTAGGTTTACTGGCCTTTTTGCTAGTCCTTTTGTATGTTGTTTCTAGCAGGTTGCTTTTTGATGAACTATTTTATTCTCGTATGTTAAAGGTTTTGGGTCCTTAAAACCTGTTTTTCATATTAATCAGAACCTAACAATGAAACCATTGATATAATATTAAGCCCTCATCAGAGACAAAACGCATAAGGTATTAAATTCTAATAAGGAACAAAACTAAGAAGTGATTCAACCAATAAGAGTGTAGAACAAAAGTATAAACCACAAGAGAGAAATAAATCACTGACATTGCACTATATATATGCGTCAAGAAGATCATAGCATCACAAAGAACCAATTCAATCTGTTACTTGCACTATGAAACACCAAATATAGAACCTATCACTTGCATGTGTCTTTTCAAAAAAAAAAGTGCTGAAGGTCAACACTTGAAAAGAATGTAACCCTTGTCTGCACATGAACCAAACTTATCAGTACAACCAATACACATCAAATCTGAAAGTGAACCAAAACCAAAGCATTATATTGAAACCAAGTGTGTCACAATGAATTGAATATGCCAAGTATCACAAAGTGAACCAAATGTCAACCAATGTGTGAACCAAATCATGAGATCAATCAATTTTGAAATCAAGGACAAATATGCCACAAAGAGAAAGTCAACAAACTCCCCCTTTGTTCTTGAGGGAAAAAAATGAGCAATCTGAACATCTGAACCAACTGACTATGAACACACGGACATCCTATTTCTTCCCCTTTTTGTCACAAGGACAAAGGAAGAGCCTGTTAAATGCCATGAAATATAACGGAACCAGCTACAGATAGATTAGGGAAGCAGCAAAAAAAGTACCAAAGTAAGAAAACATCAAGTTAATAAGAGAGAAAAAAAGCTCCCCCTGAATCCATGATAGAACAATACTGAAGAAAGGATGGAGAGATAACTCCCAATCGAAAATTAAGTCTTAAGATGTGATTGTTTAGGATCGGATTGGAAAGGAGAAACCATACAAACTTCTTGCATCAAATCAGTTCTAGATGCAGTAAAGTACAATAAGCTTCCTGTCATAGACCAATACTCAAATTGATTTACATCACGTGAATCATCAACTTTAGAAAGTTTACAACCTGTAACCATGGGAGTGCTCACACCACAACAATCATCCATCTAAATTTTTTTAAGCATTTCCTTAGCATACTTAGTTTGAAACAAAAAAATGTCATGTTCAAGTTGAGAAACTTCAAGGAAAGGAAAAAATGTCAACTCACCTAACATGAACATTTTAAATTTTGATTCTATGATTTTAGAAAACTCTTTAGATAAAGCATCATTATTGCAGCCAAAGATAATGTCATCAACATAAACTTCTACAACTGGGATACCATTACCTTCCATTTTAACATAGAGGTTGTTATCCATACCACCTCTTGTGAAGCCATTTGGTATCAAATGTGAGTCTAGACTTGAATACCAAGCTCTAGGAGCTTGGTTAGAACATACAAAGCCTTTTTCAACCTGTAAACATGAGTAGGCTTGTCTTGTGCAACAAACTCTTCAGGTTGTTCTATATAAACTTCCTCATCAAGATATCCATTTAAAAAAATAGTTTTGACATCCATTTGATAAACTTTAAAGTTATTAAAACACGAATATGCCAAAAAATATTCTATTAGATTCAATTATAGCAACAGGTGCATAAGTTTCAACAAAATCTATACCTTCCTATTGTGCATATACTGATAAACTCATAAGGCATTGAGAGGGGGGGTGAATCAATGCAAGCAAAAATAATATGAATCTGATCACCAACTTAAACAACTTAAAACTTAACAAGCATAAGAGGAATATCACAACATAAGCTAATTCCCAATAAAATAAATTCCACATAACACAAGAGATTTATACTTGGAAACCCAAAAGGTACAAACCACGGTGGCAGTTAATACCCACAAGATTCACTATATGCAGAATAAAAATCTTGACTAGTTAAGGTCTTACAAATATGCCCTGTTAGGAGCAGACCTGGTTAGGAGTCACCCGGTTAAGGGATTTAGATGATAAGACCTATTAGGAGCTTTGACCTATTAGGATCAACCTTGCAAGAGGATTTAACACTTTGATATAGAGCTACCCTCTTAGGGGATTTACAAGTTAAGGCATGTCAGGAACTACCCGATTAGGAGATTTTACTGCTGCAAACTGTTAGGAAAACAACAGTCAAATGATCTTCATGTAACACCTCTATGTTTGATAAGATCCACTTCAAATCCTCAAAACATTAACAACACATCAATACAGAGCTTCACTAATCACCACACAATCAGAATCTCAATATTCACCTTCAATCTCATTAACATACGCATATCTATCTCATAACTCATCACACTTTTTATAGATATCAACTTAGTCGGCTAACAACCTTGGAACAATTTCCTAGGTTCAATGAATCTAGACAAAATAGCATTGCACGTCGAACTTATGTCGGCCACCAACATAACAAACTAAAAATATAATAAAACCTGTGTCGGTTTATCGATTTAAGTGACTGTATCACTATCGGTTAAGTGTTCATCAAAATACCTGCTCTATACATCAAATCTTGCTTGTCCAGTTGAATTTTCCAATGCGGTCATGAACATAGCTCCAAACACCTGTCTCCATCATTACTTTAAAACCACATAATTCAACTCTTCATCAATCACCTTTACCGGTTGCATGAATGCAACTTTGTCTTTGTTTACCAGTTAAGAACCTATTTGTCGGTTCACTGGTAAACTATCATATGTACTGGTTATACCTTACTGGTTAGATTCCAAGACTTATATGACTACAAAAACATTGTTGCCATCAATGATAACACAATATTTAGTAATCAAACATGAATCTCAATCTCTTCATCACATTCACCAATCAATCATTTACCGGTTCAGTCAAATGCCAACATAGCCTTTGCATAGAAATTGTGCCTTGTTTTTGACAACTTTGCCACATTCATCCAGTTTATTTTTGAACACCCACTTTCCACCAATGACATTCTTGTCATCAGCTCTTGGGACTAATTCCCAAGTCTTATTCTTTTCAATCTAGTTGATTTCTTCTTGCACTGCTTTCAATCAACATTCATCATTCAATGTTTCATTGCATGTCTTGGGTTCAAACTAAATTACTAAATAGAAATATTCAGCCATTTGAGCTTATTCCTCAAGTTTTGCTTTCCTTCTTGTTAAGATTCTTGCATTTCTATCCCCGATAATTTGATCTTGGGGATGATTCTTGGCAACAATCCTAGAGGGTGTTTTTTAAAGTGTTACTACTTTAGCGCTTGAAACATCCTCTTGTTAAGTATCATCTGCTTTAGCAGATTTAGGAGATCTATCAAGATCTACTATAGGTTCCTCCTCAACATCCTGCACATGATCATCATCTAGAAGCAACTTTTCATCAAACTTGACATTAACATATTCAACAATCTTATTTAGCCTATTATTGAAACATTTATAGGCTTTGCTATGTGTAGAGTATCCTAAAAAGATACCTTCATCTGATTTAGAATGAAAACTAAATTTTCATCATTTCTTTTAATAAAGAATTTACAACCAAAAAATTTGAAGTATTTAATAGAGGCATATTTACCATACCATAGCTCATATGGAGTGAAATTGGATTTCACCCTTATTTGCACTCTGTTCAGAATATAAACAATTGTATGAACAACTTCTTTCCAATACATACCGGGCAGTTTGGCTTCATCTAGCATTGTTCTTGCCATTTCTTTTACTATTTTATTTTTCCTTTCAACAACCCCATTTTGTTGAGGTGTCCTAGCAATAGCATGCTACCTTTTTATGCCATGTTGCTCACAATAATCAATGAATTCTTAAGAAGTAAACTCACCTCCTTTATCTGATATCAAACTCTTAATTTTTAAATCTGATTCTCTCAGCCATTTTATGAAAGATTTTAAACCTTTCAAAGGCCTCTGACTTATGTTTGAGAAATGTTACCCAAACCATCCTTGTGTAGTCATCTATAAATAACATGAAATACTTCTCACCATTTATTGACCTTGTCCTGGTAGGACCACATAAATCAGTGTGTACAAGTTGCAAAGGTTTAGTTGAAGAATGTTCCTTAGATTTGAATCTGACCTTTGTTTGCTTGCCTTTTAGACATTCCTTGCAAACAACATTTTCCAGGTTTGCTTAGCACAGGTAATCCTCTCACATTCTTGTTTTTACTGATTCTAACCAAATTGTCAAAGTTTACATGTCCTACTCGTTTGTTCCATAACCATTTTTCTTCAACTTAACCCATAAGGCACATCCCTTCATTGCTTTCATGATTAGAAGAGTCAAGTAGATTGTAAATATCGCCATGTGTTCTTAATCCAATTGCAACTATTTTCCAAGATTTATTCTTGATTGCACATGTCCTTGTGAATTGAATGAAACATTGTAACCATTATCACATATCTAAATAACACTTAAAATATTGTGTTTAAGGCCTTCTACATAATACACATCATGAATAGGTGTGTCATCATTTAGAAGCAAATAGCTTTTACCTTTTATCTGTATTCCCAAGTTATCACCAAACTTCACAAATCCACCAACATAATCTTCAAGTTTTAAAAACTTGTCCTTATCTCCTATCATCTGCTTGGAGCAACCACTATCCACCACCCATAATGTCTTCTTATTGGAGAGAAAAGTAGTTTGCAAAAGCATGGATTGTTCTATGCTTGGAACAACCTTGGGTCTCCAAACCTTCTCTGTAATGTGTTTATTTTTTTTGCATTGTTTGGATGTGTGACCAATAGTATTGCATTTGAAACATTTGATTGAGCTTGGAAAGCCAAAGAATTGTTTGTGACCAAACCTTGGTGTTCTAGGCATCATAAATCTACAATTGCTCACTTTGTGTCCAAATGTATTGCAAAAGAAGCAATAGCCATTGAAAAATGCATTAAACCTGAAAATGTTTCATTTATGCTCAAATAATGCTTCTTACCATCTGCCTTAAAGTTCTGATTTGAAGTTTGTGAATATTCACCAATGTCAAAACCTACACCAGTCATGTCTTTATGTTGTTTTTGTTTCCCAAGGATATCATTCAAGTGAATATTTCTTTCATATTCTTCAACTTGCTTTTTAAGAGAAGTAACTTGTTGTTCAAGTGTTTGAATCTCTTTATCTTTATCAACAAGAACTGATTTGAGATTATCCACAACACTTTTAGAGTCATCAAGTTCAATTTGCAAAGATGTAATCATCCTATTTGGACTTTACTCTTGAGAAGCAATTTGTTTCTTTAGTTTTTTTTATTTCTTGTAGGGCACGAAGCAATTTACCCTCAAGATTTATTTCACAATTGTCTAGATCATATTGATTATTTGCTTGACTATTTGTTTGATTGTTTGAAGTTTTTTAAATATTAACTTCAACCATGAACAAATATTCATCTTCGTCACCTAAGGAATCATCTGATTCAACATCTGAGTCTTCTTTGCTGAATAGACTCTTTTTCTTTTTTAAGTTATTGAAGTTAAACTTCTTCTTAGGGTTAAAAAACTTTTTCTTATATTGTTTTTCTATTTTATCATCATCATTGACTTGATCAACATAAGGACAATGAGCTACAAAATGACCAGCCTTGCCACAGTTAAAACACTTGAGTGGCATTTTTCCTTTGTATTTCTTTTTGAGCTTTCTCACAAGAAGTGCTTCTAATGAATCAGACAATTCCAATTCACTACCTAAATCCTCTTTCTTTTCTGTCTTAAAGGCTGTTTCTTTCGGTGTTGAACCAGTGTTTTCAATTTTTCTTGCTCTCATTTCAAATGCAGTTAATGTTCCTTGAAGATCATCTAAGGTAAGCTTGTTAAAGTTTTTCTTTTCTTCAAGGACTGAAACTTTGGTTTCATATTTAGGCAGTAAGGTTCTAGTGACCTTCTTAACAACTATGAACTCATCCACTTCTTCACCTAATCCTCTCTTACCATTAACAACTTCATCTATTCTCAAGAAATATTCAACAACTTTTTCATCGTCTTTCATTTTGATTTCCTCAAACTGAGTTATGAGGGTAAGAATCTTTGACTGTTTAACCTTGTCATTTCCTTGATAGATATTTTCAAGTTTTTCCCAAATCTCCTTAGCAGATTTGCACTGCATGAATTTAACAAAGACGTCTTTAGTTAGACCACACAGAAGAGCATGTTTAGCTCTAACATTAGTTTCATATTTCTTCTTTTCAGTAGGATTAGTAGGTATAGTGTCTGGTACATTGTACCCATCTTGAACTATGCTCCAAACGTCAAGATCTATTGAAACCAGATATGTTTCCATTCTAATTTTCCAGAACACATTATATGTTTCATTAAATAGTGGAGCTCTAGTAATAGAGGTACCTTCTTGCACATGTGACATAATGACAGACTTCCAAGACCAGAATCAATCCTAGGTGGTTAAACCTAATGCAGTACCCTACGCTCTGATACCAATTGTTGGAAGATGAATTACTCTGAGAGGGGGAGGTGAATCAAAGTAATGTACAATTTTAAATTTTTAACTAGATATGCAATGTAAATGCTGACCTTGAGGAAACTTACTGAAATGTTTGGTTGCAATGAGAATCTTTAGCAACATTGAACTTTAAAATAAAATAACAGATTGAACCATGTTAAAGCATGTCATTAATTGTTCATATTAGACTGATTGAACAATTCATTTTAATGCTTTGATTTCACAAGGCTTCATGCAAATACTTGAGTATTTAATAACAACAGTTTATAACAGAATGTAATGAATAAAGAAACATCAGAGCATCACATTAATGAACATATGAACATGAACTTTTGAGCACATAGACTGAAAAAGATGCACACAAAATCACCACATAACACATTATTTTCCCAAGTTGAAAAACCCTCATGGAGTATTAAAAAACACTCATAAAATTGTCCTTTTATTCATTTAAAGAGCACCAACTCAGTAACAATGGTGGAGCACCAACTCAATGCCTAAACTTAGAAGCATCGACTTCTATAGGAGCACCAACCCCTTACAATAGTTTCTCAATGATCAATGTAGACTATTAGGATCTTGTTACTACAATTATTTTTGCAATCACAAAACCTTAACAGTATATAATAGAATAATTTGTATTGTAGCCCATTACAACATGTATTATGTATGCCAATACTAGATTAAAATATTCTCCAATTGAAAGCATTCTCTATAAAGAACCAGAGAAATAATGCAATCTCAATACATTTAATTTCTCTTCAAAAGACCCTTATGAATTTTGAAAACTCTGTTGTTTAAACATTAACCCTCGTAACATAATAATGGCAAAAAGTCATTCCTTTATAACCAAAAAAAAATATGAAGGCCCAATTTGCAGTTTACAAACCCACATTGCAACCATTTGAAACCCTTGAGTTAACCGAGGTTGAACCAAACTAAAACAAAACTAAAGTTGATACAAAAATTGTAATTTTAAAACTATTTTTGAACAAAACTAACACTTTATCCTTTTTCACTGTCAAAAGAAGAATTATGTTTCCATTTTTACCTCGAAGAAACAAGAGAAAAATAGCCTAGATATTACCTTGTTCATGGTGGCTTAAGACTAAAATCAAATCTCATAGATTCTTGTTTTACCTTTGTTTCCATCTCATGCGGTAACCACTTGACCATTCTCCTAACTTCACTATCGTTGTTGGCTCGTGCAAAAAAAAATAGAAAAAAATACCGAAGATCTCAACAAAACAAGAGAAACTAAACACTGTAACAACAAAGCGGCTAGGGTTTTGTTCAAACAAAACAACATGATAAAACCATTGACTTCACCCTATTTAACCTTGCAATGCTTTGAGACCTTTAACAAAAACAATAATCATTTCAAGTCCGAGTGATCCAACATAATAATCACAAAACCAAATTTAAATTATGTTGTCTAGCTCACAAACCATGTGAGCTTATCAAGATGTCCAATAGACTATCCAAGTAAAACATGTAATCGACCAAATAATGCCATGATTGTCGAAAGCAAATAATAATCACCAAACACATAATCATTATAAGCAATTCATTGTCCATCCAAAGCACCATGTGCTAAGTAGAAGAAGACCCAATGTTTAAGTTCGATATTGATGCCAAACAATAACCAACTGTTCAATGTAGAGTGTCATGTGAAATATAATTATGACCGACTGCCACATAAAGCCGACTGTCCCAATGTCACTTTGACTATCCAAGTCAAGTGTCAAGTAAATAATGAAACATGTGACAAGTAAATCAAATGACCTTCCATTGTAATGTAACAATAGAGCCCAAAAGAATATAAATGAAGATAGACCAAGTATGAAACCCGATCATATAACAGTATTGTGGACTATATAAACCATTCCCTATGAATCACACCTTTGTAATGACACCTTATAACCTGATACAAACTAGTTTTGTATTTCATTAGAACTTTAATAACTTATGAATTATGTTGATAATAAGACCTTAATAACCTAACAATGAAACCATTGATAGAATATTAAGCCCTCATCAGAAACAAAATGCATAAGGCGTTACATTCTAATAAGAAACAAAACTAAGAAGTGTATCAACCAATAAGAGTACAGAAAAAAAAAAAGTATAAACCACAAGAGAAATAAATCACTGGCATTGCATTGTATATATGTGTCAAGAAAATCATACCATCACAAAGAACCAATTCAATCTGTTAATTGCACTATGAAACAACAAATATAGAACTTATCACTTGCATGTGTCTTTTCAAAAAAACAAGTGTTGAAGGTCAACACCTGAAAAGAAAGTAACACTTGTTTGCACATGAACCAAACTGATCAATACAGCCAATACACATCAAATTTGAAAGTGAACCAAAACCAAAGCATTATACTGAAACCAAGTGTGTCACAATGAACTAAATATGGCAAGTATCACAAAGTGAAGCAAATGTCAACCAAGGTGTGAACCAAATCATGAGATAAATCAGTTTTGACATCAAGGAAAAATATGCCACAAAGAGAAATTCAACAAAAATGTTGTACTTTCATTTGAAAAACCTCCTTATACATCATTATTACCGACACAATTTATCATCGGTGTCTAAGTGGTACTCTCCTTAGATGTCTAGAAAGTGACAAAGTTTAGATCACATTACAAGAGGCTCACAAAGGTATATGTGGGGCCCACTCTAGTAGTCCAACATTAGCAAATAAACTGATGAGGACAAGTAAAAAATAGCCTACAACAGAAAAAGATGCTTATTAGTTTGTCAAGAAATGCAAGCAATGCCAAATTCATGAAGACATGATACACACACCAACATAGGAACTTCAAATGATCACTACACCATGGCCCTTTTGTCAATGGGGACTCGATCTCATGGGCAATATTCACCCTCCTCATCCAATGGCCACAAATTCATCATAACAACCATTAATTATTTCATAAAATTAATTGAAGTCATCCCCCTCACTCAAATCATTGGTAAAAATATCGCAACATTCATTCTCAATTACATCACCTACTGATACGATGTTCCCCTTTCCATTGTCACAGATAACAGGTGTCCTTTAAAGAATCAGGACGTCACTTTTCCACTCCACAATATCCCTAAGGTAACAGTCAAGTGAAGGTGTCTAATAAAATGTTTCTCAAAATCCTTTAAAAGATAGTCAACGACGCTAGCCATAATTGGCACACACAACTTAATCCCACCTTATGGGCCTATTGCATAAGTGTTCATACACCTACTCGATCTACACCATACTCACTTATCTATGATGTTGAATACATCTTTCCCATTGAGGTCGAGTTACCATCTTTACGACTCTCCTCACATTGATCTTATTAGTGATGAGGATTATAGAGTCTCCCACTTACAAGACTTGTAATTGCTAGATGAGCACAGATAGAATGCATTTAATCACCTCAAAGCATATAAATAATGCATGAGCTAAAGTTACAATCATAAGGTGACTCCATGCACATTTGAGGTTAGTGACTTGGTTCTTAGAGAAAACTCTAAGAACCAATAGAATCAAGAAATATGGCGTAAGTTTGAACCAAATTGGCTTGACCTCTACATTGTCACAATAGTTTATGGCTCAGAAGCATATTGGTTATCTACCCCTAAAGATAAACCACTAGATGATCCTATCAATAGCATGCACTTTCATAGGTTATACACATGGTTTTCAGAGAATCCCTAAAAAATACAAATTTTTTTTGAAAAATATAAAAAATACAAAAAAAGGAAAAAAGAAAAAAGAAAAAAGAAAAAAGAAATCGTCACCTTGATGAAAACCTAGAAAACAGGTGTCTTGTATGACATTAAAAATTAAAATTAAAAATAAAAAACAGTAAAGAGAAATAAATTCATCTAATGGTGAAAACAACTTCGATGGTGCCCTAGGCAAATACCATGGTCAAAAACGGGTTACTAGAGCCATGTGTAGGGACTTTCATTATGCCTTCCTTCAGGACTAAACATCATCTTATCACTTTACACACACTCACATACCATCACTCCATAATAAACTTATCCATCCCCATCATGACGTATTATTGATCTAATAGGGTCATTCCATCACATAATAACTTTTGTCACCTTTTGCTTCACCCATAATAATTAGGACCTATTTGTAACTAGGTGAATATCCTTGACCTAGTGATGTAAATGGTTCCTTGGCATAACATGTTGTGAGGAGCATCGCATTTCCATACCTTCCCTCTCTTTATGAACATTCCACAATAACATATCATTTGCATTGCCAATTTGTAATAAAGTCGTCGCTCTTCTTCGTAATAAGGTATCTATTTCATGGAGTAAATCAGATTCAGATGAGACACAACTAGTAATGGGCTTTCAACGAATCAATGTTTTGGCATGTTGGTTGAAAATTTTGCAAACTAGATAAGTTTACAAAAATTATGGTTTTAGCCATAGTGTGTGAGATTAAATCTCTCCTAATTTAAAGGGAAGGCTCCCCTTTAACTTACTACTCTACCTTTCTAGAAATAAGATACAACTTTCAATGTCTAATCTAAACTTGGGTGCTGCATCATCCTATCCTCTTTTTTGAAAATAGATGTTATTCTCTCCTCTTTCTTCAAATAACTTCTTTTGTAACCCATGGTATCAAATTGAGATATTCAAAGTAAAGCTCAAAGTCTTTATCTTAATATCCTATTGTAACTTTTAAAAATATTTTTCCAAAATGATAAAATGAAGCTCAAAGTCTTCAAATTAAGATTTCTCTTCCAAGATGGCACAGTAAAACACAAAGTCTTCAAGATATTATCTTATTGTATTTCAGCTAGCTTTTTCTTGAAAATACCAATATGAAGCTCAAAGTCTTCAAAATAATATCACATTCACCAATTCCTAATTCTACTAACAAGAGCTGAAATAGGGCACAAAGTCCACAAACTAACAATTGCCTCTACTCTTTAACAATATCTGTTCAACCACACCTTTACTTTAGAAAAATAAGAATTTACAACAAGAATGACATAAGAACACTCTCATTGTCAACCATAAATGAATCCAACACAAAGTCTGGATGTCAAAGCTTTCTTCTTATTTGATCAAGTTTATTAAATAACAATAGGAACACAAAGATTCACTTTTGCTCTTCACTTGGGCAGAGTTTTGTTGCATATAGATTAAAGGTTCTAGATCCTTATTACAATAATCAACCTCATATATATAGGTGAGGTGCATTGAGAAAAAATAGGAAGAAATGTGACTAATTCAAAGAAGAGTCCTATTTGATTTTGGACTCGTACATTACCCAAGTGCAAAAACATAAATACAAAATGACACTTGAAGTGTCAATGTCTTATTCAAAAATGCATCTACAAAATCTAAACTATGAAAAATACTAAGTGTCACTAGACACTCCATTTTGATCATGTTTCATAAACTCTTTCAACTTTTGTAGAACTGCTTTCATCTATTCTCTATCAGGTCCTTTGTATTTAATTGTGATGATCTTGACCCGAGTTATAAAGTCTTTGAGGCTTATGAAACATTTCTTGTGCTTTTTCAAAAGAGAGGCTAGATCATCCAGATTTACTAGGATATCTATCAACTTATCAATTGAGGACAATTAAAAAACTTGTTTATAGACCTCTTCACAAGTTAGCAAACTGAATTAATTGATGATGATGTCTTCATGAAGGGGCTTTTGATTCCCATCGAGGAAAGTGCAAGGCAGAACTAATATCATATCAATGATGTCCTTCCCTTTATCATTACATTCTTTCTGAGCTTTCCGCATATCTTTGACAAGTCTCTCCAATGTGTTCATTTGATGTTCCATTACTTCACTTTTTTCAATATACATATCCCTTGAAGGGAGCACTCCATTATCAACTAGAACATCCTACTAAAAATCTTCTAACTTCAACCAAGACTCAAAGTCCTTCTCAAATATGTTCAATTCTTGTGAGAAAAGATCTAAATTTTTGTCAACTTTAGACCTCACACCTTCTAAATTATAAACCAAAGTAACAACAAAACTTATCAAATGAGTCCCTTGACTCATAATTCTATCCATCCACTTGCCAATTGTTCTTTCACAAGAATTAACCTATTCAGCTTGTTTAATGATTTTTTCATCCACTAAAGAAGTGACAGGCTCAATTACCTCTGATGATTTGGTTATCTTGATCAAGACTTATGTGAGCTGATCAACCTGTCTTTCCTGACCTTTTCTCCATTAAACATTTTCACAAAATGCATAAAAGTGGTTCGATCATCTTCCACTGCGCTTTCATGTGTGTGATTTCCCAAATCAATTATGTTAATGACATAGTCAATTGGATGTACTTTATCCAAATATGTGTTTGGAGGAGGAATTGCCATTTCCACATGCTTATTCTTTGATTTGTCTATTCTCAATCTTGACAAAGTTTTAGCCTTCTTTGTACCCTTGGGCTTAACAGGCACCAATTGATTGAAATCAAAGTCATCTGCTGAGATGGCTTGCTTCTTTCTCTTGGGAGTGTTGGATACTATCCAAGGTGGCAAAGGTGTTTTGTCATCCACTCCCACAGTCAACACTTGTGTTGCCAAATCTTGAGATTGAACATCTGTAGTAACAATAGGTGGAGTAGAAGTAACATTGGTAGGTGGATTTTGAGCAATAGAAACCCTAGGAGGAACTTCGGTTTCTGACATAAACTTATCAAAATCTTCCAACATGGAAGAAGTAACCTCAAACAGATTGAGAAGGAATACAATATCAAGATTGTCATGAGGTGTATGAAGTGCATATTCACTAGTGGACATGGAAGGAATCACATGAATTTTAGGAGCTCATGATGAAAATGAAATAGTGGAATCTATAGGAATAGTATTAGAAACTTAAATTGAAACTTAGTACCTATAACATCACATGATGCAAGAGGAATACCTTCTTCTATCTCTTGAGACTGGGAATTGCTTGGAATTTCCAGTAATCTATCCTCATCAAATTCTCCTTCCTCTTGTTCTCCTTCCTTTTCAAGTTATTCTTCTTCTTCTTGCTCAGCCTCATTTTCTTCTTCTTCTTCATCAACCTCATCTCAAGTTTGAGTCTCTTGAGTTGAAGACTCGCCTTCACTCCCGCTTTTCCCAACTGTGAATTTGAACTTTTGACCTTTAGGAGCCATAGAATCCTGTCTATTTTTAGTCCTCAATTCAAAATTCTTTCCCTTTGGCCCCATAGTATCATCTTCAAATGCTTCGGTTTGAAAAGGCTTTAATTGAACACCATGCAGATTCAACCAAACATTGGTATTGGCAAGGATGTTTTGGAATCTAGCCTTTATTGAGGTATTCTCCTTTTGAGACTACTAGATAAGAGGCAAAGGTGATCTGACAACTTTTTTATTCTCATACATAGGATCTAGGATATCTCCATCCTTCTCAAGATCCTCAGGCAAATCAACCAGATCAAAGTTCCCAATTTTCTCTACTGTCAGAAGATGGTAGTCAAGTCTCTAGATGTCTGTGGGATGTCCTCTTCGGTTTTGCAATCAATCCACACATCTTCATTTTGGTGAAAATGGGTGTAGCTTTTCTTGAATTTATTCTTCATGCCCTTGTAGTCAAAATACTTTATGGCCTTGAAGAATTTCATGGTCACTCTTCTCGTCTCCTCCACCATGGCACGAGCCTTGTAGATAGAATTGATGGAGTATCTCCCAATGGTAATGGATAACTTGAGACCTTTCTTATGAGCTCCATATTGACGCTCATGGATTCATATCATCTGATGATCCATTTCCATGAGGATGATCTTATTTGACAGATATCTTAGAAGCATGAAGGGTTCTCCATCAAAGCATCTGATCTTGAGATATGTGAATGTAGGAAAATGTAAGAAAATACAACCATATTCACTTACTACATTCCAAGACTCATCTAACACCCTCTTGTTCTAAAGATCCTTATCAAACAAGGACATATAATGGGCAAATAAAGCATCATTGACTCTCCTAAAATGATGTAAACTCTCCTTGAGAGTTAACTAGGTGAAGTATTGATAAATAGGAACCTGGCTCTTATCACATATGGTAGATAAACCTAGAAAATGCCTCATTGAGGCAGCTGTATAGACAAGATATGAAGTCATGTAGAATTTCAAAGCGGTAGGCACCTTAATGAATTGCTCACACAAAGCATTGCCCCAATAGTGATGAATACTAAGAGGGGGGGGTGAATTAGTATGCCAAAAATCTTTGCACTAAAACACTTACACAGTCTAAAGATAAATCGGTAAAGCAGTCTGACAATCAAACCGGTTATCACACATACAAACCAAAATGTAAATAAAACATTCACCCACAAAATCAATACAACCATAACACAAGATATTTGATGTGGAAACCCAACTAGGAAAAACCACGGTGAGATGGAACTCACAAGTCACTATCTGCAGAATAGAAACCAGACCGGTTAAGGTCAGACTGGTTAAGGTCTTACAATGTTCTTCACCAGAACAGATCCTGTTAGATAAGTCTGATTAAAGACTACCTTGTTAGAGGATTTTAGATTCACATGTGTGAACCAACTTGTTAGAGGATTTTACAAAGGCTTTGAGGCCTACCCGGTTAAGGGCTACAGACTTGTCAAAGATGTGAGTAATCAACAAGTGTTTGATCTATCTAATAGCACAAACTGCTTGGTTAGATCTAGTATTGCTCACAGCTAATGCATTCCAGCATTACTTCAGTCTCCTCTATCTCTCTCTCAGTTACAACTCGATCTTCTCTGATAAGATCGCTCTACACTTCCACCTTAAACCCTAGCTCAACATAAACCCTATTCGCAACTTCTTCAACAACTCAAAAACCCTAGACATGATGTCCTTTTAAAGGAATCTGATTTCATGTCGGTCCAATAGGATTACATTACAATTTCCTAGGTTCAATGAATCTAGACATACTTACTAACACAACACAAGAATCACCGTCAATGTGTCAGCATCGTCAAACAATCGGTGGATTGGTAACTCATCACAAAATGTTGGTTGGTAACTCATCATAGAGTGTTACCGGTTCATACAAAATGTCGGTTGTCGGTTTGACAAAAATGAAGACTGGTAAGAATGTGTTGTGCCACTTTGCTTCCTTGTACCGCTTGTGATCTGCGAACCGCTTGGGGTCGACATGCCGCTTCAAACCGGGAAACACATTCTGCAAAATCACTACTAGTCTAAAGACTAGAATACAACATACCGGTTGGAAAAAATACCGGTTGAGCATGAGCTCATACATATAAAGGGGATCTTAATACAAGTGTGTGTCCATCAATGACAATCACAACATAAACATCAAAAATGCCAACAATCTCCCCCTTTGGCATTGATGGCAACACTTAGGCAAATAAAATTTTGACATCTAAGTGTTTTACAACAAAAACTTGCCATTAACAAAATTGCTCCCCCTAAGCATATACACTATCCCTTAATCAACAGAGTGTATAGCAATTTTGCATTCAGAGCATAATCATCAGAGCATATAGCATATATCACAGCATATATCAAAATTTCAAAATAGATACTTCTCCCTCTGATATACTTCTCCCCCTGATATATCAAAATTTCAAAATTTTAAAACCATCAAAATTTTAAAACCATATACTTCTCCCCCTTTGCCAACAATGACAAAGTACCACTGAAAAAAAAAAAAAAAAACTGTTTCCATGTATATATAAAAGTTTATGACAATAATGAATAATACTTGTCAAAAACCGCTTTATAGTCCTGCAAAAATTGTTTCATGGAGAGAGACCAGGACTCAAGTAGGGAGGTCGCCACTTCTTTCTCTATCTGCATTTGTGATACCTATTCCTCCATGGCATCTATTGTGCTCAATTCTTGTGTGACTGTCAGGGCATCCAAGTTTAGATAGCATTTTTGGAGAATTTGCAGTCATGGAAGTAATACCAGTTTAAGTTCCTGCAAATCCCTAGACCTTGTGCTGATCTCTTGCTCGATCTTGGCTGACTGGATGTGGAACCGGTGAATGGTTTGACCATATGCTGCAAAGGAGTCTAAGGAGTCTTGAATGTGCTTAAGTAGGACTGTAAGTCCGTTTGAAGCTATTGCTTCTTGGCTAGCACATCATCACATAATAGATGAGGTTGACAGATTTTGCTGAGTAGCAAGTTTCCCTCATCCAAAGCACTCCTTATGTCCTTTTGATCCTTTAACTGTCCAGTCCTAAGCTCATTCAGTTTCTTCACTAGAGCAACATTAAGAGCCTTTTGGTGCTCTTTCTTTACATTGGCCTTTGCCACTTCTTCTAGACCTTGCACCTGATCATCCACTAAAGTACATAGAAGTTTGAGTTGTGCTAGTGATGAATCAGTGTCAGGAAGATTAGTACTGGGGATTAAACTGGTAAGAGTGTCTACAACTGCCTGAATGATGTCCTGTTCCTTTTTACTGCGAATGATCTCAAGGCGCTCTTGAGAAACCTTGATTCTCTGCACAAGCTCCGACTCACTTGCAGATTGGAGATCGATAGGACTAGAGAGATCAACCGGTGAGGGTTGACTTTCGGTTGCCTTCGGAGTCTCCACCTGAGAGCTTTTTGCCGCTTCACGTTCCTTGGCTTCTTCAGCTTTCTTCTTTTCCGCTTCTCTTCTCTTCTCTTCTTCCTTGTCTTCTTCTGCCTTTTTCTTCTCCTCTTCTCTCCTCTTCTACTCTTCCTTTTCTTCTGCTCTTCCTTTTCTTCTTCTTCCCTCTTCTTCTTCTCTTCCTCTTCCTTTTTCTTCTTTTCTTCCTCTTCCTTCTTCTTTTCTTCTTCTTCCTTCTTCCTCTTTTCTTCTTCTTCCTTCTTCTTCTTTTCTTCCTTGTCCTCTTCTTCTTTCTTTTTCCTTTCTTCTTCTTGCTTCTTCTTCTCTTCATCTTTTCTTTTCTCCTCTTCCTCTTTCTTTTTCTCTTTCTCCTTTTTCTGTTTCTCATCTTCCTCCTTCTTCTTTTTCTCTTCCTGATCTTTTGCCGCTTGGTATATGTCACCACCTTGATCGACCTGTTGCCCCTGCTTAGTTCCCTCAGAAGATATGTCATGAGTGACATCTTCTATGTCTAGGGCATCAACATCTATGGTGTCGATTGGTTCCTCCACCAGGTTGCCTTCCTCATCAAAAACCTCATCTAGTTTGGAAATAACCGTTTCCTTTTTCGCTTGGAGGTTGGCCATTTGAGCTTTGTGAGAGCTAATAGCATGGGCCATGTGTTGATGTGTATCCTTTTCTACATCATCAACTCTCCCTTCCAACAACCAGAGTCTTCTTCTCCTTGTGAAGAAGAGACCTTTATTTTGATCTAATACATCAAATAATTCTGAATTTGAGAGTTCAGGGAAGTACTGTGCAAAAACTTTCTCCCTAATCTCTTGTTCCTTTTCAATGGCAATGCGCCATTTGTTATCCAATGCTTTAAATAATGAATCCGGTGTCTGAGATTTAATCTCTGATGGTGACCGGTCATTTTTGCATTAATAAAGAATGATTTCCTACAGTACTTCATCTTTTTCTTCACTATTGAATTCATCATAATAATCAATTAAATCATGAAGTAACTTTCTCCTAATATTCTTTACTATTCTTTGACAATGTGTCAAAGGTTTGTAAGAGGAGATATCTATATTTATCGGTGCAGATGTTGTCGGTTCATTCTTCTTCACCTTCTTTGTCTGTCTAGCCTTCTTTGGCTATTCATCAGACTCAGTTTCTTCAAAGTCCGGTTCATTTGCCTTCGTCTTCCTCTTTCTTTTGAAGACTTTTGCCAGTGTTACCTCCGGTTTCTTCTTTGCCGGTGACCGCTTGGTCACTCTTGGAGTCTCAGTGGTAGCTGGTGCTGATGCTGCAGGCATTGCCTTAGCTTTCTTGGCTGCCGGTTCTTTTCCCTTCTTCACCGATGGTTCTTCAACCAGTGCGATCCTCTCCAAGTAGGTTCCGGTTCGCTTAGCCTTTGGATCAAAAGGCAAGGCAATAAGGGTTGAAGCATATCCTTCCAGCATGTCAAACATGACCTCATAGCCCATAGGCTCCACTTCCTCCATTCTAGGCTCAACAGCCTCCATTAGACATTTGTCCACCTGAATAGTGAAATAGATGTCATCTTCATACTTCTTCACTATGTCTCTTGAGATTCATACCCTTTGACTCATATTTCTTCTAAACTCATCAAAGTATTTGTTCAGTACCTCAGGGTAGCCGGTTCCAATGGATTGCACACTTTCCTTTATCTTCTTGGTTATCGGTTGGTCAGGGGACCACTGGACATCTCCTACACCTGAAAAGTAGCCTTGGAAATAGAAAAACAACCCTACCACTAGTTGTCCAAACTTAAATCTCAGTGAATTGTCCTTTTTGATTGCCTTGAGATTTAACAAGAGTTGCCTCTACATACCGGTGCATAAGTCAAATGATTTATCCTCTATAATCATCCGGTAAGCGGCATTTACTGCTGCAGCAGATACAGAATTAATCCTGCTGGCTAAGAATGTTCTATAGCCTATCACCATGCAGGCATATTTTACTAGTTCATCCTTGATAGGATTAACTATCATACCTCGTGAATCACTTGTCGAACCGGTGAGCTTGGTCATTTCCATTTTGCTTACCGTTCTTAGGGCTGGCACTTCCCCTGTGTTGCAGAAATCGATGACTGCATGAATTGCCTCTGGTGTGATATCATGTGTTCTCTCCAGGTACATCTTGTCATCATGGACTCTGCTCAAGATGATCTTGATGTGATCCTCTATGAAGTCTTCCAGAAAATACACCGCATTATGGAGTTTCTTCTTCTCTAAGATACTGAACTCTGGTTTGATCCTTTTGTCCTTTCCACAAAATAGACCTAATTGAGTATGAATGGCTAAGGACCCTAGGTCTTCTATCTTGCAATCAATATAGTCTGAAATTCCTTCTTCAACTATGACTCTAGCTGGAACTTGTGACAAAGCATTATATTTACCCTTCCTTTGAATAAAACTTTCTGACTCAATAGATGTGCTTGAACTGGTATGAGATGCGAAAGCCATTGAAGAGTATTTCAAGAACACGAAAAATACCTTTCTAACGCGAAATTAGGGCTTCCTGATTATGCTTTACTTCGCTCTCTGTCGGATGCCAAATCACTGCTTAGAGTTCTCCACTACCGCTTGCAAACTATATTTGAATCTCTTTCAAAGCTCTCCAATTTCTCGAAATCTAAGCTCAAATCACCTTTTCTTCGCTCTGCACTTGAAAACTTTTCTTCGCTTGAAAACAGATAGTGAGAAATGATTTGAAAAATGCATTTATACATGTCTCTCACCTACCATCAATAATGCTCCTATATTAGGGCGTAAACCCTAATTTGCCTTTTTACCGTTTTCAGTCTTCTGCCAAGCGACAGGTGTAGCATACCGATTAAGGTCTTTTACCGGTGTTAACCGGGGGCTCAAAAGCATTTTGCCATTTGCTCCCCCCAAGCCTTTGAGGCTTAGTTTGCCGGTTCTGATATTTCCACACTAGGTGCAGAAACCAGTTCTTCCTCCAATAATATTGGTTTTTTCTTCCATGTTTTCTTCATGTCTCCTTGAACTTTTTCAACATCTATTTCTCCTTCCCGAGTGATCGGTATATCATCAAATATACTTTTTCTGCTTCTGCAGAATCTTGCAATGTGACCCGGTTTGTTGCAATGATAGCAAACAAGTCCAGGTGCTCTCCAAGGTCCATTGTACATGTTTCCATTCTTCCTTCTGCATGTTGCAGTAGTGTGACCATGACCATGACAGATCATAAAACTTTCTATCCATCCGTTTGCCGCTTGATGACCACCGCTTCTTGACTGATGATTGAAGACATTAAACCGGTTGTGGTTCCAGTTCATAAAAGATTCAGGACCAGCTCCTTGGGTCCTCTGAGGATATCTTCCAGTGTTATCCATTACAGACCTACATTTAAATGCTCTATGCCCAAACTTGTTGCATGCATAACAATGACCATTGAACTTATTGGATCTAGGTACATTGTTGATAAAATAAGTAAAATTATTGTAGGCTTTTCTCCTACATACATTGGCAGTGTGTCCTTCTTTAAGACAGTTAAAGCAAACAGGTTTGAATTTTTGCTTACCTTTTCCTTTGAGTGCTGATTTCTTCTTTGATGCTTCAGCATTTGTTCCTAAGGATTCTCCTTCCTCATGTCCAGAAAAACCAAGACCACTGGTATTCTTTGCCGGTCTAGATGACTCAAGCTTTTGCTCTAGCTTGACTGTGCTTTTGCCAAACTTAGCTAGTATTTCCTTTGATTCAAAGAGTTCTTTGGAAATAGCGGTGTTTGTCTCCATAAGACTTGCATTTTCAGAGATGGCAATGTTCAGTTCTCCTTGCATGTCTTCTTTTTCCATTCTACTCTCATGAAGGCGAGTAGTTAGTGCACTAATCTCATGTTTCAACTTGGAGATCTCATGATCTCTGTCTTTTACCAGATCTTCAACTTTTCTCTGGTTCTCAAGCTCTTGGCTAAACTGAATAGTCAATCCTTCCAACTCCTTTCTTAGATTGGAGTTTGAATCATTTAGCTTATTCACTTCAGCAATCATAGCTTCCATGTTAGCTTCATCTTCAGAACTACTTTCAGATAGTTCCATCAACCTCTCTGCATGTTCTCTTCTCTTTGCTTGAGATGCCTTGTATTTGACCATAAGATCATCATAGGCTTGCTCAGACTTAGTGAGTCGTTGAGTAAGTTCCCTCAATGTGTATTCCCCCATATCTCTTTCCAAGTGGTTAAACTTATAGAAAGGTTGGCTCTGATACCAATTGATGAATACTAAGAGGGGGGGGGGGGTGAATTAGTATGCCAAAAATCTTTGCACTAAAACACTTACACAGTCTAAAGATAAACTGGTAAAGCAGTCTGACAATCAAACTGGTTATCACACATACAAACCAAAATGCGAATAAAACATTCACCCACAAAAGTAATACAACCATAACACAAGATATTTGACGTAGAAACCCAACTGGGAAAAACCACGGTGAGATGGAACTCACAAGTCACTATCTGCAGAATAGAAACCAGACCGATTAAGGTCTTACAATGTTCTTCACCAGAACAGATCCTGTTAGGAATCTCAATCTCTATTAGAAGATAAGTTCGATTAAAGACTACCTTGTTAGAGGATTTTAGATTCACATGTGTGAACCACCTTGCTAGAGGATTTTACAAAGGCTTTGAGGCCTACCCAGTTAAGGGCTATAGACTTGTCAAAGATGTGAGTAATCAACAAGTGTTTGATCTATCTAATAGCACAAACTGCTTGGTTAGATCCAGTATTGCTCACAGCTAATGCATTCCAGCATTACTTCAGTCTCCTCTATCTCTCTCTCAATTACAACTCGATCTTCTCTGATAAGATCGCTCTACACTTCCACCTTAAACCCTAGCTCAACATAAACCCTATTCACAACTTCTTCAACAACTCAAAAACCCTAGACATGATGTCCTTTTAAAGGAATCTAATTTCATGTCAGTCCAATAGGATTACATTACAATTTCCTAGGTTCAGTGAATCTAGACATACTCAATAACATGACACAAGAATCACCATCAATGTGTTGACACCGTCAAACAATCGGTGGATTGGTAACTCATCACAAAATGTCAGTTGGTAACTCATCACAGAGTGTTACCGGTTCATACAAAATGCCAGTTGCTAGTTTGACAAAAATGAAGATTGGTAAGAATGTGTTGAGCCGCTTTGCTTCCTTGTACCGCTTGTGATCTGCGAACCGCTTGGGGTCGACATGTCGCTTCAGACCGGGAAACACATTCTGCAAAATCACTACTAGTCTAAAGACTAGAATACAATATATCGGTTGGAACAAATACCGGTTGGAACAAATACCGGTTGAGCATGAGCTCATACATATAAAGGGGATCTTAATACAAGTGCGTGTCCATCAATGACAATCACAACATAAACATAAAAAATGCCAACAAATAGAATTTTTTTTTTTTCCTGATAATGTGAATGTACTGATACATCCACTTATGATATGTATTGGAAGTTGGGAGACCTTTTACCCTACTGAGAAGAGTAATGATAATATTGACCTCCTCAGTGAAGTGATTGCAAGGAAGATTTTCAAACCACCTTGCAATTCTAGGCCTAAGAGTCTTCAACCAATTATCATTGATGTTCCTTCTACATTTTATCTAAATTATTGTCATAGTAGGTCACAACTAATTGCATATCAATATTGGCATATTTATATATGGTTGGATACTTGAAAATTGTGTCAAAGAAGTCCTCATCAAGCTTGATGAGAGTCTTTTCCCATTTGCATCCTTCATTGATCTAGTTGTAGGATCATACCTTTTAGCTAGGGCTAACATGAATTCCAAGTTCTGTGTAGACATATAGGAAAGGTCACCACCATGTGAATTCCACTGTTGATGGTGTGCTCCATTTTGTGGGACACTGGTGGCTCTATGACTCTTTTCAAGAATTCTTCAAGATCCACATGCTCGATTTATGTATCTCTAATATTGTCATTATTTGATGATGTGGAAGTTGGAGGAAAGACTGGATGAAGTTCTTCCTTCTTGAACTTCATTGTTCTTTTGTTTGGTTATAGCTTCATCATTTGTAATAAGTGCACTACAACATTGAAAAATTCATCACCATATTGAGCTGATTAGCCTCCATAAGAATTCCATTTGATAGAACAAAAGCCTTCGATCAATCACAAATTGGTTTAAAACCACCAATTTGTAAGTGTGTGAATCAAGTGCAAATCATACTTATTTATAAGTTTGATTTGAATCTAATATAAGTGAAAAATCAACAAGAAGTGAATATCGGACTTATAAGTCTGATTTGCACTTATGAGAAAAGCAAATATCAAATTTAGGTGTATATCGAGCTTGTAGGTCCAATATACACTTAGGAAGGTCAACAATTACTAAGGTGCATATCAAACCTAAAAGACTGATATACACTAAGTAAAAAAAGAAAAAGAAAAAGAAAAACAACACAAGGTGTAGATCGGGGTTGTATCCCCAACTTGCACCTAGCGGGCAATACTAAGAAAAAACAATGGAAGGAAAGGGTGTTGATCCGATGCAGGAGCATCCTCAGTTCATAGAAATCTTGCATCCATCAAAAACATTTTCCTTTTTGTTTTGCTTTTTGTTTGCAGTTTCAGTTTTCCTTTTTGTGTATCCCAGTTTTCGCTCACCAGATTCTACTTGAAGACTTGATCATCTTTCTTTCCTCCAAATCGCATCGCATTTGGATCATTTTCCGGCAAGATGTCGCTACCAGTTTCCATGACAGTTTCCTATTACTAGTTGCCTGGACCTATTTTGGTGATCTACCGGAACCCATTCCAAAGCTTGTGGAGCCTTGGGCATTGATTTTGATGTTCCTTTGCGTGTGGCTGACCTTTTCATGTGATATACATTTCATCCTTTGGATTTTCTAGAGGAATCTCTTAGCAAAGGCTGTCCTTGTTTATTTTGCACATTAGGTCTTGTTCTTCAGGTTTTGATTCCTTTTGGGTCGACTAGATCCTTTGGATCGATATATATAATTGTAATTGCGCATTAGAATGGAATCAATCAGAGAATCAGGTAGCTAGATTGTGTGTAGAAGATAGATTTCATGATTTAAGGTCCTGGTTGTGACCTATTATGTATGTTCTACTAGGCTTGTGAGTCGATATGTTGTAACCTGGTTGTTACTAGTTGGATGTAATCAATTTTCATGCAATAAAACAATATGTTCCACATTGCCTCCATCATATCTTTGTGTTTCCGTTGTGTTTACTCTTGCTGACTGGTCTGGATTGCCCTCTTTAAGGTCCCTCCTCGCCCATGACTTCTTCAAGTGGTATCAGAGTGAAGTTTCGTTCTAGAGGTTGCGTGTCCTGAAATTTTGTTGTAGGGTGGCAGATTGCGGCTCTGACCTGCAACTGCAGAGGACTAGCGTGAAAGATGGTGTGAAGAGGAGCTAGGAATGGTGGAGCATGTGGGAATGCATACCCTATTGTGATGGAGATGTTGCGAGGTATAGAAGCCTAGTTGAAAGTCATGGAGACAACCTAGAGAAGAGGCCGACATATTGAAGATGTGAGTGAAGATGAAGGAGAAGAAGCCCCAATAGAACAAGCAAACCTACAAGCGGTTAATCTGGATGAGGAAAGGTTTTTCAAGGTTTTGAGTAGAGAAAATACTAAACCTCATTTTACCCCACTAGACTATGATGGGAAGTTAGATTTAGATGAGTTGATGGATTGGATCTCTGAGATGGAGAAGTATTTTGATTTTGAAACCACTGCAGAAGAGAGGAAGGTGAAATATGTCTGTACCCGGTTGAAAGGTCATGCATCTCTTTGGTGAGAGCATTTGTAAGTTGATAGACAGAGAAGAGGTAAAGAGAAGATTAAGACATGGGATTGGATGATTGCTAAGTTGAAATCAAAGTTTGTGCTGATGAATTATCAAGTGGATCTATTTTGGAAGTTGCATAATTTGAGACAGAAGGAATCTACTGTGAAGGAGTACACCGAAGCATTTTACAAGTTGAATATATCAGATATAGACATGTTGATGATGAAGTTGAACAAGTTGCAAGATATTTGAATGTATTGCATATGTCTATACAAGATGAACTGAGTTTGATCAAATTGGAGAGCGTTGAAGAGGCTTACTAGTATGCCCTAAAGGCAGAAGAGAAGTTAAACAAAAGACATGAGCAGAGACAAAGAGGAAGAGGTGGAAGGTTTATCGGAGGAAGATTTCAAGGAGGAAGAGGATATACCAAAGGAAGAGGAACCACTACAGACCAGAGCAAGGACAAGGAAGTGAACAAAGAAGGTAATTCATACCAGAAAGATGATAAAAATTTCTACCAAAGGAGAGAACCAGATGGTTACCATAATGAGAGTTTTGGAAGACAAGACAAGAGGACATTTAGAGGAACCTTCTTTAAGTGTGGAGGAGAAGGACATCATGCATTCAAGTGTAAGAAGACTGAAACTACTAGAAGAGCAGCAGTGGTGGAAGAAAACCCCACCAAATCAAATAATAAACTAGAAGATGGAGAACTATTGGTGATGAGGAGATCTTTGTGTCATACCAGAGGAGATGAAAAGCCCTTGCAAAGGAAGAATTTGTTCAAAACCAGATGTAAGTTATCTGGTAAGTGTTGTAAAGTTGTTATTGATAGTGGTAGTTCATATAATATTGTTTCAGAAGAGATGGTGAATAAGTTGAAATTGGAGAGATTGAAACACCCTAAGCCTTATCAGATAGCATGGATTCAGAATGAACATAAGTTGTTAGTAAGTGAGAAATGTTTGGTGAAATTGAAAATTGGAAATTATCACGATGAAGTCTTGTGTGATATTATGCTTATGGATATTTGTCACATTTTGTTGGGTAGACCTTGGTAGTATGATAGATAGACAATACATAATGGAAGGAAGAATACATACACTATTGTAGCCAATGGGATGAAGCAGACGTTATTACCCTTGGAGGAACCTTTGAAGAATGAAGTTTGTATGAATGCTAGAATCTGTTTGGTAGATAGAAAGAAATTCATGGATGGATAAAGACATGAGAATGTGTGTTTTTCCTTAATTCCTAAGAGGACTGAGAAACCGGAACCGGAACCGGAAGGAGAACACCCAGAATAAATAAAAGATTTGCTGACAGAATATGAGGACACCATTTCAGATAATGTACTTGATGGATTGGCACCTGTGAGAAGTATTAGTCATTGCATGGACTTGGTTCCTGAAGCTAGTTTGCCTAACAAAGTTGCAAACCAATTGACACCAACAGAGAATGAAGAACTAAATAGACAAGTGCAAGAGCTGTTGAATAAAGGTTTGATCAGGGAGAGTTTGAGCCCTTGTGCAATACCAATAGTATTAACACCTAAGAAGAATGGAGAGTGGAGAATGCGTACGGATTGCGGAGCAATAAACAAGATCACAGTGAAATACCGTTTTCTTTGCCTAGGATGGGTGACATAATGGACTGTTTCAGTGGAGCAAAATAATTTACAAAGATAGATTTGAAGAGTGGATATCGTCATATCAGGATCAGAGAAGGTGATGAGTGGAAGACAACATTTAAGACAAATGAAGGACTGTATGAATGGTTGGTGATTCCTTTTGGATTGATTAATAGACCAAGTACTTTCATGAGGCTAATGAATGAGGTATTGAAGAAATTATTGGGTAAGTTTGTTATTGTGTATTTGGATGACATTCTGATTTTCAGTAAGACAAAAGAGGAGCATTTTTTGTAGTTAAGACAAGTTTTGCAGAGATTGAGAGAAGAGAAGTTGTTGATCAATATCAAGAAGTGTACTTTAATGAAGGATGAGTTAGTCTATTTGGGATTTGTGATATTTGAAGATGGTTTAAAGATGGACCCTAAGAAAGTGAAAACAATTGTTGAATGGCCTACATCGAAAAGCATTGGAGAGGTAAGATCATTTCATAGATTGGCTAGTTTTCATCGGAAGTTTATCTAACCCTATGATAGAGACTGTGAGAGGAGATCAGAAGAAATAAAAGTGGACCACCGGAGCAAACAAAAAGTTTTGAACTGTTGAAGCAGAAAGTGACTGAGCAGCCTGTATTGGCTTTACCAGATTTCAATAAAGTATTTCAAGTGGATTGTGATGCAAGTGGAACAACAATAGGAGTAGTCTTGAGTCAGGAAGGGAGAGCAATAGCTTATTTCAGTGAGAAATTGAATGATGCCCGAAGGAGATATTCAATGTATGATAAGGAGTTTTATGCCATAGTTCAAGCCTTGAAGAAGTGGAGATATTACTTATTGCCTAAGGAGTTTGTGTTGTATACAGATCATCAAGATTTGCAGTAATTAAACAATTAGAGTAAGTTGAATCAGAGACATATGAGATGGGTAGAATTCTTGCAGAGTTACACCTTTGTGCTGAAGCATAGAAGTGGGAAATCTAACAAAGTTGTTGATGCATTGAGTCAGACAAGGAATTTGCTGACAGAGATGAGAGTGACGGTATTAGGATTTGAAGATTTGAAGACCTTGTATGATAATGACCTGGATTTTGCAGAACCTTGGAAAGCATGCAGAGAACCAATTATGGTAGATAGAAGCAAGTGGTTGGATTACTTCATTTAGAGGGGATGTTATTCAAAGGAGTTGAGTTGTGCATACCTAAGAGTTCTACGAGGGAGCATCTGATAAAGGAGAAACACAATGGAGGACTTACTGGACATTTTGGCATTGACAAAATAATAGCATTGGTGAGTGAGAAGTACTTTTGGCCCCAGATTCATAAGGATGTTAAGAGATATGTGCAGAGTTTGTCAAGTTGCAAAGGGTAGTAGTCAGAATGTGGGATTGTATAAACTTTTGACAGTACCGGTAAGACCTTGGGAGGATATAAGCATGGATTTTGTACTTGGATTGCCTAAGACACTGAGAGGGAATGATTCTATATTTGTGGTAGTGGATAGATTCTTGAAGATGGCTCATTTCATGCCCCGTAAGAATACATCAGATGCATTGCATGTAGTAGACCTATTTTTCAAGGAAGTTGTGAGATTTCATGGATTACCTAAGAGCATAGTTTCAGATAGAGGCACTAAGTTTGTTGGCTATTTTTGGAGAGCAGTTTGGAATAAGATGAAGATAGATTTGAAGTTTAGTTCTACTTTTCATCCATGGACTAATGGATAGACATAAGTTGTTAACCAAAGTTTGGAAATTGTTGAGATGTTTAGTGGGAGATAAAACCGGAAGTTTAGAATTGAGAGACATTAGTAGTGAAGACCAGAGAAATTCAGAAGTAGAAGACTTTGGAGATCACATGGCAGCATTGCATATTCAGGTTAAGAAGCATTTGGAAGACGTGAACAACAAGTATAAGGGAAAGGAAAATGAGAAGATGAGACATAAGGAATTTGAAGTTGGTGATGAAGTGATGGTATATATGAGAAAAGAGAGATTCCCAGTTGGAACCTATAACAAGTTGTAGATGAAGAATTTTGGACCTTGAAGGATTTTGAGGAAGTTCAGTTATGGAAATGCATATGAAGTGGAGTTACCAGATAGTCTAAGTATTTCACTAGTGTTTAACATTGAAAATCTTCATGAGTATCATGAACCAAAATTCAGTGAGGACAGTGTTACAGACTTGGAGAAATAGTTGCCCTAGAAGGAACTAGATTATATTGAAGAGATTTTGAACAATAGGATTGGGCGCAGTACCCGGAGTAGTCAGTGTAAGGAATATCATGTGAAGTGGAAGGAAAGACCAGTCAAAGATTCATCTTGGATTTCTTCGACAGAGGTAGATCGCCTTCATTTCCCTCTAACCCCAGCAAAGTGAGAGGCTCACTTTTACAATAACCCCAAATGTCTAATGCAGGAGCATCTCCGGTTCATAGCAATCTTGCATCAACCCAAAACATTTTCCTTTTTTATTTATAGTTTCACTTTTCCTTTTCGTGTGTCCCAATTTTGGCTCACCGGATCCTGTGGAGTTGGATTCTACTTCAAGACTTGATCATATTTCTTGCCCCTAGATCACATTGCATTTGGATAATTTTTCGGCAAGATATCTCTATCGGTTTCAATGACAGTTTCTTGTTACCGGTTGACAGACCTTTGTTTCTAGTTGCTTGGACCTATTTTGGTGATCTACTGGATCTCGTTCCAAAGCTTGTGAAGCCTTGGGCATCGATTCCAATGTTCCTTGGAGTGCAGCCGACCTTTTCCCACGATCTACATTTCATCCTTTGGATTTTCCGGAGGAATCTCTTAGCAAAGGTCGACCTTGTTTATTTTGCACGCTAGGTCTTGTTCTTCGGGTAGCTAGACTGTGCGTAGAAGATAGATTTCACAATTCAAGGTCCCGATTGTGACCTATTATGCATCTTCTACCAAGCCTGTGAGTCGATATGTTGTAACCTGGTTGTTACTGATTGGATGTAATCAATTTTCATGCAATAAAACAATCTATTATGTATTTCCTCCATCATATATTGTGTTTCTGTTGTGTTTACTCTTGCTAACTGGTCTGAATTGATCTCTTTGAGGTCCCTCCTCGTTGGTGGCTGCTTCATGATTGGGGATATAACCCCGACCACCACTTAAACAAGAGACTGCGGTGGGAGTCAGGGATACAACTCTAATCACCACCAACAATGAACAAAGCTAAGGAAAAGGTGAGTGGCAGGATCATATCCTCGCCACACAACATAGAGTAGAGCTCTAGTGTATAACAAGGATACAACCCCACCCTCCACCGTGGAAGGCATGGTTTAAAAAATCAAAGTGGGTCGGGTTTGAATCCGTCACACATCAAAGCCAAGGCAAGGCTTCGGTGTGTGTCGGGTTCAAAAATATGATTTACACATTCGGCTAGGGTTTCAATCAAAAGGAAGGACTAAAATAAAAAATACGAGTTTAAATATGAACTACACTCATCAAAGGCAAAAACTTTGATGCATATTGTTCAGGTTCAAACTAACAACGACGAGGAAAAACATTATTGAGAAAAAAACACGAGGAAAGATAAAAATACATACCAAGGGAAAGATGAAATCGATCTCAAGTAGAAAAACCTTGATGCCTTAAGAATATCCACACAAATAATGAAAAGAAACAAGGACTCAAATCAATAATAAAGAGATAAGAAACCCATATGAAATCAAATTATTTAAAACATTAATTACCAATACGTGCCTCATAATGGTGTGAATCGGACTTATAGGTCTTATTTACACTATTATGCCCTAAATGGTGTAAGTCGGACTTATAAGTCTGATTCACACCATAAAAAGACTTTAAAGGTATAAAATCGGGTTTAAAACCCGATTTGACACCAAACCAAGAAAATTATCTTTTGAAGTTAAAATTTGAATTTTTAACTTTTCAGATGAACTTTTAAGATCGAACACCAAGTATTCAAGGACAAATGAGGTGACAAAAATTCCTCAAAAACTTAACTTCGAGAAAAGAGGACGAATTTAGGAAAAATTCGTAGGGGGGGGTAATCTTGTTTTCACACAAAATGAAAACAAGGATAACAACTAGCTTACTATGGTTCTAATAGGATTTTGAGATCTTCAAGCTATCTATCCCTTATTAGGATATAACATTGTGACTAGATCAAGCACTTTAACATATGTGGCAAGAATCATCTATGATAGGAGGATTTCAATGTATGTAAGTGTTAAGTCTTTGGTTTTCTTTGATTTTGATCTTTGTGGTGTCATGTTTGCTATGCTTCTCAATGATTTATATGAACTAGACTGGCTAGGATGGGGCATGGTCACCCAATTTCTTCTTGTGGATTTTTTCTTAGTAACACTATGGCTTGTTCGAGGATATGAGGACATTATGGATTTAGTGTGAATAGAAAAATTCCTTGTTTGTGACTCTCTTGTTTTCATGCAAATGATAGACTAACTATCTAGGTCTAACCTATATTTGGATGGTAAAAAAAATTTTCTATAATAAGCTTGATGACGATAATGCACAAGAAGCTCATTCACCCTCGTATCTGCTACATTCCATCTCTTGATCCTTCACATCCCTAATCCCATATAGTCAAACATTTTTTGACTGAGTATAACGACACACCAAAATAATAGTCATGCATTGCATCTACTATCCATTCAAGACTATCACATGTTACTCATGCATATTATAGATCATCTCATGCATATATCACATAGGCATATATCTTGCATCCATATGTGTTATTCCATAATAGGGGCATACATAAGTTGTTAGAGTAGATTTCTCAACCCCATAGCTCCTAAAGATCACCTGCAATCAAACACCTATCACGAAAAAAGAGAGAACCAAATAGCTATGGAGGCCAAAAGACGACTGATTCAGAAAGATAAATCATATTGATTATCTAATAACTGAATGAAAATATAATGTAAAATGAGTGCATATAAAGAAAACACAAAGATAAATTTAGGAGAACTAAAGTGCAAGCATGGGGAGCTAAATAAAGTTCAACTTTAGTTGTCTAGGTGAATAAAAGCTAAACTAGGTGCACAAGTAAAAAAAGCTCTCCTAAGTGAACTTAAGCAAAAAACCATAACTAGTTGTAAAAAGCAACTAATATCTAAATATGCTCTAACATAAGTCATATCACATCATTATGCATTTCATCATAATCAAAGCATAAATGAAAAATAGGACATGCATCATGGCATAAAATACATCATAGCTCATCATGCATAAGCTATCATCATATAAATTCATATAACACAATCGCATTACAAAAATCATAAATGGAAATGCATCATCATATAGTGTCACATCTCATCATCATAAGTCATTCATCACATCTCATCATAAAACACATAGATATCATTGCATCACATAAGCATCATAAGACATATAGGAATCATAACATTACATAGGCATCATAGCATAACTGGATCATCATCATAAACATAATAGAAAAATCACATCACATATAATCATCATGCATAGAATCATCACATGGAAAGAATAACATCACAATAAGCACATGCACATAACCACAAGGAATAGGTTTCATCTTATATATCGAAAATAATGTGTCATAATATAATGATGTCAAAAATATCATAATAACTACAAAATCACCCTCAGGTATCTACATCATCATACAAAATATGGACTGAGATATGATGAACTCTCACCCTTAGAACTAGCAAGTCTCAAAGGCATTTGAGCTCTTGATGATGGTCCAAACCCTCTATCCCTGGTGGTGGAACCCCTCCTAGTGATCAAAATGCAAGCAAATGCAATTGCACCAACATCGACCCTATTAGCTTTATCAAATTCATCAACAACATTTGTCTATCACATTTGTCACCCTAGCTTCATCAACCATCACTCAGCTTATCCTACTTGGGAAACTATTTGATTTTATCAATCTGACAATCAATTTTATCAGCAACATTTGTTTATCACATTTGCCACTTCAACTTCATTATCAACATCCATCTATCACATTTGCAACTCTAGCTCAAAAAATCTATCAATGCTACCGCATATGTAGTTTTAAGCATTACACCTACATTTGCTCTCTTTTTGTGAATAGATTGTTTGAATATTTTATAGATTTTTCACCCAATCTTTTGAGGGAGTAGGTTACCATCCTTACCAGGGGCGACCATCTGTATCAGTGAATGATTTTTCTCTAAAACAATGTGACAAGTTACATTGTCTCAAATAAGGGCAAAATGTAGACACCTAAAATTATCCTAGCCTAATTAAATAAGTATTTTATTTATTTAATTAATTCATCAAGTCTCTTCTATCCTTTGTCCCATTTAAATAAATATTTTTATTTATTTAAATTATCCTTTCCCTAAATTAAATAAATATTTTATATATTTAATTGGCCCCACCTTTTCTATTGATTAAATAAATCTTTATTTATTTATTAGCTTTTTCCTCCCATGACAAGTGTTGTTCATCTCTTAATCCACCTCAAACTGCCTCACTAATATTTTCCTATTTCCTATACCTACCCTCTAATCTGAGGTGGCTATTTATCCGTCCAACTTTTAATCCTAGCCCTCCATTTCTAGGGTACTCTCTATAAAAGAAAATCCTTTCCCTATCCTTCTATATCTTAATCAAGTGCAAGTACCTAAACTCTATCAAATTGCATACACAACCACTATCCATTGTCTATTGAGCTCTTGTGCACACATAAAATCTAAGAGCAACCATATCAAGCAAGATCAATGGAGATAGGAGGACAACGAAGACAAGCCCTTGGAGCATGTGAATGGTATAACATTTCTTTATTTGATATATTGCATGTTACTTGGTTCTTCATTGGTTTTATGCTGGAATTTATTGTAGGATTGGGGGTTTTAGTGGTTGAATCTCTTAGGTTTTACAATATTTTAGCATCCAAATATAGCATAAACAAGATGAACTCATAGTCCCTGTTGATTTCCCTCATAACCTATTTCCTCCTATCTCCCTAGATGATCCCATTGTCCCTCATAATCCCTCTCATGATCATAATCCTTTGATCCCATTATATTTACCCAAGTTGTTCATGAACCCTTTACATAACAAATGATTTCTTTCCCTTTCATCAGATCCTATCTACTTTGTGAACCTGTCATTTCTTCCAAATAATATCCTCCTCAAATTGGACTCATGTCTTGTTTCAAAACTAATCAATATCCAATTGGTAAAAATATTTCATAAACCATGCATTATCAAGGCAATGGGTTAAGCTTCCATGAACAAGGTATATTAGAAACCCTTCATATCAAAGCAAATCATGATTATCATGGCCTTGTTTACATAGCTCACTCCCAAGATGTTCATATCCTTGCTAAATCGTATATCCTTTATGCCAAACCTAAAAATACACACCCCCCTTCATCCCTTGGAGCCATCTTGTGTCCTTATATTTCAAAACCAAAGCCTTCATTCATTCCATCTACCTTGGGTCCTTATATCCCTCCATCCATTATATGTACTATCCCTCACTCACAATCCTCTTACCCTACAATTAATCAAAATCAACAAAGACACACATCCTTGAGAATGCTCCAACCATCTACCTACATCAACTCATCTAAAATACCTCCATATCATTCCAACCATGAATTCCATTCCCTTTTGAAGCAATTTGGATGTCGAGCAAAAGATCCATAAGTCCAAAAATCCACATACATTCAAGAATCAATATGTCCCATCTAAAAGACATGTAAAAAAAAAGCAAAATTTGATACAAAAGCAAAAAGCAAAATCCAAAATTCCACAAACGCCCATCAAGAAGAAACTAAATAAAAACCATGTGGATTACTAAGTTTCTTATAGAAGCACTACATCCCAAAGAAAAATCAACATTGTCATCCAAACTTCTTGTTACAAAGGCTTCCATTATTCCTCTATTTGAACATCTCCCACCTACTAAATCTATTATTATCGTCTCCTTTATCCATTTTGGGATCTTATGTCCCCAAATCCACAACCACTCTTCCATCAAAATCTCAAATCCAAAATCCACTTTTCCTCCATCACTCCACCAACGCTCAAGGTGTGTGCCAATGTTGATCTTGCATATGCTAAATCAATTTGTCCTTTTAATACAATCATTAACTCCTGTCCACAAATCCTCCATATCTAATTCATAGTGCTAAAGACATCATTCACTAATTCATAGTGCTAAAGACATCATTCAATAATCTTTGTTAAGCTTGATCCGTCCCTCCCATCCAATCCTTTTACATAATTCCTTAACCAATTGTATCTCCTCATCCATTTCCTTCCCCTTTATCATTACACTACCAACAACTTTTAACATAACTTTCAATAGCAATCGTCTATTGCAACATATATTTCAAGGCTACTATCTAAAGAAGGAGATTCTTGAGCCCTTCCTCCATCTCCTATCATGAATCAATTATCTTTGAAAAAAGTCAAAAAAAATCTAAAATAAAAATAGTATAGAAAAATAATTTATTCATTGGTGAAAACCACCTCTCGTGGCACCATGGGCAAGTACAATGACAAAAAATATGGCAAACACGTGTCATGTGAAATCCATTATCCTTTTCAACTCTACACTTGGGGACAAGTTTCATTCACGTTATCCTACCTACCACATCCTTCATTATCCCACACCATCCTCTATCCACCATGCTATCTACATCCATGATCCCTTTTTTGTACATTTGATCTTGGTCCAGTGCTAAGGATCTCCATAAGCATCATTTGTCCTATCAACTTCACCTTATCTACACCCTTCAGTCCATATCCCTTAACCTATTCATTACTGATTTTTGTCATCCATAAAAGGCATTCGCATAGAGTCTACATTCTCTTTTGAGTGCTATTAAAAAATGAAAAAGAATCCATACAACATTATAAGAAAGAAAGAAGAAGATCACCTATAATCGCTCTCATAATAGCAAGATCGTGTATGCACAATTATTCGTAATGTCTCATAAAGTTGTAGACTTCTAATTATTCTCTTCTTTAATAAAGGATTTAATTACTTACAATAGCAAGTTCAGGGATATGCACTTACTTTTACACTCTCGTAAAGTTATAGACTTCTAATTATTATCTTCTTTCATAGAGGTTGCATTCTCTTTGGAGCACTATTCCAAAATTAAAGAGAACCCAAACAACATTAGTAGAAAGAAATAACAAGTTCTCCTAGAATTAATCTCCAATAACAAGATTAGGTATGTGCAATTAGTTGTCATAAAGTTTTAGACCTCTAATTATCATGTTCTTTAATAGAGAAAAATTATTTACAATATTGACTTCAACTATGTGCAATTAGTTGTAAACTCATAAAGTTATTTACAAACAGTGGATTTCTAATTGGTTTTGATGCATTTGAATTTTAAGTTTTTAAAAGAGGAGTCTAGAGGTGTAATATGGAGCTAAGATTTCACCAAATAGGATAAGACCACTAATGAACCAAATTAATCTTTACATTGAAAGAGGGGTGAATCCAATAGATCTAGCCTCAATCCAACTAAGGAAGAGCTACAAATTCTAATTAGATTCATTGGTTAGGGTTTTGGCTCCCTCTTTCTAAGTTGATTTGTGAAAATGCTGAAATAAGGGTAAATGGATGAATATTGAAGAGATTGGGCATAAACAGTGAGCTACAATCGTCGTACGAAGCTAGAAACCTGGATTTGATCAAAAGAATATGATTTGAATATGCTCCCCAAAATTTTGCCTAAATTTTCGAGACCATGGTCCTCCGAACTTTTTGTCGTCCAAAGGGGAACCTGTTCATCTCTATGAATAATGTCAATCCTGAAAAACACAGGTTTGCACCCGTTCTTGCATAGAGAAAAGGGGAAATATGTTGGGAATAGAGGTTTGCCTAAGTCAAACCCTGGTTTGGAATCAACCTTTAATGAAATAATGCAAATACTGAAATAAAAAAATAGAAAGATATACCTTCGATCTGCAATTGTTGGTGGTGATACTTTGCTCTTATAATGAAATCACATATGTTATATGGCATGACAAACTCAAAACCCTAATCACAGATACATGCTTGCATAAAATTGCTGTAATTTTTCTTTACAATGGTTGAAGGATGAATATGCAACCTTGAAGATCTCTAAAAATGCTTGATTAATGCTTCATGGATGCAAGAATGGTTTGGGAATTGATTGCTTAGAGTCTTAGATTGCTTAGATTGCTTAGATTGCTTAGATGAAAATGAGTTGAGAAAGATACCTTATATAGGGATTTCATTTAATTGAAATCACCTTTAGGCTGACTTAGAATTGATATATTGGAGCTAGGTTCGAATAGGATAAGACCACCCAATCATCATCCTGAAATTTGAGGAAAAAAGTGTGGGACCATGGTGGTGGGCACTATGGTCGTATCAACTTTTTTCCAAATTTCAAGGGATGCAAGCTATTGTGATTCTAGTGCTAAATCCATCTTGATGGATCAAACCAAGATGTGTAGATATGCAACATATGCTTTTTGAGTTGAAATTAGGGTAGGATTAAAGAAAAATCAAGATAAGATGATAAAGGGCACACCTAGAATTAAGGGTCCAAATAAGAGTGTGATGATGTAATAAAATGAAATTAGACCCAATTATTAAATTAAATATTAATTAGTTACAATAAAGGTCTTATAATGCATAGAGGAAAGGGAAATACTGAAATAGGTGCTAGGAGAGTGTGAAATTGGACACACTAGTAAAGGTGAACAATTTGTGACCCTACATTTAGCCCCCACTTTAGTGGAGTATGAGCTTACAGTCATACTCTTGGCAATGAAGAAAGATGAGAGAGAGGAGCAATTAGGAGTGCAATCACAAGGAGACAAGACATCTCTAATTTTGAGGAACCAAGCCCCCAATCTTAAGATCTTACACAATCTCATGCAAGGACACACAACACAAGGGGT
The DNA here is from genome assembly GCF_030272615.1 of Cryptomeria japonica. Taxonomy (NCBI): domain Eukaryota; kingdom Viridiplantae; phylum Streptophyta; class Pinopsida; order Cupressales; family Cupressaceae; genus Cryptomeria; species Cryptomeria japonica. The sequence continues at coordinate 11,049,672 of NC_081410.1, forward strand.
TAGCACTAAAAACAAGATCTCAAGTCAACTAGACATAGAGACCTCAATATAAAAATGTCTTAGCTACTAATATAATTCTTGAAATGCCATCACAAGAACATAAGTGATCACATAAAAAGAGCAAGAATATGCATCATCCATGAACTACAAGTAGCAACATTATGAGCTCTCGAGGAGAAGAAAAGAGAGAGAAGCATGGATACACATTCTAGTTGTGTTTTTCTAGGTGATCCATGAGAATGAGAGTGAGAGAAGATATCGATACACATTCTAGTTTTGTTTTTCTAGGTGATCCATGTTGGGGAGGAGAGTAGGAATAGTCTGGCCGTGTTTTGCTAGTTCCACACATCCTCGTGTGTGTGTGCAAGAGATGTCTAGTTTTAGATGTTAAGCATCTTGTACAAGAGTTTGTTTTCTCTAGTTTCGAGCATGCAACAACCTGTGTAATACATGAAATGAAAATGAAAATGTGTGTTTGGTATCAGGAACATCTTGTTCAAGAGTTTGTTTTCTCTGGTTTCAAGAATGTGTAACCCTGTGTAAGATAAATATATGCCTAGTTTTGAGGAAATATCATTTAAGAGTATGTTTGCTTTGGTTTCGAGAATGTGCACCCCATATAAGACATAAATGGATGTTGTGTCTAGGTTTGGGCATGAAGCATCTTGTGTAAGAGTTTGTTTGCTCTGGTTTCGAGAATGAACACTTCACTTAAGACATGCAAAAATATAGTACAATATGGTACAAAGAGGGTGATATATGTATGACCCCCTTAAGATGCCAACATAGCCCTATGTTGATGTCTTAAGGAAGCTAGAAACAAGGATACCCACCTTCAACACCAAGGATATTTCCTTTTAGGCAACAATATTCATAAATCTAAGCTAAAGAGACAATACTCTTACAAACAAGGATAAGATAGTTGAAAAAGAGATATCTTGCAACAATCGTAAAGGGAATCCTTGGAGGAGAAGAGATCTTTTCTCAAAAGACATCTTCCTCCAAGAGGAGTTTCTTGAACAAACATAACATCTTTTACTAAAAAAAGGGAGGGAGAACAAGAATGCCTACCTTCCTCCTATTGCTAGGTGAAAGGGATTCTTGATGAAGGATGTCACACTTTTGACCCTAAGTGAAAGGGTTTGTTTATAATAGATATACATTGCCAAGTGAAAAAGAGGTTGTCGTCAAGGATACACACATCTTGCATAAGAGAGAATCCATGAGCAAACAACAACTTCACACAAGGAATGACATCAAATCATAAGCAAACAACACTCAACAAAGGAAAAGTAGATCCTTAGAAAGGATAAAAGAGAGATCATTGCCCCCCAAGTGTAGGGAGAATGAGAAGAATTACACTACCTTTAAGGAGAGATTACACACAAGCAAATGCACAATGTACTCACATGAAGGAATATTCAATGCAAGAAAGGACATCAAGATATGCAAAATGCAACTCTAAAAAAGAGGTAATCGTCAAAGAGAGAAAGAGAGAATTAGATGAAGGATCACATACCCCCCCTAAGGAGGGATTAATCACAAGACATACCATTCCATGTAAGAAAGGACATCAAGGTATGAAAAATGCAACCCCTAAAGGGAATAGTGAAACTATAGATAGAGAGAAAAAATAGGATAATATTCTTGGCCCCTAAGCATAGAGGCAAGAATGAAGTATGTTACTGCCCCAAGATGATTGTAATTGAAAAAGAATCACCTCTTATGGCAAAGAGCCTCCAATTAAGTTAGCTACTAGTGCCATAGGGTGAGGAGCAAAATAATAAGAACTTGAATGTTACTTGAAATGATTATGAAAAATATGCGAGTCATTGTCACATGCTACTTTTATGTTATTTTTATGGTCTTTGGAGCTACAACTTGGAAATTTGGACTTTAAAATATTTTGGAAGGGAACTTGCAATTTTGGATCTGAACTGGGAGGACTAGGGCACTCGGTGCCATGGTTTTGAGGAGGACCAGGGTGCTAGGCGCGATGGTCTTGAGGAGGACTAGGGTGCTAGGCACCATGGTCTGAGGAGGACTAGGGTGTTGGGTGCCTTGGTCCCAGGACAAGGGCATTGAGTGCCCCGATCCTTGGGTACTAGGCTAAAGTTTATGTCTTTATTTAGGGTAGAAGAAAATAAATCGAGTTGACATAAAAGAGGGTTGGACAAAACACTATCTTGTTGTAATACCATATGGAAATGAGAAGATGTAAATTCACTAAACAATAGAAATGAATAGAAGGTGACGTGTTATTAAGAGAATTGTCAATCATATCACCCTCTTTTACCATAATATCATCCTCTTTCACCAAGGCACCCTTGTGGAGGAGGAACATATTAAGAGAATAATCCACACCATTCTCTAATGGTTCATCCCAAATAGGGAGATCATTGTTAGAAGTGTTAAAAATACTTTCTTTCATCAATATGTCCCCTTTAGGGAGATAAACTTTGGGAGACGAATCATTGAAAGGCTCATAAAGGGGATTTTCATATATCTTAAATCCTTACAACTTAAGAGCATCCTCTTGCAAAAAGAAATTTGACATTTTTCTAATTTAAGAAAAAAGAAACTTGCGATGAAAGAAGAAAATGTAACGAAATAAAGCATAAAGGGACTAATTTGAACACACATAACAATGCATGAAAGAACTATATATATATAGTTTTGAAACATGCAAATTATAAGATGCAATGGAAGAATGAACTAGATTTGGAAACACAATTAAACGATTATACAACCCACAAGTCAATTTTAAGAAAATAAATTAGAGTCTTTATGTATTTAACCTCTAAATTTATGTTTTTAATTGAAAATATGATCTATGAGTGCAAATTTGATTTTTAAAATGCATAAACAATCAGAATCAGATCTGAGATAATTAATCAAAATTATGCAACCAAAAAGTTTAACTTTAGAATTATGAATTATGGTTTTTGTGAATTAACCTTTAAATTTATGTAATTCAATTGAAAATAGAACTTATGAATGCAAATTTGAATTTAAAAATACATAAACGATCAGATTTGAGATCACAAATAAAAATTAATGAACCAAATTAATCTTTACATTGAAGGAGGGGTGAATCCAATAGATCTAGCCTCAATCCAACTAAGGCACGGTTGAAAATTTTGATTAGATTCATTGGTTAGGGTTTTGACTCCCTCTTTCTAAGTTGATTTGTGAAAATGCTGAAATTAGAATAAATGGATGAATATTGAAGAGATTGGGCGTAAAGAGTGAGCTATAGTTGTCATATAGAGCCACAAACCCTGGATCTAATCAAAAGAATATGATTCATATCTACTTCCCAAAATTCGGCCTAGATTATAAGGACCATGATGCTAGTTGACTAGTAAAGATATACAATTTAGGATGCTACAAGAAGCTACAAAAAATACATAAAGACAAACATTATATATCCTTCATTCGTCTAAATTTAATATTAATAATCTAATATAAAATTATATTATAAGATACATGTATATAGACATATATGTTAATATAATTCGTTATATGATGTTAAATTTCATTTATGACTGCTAAGTGCCAGTATTTTATAATACGACGAGTTGAGTTGACTTGACCTCGATTTACTCTCCCAGAACTTCTGTTTTTTGGATAACTCTCCTAGAACATTCAACAAACCCCTTTGCCACGGAAATAAGGACGGAAGCTTCGAGGGAGAAAAGTAGTTACTCTTATATTTAATTAAAAACTCAATAACAAGCTTCCAAAATTCAAATAAAATCTGAACAACTTACAGAAAATTTTGCAAACCAGTCTTTTACAGGGCCAAAATTCTCGCTTCTGTTTGATTTTGAGTGTTTAAATTTGATTCGACCGAGAGATAAATCTCTGTGAAGTTTTGGTAATTCTTGTAGATCAGCCAGAATGTCTTCACCTGGAGAGTAAGTTAGAAATCTCATTTACATATAAATATTTTTCATTGTTTTTATCATCTCTATTCATTTTTTCAAAGCTTCACTACATACTATTTTTTACAGTCGTCGTGGGTGTTGTGCAAATTGACGTAATTTTAAGCTAATTAATAGTGAAATTTCAAAAAAATTGATTCACGTTTTCTAGCGCTTCAGTTAGATCTTAAATTTTTATTGGGTATCACGGGCACGCCACAGAATCCAATGTTTAGAAATAGTTAAGTAAAAATTAAATAAGACGTGCAGAAAAGGCATCTAATAGGGTTCTTTGATAGTTTTGTTATCGTTCATATTACTTTCCATGGAAATTATGTTGAACTGGGTGAAACTTTGAAGTCGTGGCTTCTTGAAATGGAAAATCAGGTATAGGGATTTAAAATCTTGTAGGAAGCCCTACCGGCCCACACCGAGGGAGTCTACAGTCTTAAGCAAACTAAATTTCCCCATTATAATTATATCGCAAATTAGGGTTAAGTGATTGTAAGCTGGATTATGTGACTTTTAGGAAAGGGATTGTAGTGTAATGGCAATGAGGGATGCGTGTATGTAGTTCAAACGCCTCACTGCGTTAGAGTGATACATAACACCAGCCGTAACGTTCTGTAGCGCAATAGTTATGGGTTATGTTTGAGCATGGTGCATGTTGGCAAACTCAAAGTGTGGTCTAAGCTTACCCTGCCACTGACTAAAGGCCACTCATAACCTCACTCAAGATTTACCAAGCCAAAAAAATAGCTGCATTATTAAGGAATACTGACAAAGTATGTACCTTGGGAGAATTGTAGATAACTTTGCTGTCACAGGGTTTTTTTTCCAATTTTTCTGTTGTAATGTCCCCGCTCTAGCAGATTGACCAAGTATATGTGCGTTAGCCTAGCTCTACATGGTCCCGAGGGCTAACGAAGGGTTTAAAGGGATCCTGGAGTGTTTTGGCCTAGTCATTTCCAGTTTGGGCCAAAACGAAATTGATTTACTTGGTTTCAGACATACTTACTATTTTTAGTAAGTCAGAAGGACACAACGGGGGCTAGTTTTGGTGATTGGATTTGATACTCCTTAGCGAGAGCTTTCCGACGAGCTATCACTCACGCTATTCGGAGTCTGATTGCTAATATATTTTAATGCCTGAAGTTTTATTAAAGTAACATTTAATTTAATTGTAAAATATTAAAGTGTTACTTTAATATTTATTTTATGGAGATATGTGTAAATCAAAGGGGCAACCAAGGGAGACATAAGTGAATATTTTAATATGTTTTATATTGAACATGTTTTATCCCACATTGCTTGAGTGAGTTGGGTCGCCCCTTGGAGAAAGAATAAAAGGGAGCTTTTGTGGCTTCATTGGGTATGTGGAATATGAGAAGAATTTGGTGTGTGAGTTGCAGATCCGTTCTTGGCATTAGAGGACGTCTATCCTCTCTTATGACATTCTAGATGTCATTCCCTTGGGGTTTGGCCTTTGGAATCCTTTGCTATCAGCTTCATTTACAGGCAAATTGGGTGCTTTTCCAGCTACAAACAACAACATTATTTGGTTGCATTTCCAGCTACAGGCCGCGACACTATTCACGCGGGTACTATTCACGCAACACTATTCACGCAACACTATTCATGCGACACTATTCACATGGGTACTATTCACGTGACACTATTCACGCAAGTACTATTCACGCGGGTACTATTCACGTGGCACTATTCACCTGGCACTATTCATGCAACACTATTCATGTTACTGTAGCAGCAGAATTAGAAACTTTGGTTGGAACATTATGTCAAAATTCTGGAGTATTTAGTGAGTTGAAAATAACCTGCTATGTATTTGTTTTTTGTTAATTCTGGAAATAATATTATAACAGCAGTAGTTCAAATTCCAGCTTGTCTATTATTGTAAATTCTTTTTAGTTCATGTTATGTGGTTTCATACCTGTGCAAAGACTTAAAAACAAAAAAAAACATTGAAACATTAAACGGAGAAATAAGGAGTTGGCTGCAAACTATTTGACTAAATTCCTATCAGCAGTGGGGTTAGTTTTTGGGCATTCTAGGGTGTCCACTATAGTGGTATCAGAGCAGAAGATTCTGCCATCTTGTGGGAAACTTTCACCAAAACATATTGCAGAAATAAAACAGGTCCAGAATGTATGATTGAGCATGCGACAGGGGCATTATAATTTTCGCAATACCAGGGCCAGACAAAATAGAAATCCGGATAGTCAGAGTGAGCAGTCTAGTTCATCCGTGCAGGTGGACATAGAATCCAGTCATACAGACATAGAGGAAATATTCTTCGATCAGGACAGCAGTATGGGTGACCGAGATGAGAGGAATATTGTTCCAGATCAGGGGGAGGTAATGTTCAGACAGTTGCTGGGTACGTTAGAGCAAGGGCAGCGTATGCAGCAGGAGCAGAATAGGCGAATGGACATGATGTTGCAGCTTATGGCTAGACAGATGGGCGTTAATATTAATCCAGGTGAGGCCAACAATGGAAACAATAACAATGGGGGAAACGATAACAATAGGGGCAATGATAATAATGGAGGCTGAGGCAACAACAATGGCCCTGAGAATAACATTAATGGTAATAATGGACATGGCAACAATGGAATTGAGGCGGATAACTTTAGACACATTGCACACCCAGCTCGAACAGCGAGCTCGCGACCTCTTCTACCCACCTTTCCACCTAGGGATCCGATTCAACCAGTGAACGAACCGTAGATTACTGAGTTACAGGGTCAGTTCAGGAGGGACTGGGAGGCCAGTGGACCCAAGTTTCAGGCAGATATTTCCCTCAGAGATTATATGGACTTGAGGATGAGACATATGCCTAGAGCAGGAGGGAGGAATCAAAATTTTGAGCTGAGGAAAAAAGTTGGAAAACTTTCCTTGCCTTATTATGATGCTTCAGGGAAGATGACTGCACGAGCTTGGGTGCAGAAGGTAGATACATACTTGCAGCTAAATCCTATGCCTCAAGATGAGGCTATCAAGTATGCGGCTATGCATTTGGACGGCGTTGCGCATGAATGGTGGCATCATGGCATGGTGACTCTGGGGCATAATCAGATTACATCCTATGAGGAATTCACAGAAAGATTGATTGAGAAATTTGACACTAGGGATCCCGAGTTACATTTCAAGGAGCTAGCACAGTTAAAACAGTCAGGTTCAGTGGATGCTTACATCGCCGAGTTTCAGCGTTTGTCTGTACTTGTTACTGATATCTCTCCTAGGAGATTGGTGGTGTTATTTTGTGATGGGCTTGCTGATCCATTACGTGGTTGGGTGAAGGGACATGATCCACTCACCTTAGCAGAAGCAACTAAAAAGGCACGAGATTTAGCCCGTTCGGTATACAAAGGAAAATACCATTCAACAGATTCTTCCTACCGCAAGGACAGACAAAAAACCATTTCAGAAAGAGTATAACAAACCCAAAGAAGGATCAAAAGGACTAGACAGTGAAACCTTGAATGAACTTCGAAAGAAGAAACTGTGCTTCCAGTGTAGAGAGCCTTGGGACTTATCTCATAAATGCCCTCTCAAGGCTAAGGCAAATCAAATGGAGTATTTTTCAGCAGAGGAGTCAGAGTCAGAGGGGGAGGATCAGCACTCCGATTCAGATGAGGGTAACATGATAGAGGAGAGCAGCATTCCTAAGGATGATAGATCGTTGGCACGTTTGACAGGGGCCCAAAAGGCAATCACATTTAAGGTCAGGGGTACTATTCAGGGGCAGAAAGTGATATCTCTCATTGACACTGGGGCTACACATAACTTTATAGATACACAGTTGGTAGCCAGGAGATGTTTACAGACAGAGGAGCATGATGGTTTTAGGGTCATGGTGGCTAATGGCCAAAAGCTATTATGTACTTAGAAGGTTTCAAATCTTCACATTAGATTTGGAGATGGCTATGAGTTGGAGGATGATTTCTACGTTGTGGACATGGGAGATTACGACGTCATCCTCGGTATGGCATGGATGGCATCGCTGGTTGAGTTCACTTTCAACCTAGTGAAGTTGGAAATGAGGTTTCAGCATGAGGGTAGGACTGTTGTTCTCAGGGGACTTTCGGATGGGAGTTGCAGGGTAATCTCTTTGAAGAGAATGGAGAGACTTTTTCGACATAATGATATAGAGTGGGCAACAGAGTGCTTAGTTATGCCAACTTCATCGGAGCCTCGGGTGAAGAGTCATCCACCAGATATACAGGAGATTCTTGACAGGCATGCCAAGGTATTCAGTGATATTCCTCACGAGGTTCCTCCTGACAGGGGTGCAAAGCATGTTATTGAGCTCGAGGAGGGAGCCAAACCAGTGATGATCACTCTCTATCGTCATCCTAAGAAACATAAAGATGAGATAGAGAAGGCAATTAAGGAGTTGGAAATGGGGCACATCAGGCCTAGCAAAAGCCCCTTTGCTTCAGCTGTAGTTTTGGTAAAGAAGAAGGATGGGACAATGTGCATGTGCATCGATTACAGGGCACTGAATAAGAAAACAATTAAAAACAGGTATCCCATTCCTAGGATTGATGAGTTGATTGATGAGTTGCATGGGGCATGCTTCTTCACCAAAATTGATTTGCAATCCGGATACCATCAGATCAGGATGAGAGCAGAGGACATTGAGAGAACAGCCTTCCGATGTCACTATGGCCACTTTGAGTTTATGGTTATGCCATTTGGACTAACCAATGCACCCGCTACATTTCAGAGTTGTATGAACCAGGTATTCAGGGAGCAGTTGAGGAGATTTGTCTTGATCTTCTTTGATGACATCTTGGTCTTCAGTAAGACCTGGGAGGAACATTCACAGCATTTGGAGGAGGTATTATCTATCCTAGAGAGAGAGTCTTTATATGCCAAGGAGTCTAAGTGTGAGTTTGGTATGACAGAATTACTATACCTTGGGCATATTATTAGTGCAGATGGAGTTCGAGTAGACCCTGAAAAGATTAGAGCTATAGTAGATTGGCCTACTCCCACGAACCTCACACAACTTAAGGGGTTCTTTGGTTTATGCGGGTTTTACAGGAGGTTTGTTAAGGGGTTTTCACAGACTGCAGCACCTTTGACAGACCTCACTAAAAAGGGAGCCTTCATATGGACAGAAGCAGCGCAACAATGTTTTGACCACTTCAAACAAGTGATGTCATCTTGTCCGGTTTTAGCTCTACCAGATTTCACAAAGCCATTTGAACTTCAGTGTGATGCTTCAGGTGATGGGATAGGGGCAGTATTGATGCAGGAGAAACATCCCATTGCATTCGAGAGTAGGAAGCTCCGAGGTGTTGAGAGGAGCTATTCTATCTATGACAGGGAGATGTTGGCCATAATGCATGCATTGGCCAAATTCCGATCATACTTAGTAGGTGGACGGTTTGTGATCAAAACTGATCACAATAGCATAAAATATTTCATGAGCCAGCGTGATCTTAATGACCGACAATAGAAATGGGTTACTAAATTGCAGGCTTATGACTTTGACATAGAGTTTGTCAAAGGTAAGAAAAACATGGTGGCTGATGCCTTATCTCGGAGACCTCACTTATGTGCTCTGGCAGAGATTTCAGGAGATTGGAGAGATCAGATTATAGCAGAGTATGTCGGAGATGCTTGGGCTTCTGGATTGATTTCAGGTACTATGAGGTGATAGATGGATTGATTAGAGTTCAGGACAGGGTTTATTTGATTCCGTCATCACATTTGAGAGAGGTGATACTAAAGGCATTTCATGATGCACCCACAGCTGGGCATCCGGGGATCTTCAAGACCTACAGGCAGATCCGAGAGCGGTTCTCATGGAGAGGGCTCAAGGATGATGTTCAGAGGTATGTCAGGGAGTGTGCGGTTTGTCAACAGAATAAGGGAGAGCACACATTTCCTGCAAGTTTATTACAGCCCTTGCCCATTCCTGATAGGAAATGGGAAAGTATTTCGATGGACTTCATCACTGGGTTACCACGAGTGCAGGGAAGGGATTGCATCTATGTGGTGGTGGACTGCTTGACGAAGTTCGCTCACTTCTTTGCTATTCCGTCCATTTACACAGCAGCACAGGTGGCAGATCTTTTCTTTAGAGAGATATTCAGGTTACATGGGTTGCCCAGATTCATTGTCAGTGATCGGGATAGTAAGTTTATGAGTGTTTTTTGGCAGGAGTTGTTTAGGTTGTGTGGTACAGATCTTACACCTAGCACTAGTTATCATCCGCAGACAGATGGGCAAACAGAGATTGTAAATAAATGGGTGAAGGGATATTTGAGGAACTATGTAATTGCACAACAAAAAGCTTGGGTCAGGTGGTTGCATATGGGAGAGTATTGTTATAACACCACTTATCATATGTCCATCAGGATGACTCCTTTCATGGCACTCTATGGTTATGATGCACCTAGCTTCATGGATTTAGTTTTGGGGGACAGCAGAGTGCCCAAAGCCAAAAACTTATTGCAGGATAGTCAGGACATGCTGAAAGTGCTCAAGGAGAATATACAGCAGGCCCAGAATCAACAGAAATTGTACGCTGATCAGCACCGAATAGAGCGCAGTTTCGAGGTAGGGGATATGGTTTACTTGAGGCTACAACCATATAGACAGTCATCACTCAAGAAGAGCGGAGCTGAAAAGTTGAAGCCTAGATTTTATGGTCCCTACAGGGTGATTCGCAGAGTGGGCGAAGTCGCCTATGAGCTTGAGCTTCCAGAGGGCAGTCGGGTGCACAATGTATTTCATGTGTCTAGGCTTAAGAAAGCTATTGGTCAGAGTGTAGTACCTTCTGCAGATTTACCTCCTTTGGATGAGGAGGGGAAGCTCGTGTTAGTACCTGAGGCTATTCTGGACACCAGAGAGAGGAAACTCAGAAACAGGATAGTGAAGAAGTATTTGGTCAGATGGAGAGACCTGCCGGAGGAAGATGCTACATGGGAGAATGAGCAGGTGATACAGCAGGCTGGACTGAGATTGCTTGAGGACAAGCAATTTCAAGGGGGGCGGACTGTAATGTCCCCGCTCTAGCAGATTGACCAAGTATATGTGCGTTAGCCTAGCTCTACATGGTCCCAAGGGCTAACGAAGGGTTTAAAGGGATCCTGGAGTGTTTTGGCCTAGTCATTTCCAGTTTGGGCCAAAACAAAGTTGATTTACTTGGTTTCAGGCATACTTACTATTTTTAGTAAGTCAGGAGGACACAACGGGGGCTAGTTTTGGTGATTGGATTTGATACTCCTTGGCGAGAGCTTTCCGACGAGCTATCACTCACGCTATTCGGAGTCCGATTGCTAATATATTTTAATGCCTAAAGTTTTATTAAAGTAACATTTAATTTAATTGTAAAATATTAAAGTGTTACTTTAATATTTATTTTATGGAGATATGTGTAAATCAAAGGGGCAACCAAGGGAGACATAAGTGAATATTTTAATATGTTTTATATTGAACATGTTTTATCCCACATTGCTTGAGTGAGTTGGGTCGCCCCTTGGAGAAAGAATAAAAGGGAGCTTTTGTGGCTTCATTGGGTATGTGGAATGTGAGAAGAATTTGGTGTGTGAGTTGCAGATCCGTTCTTGGCATTAGAGGACGTCTATCTTCTCTTGTGACATTCTAGACGTCATTCCCTTGGGGTTTGGCCTTTGGAATCTTTTGCTATCAGCTTCATTTACAGGCAGATTGGGTGCTTTTTCAGCTACAAACAACAGCATTATTTGGTTGCATTTCCAGCTACAGGCCGCGACACTATTCATGCGGGTACTATTCACGCGACACTATTCACGCGGGTACTATTCACCTGGCACTATTCATGCGGCACTATTCATGCAGCACTATTCATGTTACTGTAGCAGCAGAATTAGAAACTTTGGTTGGAACATTATGTCAAAATGCTGGAGTATTTAGTGAGTTGAAAATAACCTGCTATGTATTTGTTTTTTGTTAATTCTGGAAATAATATTATAACAGCAGTAGTTCAATTTCTAGCTTGCCTATTATTGTAAATTCTTTTTAGTTCATGTTATGTGGTTTCATACCTGTGCAAAGACTTAAAAACAAAAAAAAACATTGAAACATTAAACGGAGGAATAAGGAGTTGGCTGCAAACTGTTTGACTAAATTCCTATTAGTAGTGGGGTTAGTTTTTGGGCATTCTAGGGTGTCCACTACATCTGTACAGCTGTAAAATGCGTACCAGGTGATTTGTCTCTATTACCGGTAAATTTGATGCATTAACCTTTCCATAGGCTCGCCTTGTATGCCTTGACAGCATATCAAAATACATGTTCAGAGGTAAGGAACTGTCAAACAGTGACAAATTTATGAGAAAATTACATGCCTCAGTGCCAACGAGCTTTTTAATGCTAGAAAGTTAGAAACTATAAATAAGTAGCATATTCACAAGTACATAAGATGCACATAACTGTATATCTTTTAATTTCTCAACCTACTTTGACCTTCTTATTCCCACGATATCCAATGACTCACTAAACTACATATCAAAAATCCAAACATATGATTAATTATCTCAGTATTCTGCATAATTAATCATATCAGAGAAGCCTCGGTCCATTGCTGTTAGTACCACCACTGTCACAGTTGTACTTACCAACACAATCCATATCTGCATCTGATGCCAAAATAACTGTCACATCTCTTGGCAATCTCTGTGCAGACATGTCCAGGTGCATGCTCAAATGATGCTACATTTCCTTGATCTTATTCTTCTGTCCGGGAGGCCAGTAGAATTGAAGTTCTACTAAGACACTTCTTTTCTGAATGCATGGACTTTTCACAGTTGTAAGACCTTGTTTCTTTTCAATCTTTTGTTTACCATTTCCTGTCCTTTCTCTTGTGTTGCAAACTTTGCTACTTTGCATTATTCATCTTGTCCATTGATCTAACATTCTAGCATCACTAACCTTACTAATGTTTTAAAGGCCTTGTCATTTATTATTGCTATCATATTCTGGGGTTCTGAGGTTCCAGAATAAAGAGTATCAGGGCAGCACATCATTTTTTCAGATACACTTTACTTGGATATATGCTTATGCTACTAGCAATTTGAGTCATTCCTTTCCAAACAGGAGCTATCAAGTGCTATTTATTGTTCAAGAGCACATCCTGATTTGAGTAATATATGTCATAGAATCTCTACAAATGAAGTATTTGTGACACTTCTCATTTCTTGACATTAAAAGCAGTTCTACCTCATCTCATTGCTCATGTCGGCATCTGATGGAAGGTTCTTTTCTACTTAGTTAATCAAGGGTTGGGAGCAACCTAGTAATCAGATAGCCATTGATTCTCCAAGATATAGATAAGAATACTGCAAATAGAGCTATTGCAATACCCATAAAAGGAATATTTTTCCCATGCAGGAGCGACTTTACCAGATCCCGTGTTAAGTGATTTTAAATGCTTTCCTTGTTTGGTTCTTAGATTCCATGCTTTGTCACATCCTTTCTTCTTTTCCTCCTTTGTCTCCTTGGTTCCTTCCTTGCTTTATTCCGATCCTGGTTCCATTTGTTTTGTTTTCTTCACATCCTTGGTTTGGTTGGTTGTTTACAAGGCTCATTCCTTTGATTTGGTTGTCACCGGTTGATATATGGAAGATCCACACAGTTATCTCCTTGGTCCTAGAGTGAGGAACCTTCCACACCAGAGAGCTGTATACTGTATACAGAACCTTCATCATCAGATAGATTTACATTGAGTTTAGTCATAAGTCACATGAATAAATAACCAACGATATCACTTCAGTGGTCTCACAAACATATATAGAGAATAGCAAGTGGTACTGGTCACATAAGCTCTCTCAACTCTTAGGTGCTTGGCAGGTTTGACCAAAGAAAGGCCAAAGAAAGGAACGAATCTGGACTGCTCCAAACGCCTTTAATAGACTGTTCATACAATGTAGTTGGTATGATCTCTGTATTATCATTCTCACAAATTGCTGCCATCTGATCCCATAACTCTATTAGCATAATTAAGGAGTTTGATAGCTTTAATCTCTAAGTTGATTAGCTGCTTTTACATGTACATTGCACTCGTCAAGTTTGTTGTCTTGCACAATGTTGTCAACATTGGCCAAACCTGCATACATGGAATGACATATAGGCTGGCTGAAAGTCATCAATATTTCCTACTGCAGCTCCATACACTAAGATTATCCTCAATTTTGTTGTAACTTGAAGGCTATAATTTCTCTTATTAAGCTTATGGCAACAAGGCAGATTCAACTTCTGATAACATGCCATACTTTTGACTTATAAACAAAAACACATGTCATGTAAACGTACCCATTGTATACATCACACAACAAAGCATCTAAAGTATGGTATTTTTTTTAAAGAAAATCTTCACTTATTTACCCTTAAAAGAGTCCTCATATCCAGGTATTTAAACTATTTGAATTTCCTAACACAATAATATGGCCAACATTAAAAATTTAAACATGGGCTTGAAGTATAATAGTTTTTTTTATCAAATACACTCTTTTAGGCAGACACACTCTACAAATAACACCATGTATCATACCATATATTTAGAAATACCATGGAATGAAGTGGCCAAATTTATAACATAGTTACATAATTCTCTTTTTAACTCCACTATAGCATGTGATCAATGTAAAATAATATCATATATGCAAGGAGAGGCAGATTTTTTAATTACTTACAATTTGGGTTAATTAATATAATTCAATTACTTTTATCATCCACTTAAAACACTCCACCTTAAACACCAACCAAACTGAGAATGCTCAATGCCCTCTGATTTTCAGTTCAATGTTTACATTAATGGAACAATGACAACCTCCACATTCAGATTCTCACGCCAAGTTTCAATAACCTATATAACATATTTTCTATAGAAAATCTGTCATGATGATCAACTGGAAGATCTTACTTGTACAGGATTAATGTCCCACACTATTTGTAAACTTTTCCTTTGTAGTATTTGGTTTCAACTACTGAAAATGTCTTAGCGCTCTTCGGTCCACTGTTCCAGTAAGCTTCTTGTACAATAATTTTACGTTTCCATTCTTGGATACACAGCCTCAAAGTAAATGTTACAGTCTCACAGGGTTTGCCCTCATACATTGAAGACCATAGCTTTAAATCTGAGTTATTTGATCAGTTCATAACAATTTTCTGCCTTTGGAAAAAATATGCTGACCACATAGGAATTAAGTTTATGCATTGATTTTGTCTTTCCTCTTCCTCTATCTTATTATGCCAAGATATTGCTGGAAATGTGTTAGCAGCTATTTTCAATGGTATTGACTGGTGTTCTTTGAATGTGTCAATATATATTTTGTTGATAATCATCATAGCCAGAAAGGAAGAACTATAAACAAAAGGTTTGTAATTGTGATGTGTACATAAAGAAATCAGGGGTATTTCGTTCACTTCTATAGACAAAGGTCATTTGAATTCTTGAAAATATTATATGCAATAAGATGTGGAATACAGTTGTTGCGATATTAAAATCTGTTAGATATGATATATTGTTATTAATTGCAAGTAAATTGCTGGTTATACCAAAACCTTTTTTATAATAAAAAAGCAGTTGTACAACCTTTAATTACAAACAATAAACGTTATCTTTAATTATACATTGCACTTATTTGCTTACATATCTGTTGTATGTATTTTACAATGGATTTTTAACTAATGATTTCATGTTCTGAAGCTCATCTTCTTCTTCTGATATGTAATACATTGGCAATTTTGATTGCTCAAAACTTGCAGTTGGTTCAATTCACTTACTTCAGTGAGCAAGGCATATGGAACTTTGTGTCTTATGACTACAGCAGGTTATCATATGGGATTGGTTAATCCAAAGTTCCTTTATCTAGACTATGATCTAGTGGTAAAGCATCTACAGGTATGCATTCTCGTTATCCTTTGTAAATTTGTTTTATTTACCACTTTTTTCTTCTTACTCCTACTATCTATATTACTTTTTAGCTTTACGTTTTGAGATTCTTATTGGAAAGTAAGGCAGGTATAAAATTGTTTTCAAGATGCCCCTGTTTCTTGGAAAAAGAATTGATCATAAATTTAATAAGTAGTAAATTCATATTTTTTGGGGGGGCATTCATTATTTCCACGAATGCAGGATTTTCATTTTTAAGCAAGTCCCATACTGAATGGATTTTTTGTTATGTGGTTGTTGAGGGCTTAAATTCATTTATGTTTTTCAGTATTTTTCTTACTTTGTACCATTTGTCAGTCATATTATATAGTTGGTCATATGAATTTTCTGTAGTGCCCTAACTATAATAAATTCGGTAGGTAGGATAAATCATAATCATGTATCAGATGTTATTTGGATGTGTGGTTAGGCCATCTAGTGAAGTATTGTTGAGAAATTGCAGTGGAGAAGTGCCTCATCTTTATTGCAACATCTTCTGTTTTTGCTTCTGTTTTGTATCATTTTTAAATGTTGAGTTTCATTTTCAAAGAATGGACCCCTTTTTTATGTAGGATTTCATAGACCATGTACAAATTCTTTCAAATCACATTCACTGCCATAACCTTGAATACCCTCTTTAAAATCTGGCCGAGCTTATAGTTAAGCAAACAGATGTGTTAGACACTGTTCTATTGCTTGAGTGGCAACAGCTGTTTGTTAATCTAACACATGATTAATAAGAAAACATTGAGGCCTTATCAACCCTACACATAATGCTATATTTGCCACCCTAAGACCCTGCATTCAGAGAGCTGCCAACTTCACCTCCTCGCTGCATATTTCTGCTTACACTTTCTTCCTTTTGTTGAAATGGGATGCATGGGTAGATCTCTGACTTCTGAGCTGCCTTGCTCAGAATATTACCAGATAGTGGGGCAAAGAAAAACATGAGTTCAGCTGCAGCTTTCCTTTTCTGTGTGCAATTACCAGAGATTTAACCATTAATGCCAGGCCTGGTAGATGGATTTCCTTGTGAATACAGTGGCCATGCTTCATGGAAGAGTTCATCACTGTCACAGGGGAAAATACCACCAATGCTGCTGCCTGCTCTGCTCTTTTCTGGAAGCACTTGATCTATAAGCCATTCGTGAATGGCCTTTCCAGTCACCAAATTCTCTTGTTTAATGATAAAATCGGCAGCAATGATGCTCCTAGACAGAAATTGTCTGTAGTGCCTGTTGTGGGTGACTTTGTAGTTCAGCAAACAGATGTTTTAGATACTATTCTGTTGCTTGAGTGGCGACAACAATTTATTTTATAGCTTTCTTGTAGCTAGTTATCTTACAAATGCATCTAATACATCAACCAATAAGCTATTCTACCAAGCATCTAACTCAAGATTAATGAGAAAACATTGAGGGCATATCAATTCTAAACATAATGTTATATTTGCCACCCCAAGAGAACCAGTCTTTGCAATACCATTGAACCTTGCACACAGATTGTTGTCAACTCCACTTCCTCCCTGTAAGAGTTGATCAACCCCACAAGAGCTAAAGATCACCTGCAACCAAAACAACCTTCCGCACGATAGAGAAACAATAGAAATGCTATGAAGCCAGAGTATACATTGGAGACATAAATGAAATTTGTGCAACATATAATGAGGAAACCCTTGTTATAAAGTCAAGGATGAAACCCTTAGACAATCTAAGATCATGACAAGTGTTGTAGTCCTATGATAAGAGATACAAAAAGTAAATGACCTAAGTAAGCTTAAGTATGTAAGTGAATATGACCTAATATGAAATTAGTTAGGTAATATAACATCTAACAACCCCCTTTTAGTGCAACTCAGAAAGAATGATAAAACATGCAAAGGGTGGGTCCTAACTACAAGGCCATGTGACGTACTCATGAACAAACAAATATCTGTCAAATAGAGTAAAGGAGAAGACCCATAGGAAAAAAATCCCTCTGAATAGATACAAGATGCAAACAAAAATGTACAATGGAGGAAAGGACTCAACTTGAACCCCCACAAACAATTTTTGTCACGAATATCCAATAGATGTTTCCCCCATAGGAGAGAAAGAGAGAGACTATGTAGGCCTCTTATAGTGTCTAGTCTTCTGTGGTGATGGTAGATGCTTGAGAAAGGATGACAATAAAGAACGTTGAACAAAATTTCAACCCAACAAAATAAAGTATAAATGCAGGATGTCCTCTCATGAAGGAAGAAAGATTATGATTTATGATGATGTCTTTGAACTTTGTATAAGTGTCACCATGTAAATATGAAAGTATGCCACAATCAAATCAGGTACAAACCCAGTCATTGAAGAAGGTGACAAACTAGGACCATGGTGCAAACCAATGAACAAGATCTAAAGACAATAATGGTTTAGCAACAACTATGATGGGATTGTCATCCAAGAGAAGATGGATTTCTTAAAGCATGTCCTCCATATCTACAAGATGGGACACACAATACAAACCTACAATATTTGTCAAGCAATCATCCTAATTTACCTGCTACAAAGAATCACTTGAAGCAACAAGTGATGGAATTATGTGCTCTCAATGCATATCATCCAATTATATTGGCCATCCTATGTTGATGTATCCACATAAGATTATTGAATATGAACACTAGAACATGTATCTCTTAACGCTGGAATCCATGAGGCCTCAACCTTAGGATAATGACTCAGTGATAAAGAAGATGAAACCTTTGAATTGAGGTTAGGAGTCACAGAAGCCAAAGAATAAATGGATGGCTCTATAAGAGGAGGAGCTTTAAGAGAAACCTCAATGTCATCACAACTATCAAAACTTGCCAAATAATCAAGATTCTCTTTTGTATCATCATCGTATGGTAGGTTATCACAATCATCAAGGGGCACAAGACTATCCATAATAGGATATTTGGGAATGGAGAATGATGTGGGTCTGCATAGATCTCCCAAATTCCAGTCTGAAAAATGCATAGACATTCAATATGTGAAATGATATCTGAGATCTCCGAAAAAGTGTCACCATCAAAGGTAGAACCAATCAATCCTTGGACATGATCATTCTTGATATCCCATGCCAGCTTCTAGTTAATATGTACCTTGTCTAGGGACAAGTCCATAGAGATGGGACAAGAGATGAAGCTGCTTGAGATGTTTCAAGATGGCATCTTTTGAAGACTTATGGTTCCCTTTATTTAGGGTAATTATAGAAGGATGAGTTGAAAAGCTGATGATTTTACAATGACAGACTCCTCATATATAGATTAGAGATCAAAACATGTGAAATTGGAACCCTTACAGCATAAAAATGACCTCATATTCTGCAAAATAACCAAATTACAAGTCAAAGTAGAAAAACTGATTTTAAATTGAAATAACAAGTGCTTGGGGCAAAATCAAGAAAAAACAAATAGATTGTTGCAAGGTACATGGAACCAAATTTCCAACCCCTATTTGTTTGCAAAAATCTGATACCGAATGCTCAAGTTATGCTTCTTGGAAAAAAATTCCTCCATGTTTTTTAAAAAGCACATAGTTACTATCAAGGCAAGGGTGGTACAGCTTGTTGGTATTAAGGCCTCTTAGGGTTGGTAATGTCTAGGGGCTCTATGCTTGGTAGGACCATGAGCTTCGGCCTCTCATGCGCAATAAAGAACCATTTGTTGACACAATAGTTGCAAACTTAGAGTTGGCAATAACTTGGCAGGCCCAAAATTTTTAAAAACTCTCCGACTTAGTGTAATGTCCCTACTTTGAAATATAATTTAATAGTAAATAATAATAAAATTAAAATACAAAAGAATAAATATAAAAAATAAAATTAAAATATAAAAGAGTATACTTAAATATAATGAAAATTTGATTAAAGTTAATGAAAGATCAAAAAGGCATGAAATGATAAGTTGCGACTCCCTCAAACGTGAGATATAAAAGGGAGAAGAGAAACTCATTTGAGGGGGGGAGAATTTGAAAAATGAGAAGTGCAGATCTGATTATGAAAGGTTGTGTCCCTTTCAAAGGGCAGAAATAATGAAGAGTTGCACTCTTTCAAAAGGTGTGAAAGGGTGTGTCTCTTGCCAAAGGGCAAGCATGATGAAGAGGTGTGACCTCTCCCTCACATTGAGAGATATAAAGGCATCCAATCACATCACCATGGATTAGATCAGAACTGTTATTAAGTTACAGACAGTAACATCTTTGACCTTGGAGGTATGCATGGGGATGAGCTGAGTATGTATGCTTAATATATGAAACCTGATTATGTTCTTATGCAGAATTAATAGTAATATTAATATGGACTGCAATATGTATGACAGCCATACTTAATTTCATATATATTCATAATGCATAATAAATTAGTATACTTATAGTCTACATCATGTTATTACTGTTAGTATTTAAGAAGATTGGAATGAGATGTTCCAAAGAGGGGCAGTCTAAATCCAAGCAATAGGTTAAGTCCCAAGATAGGGTGGGGATCAGCGACCCATAAGCCCCGATGGTGTAGACCCAAGATAGGTAAGGGCTTGGATCTGTAAACTTTGAGGGAACCTATTGTATTTGGTCTCTAAGCGCTTTGGTAACATACATGGACCCTTCTCCCTTAAAACTAAAGTAGTAGTAGGGTCTGATATCTATATTGAAAACTATGAACAATGAAATTAATCATCTAATGAGGAAAATAAATTAGAACTTGTTAATAACTAATTGAAGAATATCAATCAATTTTAGTATATTGAAATAGATCAAGTAGGGGACATTACACTCAGCAAAAACTTGGCTATAACTTGACAAATCTATCATACATTTGAAAAGATCTAATTTTTAAAAATTTTCTTCAAAAACACACATATATACTTGATTTGTATTCATTGAGCACTCCATATGCTTCAATAGTTTAAATCTTAAAATTTATTTAATGATGATTCATTATTGTAGGGTTGTTTTTGGGACTGACTAGCCTCAAACTAATGAGCCCATCCATTGTATCATAATCATGTCAACATGATTCAAGCTTACTATTTCTCTATAAGGCTAAGACACCTACTGTTGACCGTTATTTGATCAAGAACTGGTATTGGCAATGAGTAATTTGACTAGCCAATGCAGGTCAGGTTGCTTGAAACTCGACACCAACCAGGATCTAATTACCTATAGCTACATTGCTCTTCTCTAAACTCTTTTAAAATTTTAAATACTGGAATTTGAAAATAAAAAAAAGCACGGAAGTTTTTGACTAATCATGGGCTAATTGCTCACAGGTAGAAGGCTAAGAAAACCCTCTAATATTGCACTTCTTGTTTCATCATGTCCCACCGCGCCCTAGTTGCGTGCCATCATCTTTTCTTGTCCCTAAAACATGCAGAAAACCCTTAAAATTTTTTGCTTTTTGTCTAAAATCATTTTACATTGAACAGGGACAAGTTTTTCATGAGTGACAAGTAATAAACTGCAGGTTTTTGTGATTTTTCCATTAAAAATCACTGTGAGTTTTTGCATAACTCAGGGGTGAGTTTTTGATAAGTAATTGGCCACCTTTTTTTGACCTGCAAGTACTTGTGAGTTGTGAGTTCTGCGAGTGCTTGCAGAGTTTTTCAAGTTTGATTGACCTAGACCCGCAACCCCTGTGTGACCACCAATCAACCAATTTGAAATTCTACAATTGTATGGATGACAGTCGATGATATAGTTGAACATTCTCTGTGAAAATTTTAGGTTCAATAGCTGTGCAACAATGGTAGATGATGTCTGTATGAATCCAAATGATTGTCCTCACTAGTATGGATCTAATTTTTGTCAACCTCCAATTTTTTGTTTTTTTTGGAGCCAAATCCTATTGAGTTTTATATTGATATATAAGTTTTCTGGCCTTCTAAACACCAAGATGCACCAAACTTGGCAAAAACTATCCAAACAAGGGAAGGGAATTGTAGATCTTAAACTTTGGTACCTTGTAAGAATTGTTGATCAACCACACAGAAGCCAAGAATTACCTACAACTAAAACAATCTTCCACACAAGAGAGAAGCAATGGAAATGCTATGAAGCTAGTGAATTCATTAGATGCAAAATGAAGTTGTTACAATACATAATGAAGAAACTCCCTTGTTATAAAGACAAGGATGAAACTCTAGAACAATCTAAGAACATGCAAGTACCTTAATCATACACAAAAAGTAAATGATCTAAGTAAGCATAAATATGTAAGTATGAATAGGACCTAATATGAGATTGGTTAAGTATTATACCATGTTCACACCAACACTCCCTGCATAATTCTGCTCACTTTCTTCCTGCTGTTGAAATAGGATGCCTTGGTAGATCTTCGACTTCCTATTTGCTTTGCTTAGGATACCACCAGACAATGGGGGTTAAGAAAAACACAGATCCAGCGCGAGGTTTCCTTTTTGTGTGTAATTGCCAGAGATTCAAATACCAATGCCAGGTCTGTATAGAAATCAACCAAACCTTCCTTATGACAGTGGATGGTTTTAATCTCCATATGCAGGGAATGGAATTCCTGGTGAATAGGAGCCATTATTCATTCTTCATGGAAGAATCTACCACTGCTGCAGGGGAAAATGGTACCAATGCCAGCTGCCTGCTCTGCCTTTTCTGGAAGCCCTGACCAATAATCTATTAATGAATGACCTTTTCGGGCATCTATTCCTCTAGTTTAGTGATAAATCAGCAGCAATAATGCTCCTAGACAGAATTTGCCTGTATTTGCACTACCCATGGAATCTAGAATCACTTGATCATTCTTAGAGTAGCTACATTTGGGCAATTACGCCCTAAGTCTGCAGTCTGACACTGCCTCTCAGTAAAAAGGATCTCTCTGCCTTCCAGCAACCTGTTGCTTCACTATCCTTTGCCTTTTAACGCAGACACCCAGCACTACCTGAAATGAAACCCTGCAAAAAAACAGAAAATCCAGCTACAAAAGAAAAACAGTACACATCCCTTCAAACAGAGGTGAAATCAAAACTTTGCACACACCACCAAAAGAAATCATCCTTGGACCATTACCTTCTCATCAAAGTTTAAAAAATCGCATAAAAATTGCTAGAATTGCAAGTACTTGCGAGCCCTAATTGGCCGCGAGTTTTTGCCGATAAACTTGCAAATGAGTTTTAGAATGGCTCTCAGTGTTTAAAACTGGTAAAAATTGCTAAAAATCACACAATTTTAAAAAAACTTGGTGCTACCAAAGAAAATTAAAACTTGGGTTTCGTTTTTCTTCCTTATGTGTAAAAATGACCACAGTATCTGTGGAAAAACTCACAAATGCAGCCAATCTCTGTCTTTATTCCTGGTTATTTAAAAATTAAAAATGATTCCCAGCGACAAATTCTTCTTCTGCTATGAATCCACGACCATGGAAATGAGTTGTTTGGCATCCAAATGAAATTCACCCCTTTTCTCTAGTCTTCACGCCTTCAAATAATCTCCACCCAGGTGTTTTAGTAGCAAGAAGTCTATATGCCCAAATAAAATCAGAGCAATAACTTTAAAGACCCTCGACCATCCAAGTATATTCATGCCAATTTTATAACTCACTATATTCAATACTAAAAGATTTTATTGCATACACTATTCCACATCAAATGAAACTGTTAATTTATAATGTATTTATTCTATTCATTCTTTTAATTCTTTGTATGTATAAATAAATATTTTGTAATATATTCAATTTGTAAATTATAATTAATATATTTACTTTATTATATATATTAATTTATAATTAATATATGTAATTTTTAATATGTTTATTGATATATATTTAATTTATAATTTATATTTATATTTAGAAATCAGTAATATGTTCTACAAATTTGGTGTATATATATGTTTTTTAAGAATATTTTAAGAAATTATATATTTTTAAATGTTTGATAAATTTGTCGAGTTATTGTCGATTTTTTTCTGAGTTTTTTGGCTAGTCCCAAGTTTTTTAAATTTTTGGTCCAGCCGAATCATTGCTCAGTCCGAGTTTTTCAATTATAAAGACTCCCAGTAACCTGCCCAAGAACAAACTACTATAAAATAGACTTTTTAAGTTGATGATAGATTGTTGCTTAGTTCCAAAGGTTTCTCTATTAATGTTAATCACTAGTAAAAGGATTGCTTTAATTAGAAAATTCATTACACAGGCAGCACTGAGATATACAAATGACTTACAGACTGGGATTATTTTAATTTTTTTCTATCGTTGTCAGAACCATAGGTTTAGCCAACAGATTTGTCATCCCAGACGCATAGTTGAAACAAATCTGTTAGCTCAGACATGTATCCAGATATGCCATGTGGATGTATGCTGATCTGATGCACATGAGGCATATCCATACCCGTATCTGTATCTAAAATGGTTGATATGCTATGTGGCTATTATTTGAATAACATCTTTCTATTTGTTTAGTTAATGGTCATCTTAGGTAGTTTCTATTTTCGTCTCCTCTTTAATGTTTGTTTCTTTTAGAAACAACGTCTTTGTAATTTCTATTTAAGCGTTCGCTTCTTGTTTAATAGAATATCCATTATTTGTAATATGGTATCAGAGCGGGTCTGAGCCCGTCTCCCTCACAGGAGGGCTCAAGGTTTTGTGAAGGGTTTCTCTGATTCGCAGAATTCGAGGGTGTTTTTTAAAATCAAAGGGTTTTGCAAATTTTTCGTGGGTTTTCTTCTCAAAAAATCGCGAGCTAGAGTTTTGAACAGATTCCGTAATTTCGTGGAAGTTTTTTCATGTGGGATTCCTTCTTTGGTTTTCGCGCACTTGTGTGTGGGTTTTTTGAAGCTACGGTTTTTTTTTTGGCTTGAGGATTTTTTGAAGTTGAAAAGTCGCGACTTGCTTCTTTTTCTCCGAGGGTTCCATGACGACGGATTTTCAAGGGCATGTTTTTGCGCCCATTTTTCTGCAAAATTCGTGAGTTTATGGTGTGTTTTCAAAGTGCAATCTACATTTTTTCCACGCGATTTTTTGCTTGGTGGCGACATTTCGCGATTTTCTTGCATGGGTGTCGAGTGTTTTTTGTTGCAAGGTCACGTTAACTTGTGCGACGGATTTTTTTTTCTTCGTGCGATTCGGCCTTGCGTCGCCCAAAGTTTCTTTTCGGCCAGTGTCTAATATTTTCGGCGGTGGGCGTTTTTCTTTTTTTGCGTGTTTTGAGCGACGTGTTTTCCTTTGTCTCGCGTGATTTTTTCCATGTTTGAATCTTTTCCGTGGCAGATTTTACCTGTGCGATTTCTGCCTTGATTTTTGCGCCTAGGGTTTAATCTGAACCCTCAATGATTCTTTCTGCGGCTAGGGTTTCCTAATTCTTGGTTTTTGTGATGAAGGGTTTTATAATTTGTTTTCCACAAAAAATTATTTTGGTGGGTTTATATTTTTATCCTTGAAAAATATCTGTAGGTTTTATAATGTCTTGAAAAAAATTATTATTTGGTTGGGTTTATAATTTTTCCCCATTTAAAAATCATTGTGGGTATTGTGCTATTTTTTGCCTCAAAAATCGTTTCGTTATAGGGTTTTACAATTTTTCCTCAAAAACGAAGTTTTGTATTTTGATCCGTGACTCGGATTTTGTGTCGGGTTTTGATCAATTTTTCACCTCAAAAATTGTGTTTGGTCATTTGTTATTCGCGATGTTCTCATGGGATTCTGGGTTTTGCTTGATTTTATCCACAAAAATCATGGGTTTGTCTTAGGGTTTTTACTCTTTTTCCAAAAAAAACGATGCTATGTAATCTTCCATTTCTGGGTTTGGCAATTTTTTCCTCAAAAATCATGGCTTCTTGCAGTCTGCTTTGGGGCATCGTGCTCATCTGCAAAAGTTTGTTGAGGGTTTGCCGATTTTTCCTCAAAATCGTGGTTTTGGTTTATGTGGCTGTTCTCGGTGTCTTTGGCTACAGGGAGGGACAACTTTGTTACCCAACGTCAAGTTGGATGTTTTGTGACGATTTGTGGTGATATCCAAAAGTTCTGAAGTTTCTGGGAGGGTTGGTGGCAAACTCATCTCAAGTGGCAGAGTCAGTGGCAGGCTCTTGTCTTTTGTTGCAGCATTGTTTTGAGAAGAAGGGGGTAGCCTTCTTTGGGTAGGTAGAACGATGACCATTAAGGGAGGGTATTAGCATAATATCTTTCTATTTGTTTAGTTAATGGTCATCTTAGGTAGTTTCTATTTTCGTCTCTTGTTTAACATTTGTTTCTCTTAGAAACAACGTCTTTGTAATTTCTATTCAAGTGTTCGCTTCTTGTTTAATAGAATATCCATAGAATATCCATTATTTGTAATAGCTATACCCTTAGCTTTATTTTGTAATTTGCTTGGACACAAAAGATGTTAATATCCAAAAATATCTGAAAGGGATGGTTTTGTGTCATATATTTTGCACAACAATACTTGCCTTTTGTACCTTGCAAGTGCTTAATTCCCAGTTTTTGCAGTTAGCCAATGATTTATCAATGCTCATCAAAACTTATTTAACAAATATGGATTGAACAGTTAGCCAATGTAAGTGAGAAATATATGTTCTATTTAATGGTACAAAGGTTTCCGGTCACCCTCATTAACATCAGAATGCATTAAATGCCTGGGATTGCTGCTAGTTTCAACTGAAAAATACATCTTGACTTGGACAATCTGTTGGTTATTTTTGCAATAAACAGCTTAAAAAAATGAGCAAAGTAGCCTTTAGACATCTAGTAGATTAATTGGACGTGATAAAAAGTGATATTTTCTAAACGAGACTTGGTGTGAATAAGAACTTGCATTGTTTTATTGCTATGCTACTAGTAATTTTGGATTCTAAGATTCTCTGTCTTTTTATGCTGGGTCTGGCAAATAATTTTCTTAACTAGCATGTACCAAAGTCCATCAAAGTTTTATGTGAAAGTTAAAATTATGTTTATTTTTGTGCATTTCATCTATTAGTAACCTCTCTGGGCCATTTCTGCAGATATGGAGGCTTTTGACCAACTTCTTTTTTCTCGGTCCCTTTTCTATCAACTTTGCAATTCGTCTTTTAATAATGTATGTATGAAGGTTTCCTCACTTAGTGACAATTTAGGGTTTGATTTCAAGGAATAAGTGATGAAATGTTTGTTAGTGATATAAATCAAACATTATACTTGGTAATTTTGCCATATACATTCTTTGGCTTTTAGTGGTCCAAAAGTTTCAGTTCTTTGTTTTTCATGAACACAAATATAACACTGAAGTTTACAGAGCAAGGTGTGGTGTGCATTTAGAGCGTGGACCATTTGAGAGGCGGACAGGTGACTTTTTGTGGATGATGATCTTTGGGGCATTGTCTCTTCTTGTAAGTCTTAGCAAATTATTTTGGCTTACTATGTTATGTTGTTACTGTTTGGAACCGCTAAGAAAACATTTTGTTGAATGTTGTTTTTGTTTGTGCTTCCCAAATTTTAATGCCTTATCATGTCATGTGGGGTGGAGTGATGTTTATTGAAGATTTATCTTAACACAGTTAGGGCTTGAAAAGCCTCTCTAAATCGAAAATTCATGGAATCCTTCCTTGTGGATTGTGTAGGGATTTTCTCTTGTTCTGGCCTTAAACTCATATTACATGGGAAGGTCTCTTGTTTTCATGCTCCCATACATTTGGGCAAGGGAATTTCCCAATGCACAAGTCAACATCTCTGGCCTTGTTACATTGAAGGTATGGATTATTAGTAGGTTGCGGACAGGGTTGTGTTAATGCTCATAACTGACTACTTTGTTAATTCAAACAATCATGATACTCTTTCTGTTTTTACTGAACCATGACATGGTCTGTTCCAATAATATAAACATGCCATGACTAATGTGCTTTTGAGTGACATTATGAAGAGAAATTTTATCTGCACCTATAAACTATGCTTCAACATTTCATCTAATGCCTGTTATCTGCAGGGTTTCTACTTGCCCTGGGCAATGCTAGCCATGAATGTGATCTTTGGTTCACCTCTGATTCCAGATCTATTGGGCATCGTTGTTGGACACTTATATTACTTCCTAACAGCCATCCTCGTGCTGGGGAAAGAATATATTGAAGACTCCAATTTGGATGTATCCTTTACATTGCTTTCTTAATAGCAGAGTGTATTTGAATTGTAGTGCCCTGTCTAAATAATCAGTGTATATCCTAATTTAACTGGGGACTATAAAATGATCTTTGAGTTATTAAGTAAAGCATAAGCATTTTTTAAAATGGGGGAGGTTTAGAGAAAGATAATATATATCTATAATGTAGGTAATCACAATGATACAACCACTTACATGTCAGTCTACCATGGTTAATATCACCAACATTAGTATCAATGACTACATACCATAGTGGCATTACACTTAAAAAGCTCATGATTAATTTTGAGTAATCATGCCCTCCCGCATTTACCATGTCATTTCATAAACTAACTGCTCATGTTGTATATTTACTTAAGACTTTCCAAACAGAACATTCACCACACCTCATGGTCACAAGTTTAAGGGAGGAGGGTAGTACAGTTGGATGGAAGCAAATCATAACATAGAAGCTGAGATACAAACCATGGTCATGAAGGGACAATCAAATGAGCAAAAAAAACATTCACTGTTACAAAATAGTGAAGTAGGAGTGACTTAACCAATCACACAAGTGCATGTAAATTTTAGAATATAATTCATCCCATAAACTCTAGTGTGCTGTAACAAAATACCAAATTCATTTATTATTATTGTATACAAAATAATAAGTGAACAAAATAAGAAATTCCCACTTCTTGCATGCCGGAAATCCAGAGCTATGATTGGACTTTTTATCTGCTCTATTTCCAGCATAATTTGACTTTATGATACAGAAAAATGGGTTGTTACTAGGTACTTTTTCCCATATAACACTTGCCAATGCTTGTGTTCTTTACCCCGCCCTTACACCCAGGAAGGTCTTGAAAAGACAAATTTTCTAATTCTTGCCAGACCAAGTTATTCGAATGTTGATCAAGGTTCAGTTTTTATCCTGTTTACCTCCAGGCTCATCCCCCGGGAGTATTCCAAAACATTTTCATTTCCTAACAGTTGTTCCCTTTGGTCAATTTTCACCATAAATTTCTAACTTTGCTTCTGAAGATGGCGCATGCTATAGTCTTGTTTGTTGTGGAGTGTCCATCCTGTGGTATGGTTTACAATGTACCTCCTATGGCTTTCTCTTCTTTGTTTTTCATCTGGCTTATCTGTATGAGGGTGGGATTATGTTAGGGTTTCAAGCAGATCCGAAGCAAATATGAACTAACAATTATATGCAGATTTAAATACAAAAGATAAAGAAATGAAACAGGACACAGATAACACAGAGATTTAACGTGGTTCACCCAGAATGGGTTACGTTCACCATACACAGCCGTCCAGTCTTTCTTATTATCTAGCAAAAACAGTACATCAACCTTACAATGCCTTAAGCATCCCAGCCACTTATAACATGCGTTTTTAGGGCAAAAACAAAGTCGACCTTTTTAGGGTTTTATTACAATGTTGGTTTTCATCAAAAAAATACACTAAAAAATTTTCCTTGAGGCCTCCCACCCTCGAACCCCCGCTTTTCTCGGGGGCTGCCGCCCCCAAACCCCTGCCCAAGGCCCCAAACCCTGGCGAGGATACGTGCTGAGTGTACAGTACTTTGCTGATCAGTCACCACATTTCAACAATCTCCCACTTGGAGACTGATCAGGCTCCACACCGAACAATCTCCCACTTGGAGACTGATACTACATGACACCACTGTACATGCAACATCCGCTGGATAAAACACTAGGACTCGACTGGTATAAATTCCACAATTATCAATCAAGAAGACCAACAGAAACTGATGAAGAAATCAACTTCTCTTGTGGAACTGCCTTCGTGAACATATCGGCAGGATTCTCACTTGTGTGAATCTTCTCAAGTCGTAATTGACCCTCCTCCAAAACAGTCCAGATGAAGTGGTACCTGAGTCGAATGTGCTTTGTCCTTGAATGAAAAGCAGAGTTCTTCGCAAGATGAATGGCACTCTGGCTATTAGTATACAATGGGCTATCCTCTTGTGTCTGACCCAATTCCTTCAGAAAACATTGCAACCAAATCATCTCCTTGCTGGCTTATGTAGCAGCAACATACTCAGCTTCAGTGGTTGAAAGTGCAACAACCTTTTGCAGCCTAGAAATCCAACTGACTGCAGTTCCCCCTATAGTAAAAACATACTTTGTAGTACTCCTCCGTGAATCAATATCACCCGCCAGATCAGAGTCAACAAATCCACTCAGAGCAGCATTAGATCCTTTGAAACATAATGCCTTCGTAGTAGTTCCTTTCAAATACCGAAGAATCCATTTCACAGCATTTCAATTTTCCATACCCGGATTACTCATAAACTTGCTCACAACTCCCACTGTATGTGCAATATCTAGCCTTGTGCATACCATTGCATACATCAGACTGCCAACAGCTGATGAATACGGGATGTTAGACATTTTATTAACCTCTTCCTGTGCCTTTGGGCACATATCCTTAATCAATTTGAAATGACTAGCCAAAGGTGTACTAACTGTTTTTGCATCCTGCATGTTAAATCTTTTCAACACCTTCTTTATATACTCACTTTGGGACAAATTCAAGGTTCTATTTTTCCTGTCCTGTGTAATCCTCATACTGAGAATTTGCTTAGCTGCACCCAAATCCTTCATAGCAAATGATTTGGCTAATTTCTGTTTAAGATCATTTATATGTTTCATGTTAGACCCAACAACAAGCATGTCATCAACATAAAGCAATGGGATAATATAACTGCCATTATCAAACCTCTTAAAATATACACAATGATCAGAATGACATCTATGATAACTGTGTTCAACCGTAAAACTATCAAATTTTAAATACCATTGTCGGGGTGCTTGCTTTAGGCCGTACAGACTTTTCTTCAACCTGCACACCAAGTTCCCTTTACCTTTGACCTCATATCCCTGTGGTTGCAACATGTAAATTTCCTCCTCCAAATCTCCATGGAGAAACGCTGTTTTGACATCTAATTGTTCAAGATGTAAATCATCTGCAACCACAAGACTAAGTACAGTTCTAATTGAAGTCATTTTTACAACTGGAGAAAATATTTCATCATAATCTATACCCTTTTTCTGTGCAAAACCTTTTACCACAAGTCTAGCCTTATATCTTTTTTGACCTCCTTCTTCCTCCTTCAGCCTATAAACCCATTTGTTAGGCAACGCTCTTTTTTCTGCAGGTAAAGGGACTAAGTCCCAAGTCTTATTTTTCATCAAGGAGTCCATCTCCTCTTTCATGCCTAGCTCCCATTGTTGTTTGGCAGCTACCTGCATTGCTTCTTCATATTCTTCTGATTCACCAGAATCCGTTAATAAAATAGAATACAAAGAAGGAGAAGATCTTTCAGGGGGTCTACTTGACCTCGTAGAACGTCTAACATTTGCAGGAGTTTGTGGGACAATCTGTTGTT
This sequence comes from Cryptomeria japonica, assembly GCF_030272615.1. NCBI lineage: Eukaryota > Viridiplantae > Streptophyta > Pinopsida > Cupressales > Cupressaceae > Cryptomeria > Cryptomeria japonica. The sequence goes on from NC_081410.1 coordinate 11,081,047, forward strand.
GCTGAGCATCAGGTACCTGTGGCATTTCATTTTCAGGAATCTCATCCAACACCACATATTCTTGTTTGTCCTGTTCATGCTTCTTTTCCTGCATCTGTTCTTTATACATGACCTTCTCATTGAATATAACATCTCTATTTCTAATTATTTTCTTATTTTCAAAATCCCATAACCGATAGCCATATTCATCTATCCCATATCCAATGAAGGTACATTTATGAGATTTAGCATCAAGCTTGGTTCTGTTTTCTTTATCAACATGGACAAAAGCTTCACAACCAAAGGTTTTTGGTAAATAATAATTTACTTTTTTACCAGTCCATGCCTCCTCTGGAATACCACCATCCAAAGGGGTTGAAGGTCCTCTATTTATCAAATAGACAGCAGTATGTACAGCATTTGCCCAAAAATGTCAGGGCAATCCAGCATGCAATCTCATGCTCCTTGCGCGTTCCATGATAGTCCTATTCATTCTCTCTGACACACCATTTTCCTGAGGAGTTCCTGGAACTGCCTTTTGCTTTTGAATCCCATTTAAGGAGTAGTAATCTTCAAATGCTTTGCTGCAATACTCACCTCCATTATCCGATCTGAGACACTTCAACTTTTTCCCTGTTTCATTCTCAACCAAAGCTTTCCATTTCTTAAAAGTTTCAAAAACATCTGATTTTTGTTTTAGGAAATATACCCATGTTTTTCTAGTTGAGTCATCAATAAAAATAACATAATAACAAGAGCCACCAAGAGATGATACTTGAGCCGGTCCCCATACATCTGAATGTACAAGCTCTAACTTCTCACTCTTCTTCTCTTTCCCAACCTTGAGAAATCTGACTCTTTTCTGTTAACCATAAACACAGTTTTCATAGAACTCTAAATCAATCTTCTTTAGTCCTGGCAATAGATTTTTGGAGTGAAGGGTTTTCATCCCTTTCTCACTCATGTGCCCAAGCCTATGGTGCCACATTATCGAATCTGTTCTTGCAACATCTATTGTTGTTGTCCCTGCAGTAATTTTATCTGTAGCAGCTAGGGTAGAGTAAGTGTTACCTGTACACAGATATAATGTGCCTACCTTCGCACCTTTAGCTATTACTAATGATCCTTTACTGACCTTCCACATACTGTCTGAGAGGGTAACTATGCAACCTTCACTACCTAGTTGCCCAGCAGAAATTAAATTTCTTCTTAAATTAGGAACATGTCTTACCTTCTGCAGAAACCAGTCATTTCCATTCTGCAACTTGATCTTTATCTTTCCTTTTCCAACAATTTGACAGGGCTCATCATCACCCAAATATACCTGTCCAAAATCACCTTGAACATAATCTAGAAAATATTTTCTATGGGGTATAGCATGAAATGAAGCCCCAGAATCTATTACCCAGGAATCATTAACATTATCCAAACATAAGATTAAAGCATCTTGTAAAGTATTACTTGCAATATTAGCTTCCTTACTGTCATTTTCATTTTTGTCTCCTCCTTTGTTTTTCCGAGACCAATAGTTTTTCTTTAGATGACCAGGCTTTCCACAGTACCAGCAATCTTTCTTTCCTCTAGATTGAGAGTGTCCTTTCTTTGACTTCCCTCGTGACTTCTCATTCCCAGGGCCTTTTCCTCTTTCCTTTGATCTTCCTGTGTTCTCCACATTCAAAACACTACCCGATGATGTTGGAGTCTCACCTGTGCTTTTCCTTCGCATTTCCCTGCTCAGGATAACACCAACAATATCATCAAATACCAAAGTATTTTTACCAGAGATAGAGTTACTTATAGCCATAACCAAGCTATTCCAGCTTTCTGGCAAAGAACATAAAATCAAGAGTTCCCTAACCTCTTCTGCAAAGGTAATTTTTATCGAAGACAGTTAACTGGTAATTGTATTAAATTCATTTAAGTGCTTTGCTACAGATCCTCCCTCACTCGTTTTCAAATTAAACAAACGCTTCATAAGAAATACCTTATTCGAAGCCGAGGGTTTCTCATACAACTTTGCCAATGTCGCCATCAAATCTACAGTCGTTTTTGCTTTTGTTATATTGAATGCTATAGATGGTGCAAGGCACAATCGAATGGATCCCAATGCCTTTCTATCTAAAATGTCCCACTCTTCATCTGACATTGCGGTCACTTTCTTTGTCTTTCCTTCCAATGGCTGCCACAAATCCTTTTGATACAGGTAATCCTCCATCTGCATTTTCCATAATTGATAGTTCTGGCCGTTAAACTTTTCGACCTTGAATTTGGAGTCCTCCATTGCTACCACTCAAATCTAAGAGTCCTGCCAATTTATAGAAAACCTCGCTCTGATACCAATTGTTAGGGTTTCAAGCAGATCCGAAGCAAATATGAACTAACAATTATATGTAGATTTAAATACAAAAGATTAAGAAATAAAACAAGACACAGATAACACAGAGATTTAACGTGGTTCACCTAGAATGGGTTACGTCCACCATACACAGCTGTCCAATCTTTCTTATTATCTAGCAAAAATAGTACATCAACCTTACAATGTCTTAAGCATCCCAGCCGCTTATAACATGCGTTTTTAGGGCAAAAACAAAGTCGGCCTTTTTAGGGTTTTATTACAATGTCGGTTTTTATCAAAAAAATACCCAAATTTTTTTTCTTGAGGGCTCCCGCCCCCGAACCCCCGCATTTCTTAGGGGCTGCCACCCCCAAACCCCTCCCCGAGGCTCGGCCCGCCCCCGGACCCCGACGAGGATACGTGCTGAGTGTACAGTACTCTGCTGATCAGTTGCCACATTTCAATAGATTAAACACTATAGAATGAACTTTACTTATGGATGCCCTGCTAACAGGGGTGTAACAAGAATATTTGGATGTGTGAAGATTATCAAGAAGTGCAAGCCTATTGAAAGCACCAAATTGCTACAGAAAGATGCATTAATTTTGATGAGAATTCCATCAAAAAGTATTGAGGATACCACTCAGATGCTAAGAGCATTAGGTCTCAACTCCTTGCAGGCTGCTCCTAGGGGCTAAAATCTAACCTGAACTATAACACTGTTGGGATCCAAGATGTAGAGAAGCCCTTGAACCCTCTTGTTGCTGATGAAGATGCCACTCTGAACTAGCCTGGGATGGAGATCATCTTTTGATAGATGGTTGAAATGGAGAAGGCCATAGATTCTTTGTGCAAGTCATTAAAGGTAGAAGAATTCTTAATGGCTTCAGACAGTTTGTGTCTTTGGATTTGCGGCTTAATATCTCTGGTCCTCAGGTTAGAAACAATGATCCTAGTGTGGGGCATAATCTTGTAATTTGATGGTGTGGGAATCTTGAAGGGAAATCATCTTGACCTTTCCTCCAAGAATGCTCTTCTCAAAAGGAATATTGATAGGCATGATGGCAGTCCTGCTAATTGCATTTTAATTAGGGCTGGTGAGTAGTATCCCCGTCCATACTTTGTGTTGGATCCTTGAGGTAGAAAAAAATAGAAGGGGAGTACCCAAGAGAAGAATGTGGTGCCGAAGGATGTTTGTGCTTTTCATATGCTATTCATCATTTTCTTATGGCTGTAAACAAAGTAGTTGGAGTGGGTTGGCTTTCACAACAAATCAAATGGTCCTTGATCAATGACAAGAAGTCAAGGCTCTATACCTGCTTCCTAGGACTATTGCTGGAGGAGGTGTGACTGATCTACCAACAATGGTTTTGTGGTAATGCTTGGACCGTTCTCATGGCTTGCTGTAATTGTGAGAACACCTCGGTGGTCTATAGGACAACAAAACATCTCCCAAATGCTCATGGTAACATGACGATTACTCATCCATCTCCAACAAGTGTCGCATATAATCTAGTAGTGGTGCAAAGCACACTGTAGGAGATCAAACAATTTTATGGTAATTGTAGATGTGTTTTTACTTTTTGAGCACCTTGAACATAGAGTAGAATACGGAGTATCCTACATTCTCTTGAACAAGGAAATCGTGAATGCTAAGAAGTGTGATCAATCAAGATGACTTAAAGGTTTACAATGTGAATGATCGACTTTAAGGTTCTAGATATGCTTAGGTTACAAATGTTATAATGCTGGTTCATACAAAGGGACTGACACAGTTGTTCTAGGTTCTCAATCAATTCTTTTCCTCAAAATGACTTAATAGTTTGCAATGAAGCTCTTCTACTAATTTTACAGATACTCTTTGAAAATAAAATGCAAAAGAATTTAAGGTTTAGGAATTGAATCTATCTCTATCTATGGTAACAATGCAAGAATTATTGGTGACTTAGTGAAACCAGATCAAAGCTTCCCCACTAGGAACAACTACGCAAAGGTGATGCAATCTTCTAAGGGAATACAAATGATTTTCAAATTGCCAACACACATTAATATCAAAGATAATGCGAATCAGTGGGAGTAAAGCAATTGAAGTTAAGCTTTAACAGAGTTCAGTCTAACCATGCAGTGCAATTTGCAATCAACAAATAACAAATGGTATGAACAAGTAGGTTTCACCATAAATCAACAATAATGCCTTCCTTTCAACTAAGTACTTGATGCAAATAACTTTTATTCTAGCTATGATAAATAGGAACCATACTAACACCCAAAATAATACATAGGCTTACCAAGCTTCAATGACTTTGTATTTACTTTGGCAATATCTCGGCAACAATTTCACATAAGTCTCTTACTACAAATGAAATGAGCAAGTCTTGTATAGAGCTCTTATTACAAATGAAGGGCCCGGATTGATTTGAAATCAACGACCAAGATAATTCAAAACAACCTTAATTAGGGTTTGTTACAACTAACTACCTAATCACCAAACTTTTATTAAATGCCAGCCAATGGAAAATGAACAACTTCCTTGACACAAAATGCGAGGATTAAGAACAAATTGGAAAATTCTATGCCACCTAAGATTATAACAAACTACCATGTAGGAGAATGTTCCCCTTATCCTTTTCCTTGAGAGCAAATGCAATGAATCTGGATAGGACCATCTTGAGCTCCTCCATTCATACATTGGGCCTGATATCAAGCTTGAATTCGATGACCTCCAAACCCTTAGCATAGGTAGCAAAGATCTGTTCCCATTCCAACTCTTGTTTTTGAAAATTCTCCATGAAAGGGTTTAGTTTTTAAATCAGACTGATAGCAATGAACAAAAAATAATGCAATAAACACATAGAACCATAGTTCCAAAACTCGCCGTGAGTTGTGCGAGTTATCCGAGTTGCCAAGCTGAGCAGACCTCGCTAAGTTTTTATGACTCGGCCCGAGTCATGGAATATGATATATAATTTCATATATATATATTTGTAAAAGTATACGATTTCAAGATTTTGCCGAGTCATTGCCATGTCCTTGCCGAGTCGTTGCCGAGTTGTAGCCGAGTCACGAGTTGAGTTGGCTTTGCCGAGTCCGAGCCGAGTCCGAGTTTGGGAACTTTGCATAGAACACAAAACTACCTTGGGAAAACCTCCCTCTTGGAGGTGAAAAACCCAGCAATCAAAATCTCAGTTGTATTAGATTAAAACATTATGTATCTTACAAGTTTTGCTTCAACACTTGAAGCAATATATCAGCATAGTATAATTCCAAAACTAGGGCATGAACATCAGTAAACAAATCTGCACTTAGGGCAACTTATCTGCACGATCCTTTTTGCAGGTGATTCACCAATCAGATGTAGGCCATGTGCTTGATAAGGAGACACTTCGCTTGGGCTGAGAATGATTTGCTGGCCTTAGATCAGTTCACTTGCTGAAGGTATATATTCACTGCTTTGCTGAAGGAATTCACAGAGGTAATTCGCTAAACAATGATTGAGATTTGCTGCTCAGAACTGGTTCTCTATTCTTGGGAATGAATTCACTACTCTTAGAAATGAGTTCGCTGCTCTTGGAACATACTTGCTGATCAGAAGAAGTATTTCGCTGCTCTGCTGAAGGTGATTGATCACTGAATGAAGGAGTGAATGAATGTGTGTCCTTTGATGCATGAATGACTTGTATATATATATGTCAAGTCTGCCTAGATGCATCAGGTCGGCCTTAATAATATTATCTTATTTGGGTGCCCAAACATAGTGTCAGGCCAATAGCAATTACAAGTTACATGAGATAGGGTCTGCCCTATTTACATTACAAGTTACATTTGTGTATTACAAGTTTATCACCCATTATGGGGCCATCATAAATTGCAAGTTACATCGCCCCATTTAGGGCTAGACAAAAAATACACATTGCACATTGAGTTTGCCTAATAATGTGGCTAAGGCCAATAGGCCAATTAGCCACCCACATGTGCTAGGTCGGCCCTAGAAGGAATCCGACCTAGCTACAACAACAACACTCCCTCTTAGCTAGGGAGGAGTCCTTCTCAACATATGAGTCACATAGTGACATCCACCATGGCTACTCTTAAGGGTGGGTCCATCATGGCTACACCCATGAATGGAAAGAAAACAAATGATCACAAGTGCTCATCACGGAATCCTCAATGTGATGTCGTCATCTCATCATGACGTTCACCATAGCTATTCCCAGAGGGTGAATAAACACAAGTGCTAAGACATGGAGTCTCTCACATGACATCCACTACCTACTCACAAAGGGTGGAACAAGGGCTTTCACCTCAAGCTTCTCTCGCAGAGAAGAATGCACTAACAAGGGCTTGCACCTCAAACTTCTCTCGTAGAGAAGAATGCATTAACAAGGGCTTGCACTTCAAACTTCTCACACAAAGAAGAGTGCATTATCAAGGGCTTGCACCTCAAACTTCTCTCACAGAGAAGAATGCATTAACAAGGGCTTGCACCTCAAATTTCTCTCGCAGAGAAGAGTGCATTATCAAGGGCTTGCACCTCAAACTTCTCTCGCAGAGAAGAATGCATTAACAAGGGCTTGCACCTCAAACTTCCCTCGCAGAGAAGAATGCATTAATCAAATCTTCAAGATGATGAGGCTCCCTCTAAACCTGAAATGTCAGGCTCCCTCTGAAACCGAAATGTTATTTCCTCCTTTTAGAATAAGAACCCTTTTGAATTAACATTAGACCTTGGCTCCTCTTGAGGTGTCCGTTTGTCAATTTCCGCAGAAGAAGCTAGATGAGTAGACCTGAATTTGCAATCTCGAGCATTGTGGCCATACTTGTCACACCTAAAACATTGAATGTGAGATAAATCCTTCTTTTTCGGTTCTGAAACAAAATCTGGTTCTCTATCTTTATCCCTCTTTCTTCTTTTTCCTCTTTCCATTGAAGTATGAGTAGCAAGGACTTGATTTTCCACATCATAATGGTTACGCCCAATTCCTCTTGTTACCAACCTTGACTCTTTTTGAATACAATCAGCTTGAAGGCGATCAAACTTGGGTAACCTGGATCTCCCATTGATGCTTTGAATGAAGAGTTCCAAGGTTTGAGGGAGACCATTAAGTGCCATCATAACAAGATCTCTGCTAGCAATATTGTCCCCAATAGTGCTCAATTGATTTCTCAAATCAGTAATCTTCATAAAGAATGAGATGACTGATTCATCTTTATCCATTTTTACATTGTGAAGTCGTTGCCTTAAGGCGAGAGCTCTGCTGGTGTTGTTGATCTCATACATGCCTTCCAAGGTTCTGAACATATCTTTGGCTGAAGACATCTTGGAAATGATAGGTACAAGGTGATTCTTCACGGAGTCAATCAAGATCTTCTTTGCGTTGACAGCATTCTTCTTGAATTGGAGTTTCTCTTCTTGATCTTCCACAAAGTGAAATTCGAAGCTCCATCAAGTTTGTCTTCAACCTTCAAACCGTACACCATTGTCACTGCTAGAAATTGCTTGTTGAAGATGAAGTAGGAGGAAGAGCTTCGCTGCTATCAGACAATCTGATCACGATCGATTCAAACCCGCTCTGATACCATGTTAGTTTTTAAATCAGACTGATAGCAATGAACAGAAAATAATGCAATGAACACATAGAACACATAACTACTCTGGGAAAACCTCCCTCTTGGAGGTGAATCACCCAACAATCAAAATCTTAGTTGTATTAGATTAAAACAGTATGTATCTTACAAGTTTTGCTTCAACACTTGAAGCAATATATCAGCACTGTATAATTCCAAAACTAGGGCATGAACAACAGTAAACAAATCTGCACTTAGGGCAACTTACCTGCACGATCCTTGCTGCAGGTGATTCACCAATCAGATGTAGGCCATTTGCTTGATAAGGAGACACTTCGCTTGGTCTGAGAATGATTCGCTGGCCTTAGATCAGTTCACTTGCTGAAGGTATATATTCGCTGCTTTGCTGAAGGAATTCACAGAGGTAATTCGCTAAACAATGATTGAGATTCGCTGCTCAGAACTGGTTTGCTGTTCTTGGGAATGAATTCACTGCTCTTAGAAATGAGTTCACTGCTCTTGGAATATACTTGCTGATCAGAAGAAGTATTTCACTGCTCTGCTGAAGGTGATTGATCGCTGAATGAAGGTGTGAATGAATGTGTGTCCTTTGATGCATGAATGCCTTGTATATATATGTGTCAAGTTCGCCTAGACACCTTAGGTCGGCCTTAATAATATTATCTTATTTTGGCACCCAAGCATAGGGTCAGACCAATAGCAATTACAAGTTACATGAGATAGGGTCTACCCTATTTACATTACAAGTTACATTTGTGTATTACAAGTTTATCGCCCATTATGGGGCCAGCATAAATTGCAAGTTACATCACCCATTTAGGGCCAGACAAAAAATACATGTTGCACATTGAGTTTGCCTAATAATGTGCCTAAGGCCGATAGGCCAATTAGCCACCCACATGTGCTAGGTTGGCCCTAGAAGGAATCCAACCTAGCTACAACATCAACAAAAGGCCATGAATGAAACAATATTATTCAAATGGCTTGTCGAAATAGAACTTGTAGCTTGAAAGTTTTTCTCACTTTATCTTGCAAGTTATCAACACTCATACCATCACTATCAAGGATCTCTTGTTCATATTACCTCCTTAATCAGCACAAGGAATGTAATGCCCCCACTTTGAAATACAATTTAATGATAAATGATAATAATAAAATTAAAATCAAAATATAAAAGAATGCAATTAAATATAATTAAATTTTAATTAAGTTAATGAATGGTCAAAGACATGAAATGAAAAGTTGTGACTCCCTCAAACATGAGATATGAAAGGGAGAAGAGAACCTCATTTGAGGGGATAATTTGGGGATCCAGAAATGCAGATCTGAATGTGAAAGGTTGTGTTTTTTTCAAAAGGCAAAAATAATGAAGAGTTGCACTCTTTCAAAGGGTGCTAATGGTGGAAAGGGTGTGTCTCTCGCAAAAGGGTGTGTGACCTCTCCCTCACATTGGAGGATATAAAAAGGAGAAAGTCTCATTTGAGGAGGACATCCAAGGGAGATCAATTTGAAGAACAATTTATTATTCTCAAAGGGCAGCAATGAAGAGTGATGACTCATTTCTTATGAAGAGGTGTACAAATGAAGATATAAAGAGGAGATTAATTCAATTGATAAGGGGGAATTGGAGGAACCATCCATAAGATTGTAATGTTCCTTGACCATACTGGCGAGGGAGGCAAAGGCGTATGGTGGTGTTGGACTAGGGCCGTACGGTGGTGTGGTCGTACGGGTGTTGAGTAGAGGTCATACGGTGAATATGAGACTGGGCGTACGGTTGTCAAGAGAGGACCATACGGTATTGTTAAGAGGTCGTACGGTGGTGCCAAAACAGCCCGTACGGTGGTGCCAAGACAGGCTGTACGGTAATGTGAGATTGGGCCATACGGTTGTGTGGGAAGCAGGCTGTACGGTGGTGAGGAGAGAGTATAACCGTACAGTAAGGAGGGGGGGGGGGGTAACGGTGGACTTCAACCTGTGAAGGGGTTAGTCTCCCGCAAGGTATCGAGTAATGAATTCTGAATATTAGGAATCCTTTATGCATGTAAATCAGGTTAACAAATATGCAACTGGAGAAAGTAACAATGATGCGATTCAAGATTTGCCAGATCCAGAACAAGTACACAAAATAGAATAGGGTGAGGGGTGAACCTCACTGAAACTGCAAATACCAAATAGGGAGGGTCTTTCACCTCCGAAATGACGGATACAAGAACTCCAACAGGAATTCACACAAGAGAGAAAAATACCAAAATTCGCATACTCATGACAAAGACTAACTCGGCCATATATATGGGCTTCGGGAAACTTCCAGAAGGGTTACAAATGAGCAAACATGACCAAACTAAGACTTACCTAATCTAATTAAATAAAGGGCCCAAAAGATTTGTTATTAAATTTGGGCCTTACAATAAAGTATTTAAATTTATTATTTAATTATATCGGGGACATCACATTCCTCCCGGGCCAAAAATTGCTTGTCCTCAAGCAATTGCAGACTTGGATGCTCCAAAATTTGCTCGCCTTCCCAGGTGGCATCCTCGATGGGTAGATTCTTCCAGCGCACAAGGAATTCCTTGACCTTGCATGATCTCAGCCTCTTTTCTCTGACATTGATGATCTCCGTCGGCTCTAGATTTAGTTTTCCTTCTTTGTCGATGGGTGGCAGATCCTTGGACACTGTGACGGGCTGCCTGACAGCCTTCTTGAGACATGACATGTGAAAAACATTGTAAATCCGACTCCCCTCAGGAAGCTCCAACTCGTAGGCAACTTCGCCCACCCTCCGAACCACCCTGTAGGGTCCATAGAAACGAGGCTTCAGCTTCTCCTTACCACTTGTCTTCAAGGAGGATTGTCTGTACGGTTGAAGTCAAAGGTATACCAGATCGCCCACCTCAAAATTTCGCTCAACCCGGTGTCGGTTGGCATACATCTTTTGCTTGTTCTGAGCCCTTTGCAGGTTATCTTTGAGAGATGTCAGGAAGTCTAAACTCTCCTGAAGCCAATCTTTGGCCCTCGATGCATGACCGTCTCCCAATGCCAGATCAACAAATGAAGAAGGTTCATAACCGTACAGTGCTTTGAAAGGTGGCATGCCTATCGACATGTGATAAGTGGTGTTGTAACAGTGTTCACCCAAATGTAATAGTGAACCCAAGCGTTCTGTTGAGTTGAGACATAGTTCCTGAGATTACCCTCCAGCCATTTGTTCACAATCTCGATCTGTCCGTCTGTTTGCGGATGGTAGCTCGTGCTGGGCAACAACTCGGTTCCTGCCAACCGAAATAACTCCATCCAGAAGGTACTTAGAAAACGGCAATCCCTGTCACTGACTATGTTTCGCGGTAGACCATTTAAGCGGAATACCTCACGGAAGAACAACTCGACCACTTGAACTGCTTGGTATCCTGTGGGGATGGCAAAAAAATGAGCATACTTGGTCAAGCGGTCAACTACGACGATAATGCAATCCTTTCCTTGCACTCTGGGAAGCCCAGTAATGAAATCCATCCAGATGCTATCCCATTTCTGGTTAGGGATCGGCAGTGGTTGCAGCAGTCCGACCGGTAAGGTGTGCTCAGTTTTGTTCTACTGACAGGTGGAGCATTCCTGCACATGCTGCAGGACGTCATTCTTAAGTCCCTTCCAGGAAAACCTTTCTCGGATTTGTCTGTAGGTTTTCAAGTATCCCGGGTGTCCGACCAAGGGAGAGTCGTGCATTTCCTTCAGAATCTTTTCCTTCATCTTGGACTCGGATACCAGATAAATTTTGTCCTTGTAGTAAATGATGTCGTCAACCACCTTGTATCGGTCCTGCACTTGACCATCCAACAGTTCGCAGGCAAAAGTATTCTTGGAGTATTCAACCAATAGGTGTTACTTCCAATCCGCCGAAATCTGGGATAAAGAACATATGGTAGGCCTTCTGGATAGGGCATCGGCTACCACGTTATTGTTGCCCTTCACATGCTCAATGTCGAAATCAAATGCCTAGACTTTGCTTACCCACTTCTGTTGTCGTTCATTCAGATCCCTGTGCTCCAAGAAATATCGCAAGCTGTTGTGGTCTGTTTGTACAACAAACTTTGCCTCGACGAGGTACTGCCGAAACTTTGTTAGTGCATGCATGATGGCGAGCATCTCCTTGTCGTAGATGGAGTATAACCACTCAACTCCCAAGAGCTTCCGACTCTCGAACGCAATGGGGTGATGGTCTTGCATCAACACCGCTCCAATGCCTGCCTTCTCCCGAGGCATCGCACTCTAGGATGAAAGGGCGAGTGAAGTTTGGTAGTGCCAGAACCGGACACGTACTCATAACTTCTTTTAATTTGTCGAAGGTCTGTTGCGCCTGTGCACTCCAATGGAAGGATCCTTTCTTTGTCAGATCTGTCAGTGGTGCCCCAAGCTGTGAAAATCCTTTCACAAACCTTCTATAATAACCGCACAATCCAAAAAATCCACGCAGCTTCGAGAGTCTTGGGTGGAGGCCAATCCAAAATGGCCCGAATCTTCTCCTGGTGAACTTGTACCCCCTGGGCCCTGATGACATGACCCAAGTACAGGACCTCGGTCATTCCAAATTGACATTTGGACCTTTTGGCATACAATGATTGTGATTCCATAATCCCCAATACTTCATCCAAATGTCCCACATGTTCCTTCTAGGTTTTGCTGTAGATGAGTATGTCATCGAAGAATACCAGTAGGAACTTACGCAGTTGCTTGTTGAAGATGTGGTTCATGCAGGACTGAAAAGTGGCCGGAGCATTGGTTAATCCAAACGACATGACCAAGAACTCATAGTGTCCGTAATGGCAACGAAAGGTTGTCTTTTCCACATCTTGCTCCCTCATATGGATCTGATGGTAGCCGGAGCAGAGATCAATCTTGGAGAAATAGACTACGCCATGTAGTTCGTCCAACAGCTCATCGATCCTGGGAATGGGGTATCTATTCTTGATAGTCTTCTTGTTCAGTGCATGGTAGTTAACACACATTCTGAGAATTCCGTCCTTCTTCACCAGTACCAGCAAGGACGCAAAGGGGCTAGAGCTGGGCCGGATCCATCCTTTATCAAGGAGTTCCTGGATTGTTTTCTCTATCTCTTCTTTGAACTTCTTCGAGTGGCGATAGAGTGTGGTGATAAAAGGTTTTGCTCCTTCCTCCAACTTGATGGTGTGCTCAAACCCTCGGTGTGGGGGTATACCAGGTGGAATATCAGCGAAAACCAAACTATGCTTATCCAAAATCGACTGAAGTTCCTCATCCTGGTAGTAAGTCAGTTGCTCTTTCATAGGTTTTGTCGAGATCAAGCAATGTGCTGCCTAGACTACATCATGTCTGAAGATGGCTTCCATCCATTTGGCGGAAATCTCCCTCAGGCCGCCATTCAACATTCCCCTGAGAACCACCTTCTTGCCATCCACCTCGAATGAGAACTCCATCCTTTTGAAGCTCTGGGTGTACTAGTCGAGGGTCTCCATCCATTGAATGCCCAATATGACATCCGTGTCATCCAGATCTACTACAAAGAAGTCGTCAGTCACGGTGTAATTTCCCATGATGATGCTCAGTTGCGGAACCAAGTGAGTGCATGATAGGAGATTGCCTCCTGCCACCTTGACATTGAACCAGAGAAACGAAAATCGCCAGACTCGGCGAGTCCGAGTCCGAGACATGCTCGTCGAGTCTTTGGGACTCGGACTCGGACTCATCCGAGTCTGGCGAGGCTGAGTTGGCGAGTTTGGCAAAAACTTGCCAAACTCGGGGAGTCCAGTGCCTGAAACTCGACTACTGGCTGGGTTACGTAAAATGACAAAAAAAAACATTTCAAAATTTTTTTTTAAAATGAATGGTCTCGTCTTTGTTCACTACAACCTCCACCTGAGAATGAGAAAAATTAGAGTTGCAACATGTCAGCCAATAGAAAAATGCTGCCCCTTGACCCCACCTTGGGGGCGCTACCCCCAAACCCCCGTCGAAAAATATGGGGGGAAACTGCGTCGATAGAAGTAGGGAAAATTTAACCTTCGAGTCTAACACTGATTGGATCGACCAGGTAGATATAGAGCCTAAGACTGTAGCCATGGCAGAGGAGGAGCGAAGAGAACGAGCACAAATAGGAGATTTAGAAGCAGATAGTGACACAGATGTTCCTGATATTGGTGAGCATGGCATGGTGTCACGGGGAGCAGCTATGGCTGTCGAATCATCCGGGACCTACCTTAGACACCTTCGCAGGGGGTCGGGGCCGAAGGGTGCAGCCGTGCTGGCTCCTCAGAGCCATAGGCTTGTAGTTGTATTTACCTTTGGTATTTGTATGAAACATTTGATGATGATCATACGATGACGTGGATTTTTTATTCCATGAGTTTTGTAATATTGTATACATTTGA